>NC_067399.1:491682491-492384991 GCF_016432865.1 Antechinus flavipes
ATAGTTTTAATTTCTTCATCTGAAAATTGTCTGTTCATATCCTTTGACCATTTATCAATTGGAGAATGGCTTATCAATCTATCTTAGATGTAAAACTCTTATTAGAGACATTTGATTAAATATTTTCTAATTTGACCACTCCAGAGATTGTTACTTATTTATCTTTATGCCCACCAAAGTCCCTTGCCTTGCACAGAATCAAAGTCATAATTGGGGAAGGGCGACCAAAATTCTGACCTAGAGAACAAAATTTTAGTGGTTGCTGATAGTAATTGTATTTCTTTAGCAGACAGAAATAAATAACTTGGTTAACAATAATAATTAGTATAAATAGAAAGCTGCCAGATGTTATTTTCTCTTTTCATTTCCTATCAGTAGCCTGTCAGGTTGCAAATTTCTGACATTTTCCCCTTCCTTCACTATCCTACAAGGTATTTTTGGTTTAAAAGTTCAGGGTCTCTCTTCTTTCTTCAAATAAATTTGCTGTAATGGTTGATTTGAAAACCTATTTCTACTATTTCTCCCAGGTACTTTTTATAATATTTGTGCCAAGTGAATTTCAGGTAATGACTGTGCAGTGAAGGTCTTCAGTGAATAATTATTGAAGAAATAAATGTCATTCAAAAGCAAATTTATTTGGAAATTTTAAAAGTGGGGATGACAATTTTACTACTTTTCAATTAGCAATAATCGCACCTCGGATAAACCTCATTGGCTACGATACTGCCACTGCACAAAGCTAATTTTACTACTTTTGATAGAACTAATTTTCTGGCTTTTGTCACATCTTCCCCAAGATAAACACTATCTTAAAGAAAAAAACAATTTTTTTTCTAAATACATACAAAGATAGTTTTCAACATTCACCTTTGCAAAACTTTGTGTTTCAAATTTCTCTCCTTCTTCCTTCCCCAAGACAGCAGTCTGATATAGGTTAAACATGAACAATTTTTCTAAACATATTTCCATATTCATCATGCTGTAGAAGAAAATCAGATCAAAAGGATAAAAGGGAAAGAAAAATAATAAGCAAACAACAAAAATATAAAAGAAAGTGAAAATACTATGCTTTGATCCACATTCAGTCTCCACAGTTCTCTTTCTGGATGCAGATGGCACTTTCTATCACAAGTCTATTGGAATTGCTTTGAATCATCTCATTCAAACAATTTCTTTAAAGAATTAAAAAGTAAGTTTCAATTTACTGAATTCTAATGAGGAAACTATTATGGGTTTCATGGCTAAAAACCCCAAGTATATGCCAAGTACCCTACATCTCAACCCAGTTGATTGATGAAGCACATGATGCCATTAAGAAGTACCCTGCATCACAGGATGCTTAGAGTAATAGGAAGAGGTAGATAAATGTGCACACATAGTATAAAGGGGAAATTTCATTTTTGGGGAAAGAAAAGAATGATGACTTTTCTGATATAGAGAACAGAGGTAAATTGACTCAAAAAGATTTCTAAATCATTTTGGGAGTCCTTGTCTATGACATGTAGTCTACACATGGAATCTAGAAATGAAGAGGGACAATGGTTTAAAGGAAAAAGCTCTGAATTATAAGAAAGGAGACATAGGTTCAAATGTTCCTGGCACATAGTAGAAACTTTAAAAATGCTTGTTTTTATTGTCTTTTTCTTTTTTTCAAACCTTATTCTGCCACTAATTAGCTTTGTGATTTTTTGCAAGTGGTTCTACTTTCCTGGACTTCAATGAGAGTAGACTAAATGATATCTGAAGTCTCTTCTGCTTCTAACATTATATTATTTTATTCTTCAAATATAGAACAGACCAGATTCCAGATTGAAAGTTCCTCAGAAAATACTTTTTCTTAGTTGCTATTTCAAATAGTTTCTATTTATTACTGTATTTCATAATTATGAGCCTATTGCACATAGTAATATATCACAGCACCTTAACCTATACAGCATGCAAAAAAGACTATGTATGACATATGTAATTACAAATCATGAGGCACAATGGCAGGTAAATAGATAGTCAGGCTAGGAGTCAGGAAAATCTGGGTTCAAATCCTGCTTCTTACAGGCTCTATGACCTTGGGCAAATCACTTTACCTTTAAGTAACCCAGATAGTTCTCCAAAAAAATTATACATCACAAAGGCCTCATTTCTAAAACATGTTTTATGAGAGAACTGACTCAAATTTAAACAATACAAACCATTCTCCAATTGATAAATGGTCAAAGAATACGAACAGACAATTTTCAGATGAAGAAATTAAAAACATTTCTATCCATATGAAAAAACGCTCTTAATCACTATTGACCATAAAAAGGCAAATTAGGACAACTCTAAGGTATCACTACACACTTCTAAGATTGGCTAAAATTACAAGAAAAGATAATGACAAATGTGGAGGGCATGTAGGAAAACTGGGACACTAATACATTGTTGATTGAATTGTGAACTGATCCAACCATTCTGGAGAACAATATGGAGCTATGCTCAAAGGGCTATCAAACCGTGCATATCCTTTGATCCAGCTGTATCTCTACTGGCCCTATATCTCAAAGAAATCATAAAAAAGGGAAAAGAACCCAGATTGTGAAAATCCTTGTAGCAGACTTTTTTGTATTGACAAGAAACTGGAAATTGAGTGAATGTCCATCAGTTGGAAAATGGCTAAATAAGTTATATAAATGTTATGGAATATTATTGTTCTATAAGAAACAATAAGCAGGTTGATTTCAGAGAGGCCTGGAGAGACTTACATGAACTGATGCTGAGTGAAATGAGTAGAACCAGGAGACACAGCAGTACACAGCAACAGCAAGATTATACAATGATCAATTCTGATGGACATGGCTCTTTTCAACAGCGAAATGATTCAGGCCAGTCCCAATGATCTTATGATAAAGAGAGTCATCTGCACCCAGAAAGAGGACTATGGGGACTGAGTGTGGATCATAACATAGTATTTTTACTTTTTTGTTGCAGTTTGCTTGCATTTTGCTTTCTTTTTCATTTCCCCCCCTTTTGATCTAATTTTTCTTGTGCAGAATGATAATTGTTGAAATGTTTATAGAATTAATATGCATTGGATCACTTGCTGTCCAAGGAAGAGGGTGGGGGAAAGGGAGGGAGAAAAAATTGGACCACAAGGTTTGGGAAGAGTGAATGTTGAAAATTATTATTGCATATATTCTAAAAATAAAAAAACTTTAAAAAGAAAATAAAAGAAAATTATACATCACATAACAAATGCTCATCTGTATTGATGGTAATATTTTCTTCACTGGGAGTTTCCTCACCAAGAAAATCATAAATCTAGACCCTTCCCCTGCTCAAAAAAAAAAAAAAAAGATAGCATACTCAATCTTGTAAGGGACTCGTTCATTAAACAGACACTCACTAAGCACTTACTATATGTTGAACACAACACTAGGTGTAAGAATCACATACAATTTAGATGACAATCGGTGCCCTCTTTGAGCTCGTACTTTAGTGAAGTTGAGGGCAACACCAACACCGATAACTATAATACACAATATTATATGTTATAACAAAAGATGTATGATGTAGGAAGTTCAATTTCTCATTGTTGATCAGTACCTTACTCTTTGTCACTATCTCTGAACTCACTCTTTATTCTAATCACCAGTTCTAGTCTCTCTCTTACCTTGTTTTTCCACTTCATCTTCCTCCTTTGCTACTGTCTGAAATGAGATGGTATTTGTCTTTGTCTATGCCTGCCTCTTTCCCTCAACTGCTTGAACTTTAGACAGCATTTAACACCACTCCCTCCAAATTTAGATAACTATTTCCCTCTCTGTCTCTGTCTCAGATGGTTGCTATGACATTAAACCTTCTTTAATTCTATCTGCCAGATGACTTTTAATTTTATTCTCTAGCTTGTCATTCATCTTTATTTCCTAAGTGGCTATTCCCTAACAAGCTGTGCTGGGTTCTCTTCTCTAACTATACTTTTTCATTGATTTCATCCTCTCACAAAATTACAGAATTTGGAATTTAAAGGCACCTCAGCAGTCACCTTTGTTGGTGTATTCTTTCAATTGTATCCAATTCTTCATAAGTCCCTTTTGGGTTTTCTTGGCAAAGATGCTAGAGTAATTTGCTATTTCCTTCTTCAGGTCATTTTACAAATGAGGAAATTGAGCAAACAGGGTTAAATGCCTTGGCCAGGTTCACATAGTTAGCAAGTGTCTGGCCAGATTTGAACTCATAAAGATGAGTCTTTCTGACTTCAGAGCTGGATTCTCTCCACTGCTTTACTCAGCAATCATCTAGCTCAACTCATGTTGAAAAATCTTTGCCGTAACATATCTGTTTTGGGAATATAATAGAGATTTAAAACTTCCGAAGAGTAGAACCCATTTGAACCAGCTCATTTCACTTTTAGATGACTATGGTCATTAGAAAAACATTAGAAAATTGCTTCTCACATCAACCTTGAACTTGTCTCTTGGCATGGACAATCAATTGTCTATGAAGTTAGGAAGAAGAAAGAATCAAAGATGACTCCAAGATTGAGAGCCTATACTGGTAGTTTCTCAACAGAAATAGGAGAATTGTAAACCAGTTCCAATTGTTCAGTAATAAAGAGAGCCATCTACACCCAGAGCGAGGACTATGGGAACTGAATGTAGACCACAACATAGCATTTCCACTCCTTCTGTTTGCTTGCATTTTTGTTTTCCTTCCCAGGTTCTTTTTTTCTTTCTAGATCCGATTTTTCTTGTGCAGCAAGATAACTGTATAAATATGTATATAGTACATTTAATATATATTTTAACATATTTAACATATATTGGACTACCTGCCATCTAGGGGAGGAGGTGGGGAGAAGGAGGGGAAAATTTAGAACAGAAGGTTTTGCAAGGATCAATGTTGAAGAAATTACCCATGTATATGTTTTGTAAATAAAAAGCTATAATATTATAAAAAAACAAATAGGAGAATTGTGAAGAGAGGTAGGTTTGGATGGGAAGATATTGAGTTGACTTTGGAATAAGTAGATTTTGAAGAACAATTTTTATATCCCTGTAATATCAAACTAATAGAGGCAAGGAACAAGATGTAATCTCTCTTATATATGACAGCCCTTCACACACTTGGAACACAACTATTATGTTTTCTACTATCCTATATCTTTCCTTCTTTAGGTTAAACACCTCCCTTTCTTTTTACTGATTCTCCTGTGATATGAACTTGAGGCCCTTTTGCTAGTTGCCTTCCTCCAGGGTTCTGTAAGCTTATTGTTGTCCAATGGATTCAGTTACCACCTACTTTGCAGATGATTCCCAAATTTATCTGCCTCAGCCTAAGTTCCAATTCCTTACATTCAGTATCTTCTGGTTGTCATTGAGATATATTGTTGGTACCTCAAAAAACTACCATCCCAAATCCAATTTAAGATCTTCCCCGCAAATCTGCCTCTCCTCCCCAATTTTCTTATTTCTATTACAAAACCAGGAATAGATTGGTGACCATTTAACACACATTTTACCATAAACAAGTATCCATGATATATTTTTAAGTTTAATTTACATATATTTACATTTTCTCCATCAATTTCTTTAGTTCATAAATCTTTAACATAATAAATTGAATTGTGATTTATTGCCTTTGCCAATAATTCACACTGAAAATTTAACAACCAACTGTCATAATCCACCTTGTGATGACTCCAGTATACCTCTGGCTCTAAAACTCGGAGCCATCCTTTATTGTTTCTCTTCCTTAACTTTTCCTGTCTAATCAGTTGTTGAATATTCTGAGTTGTCATCAAGTCTATTCTACAATATCTCTTGCATCAATTCCTTTTTTCCTACTTTTATTACAGTTATGATTCTAAAGTATCTTTAAATTCAGATAGTCTATAATTCTATGATTTCTTTTTATATAAGGAGTTAGTGTGCTGTGGCAAAAATTAAGAGCCCTGGATTCCAAATCAGACCTGGGTTTGAATTTATGCCTGTAATTTAATCCCTGTGTGAAACTGGTCTTGGAAGTCATTCAATGATGAAAATTTAGAGCACTGAATTAGGAAATCTCTAAAACTCTTTATAACTCTAAAGTTCGGTGAATTAACTTCACAGCCTAAAAAAGATTGTACATTGATTGGTGTTCTTCCTTGATCATGAGTAATTGAAAGGTCAACGTGCATGTGAAGTCTTACTTTTTACATCAGAAAGTGAATCTCAACTAACATATTCATAGAATAAAAATTCTGATCAAGCCAACTGTCTTTTTGGAAACCAATCGACAATAAGATTTAATAGTTGAAAAGCGATTGACCATTGTTGCTGTTAAATTATTTAAGAAATGTCCAACTTTTCAGCACCTTATTTTTGGGATTTTCTTGGCAAAGATACTTGGCTGGTTTACCATTTCCTTCTCAGTTCATTTTTCAGATGAGGAAACAGGGTTAAGTGGCTTGCCCAAGGACAGACAGTTGTTTAGTGTGTGAGGCTGGATTTGAACTCATAAAAATGAGTCTTCCTGCAGGACTCCAGGGCTGTCCTCTATCCATTATGTCAAATAATTAATAAGGTGATTGACCATATTAATAAGAAATAATAAAAATCATATAATAATCATAATTATATGATTCTGAAGAATAGATTCAGAAAAAGCATTTGATAAAATACATCATATTAAAAACATTAGAAAGCATAGGAACCAATGATGCCTTTTAAAAAAAAATGATAAATGGTAGCTATCTAAAACCAAGAGCAAGTGTTATTTGTAATATGGATAAATGTGAAGCCTTCTTCATAGGATTAAAAGTGAAGCAAAGATGTCCATTATCATGACGTGTCCAGTACTCAGCATTATACCAGAGATGTTAGTAATAACAACGTCTAGAAAAAGACATTAAAGGAATAAAAATAGGCAATGAGAAAACAAAACCAGATGATATAATGGTAGACTTAGAAAATCCCAGGGAATCAACTAAAATACTATTGAAACAATCAACAACTTCAGCAAATTTCATTATATAAAAATAAGCCTATATAAATCAATAACAATTCTATTTACTACCAACAAAACTTAGCAGTAAGAAATAGAAAGAGAAATTCCATTTAAAACAATAACAGACAATATAAATTATTAGGTAATCTAGACAAACCTAGGGATTATATGAACACAATTTAACATAGAAATAAAGATAGATCCAAACAATTGAAGAAATATTAATTGCCCAATGGTAGGCTGAGCCAATATAATAAAAATCACAATGCCACCTAAGTTAATTTACTTATTCAGTATCAGTTAAACTACCAAAGAATTATTTTATAGAGCTGGAAAAATGGTAACAAATTTTTTTCTGAAAGAATAAAAGGTCAAGGATTTCAAGGGAATCATTGAAAAGAAAAGGTGACAAAAGGTGACTAGCGGTATCAGATTTCAAACTATATTATAAAGTGGTAATCATCAAAATAATCTATACTGGCCAAGAAATTGAGTGAAGTAGATCAATGGAATAGATTAGGTATACAATTCAAGTAGTAAAGTTTCAGAGCAGTCTGGTGTTTGACAGACCCAAAGATCCAAACCCAAAGATTTGGGGATGAGAACTTAACATTTAATAAAAATTTGCAGATAAAACTGGAAAATTTTTTGAAAGAAACTAGGCAGAGACCATCATTCAAACCATATAAGGTCAAGATAAATGATTTAGACATAAAAAGTTGTAATGGGCTGAAGCTCGAGTTGATGCACTGAGGTCCCAAGCACATGAGGCTAAATAGTAATTGGACTATACTCTATTAATATATATGCATGGAGAAAGAATGAGCCCCGCCCACTCTTTGTGCAAGTTCTGATGTGTTGTATAGGAAATGACGATTTTGGTGGGTGGAGGCAGAGGGGCAGAGAGAGAAGCAGAAAGAGACTGCTGGCTAGTGTCTTGTTGCAGTTGCTCACATTGCTAATTCCCCTTCACCTCAAAAAGAATAAAGATTGAAGATTTTCCCTTAACCTGAATTCCTGACTCCAGCTGATTTTAAAATACACGGTCATCACAAAAAGTGAAAATGGAAAGGGAAACATGGCAAATGCATCTGTCAGATTTATGGATAAAATAAGGGTTTATAACCAAATAAGAGATAATATTATATGATGTAAAATAGATAATTTTGATCACATAAAATTAAAAAGCTTTTGTGCAAATAAAATGAATGCAGCCAAAATTAAAAGGAAAGCAGAAAACTGGGGGAAATTTTTTGTAGCAACTTTCTATAATAAAGGCTCCATTTCTCAAATATAAAGGAAATTGAATCAAATTTATAAAAATAAGATCCAATCCTTAGTTGATAAATGGACAGTCTTCAGAAAAATAAGTCAAAGTTAGCAATAGTACCAAGAAAAAATATTTTAAATCGTTACTAGAAATCCAAAGTAAAATAACCCAGATATCATCTCATACCTATCATATTGGTTACCACGACAGAAAAGAAAAATGACAAATAGGAGGGGATATAGAAAAATTCAGACATAAATACTTTGTTGGTAAAGTTATGAACTAGTTCAACCTTTCAAAGACTAATTTGGAAGTGCACCAAAGGACTATAATTCATCAAGGCGATGCCCCCAAATTGGGGAATAACTGAACAAGTTGTGGTATATGATTGTTTTGGAGTAATATTATGCTATAAGAAATGATGAGCAAGCTGGTTTCAGAAAAACCTTATATTAACTCATGCAAAGTGAGATGGGCAGAACCAGAATAGGATGAACAATAATATTTTAAGAATGATCAGCTGTGGATGATTTAACTACTCTGATCAAGACAATGATGCAAGACAATTCCAAAGGACCCATGATGAACAATGCTATCCACCTCCAGGCAGAGATCTGAAACACACTTTTTTTTTTAATTCCCTATATTTTTGTTGTTTTATTTGTCAAGTTTTTTTTTTTTTTTGGCAACATGGATAACTTGTAAATATGTCTTGTATGACTTCATCATGTATAATTGATATCAGATTACTTGCTTTCTCAAGGAGAGAGAAGAGGAGGGAGGAAGAGAATTGGGAACTAAACATTTTAAATAATGATGTTAAAATATTTTACATGTAATTGGGAAATATTTAATGAAATAAAAGTGATTTTTAAAATAGTTAAAAATATAAACAGAAATCCACCAATGAGAAAAATAAGAATTTATTAAGCCTTTATTATGCATCAGACCCTCTGACAGGTGCTAGGCCTACAAAGGAAAAAAATAAAAATAAAACAATATCTCTCTTTCCAGAAGACATTTACAATCTATTAGGGGAAAACTTAAAATTTCTAATTATTCCTTGCTATAGGGATGGGAACTAAATCTGTGATTTGTTTAAGGCAGGAAACTACCAGACAAAATCAAAAAAGGGATGATAAATTATCTTGAGTATCAATCCTGGGGCAGTAGAATCCCTTCTTTGTATGATTTTGGAGGAAGTATTTTCAGAGTAGGGGAAATGTCCAGAAAATCCAGAAAACAGAATTTCATTGCTCACCAGGCTGGTAGCCTATTCTCCAATTCTGAGATTGCCACATTTGATTATGGGACTTCAGTGGATACCTGTGGGTGGTCAAATTGGGCTCAGTGGTCAACAAAGGGGAGAGGAATTATATATCTTCAGTTTAAAAAGAAGTTAGAATAATCACATCCATTTAGCATCCTTGGCTTCTGGGTATGAATGAAGTGAATGAAGGATGGCCAGATATATTTATAACGAGAGAGAGGGGGGGGGACAGGGAGAAGGACAGGGAGAGGGACAGGGACAGAGACAGGGAGAGGGACAGGGAGAGGGAGAAGGAGAGGGAAAGAGAGAAGGAGAGGGAGAGGGAGAGAAGTAAAATAACAACAAATGATCATCTCCTTATTCCCCAGGCTCCCTTTGTGGTTAAATAACCAAGAAATTAGCCTTTTGGTCATGAGGAGGCAGGGGGCTGTGAACACTCATCACAGGTCCCCTTGCAAACCCTTCCTTGTTCTGAGCTAGTGAGGTGGAGGACAGCCCCAAGGCTTTTCTCAGCAACTGTCACTTAGCTCTCCAAAAAGGGGGGGGGGGGAGGCAAGAAGGAAGAAAAAGAAAAAAAGGAAATGATGAAGGGGTGGGGATGGGAAGCATCTCTCGACAGCTGGTGATTATGTGCCATTAGGACGCCCCTCTTTCTGCATATTGCAGCCCGCAATCAATATGAGTTTACATTTTATGAGACAAGGAGTTAACTTGTTCAATTACGGGGGGAGACAGCTCTATTCTTTTGTAACAAGTAATCTGAGTAGGGAAATCGATACTGAAAGGCCCCATGCATGCCGGCTAATTTCATATTATCCTCAGCCAATCGGGGAGCTCAGAGTAATAGAGTTGTTGTTACAGTTCATTATGGGGAGGGGAGGGGATCAATAGCTGTACAATCAGAAGATGGGCAATGCATCTGGGGCGTAAGTATCTGCAGTGGGGGTGGGATTGGAGGGGCTAGGCTGATACAAGGCCGGGCCCCCAGGATGGAGAGGCAGACTCATTTGCATCCTCAAAGAACTGGAAACTGCATGCAGACTTTATAGGTTCCCCTGACCTACAATTAATGATGATAATTACCCAGGCTGGAGACAGGAAAGACTAACCTTCTTCCTTGAAGAGGGAGATACTTAACAGAGATATCAGCTCAGGGAGGCACTGACTTAGCACAAAGCTACTGGAAGGCTAAGATATTTAACCCTGAATTTACATAGCTGTCTGATCTTGGGTAAATCATAGATATAGATGTTTTCTGACTCAGTTTTTCTATCCTTACAATGGGATAACTATCGTTCATTTTATATATTTTATTTCATATAAATACATATGTACACGTGTGTGTGTGTGTATGTGCAACCACACATGTTGCCTCTTTGAATTAGTCTGTGAGCTTCTTGAGGGACTGGATTTTTTTCACTTTTGCATTGTATATCCCCAATGCACAATGCCTAATATACAGTAGATAGTTAATGCTTGTTGATTAAAAGCACTTCATTAATTTTTAAGTGTTATATTAAAAGTGAGCTATTATTATTGTTATTGTTTTTGATATACGTATGCATGGAAAACAAATTCTCATTCTCTTGCATTTAAATCATTACATAAAATTATATGTAACACAATTTGTGTGGAATTATATCTTATATATATTTTGCATATGCATATACATCATATATGCTTTTATTTTGATTAGGGGTCCTTATCCTCCTCCAAGCTAGGCGTTCAGTGGCCATTCATGGACCCAATCCTATTGTTGATCAGCATGGAAACTTTGACCTGTGGTTTTCTACCTTGATTGATTTGCCATATTGATATAGGACTTAGCATGAACATCTGATTTTGTCTTGGAAGTTCAAAGCTCAAGTAATGGATCTATTAGCTTCAGCTTTCCTTGTAGCAGGGACCACAAGACTATGCCCCCATGCCAACTCCCCTATTGATGTTGCAAATTCTTTGAGAACAAACTTTGTATAATTTTTCACCTTTATGTCCCTAGTGCAAAGTCCAAAGCCTTGAAGATAGTCAATTTTTTTTATTTCAAGTGATTTCAAGAGTCCCAAGTCTTAGGGTATGATCATATCAATTAAGAAATCAGCAATCATTTATTAAGTACCTATTACATATCAGCCATTATGCTAGGTGCTGGGGAGACAGAGACAAGAATGAAACATTCCCTGTCCTCAAGGAACTTAGATTCCATAGAAAGATACAACATTCATATATATAGAGAAATATGTATAGATATATGTATACACACATACATATATGCACATAATATACAGTAGAATAAACATGCTTATATACACCTGCATATATTAACATGTATGTTTACATGTACCCACACATACATATATATATCTAGTTGCTAGGTGACTCAGTGGATAGAGCTCTGAGCTTGTGTCAAAAACCTGAATTTAAATCTGGCCCTAGACTCTTACTAGCTATGGGCAAGTCACTTAAACTCTAGTTTCCTCAATGTTTTGGGATAAGAAAATGATAAACCAGTTCTGTATCTTTGCCAAGAAAACCCCATGGACATGGGCTATGGTCCATGTGGTCATAAAGAATTGGTCACAACTAAACAATGTGTGTGTATGTGTGTATACATACATACATATGTATGTATATGCATGTATATATGTACATACATATATAGAGATACCTGAAGATATATAAAAGTAAAAACAAGATAATTTATGTGTGTGTGTGGGGGGAGGCACTAGCAACTGGGGAATCAGGAGAGATGTCATGAAGGAGATAGCATTTGACCTGAGCTTTGAAGGAAACTAGGACTCTTAAAAAAAGGACTTGGGAAGGGAGTACATTTTACTAAGGGAAATGGGAATCAGGTTTTTTCTGCCTTTGAGAGGTGGGTTAGTCTTGTGACCAATTTCTGCCCATTTGTCAAGATTGATGTAACTTTATCAACAAGATAAAAGAAAATTTAATAAATACTGGCTCCACTGTTTTTTTTTTTTTTACAAAGACAAAAACCAAAAGAAAGTATGGGGAAAAAAATAGACAACATAGGAGAGGGATGGAGAAAAAGAGGCAGGCTGAGAAAGACTCAGAAAGAGAAAGATCCAAGAAGCATCTATTTTTAATAATTAAGAAATTCACACCTACCTTGTTTCATGATATAATATTGGCTCTTTTCACTGAACCAGAAAGTCAGTATAGAATTGCTGGCTATTTACTTATAGTGAATAAGTGATGAGTCAACAAGAATGAAGTGATTAAAAATAATATCAATCAGGTATGGATCCTTTGTTAACAATTCCGTAAACTAAGTATTATCCCAATTTGGGGAGTGGAAAAACTGAGGATAGAAAACATAAGCAACTTCCTAAAGTCATATAGTAAATTGGTGGCAGAAATAAGAATAAAATGTAAGCTTTCTAACTAGAGACATGTCATGTGCTTTCCATGTTTCCCTACATTCCCACATTTAAGTCATAGTATGCACAATGTCTCCTTGGGTCTAGTTATTTGGTACTTCCATTGAAAGCACTCCCTGGAGATTAGAACCCAGAGCTCTTGGGTCTTGCACTGTTCCTCACATGGACTAACTTTCCAAGAGACAGTGGGGATCAGATGGGCTGAGAGTGCCAACCTGGGGTTTGTGAGGCTCTGAATTTCAGGGCAGAGATTCCTGACACAGAAAATAGGATTCTATTTTCCCAGCAAACTGTTTATGTCCTCTAAGACATAGCCTGGAGAGGCCTTTAGACACATTTAAAAAAACTATAAAAGAAGAATATACAAGAAGGTCTCTCTTTTTTTTAATCTCATTACTATGCACAAAGAAGAAGAAAAGACTCCAAGGAGGTGAGTGTTCAAGAACACTGTGAGGGGAGGCTTCTGAAATAGGAATGAAACCATGTGGCAAGTGACATGGGTAAATGAGGCCATAGACAGATTATGAGACAATACAGCTGTGTAGACCAATAGTATATGAAATTCCTGATTATCATCTACTATCACAATTCAGTGAATTTTTATAAACTTTTACTGTGTGTCAAGCATTGTTGCAGGCCTTAAAAAGCACTTGACCCTGAGCTGGGATGCCTTTAAAGAGCCTAAAACTAAACACTTAGGATATGTGTTAGGATAGGACTAGACCCAGGATTTCATGTTAAAAGAAGCTCCTGGTGAGGAGTTTCTTCTGCCCATATACATCAGCTCATGGTCCATAATCTGTGTGTTGGGGAATTGCCCGAGGGCTTTGAGAGATCAAGTAACTTGTCTGGGGCCACATAGCCAGTATATGTCAAAGGCAGGACTTGACCCAAGTTCCTGACTTTGTGGCTTGCTGTATCCATTATGTCATACTGTCTCAAAGTATACATAATAAGTCACAATTAGTCATAGAATCTTGCAGTTGGAAGCAACCTTAGAGAGAATTCTGTTCAACTCCTATTTAAGGGTAAATATCTTCTGAACATACCTGACAAGTGATAGTCATGATAATTTTAAATAGTATATTATTCTTAACTGCAATGCATACTAAAGATATTTTCGGAAGTATGGAAGCTCAGTATGAATCAAGAATGTGAAACATCTATAAAAAGTTAATACAATACAGTCAAAAATAATCTGTGATTGTGTCAATGTGAGAATGCCCTCCCCCAGGCAAACTCTAACTGCCTATGATTCAGGGGATAGATTTTAAAGAATGCCTTGAGGTTTGTATAGGTTAAATGACTTTTCCAGGGTCACACAGATGGTGGGTGTCAATCAAATCAGAACTGGTGTTCCTGACTCCACTTCCAGCATTCTGTCTGTTGTTTGTCTTTCAGGTTTGAAAAGGACCAAAGACATCATGGAATGATATCTTGATTTGTACATAAATTGTCAGAGTTACACAAAGTCATCAGTCTCACTTTCTCTTACAGAGTCATTGAAGTCCATTGATAAGACAAAAGTCAAGACCAGTAGTCATGGACCAGGAGGCAGTGGATGTTGACCACTTCTTCAATGTTGACCAAGCAACTAAACTCTCCACACTGCCTGGTTCAGGAGCCTTCATGGCCATCAGAACAAATTGTTCGCATTCACCCATTCTACTGGGGGAAGCCTTCACATGTTTTATATAAACATTCTCCTAACCCATTGACAAATTTAAGGTCTGTCAGTTACCCTCAACCTGGTGTAGTGAGTCCCATGAGATGGTTGGATCAGGTTTTGGCTACTGCATATGAATAGTTTAATAGAGCCCCAGGTGAGAGTTGGGTGGATAAAGTGGATAAGCAGCAGGGAAGAGGACTTTGGCAAGCCCTGTCACCAGAGGTATCAATCCTCCCCAAACACCCCATACACCCGATTCTATCTGCTATGCCATGCAGCCCCTAGAATGTGATCTTTGACTACAGAAGACTGACAGAATTTTGTCTAGGTTAAAAGCAATGATAGACTCACCATTCTAGCTTGGTAAAACCATATTTGGGTGTCTGCCTAGTTTGGGGCATTATATTTTGGGAAGAATGTTGAAAAGATAAGAGTGTATCTAGACAAGGTGATGAGGACATCAAGGAGTTTAGAAACACTTGGATTTATCCAGGGAATAGGGTGATAAGGTGAAACTAAAAAATTGAAAGCAAAAAATTAAGAGAAAAATATTTTAAAAATTGAAATAGTGAAAAAATAAACAGGAGAGTTATATATGTGAAAGTTTCAAAAACTAGGGATATTTTGCTTAGGATAAAAAGATATTTATGGGGGTAATGATCGAAGTCTTTAAATATTTGAAGGGAAATATGTGAAAAAAATAGAAGTAGTCAATGTGACTCTTTAAATTAGTCAGAACTAGTACAAAAGGGTGAGATTACAGAAAGATTTCAACTTAATATAAGGAAGAACCTTCTACCATATGTAATGGACAATGGAGATTTTTCCTGCCTTTAATGAACACTTTCAATCAAAGGTTTGGCTTGCCTGAATGTAGACAGCTGCCTAAAAAGACAATGAGCAACAATGAGAAATAGTGAGTTCCCCATCACTGGAGTGTTATATTTGAGTGTGTAACAAATCTGGTCCCTCCTTCACATCACAATCCTCCAAATAGTTTGAATTTAGTATCATGTCTCCTTCTCTTCTCCTTTCCCATCTAAGTCCTCTCTTCTCCAGGCTAAACATGCTAGTTCCTTCAACCAATCGTCATGACAGGCAATTAAGAAAGCCATGTATCCCCATCTTTGAACATCTTCAAATATGGAATCAATGGCTACTCATGTGTAATGATTTAGCTGAAATCATATCTAGAGTCAAGGGCATTACAAGATGAGCTCTGAGACAATAATTCCAATTTCCACTTGGGTCTCCAGGGTGAAATGACTAACATTTCTGATTGGTTAAAGAGCTAGTTACCCCACAGTCCCAATCTCGTTGTGTTTCAGGAGAATCTTATCTTTTGCTTTCTGTACTCACTTCTGCCTCATGTGGGCCTTCCTGCACTCTGCATCGTGTTGCTTCGTCCATCATTGTGCTCAGGAGCTTTGCTGATTATAGAACAACTAGAAGCCAAGCCCTCAGGAGAATGCTATTTTCAGTCATTTCTCTGAACCATGGCCCACAGGGACAGTTCATAGTTTCTCCCCTAATAGCCACTCAGACCTTGGCTCTCTTAGTGAGATGCTGGGCAGTTCAAGCTTAATTACTTCATAAAAGAACCTGGGAAATAGAAGAGGAAGAGTTAAATGTTCTGCTAAAAGGAGGAAGCTCCAACTAATCATAATTAGGAGGAAGTCCCAAGCCATTTAAATGCTACAATCCAATTACATCAGGTAAAATGAATTACTCCTTTAATGCTGACTTTATATGAAGATACCTTCTTATTGCTCTCATTAATAATCATCAGACATCATTTTAGCGCATATTGGCTGCAATAACATTTCTATTAGCATCATGGTGTAGCAGGGCTGACAATTAAAATAAAAAATAAATCAACCCAAGGACAGAACAAACGTAATTATAGTTCAGAAAGAGCTTTTATGTGTATTTGATTAGTCAATGGGAGCAAGGCTTATCTTTACATCTTATATTTGTGGGCCACCCAATGGGATGTAAACCTTGAGATGTCTTGGTGTTAAGGTTGGGGCTTGGACTGAATTCACCCTGTGTATGGCTCAGGAGGATCTTGGCAGGGCCAGATACTGAGTGCCAGGGTGTGAAATCCTGAAACAAAAAGGAAGAATGCCATGTTCATAATAGATACATATAACAAAGACATAACAGAGACAGAGACAGAGAGACCGAGACCGAGAGAGAGAAAGAGAGAGAAATTCTTATCTATAGAGTCAAATTCCTATCCCTTTATCTTATAGATCAAGAAATAAAGGCCTAGAAAGCAGGGTGATTTAGCAGAGATATTCTTTTATTTTTTCAATTCCCTCAATTAAACAAAATTAAAATACATACATGACTGTTCAAATTAAAATTCCCTCAATTTAAAAAAAAATGGTTTTGAGGATTTTGAAACTTATGCAGTTTTGAAAAAGCTATACTATAAGCTATTCTGATATGAAATCCAAGAAAGGCCAAAGAAAACTGAAATGGGAGGTTGGTGAAAGAACAGTGTCAGAGAGGGAAAGTCACTTTCACAGGGTAAAATCAGAAACTAGAATTCATTTCTGCCCTTTAATCTAGCCTGGTGCTCTTGCCATGATACCTTGGGGTTGCCTTCTGCATGCTACATAAGCATTTATTGATAATTTGAGGGCAAAATAATCTTCAGAGTGAAAGATTAAGGGAGTTGGGAAAGATCTTGGGGTTTATCTAGTCCAACCTCATTATTTTAAAGTTGAGACTCAGAGAGGAGTGACGTATCTAAAGCCAGACAGATAATAAGTGACAAGCAGAATTTGAACCTATATCTTCTGACTTTAAACCCAACAGCTTGATGCTTTGCCATCCTTCTTTTTTAAGTTGTGATGGTCTTCTGACAAACTTAATCACCCTTCACAGAATACTTGAAAACTTGGGAGAGATAGAAAGATATTTTCTTCCCAAACCTGTCTTTTCATCAATTTGTTTTGTTTTGCTTTTAATTTTCAAAAGTAGTGGTGGTTCTATCATCATCTTGACTATATTTATCATTTTTCACAAAAGTCTATTAGCTCTGCATATAGCCTTAACAAATGTTTATAGTTCAAAGGGAGTCAGTAGTGATAAACAAACAAATCACATACAGAAAGAGTCATGATAAAATAATAAGCCAAAATCTACAAATAGGTGAGATCAATATTTACTGCCTTTTGGGGCCTTGATAGGGTAGTGAGTAAAAACAAAAGGAGTCTCAGGAGTCTAATGGTTTGGGGAAGAAAAGAACTCACTTTATAAAGTTTTTTCTTAGATCCATGAAAAGAATAATAACCATTATTGACATTTTTATGGTATTTAAAGTGTGCAAACTGCCTTGAATAATAATTTCCGTATTTTAAGTAAGACATAATAGTGGTATTAATTCCTGAGAGGTCCCCAGGCTCTGGGCTCTCCATTCTACCACCACCTAATCTACTCCTTTTGAAAATCTCCATCCTAAAACATGCTTTAGAACACACACTCCTTGTGGGCAGGTACCATGTTTTTGGTCTTACTTGTATCTATTGTTTACCACAATGCTTGGCCCATAGTAAGCTCTTAATAAATCCCATTTGACTGACCTGCTGATATTATACTTTCCCATTTTCTCACCTACTCTCTCTGCTTAAAAAAACAGTTTGGTGAGGCCCATAGATTGTGATAGGGAAGACAGAATAGAGATAATGTTAAGGACTTTGAAAAGTGGATGAGTTGATTCAGTCAACAATGAGAACCATTATAGATTTCTGATATCCCATGATCTTGTCTTGCCATCTCCACCTATGTTCATTTGTCAACTCCATCTTTCCCCATGGTCTATTGAAATTCTTTTGGAATAAAAAAATTTCAAAGCTGGATAATTCTGCTGACCAAATTTAACACTGGAGAATAAATTTTTAAATGGGCCTTCCTCCCTTCTGTGCAGAAATGGGAGACTATGGGTATAGAATACAATACATTCTGTCTGATTCAGTAAATGATTTTAATTAATTTTGGTGATTTCCCTTCTTTTATCCTACATTTTAAATCTTTGTTAAAAAAGAAGGGCTACTGGGAAATATATATTTTGAAGTGAAGATGTCACAAAACTAAAAGGTATTGGTATAAATTTTTTAAACTTTTAAAAATCATAAATGCTTTCTTTCCTTTCCCTTAGGTGCCATTTCCTACAATATCACACAGGTCAGAGGTGACTGCCCTCACCTCAAAATGATAGAAGTTAACTTCCTTTTTTGATACCTTCTTGTATTTATTTAATATATGTCAGACAGATATTGATACATGATTTTTTTTCCCTTATATAATGAAAGCTACTCTCCTTAAGGTCAGGGTTATTGTTTTTTCCATCTGTAGCATCCCCACCACAGCAGCACAATACTCCTTAGAGTTGATCATTAATACATCTTTGTTACATGAATAAATGGATATTGAATTAAATTGAAGGGTGGAGCTCAAACTAGATTACTGATTCTCATAACCCATAGACCAGTGCTTATGAGTACTTCATGCTTCAAGATTCTTTTTTAAAAAGCTACATCTCTGACCTAAAAATTGTCTTGGAGGTCCATCTGAAGAAACAACCGCAATCATTTGTCAAGCACCTAAGGACCAGTTGCACATTGGCTGTGGTAAGAGGAGACACCTGCCTTTCCCTCATATGTGTGGGTGATAAACAAACATGAAAGTAGAGGGTCACTTGAGTCCTTTCAGAAGGACTTATTTACATCCTTTCAAAATATTTTCCCCTATACGCTACCCCCATATACTTGACCTATAAATGGCCTTCTAATTGGGGAACTTGAGCATCTTTTCAAAGCCCTGGCTTTTACCCTGGATAGAGTAGCAGTCTCCCAGTGTTAGGGAAAGTGGTGTGGATACTTCCCAAAATGTGTAGTATAGCTTTGACAGTTCTTATTTTTTTTAATATCTCCTAATTTTGGAAAGCTGCCAGTAAGGCCCTTACTGGGGACCCAACTACAATTCTTAGTCCCCATCAACCATGGGCTGTGACTGGTGAAAATTGCCTAATAAATTAGGGGGTTTTGAGATAAATGAATTTACACTAAACAATCATGGGAAGAAAAGCACTGTCTTGTCTCCAAAGGCTCAGACTCAGGGTAAGAAATCAGCCACAGGTAGTTAAGTGATTATAAACTGTAAAAATAAATCAGCCTTACTATAATTGCCCTGAAGAAAAAAATTACCAACATATTTAAAATTTCCATGGTGCCCCCTTTCCCATATCCATTTGGCATTCTCTAATTACCTTCACATTTTGCTTCCATCAATGATATGACCTGTATTTCCCTTTTATAACTGTCAGGGAGGGGGGAAGCTGGGCAGCTCTGGTGATAAATCAGCCTCACCATTAGGAGTGAAATGCTCATCTCTGCAGCTCTAAATGCAGGATTTATAAAGATGTCTCGGCCATATAGCCCACTTGTGGACACCATAATAAATTCATGAGCACAGTGCCAAGGCAAACTACTTCATTATGTGGAAGGCTGCCGGCCATTAATCTAGCTGAGCGAGGATCCTGGGAAACTGAACTGGCTGGAAATGTCTGAAGCTCAAAGTTACCCATGGCATTACGGATTTAATCAGCTCTTCTGGCCATGGCGGGAGAGCCTTTTACAGTTCACATCAAGTGCTTGTAACTCCCTATTGTATATTATTTCTTCAGCAATAACATCCTAATTTCATCCTCAAAAACTGTTCCAGTCAAAGCTTTCCTGCTTGCTTTCACCACCGATTACCCTCAATAAAATATTTATACAATCAATTGACAAAGAACATTTCCCCTTTAAAATGTTCTATTAACATGTAAATTCTCATATGATTTTTATCATTTATGCAAAATGGACCCATTCTTCCCATCTGGACTCAGGTAGTTAACCCTTTTTTGGGTCACAGAGAAAAATGGATTATATTTTTAAAAATATAAAGGATAAAAAAAGAAAGATAATTTGTAATATCATTAAAGAAGCTTTCTGAAGTACCTATATATGTAGAGATGTATGTGTGTACACGTGTGTGTTTTATATGGTTATATGTTATAGATATATGTATGCAGTCACATGATTTTGGAGGTATATATACATATTTGTGTTATTTATATGTATGATAATATGTGTGCATACACAGGAATCATTTTTAAAGAACACATTTTAAATGCTCTTGTCAAATCCCAAATGAAACCCAGAAAATTGGCAAAGGTGATAAAAGATGGAAATAGTAGATGTTTAAAGAGTAATGGGAAGATAGATATACTAATATGCTCTTGGTGGAATTGTCAATCGGTCTAATAATTCACAAAAGCAATTTGGAATTATTCTAAAAAATGTGACAATAACCATTTTTTTATCTAAAGGTTCCATTACTAGGTATATACTCTCAAAAGTCAAGGACAAGAAGAAAAACTTCCACATATATATCAAAATATGCATAGAAATATTTTTGACATGTGGGTGGTATCAAAGATCTGGAATAGCTAGATGGCACAGTGGATAGAGAATTGGGCCTGGAATCAGGAAGATTCTTCTTCACAAGTTCAAATCTGGCCTCAAACACTTAGTAGTTATGTGACCCTGGGCAAGCTACTTTACCTTGTTTTCCTCAGTTTCTTCATCTATAAAATGAGCTGAAGAAGGAAATAACAAATAACTCCAGTATCTTTGCCAAGAAAACAAATAGGGTCACAAAGAAGAGTCAGACAGAACTGAAACAACTAAAGAACAACTACATAATTGAAAACCTAGAAACAAATATATACCATTGATATAAGAATGGTTATAGAAGATGAATGTAATGATGTATTACTACATCATAAGAAACAAAGAATAGGAAGAATTCAGAGAAACACAAAAATTTATATGAACTGATACAAAATGAAGTAAGCAAAATCAGAAAAAAATACACAATGGCTATAGTAAGGAAAATGAAAAGAAAAATGTGATACAATTAAATGTGTTGTGTGTGTGTGCATATCATGTCTAAGATACGAGGATAGATAAAAAAAATCTTTGTGGGGGGCATGGAGGTGGAGATGTATATATAATGTTATACATATTTTTATCCCAACTGGTTGTCCTAACTGGTTTTGCTTAATTTTTTTTTCCTTCTTTTTACCACTTTGCTACACAAGAAAGCTTCTTGGATAAGGGAGAAGTAGGATAATATTCACAAGTGAATTTGTGATAAAAGCAAAAGGAATTCATTTTAACAAGCATATATATTTGCATATTTTTCATTTGAATGCATCAATAAAGGTATCAGGTAATATAACAATGGGGCAGTGAGGTGGTACAATGGCTAGAGTCCTGGCCTTGAAGTCAAGAAAATCTGGATTCAAATTCAGCCTTAAAAACTTCCTAGGTTTGTGACTTTGGACAAACTGCTTAAACTCTTCTTGTTACTGTTGAAGAAAATGACATATCACTCCACTATCTTTGCCAAAAGCAACAGCAAAAAGAAGAAATCTATAGACAGAAATCTACAAAGTCTTGACTGAAACAACTAAATAACATCTTGTACAACTCCTCTGAACTGTTTAGGTATACTCATGCACTGGAGGAATTTCACAGCTTGTGTGTTGTAAAAATTATTCAGCAGGAGGTAATGGGCCTAAGCTTGAAAGTGAATCCAAACTTCCTGAAACGAAACTGGGACATGGACAGCTCCTAGTTAATGGTGAAGGCTCTTTGTCTGGTAGCAGGAGTAAGAGACATCAAATCTCTCTTAGGCTTTAACACCAATTGTGCAAGCTGATCAAGTTTCTTATCTTCTCTAGGACCTCAGTCTTCTCATCCATAAAATTATGAAGCTGGACTAGGTGATCTCCAAAGAGCCTTTGGGGTCCAATATTCTAAAATCTAAAGCTTCGCTTCTTCCTAGTAGGGTGAGGGATTGGTGAGGCAAGTAGCTGCCTATAACACAGGGCAGGGAAGAGGAGCAAAACAAAGACATTTAAATACTTAAAATGACTATGAATGAAGAGTTTTACTGCCAGAAAATTCTGCTTTCTATGTGCAGATTTTGTAATGGTGAACCCTCAAAACCTTGCTTGAACCACCATGCACTGATTTACAGTGGCTTGCCTGGGCCCAAATGCTGGTCACTCTATCACTAGTGTTCTAGGATTCTAGAAAAATTTTTCCTTCTCTAATAGGCCCATTGGGCATTGATATTCCTCCAAATGAATGACTGTGCTGGGAGGCAAAACAGCCACTTTCCTAAGTGTAAAGTGCTTTACACCTGAAGCCTCCCTAATGAGCTCAGGGCAGATCAGCATTTGTTTCTTTCTGACTTAGAGGTGATTACTGTGGGTAATCAGCAACAGATCCTTTCAACTGTGTGAACAGTAGAAAAGACGACCTCTTGGCCTAGGTGTTCTCTCCAAGTAACTAAAACATTCAGACGAAGCAATTAATTATTAGCAAGTCTTGCTTCAACTATTAGCTTTATTATTGGCCCTTGGGGAGTGATTGAGGCTGCTGCTCAGGCCAAGCCTCTACTACAGATGTTCTGAGGAACAAAGTATTCAGGCCTGATAGTGTAAATCAGAAGTGTCAAACACAGAGCCCACCATCCTCACGTTGCCCCAAACACTCCAGGGTACTGCCCAAGCCAAATTAAAATGTAATTGAGAAATATTTAACAAAATAAATAAAAACTCAATGAAATGTAGACATTGCATTTTTAAAATTAAGTCAATACACATGTGGTCCACAGGAATCTTTATATACAGTTTAATGCTCTATTTCTGTTTGTGTTTGACATCACCAGTATTAAAAAATGAATCTGTGTTTGATATTTGTCACTTAACTGAGTGATTGATACTATGAGTGTTTGTTCACAGAATAAGCTGACAAATTAATCAGTGGTCTCACTATTGGAACAGATAAAGGAATTAAGGAAGAAAAAAAAAAGGTAGATAGAATTAAAAGTGGAGTCATCCACTGTAAAACCAGTCACTGTAAAACAACGTGACTGATAGCTAGGATTTCTAAAGTTTCTAGGTGAGTTGCAAATATATTTTTCAGGGATAAAATATTATCATGCTATTAAAACATAACAATAAAAAAAAACAATAGCAGCAACCACAACCACCAATGAGTAAGGGAAGTACCTACAAATACTTTGGACTTTTCTGAGCAAGACTCACTAAATATAATGTTATCAGGGAGAAAGTGATGGATGTGCATGTCGAGAAACTTAATGGCATCCTAAAGTCAAAGATCAGTAGCAAACAAATGTTGATAGCAATTATCAACTTCATAATATCAGCCTTAATGTATACTTTTGCAATTGTAAAATGGATGACAGATTTGGAAAATATTCAAATAAAAAATATGCAGTATTAATAAAACATGTGTTCCATCATTACAAGGTGCTTCCTTAGAAAAGAAGTTGATTGAGAAATGTTTCCATTTATTTCTTAATAAATAAGTTTTAAAAATTGCAGGAAACCAATAAACCCCATTTCATAGAGAGCAATAGTAAAGAAAAAAAACAGGTACATGCCACTGGCCTTATCAAATATAAT
Source organism: Antechinus flavipes (assembly GCF_016432865.1). Lineage (NCBI taxonomy): Eukaryota > Metazoa > Chordata > Mammalia > Dasyuromorphia > Dasyuridae > Antechinus > Antechinus flavipes. Next base: position 491,706,621 of record NC_067399.1, read on the forward strand.
TAATTTTTTTGAATTTCCAAATGTATCCTGTAAAGAAGCTAATATATCATGATTAATATCCATATTAATTAATCTAAAATATGCTGCCTAAAACATAGAACAAATGGCTTAATTGTTTATAAAATAGAATTGTTTCTAAAATAGAGGCATCATGGCCACCAGCACAAAAATTATCCTTAAGAAATTCAGACCTATTGGTTAATATAGATTATGGGGAAAATGGTAGAAACTATGTAACATTATCACTGCAGGTTACAAAACTTTAGGACTTACCAAATTGAAATGGGTAGAATTGTGAATCCAGAGTTCACTATCTTTTATAAACTAACATGATTATTATCCTATTATAAATTCCAAAATATCCTTGAGAATTACTAAAAGAATAAAGTATGCTAGAATCAGTGTCTTCACAGAAGAAACTGTTGCCCACAATTGCTAAAATGTAATATTAATCCCATATAAACTGAAGAATAATATATGTAATAGATGTCTTGAATACTTATCACCTCAATCCACATGGATTGGACGGTTTTCAAAATATAGAGACCTGGTGAAAGAAATGAAAATCATTTGAGAACAGGCTAGAAGATACATCATCTCCATCATCTGACCTACTATTAAAATTGTTCTGATTAAGTTTTCAGTGAATCAGGATGAGCCTACATCACAATTCTTTCATTCAGTTAGAAAAATAAATCCATTTAGCCACTTAAATGCTAGTTGCTCAAACTCTAAATATAAAACAATAATATCTGGGTAGTCACTTAACCCAGGACTGTTTCTACCTGGACTCCATGATACATAAAATGAAAAATGAAAGGATGATGATGATGATGATGATGATGATGATAGTGATATTGTTAATAAAGAGCCAGACTTAGAGTCAGGAAGAAATGGGCTTAAGACCTGCCTCTCACCTTCATGTGATCACCAGCAGATCTATTAATATCTCAGTGTCCAAGGCAACTCTCTAAGAATAAATTGCTGAACAAGTGTTGATCTGCTTTGGTAGAGGAAAGTTCCACATTGGCTCACCTGACTCAAAGGCCAATCCCTATTTCATCATTCAATACTGTTTCATTTTGTCTATTGTTCAATCATGTCTGACTCTTTATGACCTCATTTAGAGTTTTCTTGGCAGATAGTAGAGTAGTTTTCCATTTCCTTCTCCAGCTTATTTTACAGATGAAGAAACTGAAGTCAAAAGGATAAGGGACTTCTACAGGATCACACAGGTTATAATTATCTGAGACTAGATTTAAACTCAGGCATTCCTGACTCCAGGCCCAGCACTCTGTCCCCTGTGCCATCTAGCTGCTCAAAACCTTTTATGTCTGTTGTGTTGTTTGATTCACATGACAACTCTGAAAGTCAGAGTAGGTATTTCATTAATTTACATAAGAGAAAATAGATTCAGAGAGGTGAGAGGCTTCTCTTAGGCTGGGTTCAAGGCCACACAGTTCAGTTCTAGACTCAGCATTATCATTTAGATGTCCTAAATCCTAGCTCAAAGCTTTACCCATCATAACATGTTATACAAACATAAAGTCCTTTCAAGGTGAGCAACTTAAGAAAATCATTCATTTTTGTCAGAAGCAGAATGATTTCTAACTTTCAGTTCATCATTTTAGACTGAGGGGAACGTAACTCAATTAAAGACAGAAACATTAAATATACAGTAAAAACATCATATGTCAACAATTTATAGGTATATTGATTAATAGCTTCAGTAAAGTATTTACCTTAATCAATAGTAAAAGACCACAAAGGTGATTTAAATGTCTCCTCATTTCAGTGAGTTGCTGTTTTCATTCATAAGCCTGAAGGATATGGAAAGCACTTTTCTATATCCCCCTCAACAAAATTTATCATGATGGCAAAACTTTTTTTTTCCCTATGGAATTTTTACTCCTTGAGTCTTAGCATTATAGCACTAATGGATATTCTTTCTTTTATGGTCATGTGTGATTCACTAAGTCTCATGTTAGGAAAATCTGAATTCAAATATAGCCTAAGATACCAGTTGTTTTACCCTGGGAAAGTAATGTAACCTTTGTCTGCCTCAGTTTTCTCAACTGCAAAATGTGGCTAGCTTAACTCTCAAGGTTGCTGTAAAGATGGAATGAAAAGATTCCCAAAGCTCTTAGAACAATACCTGGCATATAGTAGATCTTTAATGATGCCTTTTCCTTCTTTCTTTCCTCAAATACTAGATAGGCCTACATTTATTTAATACATATTAAATATTTCTATTATATATATATTATTTATTTTACATATATAGATATAATATATAATACATATTTAATACATAGTATTTAATATGAGGAGGAAAAGTAGTAGCCATATTATGCCAGGATATGAACAAATAATGGATGGTTCAATGGATACACATTCCCATTTATGTAAGTACTCCCTTCTATAGTGTAGATAACAACTCATTCATGTCTTCTTATCCTGCAAGTCTTTTGCCCTAGACCTTACCTATTTTCTCATTTGGGAGGCCCATCCAATATATTAAAAAGGTCCCTACTTAATCTTGACATTGATAGCAATGGTGTACATGGATGATCCTTTGATTATTCCTTGCTTTTGCCCCATGGATAGTCTACTTTCTTTTTCCAGTTGTATCTCTCTCAGATTAGATCCTCTAATGACATTAATCTTGCCATTACTTTTTGACAACATGAGCTAATCCTCTCATGTCCCTTATGTATTTCTCTATTACTCTTTGGGGAAACTCTCAGCTTATTTCGGCAGTCTGTGGCATTCCATGATGAGAAGCCACACAGAATCACTGCACAAAGATCGCTGTTGAAAAAGATGGACCTATTTTTCTTTCAAAAATGCTACTCTTCATATTCTAAATGCCACATAAACATCAACTAACCAGCTCATCTATATTGACCAAAGAAATTTCTCCATCACTTTCATATACCAATAAAGTCACAGGGCCAGGATATAAATTGGGAATGATATCAAACCTCCCTAACACATGTGGCTTGAATGAGATTTTCATCAAAGTGCTTCAATAGACTATCAATTTCATACTGTCTCATTCTATATTATTTAAGTTTATATCCTCCCATAAATTCTTCATAGAATATACAGTCATCATATTGGAAATCTAACTTTAGTGCACTTAATACTTTGTAGAGACCAGTATAAGGCTCAAACCACCTAGTCTTCAATTTTGCTATACCATCAATTCATCTTCTTTTCCAATACTATACATTGTATGCCACTCCTTGTGTACAAATAATTGTTAGTTATATGCTAGAGCTTTATATTCAACTCTCTGTAGCCCTTTTGGTTGCCTGAAAATTTTATTTCTTTGTAATGATGTTGTTCCATGATTCATAGTCCTATAGCATAATGACAGCAACAAAAGATATAGCAACTCGGAGTCATAGAAAGCTGTTTTATTTCCCAGATGCAATTCAGTTTATTCTCCTCTGAGTTAGTTTTAAGCCCAGCTCATTTGCCATCTTTAAAATCTATCCAAAAGTATATATACTCATGGATAACACAATGAGCTATCTATTCAATACTATATCAAATCTGGAAAACAGACATTTTTCATCTATTTGGCTTTGTTGTTTGTTTGGATTGTTAGATCATCTTCTTCTAGAGGTCAAAGTTATCACAAAGGAGACCTTGTGGTATTCTTGAATGTTATGCCATCAACTATGCCTCATTATGCCATTATGAATAGGCACATATGAAGGAGTTTGCCAACTAGGAAATCTTTATTCCACTTGTTTTCTGTGTAAGATGTCTGCCTTAATAGTGACAAATACATTTTGTCAGCATGTCTATTTTATGCTTTATTTCCATTAATAATCAGAGAAATATTGAATAAAGTTATCACTATTGATGGAACTAGTGAGGAATTATATATTTTTATCATATGTATGGGAGACAGATATAGTTTGCTCTTTCAAATCACATATCATCATCCTTCTTATTGTTATTATTAATATTGCATGCAATAAATGCAGAAGGATCTTCTAAGATCATAAATCTGGAACTAGAAGAGACCTCTTGATTTCTTTTTTAATCATATGGATACAAAAATTGGACCTGACAACTTTGCTGTTGTTTAGTGCTATCTGTCTATCCATAACTACCATTTGGAGTTTTCTTGGCAAAGGAACTGGAGTGATTTGCCATTTCTTTCTCCAGCTTATTTTATACATGAGAAACTAAGGAAAATAGAGTTAATAATTTTCCCAAGGTTATACAACTAGTAAGCATCTGTAGTACAATTTGAACTCACAAATCACCCTGACTTAAGCTTAGCCTTCTATCCACAGAACCACCTGATTAATTGCTCCTGGATCTACCATAGAAAAATCACATTTGAAAGATTTCCTTAAATTAGATTTGAAGTTAAAGAAACGTGTTCAAACATTACTATCTTATGTGACTTTTAGCAAGCTACACTATATTTCTGAGACACAATTACTTTATTATAGAGTCTCTTTTACTTATTATTCTGTGATCCATTTTTATCAATATACTCACCAAATAAATATAGATCATATGCATAAAGATTTCATAAAGATGAGAAAGCAGGGATTCGATGTCTTTGGAGAGGGGAAGTAATGATACTATCCATTTGTTTTCCTAATCATTTGCTATCTTTCAGCTTCCCTGAAAACCAATCAATCCAACAACAAGAATTTATTAAGTGTTCACTATGCATTAGGCATTATGCCAGACACTGGGGATAAAAAGACAAAGATGAAATAGTCTCTGCTCACCAGGAGTTTACCTGCTAGTGGGAGAGACAACACCGAAATAAATAGGTATAGATAGACAAAATGCATTCAGAGTAGATGAAATGTAACTTTAGAAGAGAAGGCAGTAGTAGCCAGGAGTGGGATGGTAGGACATAGAAAAGCCTCCTATGGAAGACAACACTCCACCTGAGTCTTAAAACAAAGCCAGAGATTTTTTGAAATGAAGATGAGGAAACAAAGCCTTCTGGGAATGAGGAAAAGCTAGTACAAAGGCATGGAGACAGCTGATAGAGGGTCCAGTATGTGAGGAACAGTACTTAGCCCATATTCCTCAAGGCATTCAACATCATGCCACTTCTTCTTCAAGTACCAAATTTTCTTTCTTTTTCTGTGTTTATTAGATCTGGTCCAGTTGCTTTTCCCATCTTTCTCTTTGCCATTTCCATTTCCTCATAAATCATAGCACCTTCGGAACAGAGAGACTAGAGGCTAAATACTATTCTACTGTCATTCATGAAGAAAATAATGTTAAAAGATTTGGCTCAATTCAACATTTATAGAAGAACTTACTGTTCCTTGTGCTAGAATTCAAAGATAAAATGAAATAATTTCTGCTGTTTGAGCACTTGCCGGTAGAAAGACAATTTTTACACAAGTGAGTAATACAAAATACATAACAAAGTAACTAAGTAATTTTGAGTAAGACATTACTATCTCATTGGTCTACAATGGGGGTGATGTCCCTCTATTGGAGGGGGACTATGGAAAAACTCTAAGGGGAAGATGATCAGCCAACTATAAAATGGGAAAATTTGTTGGATTCTACTTTGATAGCAAACCATGAAGCTTGTCTCCAACAAGTTTTCACTTAGCTAAAATTATAGGTGTCACTGGGAAAAGGGAAAAAGAAGTAATCAGTTAAGTGCCTACCATGTGTTAGGCACTGTACTAAGTACTTTGTCTATCTCCCTCACTCCCCACCCACTATAATACCTACCCTAATCCTCTATAACAGGGCTTCTTAAATTTTTTCTCACTCACAATCCTTTTTTGCAGATAAAACTTTTATGTGATCTGAGTACATAAGCAAATAAAATAGGCATGCAAAATCAAACATTTGCTGATAATAAATCATAATTTAATGACCCCCACATTCAGTTGCATAATCCCATTATGGGCTCAAGAAATCACTTGGAATTAATAATAATAATAAAAAAAGCAAAGGACAGTGGCCTAACAGCAGACTGAAAACTCTATTATAAAGTAGCAGTTATCAAAACTTTATGGTGAGGGGCAGCTAGATGGCTCAGTGAATAGAGCACCAACCCTGAAGTCAGGAGGACCTGAGTTCAAATTTGGTCTCAGACACTTAATACTTCCTAGCTATGTGATCCTGGGCAAGTCACTTAACCCTCAGTGCCTCAGCAAAAAACAAACAAACAAACAAACAAAAACAAACAAAAAACCTTTATGGTTCTGGCTAAGAAATAGAGTGCTGGATGAGTGGAATAGTTTAGATATACATGACACAATAATCAATGACAAGAGTAATCTACTGTTTGATAAATCCAAAGACTCCAGCTTCTGGAATAAGAATTCACTATTTGACAAAAATTGTTGGGAAAACTGGAAAATAATATGTCAGAAACTTGGCATAAATTTTGGCTCACTTCATGCAAAATAAGGTCAAAATGGGTTCATGATTTAGGCATATAAGCAAATTAGGAGAGCAAGGTAATTTATCTGTCAGATCGTTGGAGAAAGGAGGAATTTATGGCCAAAGAACTAGAGAACATTATAAAATGCAAAATGGATAACTTTGATTACATCAAATTAAAAAAAAAAATTTGCACAATCAAAACCAATGCGTCAAAATTAGAATGAAAGCAGAAATCTGGGGAAATTTTTTTTTAACTATTTCTGATAAAGGCTTCATTTCTAAAATATATAAAATACTGAGTCTAATTTATAATGCAAGTCATTCCTCAATTGATAAATGGTCAAAGGATATAAAGAGACAATTTTTAGAAATGAATGCTATTTATAGTCATATAAAAAATGCCCTAAATCACTACTGATGGGGAGTAGAGCCAAGATGCCAGAAAAGAGACATGTCTTTATCTTATCTTTTCCTGATGTTTTTCAGATGAACATCAAATCAAGCATCTGAACTGGTTTTAGAGTGACAGAACCTACAAATATTTGGAGTGTAACAAATTCCCCGCAGAAAATATTTTGGAGGAACTCCAGAAAAAGTCTGTTCCAGGCAGAGGAGAGGCAGCCAAAGGCAGGCACAGTGAAGAGATTCAGAGTGGTGTGAGGGCCATGAGTAGGGGGATTTACTGGGAAGAATCTACAGCAGCGTAGGCTACTCTTTCTGAGTTACAAACCAGTAGATCAGCAAATCAGCTGTGGGACATCCAACACAAATATTAAAGGCAAATAGTGAGCCTCTGAATAACTGTGAGATCTTAAAAGAAATTTAGAAGAAAAATGGGAAAAGGAAATGAGAACATTGCAGAAAAATCTGAAAAAAGGAAACACAGAAATTAACTGAAGAAAACTTCTTACAAAATAGATTCAGTGAAATAGAAAAAGCATATAACTCCTGGAAAAATAAATTCAACAAAATGGAAAAAGAAAACAACTCCTTAAAAAAAAGAATTAGTGTAATGGAAAAAAAAATCATTGAACAAAACAACTCATTTTATTGGCCAAATGCAAAAGGAAGTAAAAAAGACAACTGAAGAAAATCATTCACTAAAAATTAGAATTAAACACATGGAAATGAATGATTTAAGAAGACATTAAGAATCAGTCATACAAAAGCAAAAAAAAAAAAAATAGAAGAAAATGTAAAATACTTCATTGGAAAAACAATTCACCTGGAAAATAGATCTAAGAGAGACAATTTAAGGATTATTGGATTTCCTGAAAACCATGATGAAAAAAAAAAAAGAGCCTAGATATCATCTTTCAGGAAATCATTAAGGAAAACTTGTCCTGGTGTTCTAGAACCAAAGGGTAAAATGGTTATTGAAAGAATTCACTGATCCCCTCTTGAAAGAGAACCCAAAATGAAAACTCCAAGGTATATCATAGCTAAATTTCAGAACTATCAGATGAAAGAGAAAATATTGCAAAAATCCAGAAAGAAACAATTCAAATGTCAAGTCACAATCAGGATTATCCAGGAAACAGCACTGTCTACTTTAAAGAATCAAAGGACATAGAATCTGATATTCCTAAAGGTAAAGGAATTTGGATTGCAGCCAAGAATCAACTACCCAGGAAAAAATGAGCATTATCTTTAATGGAAGAAGATGGACATTCAATGATAAAAGTGAATTTCATTTATTTCTTATGAAAAAAACAGAGATGAACAGAAAATTTTGAAGAGAAGCATAAAAACGTAAAAAAAAAAGATTTTTTGAGAACTATATCTCTGTTTGAGGTATACTTAGAGGATGCAGATATAATTTATTTTATTGTGAAATATTAAAAAAAAAAACCTAAAATAAGAAAGGGGATTGTACTGGAAGAAGAAGAAAATGGAGGGAAAAGGAGGTAAATTACATCTCATGAAGAGGCAAAAAAGACCCATTATAATTAAGGGAAAGAAGGGTGTGGGCTGAACATTGCGTGAATCTTAATCTCATCAGATTTGGCTCAAAGAGAGATCATCAGATATATTTAGCTTCACAGAGAAAATGTTCTCACCCTATATGGAAGTAGGAGGGGAAAGGGGAAAGGAAAGGAGGAGGCTAATAGAAGGAAAAACAGAAGTATTAGAGTAAAGGTATAAGAAAGGGGGAGAGATGGTAAAAGGGGAGGGTTGTTTAAGAGAGATGGTGGTCAGAAGCAAAATACTGGAGAGGAGGGAAAGGGGGAAAGGATCGAGAAAAGTATAACTTGGGAAAAATAAAATGATGGGAAATACAGAATTAGTCATTTTAATTGTGAATGTGAATGGCCTGAACTCTCCCATAAAATGGAAGCAAATGCAGACTGGATTAAAAGCCAGAATTCTACAATATGTTGTTTACAAGAAACATATTTAAAGCAGAGGAATACATTCAGAATAAAGGTAAAAGGCTGATCAAGAATCTATTATGCTTCAACTGAAGTAAAAAAAAAAAAAAAAAAAGCAGAAGTAGCTTTCCTGATCTCAGACAGTGCAAAGCAAAAATAGATCTAATTAAAAGAGATAAGGAAGGAAACTATATCTTGCTAAAGAATACCATAGATAATGAAGTAATATCAATACTAAACATATATGCGCCAAGTGGCATAGCAGCCAAATTTCTAGAGAAGTTAAGAGAGTTGCAAGAAGAAATAGACAGCAAAACTATACTAGTGGGAGATCTCAATCTTGCTCTTTCAGAACTAGATAAATAAAACTACAAAATAAATAATAAAGGAGTTAAGGAGGTAAATAGAATTTTAGAAAAGTTAGGTATGACAGACGTTTGGAGAAAACTGAATGAAAACAGAAATATAGAAATACAGATAGGAGTATATTTTTTTCTCTGCAAAACCTACACATAAAACCTGCACAAAAATTGACTTAAAAAAGCTAGAAAAAGAATAAAGTAAAAATTTGAAATTCTGAAAATAAAAGAGATAAATAAAATTGAAAGTAAGAAAACTATTGAATTAACAAAACTAAGAGTTGATTTTATTTTAAAAAAATAACAAAATAGGTAAACTTTTAGCTAATTTGATTAGAAAAAGGAAAGAACAAAATCAAATTGTTAGTCTCAAAAATGAAAAGGGAGAACTTTTCACCAATGAAGAGGAAATTGGAGCAATAATTAGGAGTTATTTTCCCCAATTATATGTCAATAAATCTGATAATCTAAGTGAAATGGAGGGATACTTACAAAAATATAGATTGCCCAGATTAACAGATGAGAAAAAGACTACATAAATATTCTCATTTTAGAAAAAAAATAAATATAACAAGATATTAATTAACTCCCTAAGAAAAATGTGCAAGGCCAGATGGATTTACATGTCAATTTTACTAAATATTTAAAGAACAATTCCAATACTGTGCAAACTATTTGAAAAATAGGGAAAGAATGAGTCCTACCAAATTCCTCTTATGATACAGATATGGTGCTGATACTGAAACCAGGCAGGGTCAAAACAGAGAAAGAAAATTATAGACCAATTCCCCTAATGAATATTGATGCAAAAATCTTAAATAAAATATTAGCAAAGAGATTACAATAAGTCATCTCCAGGATAATACACCATGACCAAGTAAGATTTATACCAGGAATGCAGGGCTGTTCAATATTAGGAAAATTTTTAACATGATTGACTATATCAATAACCAAACTAACAAAAATCATATGATTATATCAATAGATGCAGAAAAAACTTTTGACAAAATCCAACACCCATTCCAGTAAAAAGTACAAGAATAAATGGAGTTTTCTTTAAAATTATCAGTAGCATCTATTTAAAACCCTCAGCAAGCATCCTGTGTAATGGGGACAAAGTAGAACCATTCCTAATAAGCTCAGGGGTAAAAGAAGGTTGTCCACTATCACTACTACTATTCAAAATTATATTAGAAATATTAGCTTTGGTAATAAGAGAAGAAAGATTAAAAAAATTAGAATAGATGATAAGAAAACAAAATTATCACTCTTTGCAGATGATATGATGGCATATTTAGAGAATCCTAGAAAATCAAGTAAAAAACTACTAGAAACAATTCACAACTTTAGTAAAATTGCAGGATACAAAATAAATCCATATAAATCATCAGCATTTTTATTTATTACCAACAAAGTTCAGCAGCAAGAGATACAAAGGGAAATTCCATATAAAATAACTATACATTATATAAAATATTTAGGATTCTACTCTCCAAGGCAAAGTCAGGAACTATACAGACAAAACTACAAAACACTTTCCACACAAATAAACTCAGATCTAATCAATTGGAAAAATATCAAGTGTTTATGGGTAGATCATATTATAAAGCAGCAATCATCAAAACCATTTGATACTGGCTAAGAAATAAAGAAGTTGATCAATGAAATAAGTTAGATTCATAGGACAAAATAGTTAATGACTACAATTCTAATAAGTCATTATTCAGTGCCATACCAATCAAACTCCCAAAAATTTATTTTACAGATCTAGAAAAAATAATTACAATATTTATCTGGAAGAACAAAAAGTCAAGAATTTCAAGGAAATCAATGGAAAAATGCAAATGAAGCTGACCTAGATGTACCAGACCTAAAACTATATTATAAAGCAGCTGTCATCAAAACCCATTTGGTACTAGCTAAGAAACAGAGTAGTTGATCAATGATTAGATTCATAGTTCATAGGTTAGATTTATAGGACAAAATAGTCAATGACTATATTAATCTAGTGTATGACAAACTCCAAAACCCCAGCTTTTGGGATTAAAAACTCTCTATTTCACAAAAACTTCTGGGAAAATTGGAAATTAGTATAGCAGAAACTAGGCATTGACCCATACATAACACCATATTTTAAGATAAACTCAAAATGGGTTGATGATTTAGACATAGAGTGATATTATAAATAAATGAGAAAAACAAAGGCTAGTTTACTTCTCAGGTCTGTGGAGAAGGAATAAATTTGTGGCTAAAAAAGAACTGAAGTATATTATTGAATACAAAATAAATAATTTTGACTATGTTAAGTTTAAAAAGTTTTTGTACAAACAAAACCAAAGCAGACAGGATTAGAAGTGAAACAATAAACTGGGAAAAAAATTTACATTTGAGGATTCTGATAAAAGCCTCATTTCTAAAAATATATAGAGAATTGACTCAAATTTATAAGAAATCAAACCATTCTCCAATTTTTAAGTGGTCAAAGGATATGAACAGACAGTTTTCATATAAAGAAATTGAAATTATTTCTAATCATGTGAAAAGGTGCTTTAAAATCACTATTGATCAGAGAAACATAAATTAAGACAACTCTGTGGTACCACTACACACCTCTCAGATTGGCTAAGATGACAGGAAAAGATAATGATGAATGTTGGAGGGAATGCATGAAAACTGGAACACTAATACATTGTTGATTGAGCTGTGAATTTATTCAACCATTCTGAAGAACAATTTGGAACTATGCCCAAAGGGCTTTCAAATTGTGCCTACCCTTTGATCCAGCAGTGTTTCTACTGGGCTTATATCCCAAAGAGATCAAAAAGGAGGGAAAGGGACCCACATATGCAAAAATGTTTGTGCTAGCCCTTTTTGTAGTGGCAAGAAACTGGAAATTGAGTGGATTCCCATCAATTGGAGAATGATATATGAATGTTATGGAATATTATTGTTCTATAAGAAATGATAAGTGGGATGATTTCAGAGGCTTGAAGAGCCTTATATGAACTGATGTTAGGTGAAGTGAGCAGAATCAGATTATTGTACATAGCAACAAGATTATACTATGATCAATTCTGATAGACATCCTTTTCTGAACAATGAGATTATTCAGGTCATTTCCAATGATCTTATAATGAAAAGAGTCATCTGTATCCAAAGAGAGGACTGGGGGGGCTGAGTATGGACCACAAAAGTATTTTCACTTTTTTGTTATTTACTTGCATTTTGTTTTCTTTCTCATTTTTTTTCTTTTTGATCTGATATTTCTTGTGCAGCATGATAATTGTAGAAATATATGTGTATATATTGCACATGTTTAACATATATTAAATTACTTGCCATCTAGGAAAGGGATGGGGGAAGGGAGGGAAAAATTTGGAACACAAGATCATGCAAGAGTGAATGTTGAAAATTATTCATGCATATGTTTTGAAAATCAAAAGTTTTAATTTTTAAAAAGGATTGGAGAAATGCAAATTAAAACAAATTTGAGGCAGCACCTCCTACTTATCAGATTAGCTAAGAGGACAGGAAAAATACTCAGGGATTACCAAATAAAAATCTCCCCACCTTTTTCATTTTCATAATTTGGTCCAAATTAATCACACAAGTTAAGCAGCCATGGAAATGTTATGATATATACATTGCTAATCTCATTCTCTCTGTGTGTCTCTATCTCTGTCTCTGTCTCTGTCTCTGTCTGTCTGTCTCTCTCTCTCTCTTACTCTTTCTCTCTGTGTCTCTGTGTCTCTGTCTCTGTCTCTGTATCTCTGTCTCTCTGTCTCTGTCTCTCTGTCTCTCACTCTCTCTCTCTCTGTGTATGTGTGTGTGTGTGTGTGTGTGTGTGTGTGTGTGTGTGTCTCCCCTTTATCCCAACCTACCCTTCCTAAACTTTGTTTTCTCTATCTAGGGCATTACCATCTTTTCAGTTACCCAGTTTCACAATCTTATTATTATCCTCAATTCCTTACTTTCATTCATCTCACATATCTAGTTGGTTACCAAAGTTTCTCATTTCTATCTTTAAGTTATCTTTCTTATATATTGCCTTCTCTCTATTCATACAGCCAAAGCCCTAGCTTAAGGTTCATGATCTTTTACCCAGAGTATTATACTCACCTCCTAATAGGCTCTTACCTCCAATTCATTCCTCATGTATTCACCAAAATCACTGTGCTAAAATGAAAGTCTGGCCATGTCACCTCTCTGCAGTAAAATCATGTGTCTCCTTATGACCTCAATAAACAAATATAAACTCCTCTTCATATTTAAAACCTATTATGTTCTGACTCCAATCTATCTTTTAAACATTATCACACATTAGTTTCCTCCCCTATTATCCATGCTTAAGCTAATTTCTGTTTCTCACATGCATACAAAAAGACAACTAAAATCTCTAAACATAAACAGAAAGTTAATAATAATACTATTTATCAAAGAGAATCTCATAAAGAAAGAGGAGGAGATTTACAATTGAAAAACTACTGAGCTGAAATTAGAGGAATTAACTTTCAATTTTTTTTTTTGGTTTATTTTTATTTTTGCATTGGTTATAATGAATATCTCTTAGACATCAAGAAAATGTGATGTCTTCTTGTGTGACTTCTAGAAATAAGTAAGGATCACTAAGAATTGTGACCAATTATTGGATTGTTTTATTATATTTCTTTCTTTTAAAAAGTACATACAAAGAGAAGTTATTTCCTAACTTCCTAATTTCATTGATCAAATTAGATAAATAATTAATTGCTAAAATATAATTATTTAAAAGCCTGTCCTATTTCCCAGAGAATACACAAGGATTTTTCTAAAATAATAAAACATTCAATCACATTCCCTTAAAAAGCAAAACCCTTTTTTGTGTCATCAATGAACAAAGTTTAAAGATTTAAAATACAGAGAACTCCAAACATCAGTGTAGTTTTAAGCTACTAGACTTTTAAGATATGGTGAATTCTTTCTTTCAATTTTATCTCAATTTTAAATTATACGTGTTTTTAAAAATTACATGTTTTATAATGTATTTTATACATTATATTTATAATGAAATATATTAATATATGTCTCATGAAACTCATAACATGCATGTATTTTTGTGCTTTTTCAATAGTATTTTAGTCAAATCTGATCTTTTATGACTCCATTTCAGGCTTTCTTTGGAAATGACTGGAATGGCTTGTCTTTTTTTTCTCTGTTCATTTTTGCAGATGAGGAAACTGAGGTAAACAGAATAAGTGAAGTGCCCAGAGTCACATAGCAAGTAAGTGTCATTTTTGTCCTCCTCACTCTAGGTCCAGCCCTCTATTCACTGTGCCACCCAACTGCTCTATGTGTGTATTAGGAGCATGTTTTTAAAAAGTTTCACTAATGGCATACACAATAAAAAAATTTAGAAACCACTTAGTCAAAGTTTGTTGCCAATTTTCAACTAATACTCACATATATGATTAACCTCTTCTTGTCTAAGATGTAACCAATATTATAGCTTGTAATGTTCTTACTATGTCCATTACTTCATGAGTCTTCTTGAACAAAATACTCATGACTCACAGATATGAGGCTCTGTAGCAAACTAAAATATTCTGCCTTATTTCCATTTTAACTTTGAACTTCATTTTCCAAAATATTTTTGCAAGATTCTCCTACTTTTCCACCATATTATGATTACTATTCACTTGATTTATAGGACACTGTTGAATTCTTACAAATTCTTCTATACTGCTTCATCTCCTGTAGCCTTCTTCACATTGTAAATCTCTCTATGGTCATAACTTTTGCTCACACTCATTGTGAGCATTACATGATGAGATACATAACCAAAGATTACATGAAATGATATTATTGTTGCCTTTGGACACATAATGAAATTAACTCTACAAAGTTCTTTTTTTTTTTGCCTCCCTAAGTAATTTTTTTCACTTTTTCACTTGGCTATAATTTCTTTGGATCTTCTGTTTTTGTTTGTTGCAATGTTGTCAATAATTTTATAATCTAGGTCATCCAAAAATATAGAAGTTCATTGGACAATGATCATACATTTAGAGAACCTATAGACAAGTTAATATTTATACATTTATACACACAGTCTAAAAACTGTGCGATTCTTATCACCCTCTGTCCTTCTTTTGCCATTGTCACCATCTAAATGGATTTAGGCCAATGTCATGTTTTGTTTTGTTTTTTATTTCATGGTTTGCTTTAGTCAGATAATGTATCACCTAATGCCCAAGCTACTAGGAATGTGCCTATCTATAAATTAGATTGGGACTTGGACAGCATATATGGACATATATGGAGCTTTTGAGAATATTGGATGAATTAGGTAACAAATTAGTTTTTTTAATAGTCCTTTTTTTTTTTTGAAAAAATATTCTTTACAACATTATCCCTTGCACTCACTTCTGTTCCGACTTTTTCCCTCCCTCCCTCCAACTCCTCTCCAAGATGGCAAGCAGACCTATATATGTTAAATATGTCACAGTAGATCCTAGATACAATATATGTTTGCAGAACCAAACAGTTCTCTTGTTGCACAGGAAGAATTGGATTCAGAAGGTAAAAATAACCCGGGAAGAAAAACAAAAATGCAAACAGTTTACATTCATTTCTCAGTGTTCTTTCTTTGGGTGTAGCTGCTTCTGTCCACCATTGATCAATTGAGTTAGATATTCTCTTTGTCGAAGAAATCCACTTCTGTCAGAATACATCTTCATAACAGTATCGTTGAAGTATATAATGATCTCCTGGTTCTGCTCATTTCACTTTTCCTGTCATCTTAGCCAATTTGACAGGTGTGTAGTGGTATCTCAGAGTTGTCTTAATTTGCATTTTTCTGATCAATAGTGATTTGGAACATTCTTTCATATGAGTGGAAATAGTTTCAATTTCATCATCTGAAAATTGTCTGTTCATATCCTTTGACCATTTATCAATTGAAGAATGGCTTTATTTCTTATAAATTAGAGTCAATTCACTATATATTTTGGAAATGAGGCCTTTATCAGAACCTTTAACTGTGAAAATGTTTTCCCAGTTTGTTCCTTCCCTTCTAATATTGTTTGTATTAGTTTTGTTTGTACCAAGGCTTTTTAATTTGATATAATCGAAATTTTCTATTTTGTGACCAATAATGATCTCTAGTTCATCTTTGGTCACAAATTTCTTCCTCCTCCACAAGTTTGAGAGGTAAACTATCCTATGTTCTTCTAATTTATTTATAGTCTCACTGTTTATGCCTAAATCATGGACCCATTTTGATCTTATCTTGGTATACGGTGTTAAGTGTGAAGTCCATGCCTAATTTCTGCCATACTAATTTCCAGTTTTCCCAGCACTTTTTTTCAAATAGTGAATTCTTATCCCAAAAGTTAGGATCTTTGGGTTTATCAAACACTAGATTGCTATAGTTGACTATTTTGTCTTGTGAACCTAACCTATTCCACTGATCAACTAATCTATTTCTTAGCCAATACCAAATAATTTTGGTGACTGCTGCTTTATAATATAGTTGTAGATCAGGTACAACTAGGCCACCTTCATTAGATTTTTTTTTCACTAATTCCCTTGAGATTCTTGACCTTTTGTTCTTTCAGATGAATTTTGTTGTTATTTTTTCTAGATCATTAAAATATTTTCTTGGGAGTCTGATTGGTATAGCACTAAATACATAGATTAGTTTAGGGATTATTGTCATCTCTATTATATTCACTCAGCCTATCCAAGAGCACTTAATATTTTTTCCAATTATTTAAATCTGATTTTATTTGTGTGGAAAGGTTTTTGTAATTTTGCTCATATAATTCCTGACTTTCCTTTGTTAGATAGATTCCCAAATATTTTATGCTACCGACAGTTATTTTGAATGGAATTTCTCTTTGTATCTCTTGCTGTTGGATTTTGTTGGTGATGTATAAAAATGCTGAGGATTTATGGGGATTTATTTTGTATCCTGCAACTTTGCTAAAGTTATGAATTATTTCTAATAGCTTTTTAGTAGAATCTCTGGGGTTCTCTATCTCTATGGGGTATACCATCATATCGTTTGCAAAGAGTGATAGTTTGGTTTCTTCATTACCTACTCTAATTCCTTTAATCTCTTTTTTAACTCTTATTGCCGAGGCTAGCATTTCTAATACAATATTGAATAATAATGGCTATGGTGGGCACCTTTGCTTCACTCCTGATCTTACTGGGAAAGGTTCCAATTTTTCCCCATTGCATATGATGCTTACTGATGGTTTTATATAAATTCTCCTGACTATTTTAAGGAAAAGTCCATTTATTCCTATCCTCTCGAATGTTTTTATTAGGAATGGATGTTGGATGTTATCAAATGCTTTTTCTGCATCTATGGAGATGATCATATGATTTTTGTTAATTTGGTTATTAATATGGCCAATTATGCTAATAGTTTTCCCAATATTGAACCAGCCCTGCATTCCTGGTATAAATCCTACTTGATCATGGTGTATTATCCTGGGGATGATTTTCTGTAATCTTTTTGCTAATATCTTATTTAAGATTTTAGCATCAATATTCATTAGGGAGATTGGTCTATAATTTTCTTTCTCTGATTTCAACCTACCTGATTTAGGTATCAGTACCATATCTGTGTCACAAAAGGAATTCGGTAGGACTCCTTCATTCCCTATTTTTTTCAAATAGCTTGTATAGCATTGGGGCTATTTGTTCTTTAAATGTTTGGTAGAATTCACATGTAAATCCATCTGATCCTGGAGATTTTTTCTTAGGGAGTTGATTAATAACTTGTTCTATTTCTTTTTCTGAAATAGGACTATTTAAGCAATTTACTTCCTCCTCTGTTAATCTGGGAAGTCTATATTTTTGGAGGTAGTCATCCATTTCACTTAGGTTATCAAATTTATTGGCATAAAGTTGGGCAAAGTAACCCCTTATTATTTCTTTAATTTCCTCTCCATTGGGGGAAAGTTCTCCCTTTTCATTTTTAAGACTACTAATTTGATTTTCCTCTCTTCTTTTTCTATACGGATTTACCAAAGGTTTATCTATTTTGTTAGTTTTTTTCATAAAACCAACTCTTAGTTTTATTTATTAATTCAATAGTTTTTTTTTACTTTCAATATTATTGATTTCTCCTTTTAGTTTTAGAATTTCAAACTTAGTATTTGATTGGGAATTTTTAATTTGGTCTTTTTCTAGCTTTTTAAGTTGCAAACACAGTTCATTGATCTTCTCTTTCTCTATTTTATTCAAGTAAGCCTCTAAAGATATAAAATTCCCCCTTATTACTGCTTTGGTTGCATCCCACAAATTTTGGTATAATGTCTCATCATTGTCATTATCTTTAGTGAAATTATTAATTGTGTGTATAATTTGCTATTTCACCCAATCACTCTTTAAGATGAGATTATTTAGTTTCCAATTATTTTTTGGTCTATTTACCCCTAACTTTTTGTTGAATGTAATTTTTATTACATCATGACCTGAAAAGAAAGCATTTACTATTTCTGAGTTCCTGCATTCAATTTTGAATCTTTATGTCCTAATATATGGTTAATTTTTGTATAGGTTCCATGAACTGTTGAGAAGAAAGTATACTCCTTTCTGTCACTATTCAGTTTTCTCCAAAGATCTATCATATCTAATTTGTCTAATATTCTATTTACCTCTTTAATTTCTTTTCAAACTTTGTATTCTCAATGTTTCTCCTGTCCTCTCTTAACCTACCCTCCCCAAGGCAGCAATCTAATATAAGTTAAATAATTTCAATTCTTTTAAACACATAACTACATTTGTCAATTTGTGCATTTCTTAGGTTTTTAAAGAGGCAAAACATTGACTTGTCCTCCATGAAACATGGGCAAGAGAAAAGCTTGCTATTAAGTCTTGTTTTTCATGGTTGGAGTGGTTGGAGTGGTTGGAGGCTTAAGGAGAATTAACAGTCTTTGACTCTTCTCTGTCCATATATACATATACTGCTGCTCACTGCATTCAAGTTATTCTCCAACCAAAAGAGATCACTTGATGTTGCCCCAAATCACTTTACTCTCTACAACTTCCATACAAACTCTTACCTATGGATCAGACTGTCTTCTCTGTACCTTTGCCTATTGAAATACTTCTCTTCTTTTAAGCCTCAGCTTGGATATCACTTCCACAAAGATACCCAAATTAAAAATGTTTCTTCCCTCCTTGAATCTTTTATACTGGTGTGTCCAACTTCATGTCTTAACTTACAGCTTTCTGTGCCCATCTCATTGTCTTTTGGGGCAGTAATTTCTTTAAAAGCAGTAATAGGGCTAGTTTTTATATTTCTTTCCTCAGCATTTGGCACTGAGCCCTGCACAAATTAGGCACTTGGTGAATATTTGTTGAATTGAAATCATTAGATGGTATGACTCCCAGGTGAATAAGCTCTCACCATTTTGATGTTTTTCACATTTACAAAATGCTTTGGAAAATTTGAGTTCTAAAGAGATCATTTCAAGGCCTAGAAGAAAAAAAAAGAATATTTGGGCATTTTATGAACTTTCCCTCCCCTCATCATTTAAATAGCACTAAATGTAATGTGTTAATTTACATTATGGTCTTTTTATTGCACTGTAATCAAATGCTAAGACTTAAGATTTATAAGCAAATGTTAGGATGAGGTCAATCATAATGAGGATTAATGAATAGTGGGTGGTAAATCCAATAGAATAACTTTGGAAGATATGTGAGAGAAGCAAAATACAGAAAGGGGAATGGCTTTGGGAGCAAATGCTAATGAAATGGAAGTTCTCCCAATTCAGACACAATATCTAGAAACTTGTTTTTGCTTTGCTTTCATTCTATCAAAGTCTGAGAGAACAGATTTGAATGGGTATTTGCAGGACATGGAGCTCTATGTATAAAATGTTTGTTTCTGATCCAAGAATGATGTCATGGAGGCAGAAGACAAGTTTAAGTCACAAATCTGTTACCATTTCTGCACTTTTGAGGAAGTCACTTCTCTTCTCCAGGCTTCAAATCTCCTATCCCCACTTTCTTGTAAAAGGAGGATGTTCTATCCAATGCTAAATTTTGTAATTCTATGACTTTCTGTTTTTTCATTAACTGGCAATATGGCCATGAAAATGAGTCAAGAAAAACCTGGGTTCAAATTTTATCACTGTGGAACTTTGGTAAAAATTACTCTCCCTCTCTGGGTCTACATTTTTTCATCTGGGATTGGAATATTTGTACTGTGTGCCTCACAAGGCAATTGGGGGGTAAATACTTTGTTAACCATAAATTACACTGTAGATGCAAGTGAGCCTTAATAGTGACTCACTCTTAATTTTAATGAAGTGCAGTCAATGTGAATTGTTATGTGTAGTAAAAAGAGAATAGTCTGAGAGACTTAAACACTTAGTTTTACCAAGCTATTGCTGATCATTACAGCTTGGCTGATTCACCTATTTCCCTTTGTGTAGTTTGTTTATCTGTCAAAAATTTCTCCTTCCCTGCCTACTGCACTGTGTTGTCGTGAGGCTAAAAGAAGTAAGTTAAAGTGATTGGCCTTCAGAAAGGAAAAGTGGTACAGAAAATGCAGGGAAAGAGAAGACAAAAGATCCAATCACTGAGCATGAAAGAGAACTTAGAACCCAAAATATCCCAACTGAAAAATACCTTTTGTGGTACAGTGCAAAGAGGATTTGGGTTCAAAGTTCAGCTCTCTCCTTTCCTTAATACATGTGATATTTGGAATAAGTCATTTTACTTCCCTGGAAAGTGAATGCAGGACTAGATGTCTTCTGAGTCCCTTCCTAGCTTTAAATTTGTGATTCTGAAACAAAGAATTCAACTCCCTGATTTTACAGAAGAGGAAACTGAAACTCAGAAGTGATTATAATGAAAAATTTTCCCCCTCTTTCTTTTTGCCAAAGAATTCAAAGGTAAAAATGTTACTCTTTTGAGTTTTTTAAAAAATGATCTCATCAGCCATAGCAATGTTTTCTCGAGGTACATACAAAGAAGGAATGGGAAATGAACTCCCAGCTGTTTGCAAAGGGTGAGCTGGATATGAGGGATTCAAGGTTAATCTATGCTATTTCTATACTTGCAAACAGAAACAATAACATAGTTGTATTTCAGTCCAACAGACATTTAAGTACCTAATTATAAAGAACTCTGTACTACTTGATATCATCCATTCCTCCCAGGAGTCAACTAACCAAACCACTAAAGAGAAATAAAACACAAATTACAAAACTGGTCTATAATTATTCTTATTGAACAAATCTACTGCAGGCTTTTTTGTGCTTTTAATTTAATTTTTTTCAATTAACAAAATTTCTACATTGGCCATCTCAATCTACATTCAGAATTGCAACTTCCTTTCAATAGAGGGTGACATGTGAGTTTACTATGTAGATCATTTACCAATCAGAAGAGAGGGGGGAATAGAAAAAAGTAAGACAATGAATAGAGCATGGGAATGGAAAATATCTGAATTTGAATTCTGCCTCAGACACTTATTATCTGTAGACCTTTGTGTCTCAATTTTTTTCACCTGTAACTGGGGATAATAATAATTCCCATCCCACAGAATAGTTCTGAAGATCAAAATAGTTAACATGAAAAGTGCCTTTTAACTTTTTAAAGCACTGAGTTATTATAATAATTACTATTCTTCTTTGACTTTTCATCTGCAATTACCTCACATGTCCATAGTCATTCTTTCTACTTCAACTCCTAACCTCATATAAGAACAGATATATTAGATAATAAGAATGAGGGGGAGAAGAGGAATATTACAGCTAATGTTTTTAATTTCTTTCTTCTTTCCTTCCTTCTTATCTTTTTTTCTTATCTTCCTTTCTTTCTTCATTTCTTTTAAATATAAGTTAAGATTCTTACTGGAAGGGGTTGAGATGGGGGGGGGAGTGAATGGGAGACTTAAGGAGGAACAAAAAAGTTTGAAATATTCATTGCAGTGAATAGGGTAGAGGAACTGATTAGAGAAATATAAGAGAACTGCTTTGCTGCAATGAAGTTGCAGCTGAATCATGAAATATATTTGTAGTAAACTCAGTAAGAAGAGCTTCCTGATTTTTCTCCTCAGCTTTGTTTGGCAGTATGTGAGTAGGAATGAAGAAAGCACAAACTGGGAGTAACCTGAGGTTAGGATTTGACAGGCATGAATAATGATTGGATAAGGGCATATATGATTTGAGGGTAGGATATAAACTTGAACTAGTACACTAAAGGGTAGAAGTAGAAAATAGTCAGTGTAAGGATGATGACCTGAGAAGGAATTGAGGGGTAAATCGGGCTATCACAATAAACACAAAGAATAGAATTGGGGTCTATGAAGCATGGGGAAATATAGAATTAAAAATTAGTATGATCAGATAAAAGAATTTTAGAGTTCATGAACATGGAAGTGACACCCTCATAGGTGATGGCAAGATCAAGCATATGCTTTTGGTGTGTAATTGAAAGGGAGTGGAGAAGTGAGTCATTAATACGGAGTAGACAGAAAAACTGAGAAGCCAGGATATTTTGGGGAAAATACATCTTCATTCTAGAAGATCCATCTATCTATCTATCTTATCATCTATCTCAAAGACCACAATACAGCTACACTGGCCTAATTGCTATTCTACAAATATGATACTCTATCTTTTGGCTCATTTTTTTCAGTGCCTGTGCCTTTTGTCTGAACCTCCCACTCCTGACTTACTTCAAGAGTCAGCTCAAATCCCAGGCTACTTCAGGAGGCCTTCCCCAGGTGCCCATTGCTAGTACCTTCTCTTTGAAATTACCTTCCATCTACTATGTACATATCTTAAATGTATGTCATTTACTTATATGTCATCCCCTTCATTTATTCATATATCATCTCTACTACTGGAATATGAGCTACTCGAGGCTCATTTTTGTTTGTTTTAATTTATTTAAAATTCATGGAACAAAACAAGCATTTCCATAACATTATAATAAAAAGATGATTGCACACAGAATTGCATGTATAACTTACCATTCCCTCAAGAGATCTTGTTTGTGCTTTTCATTGTATCCCCAGAACTTAGAACAATGCCTGGCACATAGTAGGTACATAGCTTACTGACTAATTACTAATTAACTCTCATTTGATTCTCAAAAAAATCTGAAGTTAAGGAGTACAAGTATTATGATTCCCCTTTTATAAAATCAAAAACTTATAAAGATTGTAGGTACTTCTGAGATCATTTATTCCAACACCCACATTTTATATCTGAGGAAACTTAAATTCAGAGAAGTGAATAAACTTCCCAAGGTCACGTAGTTTGGATTCTAACTGTATCCAGCAGTGTTCTGACTATTCAGTAGTATGGTTCTACCCACGCTATTTAAAAAAAAATAAGAGTAGTTTCTTTATTTTCAAAATATATGCAAAGATAGTTTTCAATATTCACCTTTGCAACACCTTGTGTTCCAAATTTTTCTCCTTTCCTTCCCTCAACCTCCTTCCCTAGACAGCAAGAAATCTCTTAAACTTGTGCGATTCTTCTATACATATTTCCACATTTATCATGCTGTATGAGAAAAATCAGATCAAAAAGGGAAAAATGAGAAAAAAAAAAGCAAGCAAATAACAACAAAAAAGGTGAAACTACTATATTGTGTTCCACATTCAATCTCCATACTCCTCTTTCTGGATGCAGATAGCTCTCTCCATCACAACTCTATTGGAATTGGCCTGAGTCATCTCACTGTTGTGAAGTACCCACTTTGAAAGCTCAATTTAGAAGTGACAAAGTAGCTTAGAAAAAAAAAAGAATCAAGTACCCCAAGGATTGTGTGAGAATCAAATAAGACAATGTCTATAAATCATTTTGCAAATCTTAAAATTCACATTTCTATCACTAGAAATGCTATTATTATGAATATATTGCTAGATATGATTTTTATTTAAAAATAAATTTTCACCAACATTTCAGGAATATAGCTAGCTTGTAAAGTGAGGCAAGTCAATTAAATATAATTGAGAAGATAGTGGATCTCCTGACCAAAACAAAACAAATGGGTTCTTATATTCTGTGAGCAACATCTTTTCCTTTCCATACCCATAATTATAGATTATAAAACTAGAATAGACTGTACATATCATCTAGTCCAGTTATTTCATTTTACAAATGAGTAGTAAACGAATCCCAAAGGTTTAAGTATCTTACCCAGGGGCACATGAATAAAAGTGACAAAGACAGAATTTGAATCCATGTACTTTACTATTTTGTCTTTTTTCCTCTAAGTCTTTACTCTTTAGATGAGCTCTGTTAACCAAGAACTTTATCTTATTGACCTTGCTGAAATCATCTTTTCTGCCCTATCTTAAGTAGGAAGTAGTTATTTGCCTGATATTTTAGAAGAATTTCTTTCCATTTTGCTATCAATGGCTTTCCAATCCAAAATCTAAGCCTGGAACTCATCTCATTACATATAAGGAAAATTTATTATCAGCTTCAGTGAGGTTGCCCCTCAGCAAAGTTGTGAAATAAGTAAAATTCTTCCCTACCCCCATCTTGATGAAAATTGCCATCCTCTTCCTTTAGGTGCCTTGTACGTCCTTCTACTTTTTCTTTTTCTTTTTCTTTTTTTTTTTTTTTTGGCCTCCCCCCATTCACTATAGCAGGATTTAATATCAGTCATTTATAGCTCAATGTGAATGAGTTTCAGTCAAAGCTTGGTCTCTCCCAGGGGCATATTTATCTTTAAAGCCTTTTCTCTCTCTCTTCTCTGATAGAGCAATTTATCAAATGAGGAAGCAGGTCACAAGGCTTTTAGGTGGAGGGAATCCTTCCTTACTTGTCTGAAATCATAAGCTGAAGCTCAACTCTGTCTCTGGATTCAACCTCCTCCACTTTGGACAGTGGCATTCTTTTACTTCTCACCTTTCAGTTTGGAAGAGGTCATGGCTAAAAGGGCACACCCCACATTGCCCTTGGGACTTTTAATGGGTTGGTTCATACCAAACCATTCAACTTTGAGACTACTGACAATTATGAGAGTCTGGTCTGGGCAAAGGGTCAAATTATCCTTCAAAATGGAAGTCTATCTCTCGCTTTGAAACTTGGAGTTTTTATTGACAACTACCTGAATTCCTTGACTTCCAGGAACCCAGGAACAATTGCAATGGGAAGAAGACTATAGAGGAAATGAACCAAGATGGTATGGAAAATATAAATTGTGGAAAAGATACTGGAATTGGAGTCCAAGGAGTCAGACTGAAAAAAATCAATTATGCTGATTATTTCCTGTGACCAGTCATTAAACCTTTCTGAACCTCAGTTTTCTATTCTGTAAAAAAAGAAGGTTGAACTAAGTATTCTCAATGGTTCCTTCTATCTTTAAATCCTTTGTCTCTCTGGACTTTAGCTTCCTCATATGTAAAATGGAAATAATAATATGCATATACCCTGGCATACAAGGCCAGTGCAAGCTGGAATTAAACTGTTCCTTATTTATATTTATTCCTTATTAAAGGAATTAAGTAAGAAAATGGTGATGATTTTTGGCTTTGTTATTTAGTATTCTCCCCAGTATGGAGACCAAAAAATTTTGTTTCTTTTCTTCACAAAGGACCTTTTTACCCCATCCAAACTAAAGGTTGTATCCTTCTGGATATCACTAAGCTAGTTCTAATCACTTATCCCATCAGAATTTCCTGTGAATGTGTTCCTTAGGAAAACATATTTGACCTGGAGACCTAGTCAGTAGGACTAAACTCTAAATGTTTAAACATACACAACACAAAATATAGTTTTAATTTCAGAGAGAGACAGATGGACACACAGAGATAGAGACAGAGAGACAGAGACATATACACAGCCAGAAAGTGAGAGACATAAAGAGAAAGAGAGACAGAGACAGGAAGGAAAGAAAGGAGAAAATGGAAGGAGAGACAGAGAGATTGAGACAGAGAGAGAAAATCTTGGCATAGTGGAAAGTATTGGGTTAGAAATTGGAGGACCTGGGTTCAAAAATCTGCATTTATTATTTACTATTTATATTACTTTGGGCAAGTCACTTAACCTCCCTATGCCTTAATTTCCATGTGTGTAAAATGGGGATGGAGTTAGACTAGACAAATTCTCAAGTCCCTTCCAGTTCTAAGTGAATGATTCCATATTTTGGGGACAAACCATCTCACACAAAGGGGAAATGGAAGAACATGTTTGCTACATCATTTCCTCTTAGAAAATCATTGCTTAGATAGCAATGGATGTGTTTTTCCTGTATTTTTCTGAGGTAGCATCAACCAAGATATCTAGAACCTGCTTTTTCTTACTGTCCTGTCACTATAATCCAGAAGTAAACAGACTCATTTGGATGTCCTCTTAGTATCTCTCCCCAATTCACCATCTGTCACACTATCACTTCCTCGACACTTCCTGATAATTGTTTTCCTTACCCCTCTTTTTGAGAGGATATGGCAATAGGATATACAAAGATCCCAAGAACTTGTGATAGATCTCAAAGACTGCACTATGCTCCAAGGAAAAGAATACAGGCCTAGGAATCCAGAAATATGGATTGTATTGGGAGTTCCTCCACTAACCAGCCATGTGACCTTAGACAACACACTTCACCTCTACAACTCAAGTTGCTCCTTTTTCCAGTGGGCACTAATCTGCCTTTAATGCCCTACCTTAATGTGATATACTATGAGAAAAGCAATGGGTTTAGAGTTTTAATTCTTGCTTCTGCTTTATTGTGGACTTTGGATAAAATATTTCTTTTGGGCTTACTTTCTTCACTGGCAAAATGAGAAGCATGAACTAAGACCCTTCCAGTTCTGAATTGCAGAAACCTACATTACTAGAATCAACTAAAATCATATAGTAGGTGACATTATAGTTTAAGTTAAAAATTCACTATATCAAATATAGGATGAGAGATAGCTTGTCAGAATGGATAGAGAGCTGACTTGGGAGTGAAGAAGGGTTCAAGTCTCACCCCTGACATATATTTGTTGGGAGAACTGAGGCAAATCACCAAATGTCTAAGGATTCCCAGGCAGCTCTTTAAGCAGGTAAGTTTCAGAATGATTGCTACACTACCGGTGGCATAGTGAATAGAGTATGAGTCAGGAAGACCTGAGTTCAAACATGGCTTCAGATACTAGCTGTATGATCCTGGGCAAGTCACTTAATTTTGTTTGCCTCAGTTTCCTCACCTGTAGAAGGAACTGCAGAAGAGAATGGCAAATCACTCCAGCTAGTATCTTTGCCAAGAAAACCCCAAATGGGGTTACAAAGAGTCAGATGGGAGTGAAATAACTCAGCAACCACAAAATAGGTAGGAGTTTCTCTACTGGGATTTTCCAACACCATTAAAATGACAGTTTCAGATAACACCCAGCTCCCAAACAAAGTAAGATAAGCAAATCATCCCTACATAAGCATCCTAGGCCAACTAAACAGAAATGGATTCTGGGATGACTACAAATCAAAGAGGAAGAATACTAAAAAGTATTTAAAGTTAATAGCTTACTCTCATAAAAATCACTAGCTATTTTTTTTTTTTGTCTTTAATACATTCTCTGTGCTCTCCTTTTTTCACTCCAGATTTCTTTACAGTGGTCTTCTTGTTGGTATATGCTGTCAACTCCTACTTGGGACACTGTCAGCTCAGGCTAGCAACTTCATCAATCTGACACCACTACTGGGCCATCATAGCTATATTAAGCAGGTATTAAGGAATGCCAGTGTAGTTGATTTTTGAGGCCCAATTAAAGCATAAAATTGTCCCCACTGTAATGATTGCGCCTTTTAACAATAACTTAGTAACTCAGCTTCTTCCTGATTCCTATTAAAGAATCTCTTCTACTCAGATGGATGATATACCATGTCCTGGGAAGGTCAGAACATTGTACTGAAGTCCAAGAGAACTGAAGCCATTCCTGGCATTTGACCCAATTTATAATACTAAAGAGCTAGGCAACGGAAAAGGTAGATGGAGTAATAACATTAGCAGGAACTATAGCCCATGTGAGCTCCTGTTGAATAAACTGCCAATCAATAGCACTTTTATTAGGAGGTACAATCAATGTCCAGCAGGCAGACCCAGCCAATTAAGCTTATCGACTCACTGAAGAGTAGCAGGAAGCAGTATTTTCCTCTTACTTGTTTTCCTTTCTACAAGTGAGGCACAAGTTCCCAGTTTTTATCACTGGATTCCCACCAAGTCAGCTAAGGAGTTTTTGTGCAAAGGAAGCTCTGACAGAAAACAGAGCTGAGCTATCTAACTCTCCTTTCACCCTGGGTCAGGGTAACCCTTCTGCCCAGATAGAGCATACTCACTCCCAAGACCACTTTTTATCCTGGATCAGATAAAGTAAGGAGAAAAATAAATCAGAAAAAAAAATGCACTTGGAAATAAAGGGAACTGAAGAACAGAGATTCCTGGAGGAAGAATGACCCAGGAGCTGTCCTAGAAGACCTTTGGAAATAGAGCCAACTGGTCTCCTGACTTCTATTTTAGTGCTCTTAGCTCTTATAGACACTGCACCCATTTAGAAAAGCTCCCATTGGGCCACTTAAGTGCTTCTCTAGAGATCTAGGGAAAGGTATGTTGACTGAGGGGGCTCTGAAATATCCATTTCACCATGGAAAGGCAGGCTCCCTTAGTGGGCTGCAGCATTTAACTGAGACTAATTGTACACTATAAAATAGTGTATTTATCAGTTGAATCTGTCTTTACTCTTGCTCTCTCCTTCCAAAGAGATAAATTACTAGAGCAGATAAGATTCTGATTCACAGTGAGATCAAATAAACTGTAGTAGACCACAGGATAGAAACTATTTGTGAAAAACAGGTCCCTCTTGGTATTAGCTATCAGGCTCATGCTTCTGTCCCTGCCAAGTTTGTAATGACGCTACCATATTTTTTCTTTTTACTTAGTGCATTAGATGAGTGGAAGAGAATTTGCTTTTAAAGTATCTTTTGCAGTTTTCTCTTCAAGCAAATCAAGCAGAAATCTCCGTAGTGGTCTTGTGGTCTGTCATGGTGATACATTAGGACTAGCTGATGATAGGCCATACTACATTGTATAGCCAGTGCTAACACGAATGGAAATAGCCAGGATGCATGCAGTCTGCTATAGTAGTGAAAGCACTGAAATGGAAATCAAAAGACATGGCTTCTGGGTTGAACTCTTCTATGAAGTCATTGGTTAACTTTGTCCAGGCACTTTCCCCACAGGCCTCAGTTTCTCCATGTGAAAAATGAGGGACTAAATTAAGATGTCTCCTAGTTCTGTCATTCAAGGAAAACATATAAGTGAACAAGATGTTCAGTTTTGGGTCACACTTGATTGCTTTAGCATAATAACACAATCTAAATTCATAGCATATCTCTCTAACATCGGTGCTCTGACTTTAAGCAGCTGGATTCAACCCATATTTATTTATAGTATTTCTATTTTCCCGAATTTAGGTGAAGGGTAGAAGGGGAAGGAAAGACAATGATATTAAGAACCATAGACTCACAGACATTATAGCTGCAAGAAAACCTAAAATATCACTAGGGTAAAATAGGACAAATACAGGGGTAGGGGATAATTTTCCTATTAATATACAGTATGGTCAGTGCTTCAAGTTGGCTAATTTTAAAATGTCTCAAGGTTGCAGATTCACCACTTCCTTTTCAAGAATGTGCTCTGTCCAATAGTCACCACTCTTAGTAAGTATTGCTTCATATCTGGCTTAAATTTTCCTCTTCTTAAGGTCATCTAATTGCTTCTAATTCTACCTCCTCTAAGTATATAAATAATTCTCCTTTTCCTTGCCTATTTATGCCTGTCACAGATTTCTAAATGGTTATCAAGTCACCCACTCATACAAACTCCTCCCCCCCATTCACCACTTAGTCAAACTACATACACACATATATTTAGTTCTTTTAATCTTTCTCTCATAAGGTTCTAATTTTACATTTTCCAGGGTATTTTGAATTTGGCAGAATAGCCTTTGCCTGAAAGGAGTAGAACTTAATTATCAAAAGCTGAAGCACAGCGAGCAATCAATCACTGGATGACACATTCATGCCTTTGCTCATTTGAAAAAACATTTTTTTCATAGCTGTTGGAAAAGCTGTCATTACCCAACTCCCTCCACTACCACCATCACCACCCCCTCAACCAAAAAAAGATCTGACATACACACCACACCACACAACCCCACATCCTATCAAAATATCACAACTTGGGGAGAGATGAGTGAAAAATGCTCATTTGTTTTTTTGGAAACAAGACCCAACCCTTTCTGCCCCATAAGAGTTTGTCATGTAAAATGTCTTCTACTGTAAACAATCTTTTTGACAAGGTTTGCATTATAATTAAGGCTGGTTGGTCACAAAGCTGTCATTTTCCAACTGTTTTCCTTAAGAACTAAGGGCCTTTTTTTACAGCCAGATAAATGCTCTCCCTGGTGCACATCAGTGGAACAGTGACATCCTGTGGTTGAGTCTGTTAACCAGAGTGTGAGTTGATGGCTGTGGCCCCTAGTCCACTGCTGATCTGCAGATGTTTGCTTATTTATAGGTAGAAAATTACAACTACCTTGAGATTGTTTTGCATGTAAAACTCAAATACAACTCACATAACAGAGAACAATTCCCCCCTCCCCCAAGCCAATTAAAGCCAAGCTTTAATCAAAAGGTTAATTTATCTCTTCTGCCTTTTCAGTAACTTTGTCCAAGAACTTGTTTGCATGTATATGTGTCTTTTGCATACGTATAGATACATATATATGTGTGTATACATACAAACATGTGTATATGCCATGCCAAACATTTGACTAAAATAATGGACTCGAGTTCATTTGGGAGTATTCATGTAGCCTCATGTTTGGAACTGTGTGGATAAAGAAATCTGAATATTTTTCATGTCATTTATAGTTAAGTCAATTATTTTAATGAAACTAAAATTTTCTTTTATTAAGATATTGCTAAGTTAGAAGATCATTCATCTTTCCATTAATGAGACCAATACAATTCTTTCCCACAGATTGTGGGTGTATGTGTGTTGGAAGCACCATTTAATTGAACATTATTATTTATTACTAATAAAATAATTACATCATTGAATTATTAAATATAATATTTTTATTATGGCATATATTATAACTATAGATGACAATTTATATAATGCTTTATGGTTTACAAATCACTTTACATATGTTATCTCATGTGATCTTCACACTAACTCTCTGAGGCAAATGCTATCTTTTTTTTTTTTTTTTTTTTTTTTTTTTTTTTTTTTTTTTTAATCAGACAGAAGCCAGGTAAAGCTTTATTTTTTTTTTTTTTTTTTTTTTTTTTTTGTTTTTTTTTAAATTTTATTTTATTTAATAATAACTTCGCATTAACAGAATCCATGCCAGGATAATTTCTACACGACATTATCCCTTGCAATCACTTATGTTTCGTTTTTTCCCCTCCCTCCCTCCTCCCCCCCCCCCAGGATGGCAGGCAGTCCTATATATGCTAAACATGTTGCAGTATATCCTAGATACAATACATATTTGCAGAACCAAACAGTTCTCTTGTTGCACAGGGAGAGTTGGATTCAGAAGGTAAAAATAACTCGGGAAGAAAATCATAAATGCAAATAGTTCACATTCATTTCCCAGTATTCCTTCTTTGGGTGTAGCTGTTTCTGTCCATCATTTCTCCAATGAAACTCAGTTAAGTCTCTTTGTCAGAGAAATCCACTTCCATCAGAATACATCCTCATACAATATCGTTGTCGAAGTGTATAATGATCTCCTGGTTCTGCTCATCTCACTTAGCATCAGTCCATGTAGGTCTCTCCAAGCCTCTCTGTATTCATCCTGCTGGTCATTCCTTACAGAGCAATAATATTCCATAACATTCATATACCACAATTTACCCAGCCATTCTCCAATTGTTGGGCATCCATTCATTTTCCAGTTTCTAGCCACTACAAACAGGGCTGCTACAAACATTTTGGCACATACAGGTCCCCTTCCCTTTTTTAGTATCTCTTTGGGGTATAAGCCAATAGAAACACTGCTGGATCAAAGGGTATGCACAGTTTGATAACTTTTTGGGCATAATTCCAGATCGCTCTCCAGAATGGCTGGATTCGTTCACAACTCCACCAACAATGCATCAATGTCCCCGTTTTCCCGCATCCCCTCCAACATTCATCATTGTTTTTTCCTGTCATCTTAGCCAATCTGACAGGAGTGTAGTGATATCTCAGAGTTGTCTTAATTTGCATTTCTCTGATCAATAGGGCAAATGCTATCTTCAGCTACATTTTGCATATGGGAAATCAAATCTAAGGGAAATCTAATGACTTACCTAGTCTCTCTCTGTCTCTCTGTCTCTCTGTCTCTCTCTCTTCCCCCCCTCCTCTCTCTCTTTCCTCTCTCTCCTCTCTCTCTCTCTCTTCCTCCCCCTCTCTCCTCTTTCTCTTTCCCTCCTCTCCTGCCTCCCTCTTTTTCTCTCCCTCTCTCTCTCTCCTTTCTCTCCTTCTCTCTCTCTCTCTCTCTCTCTCTCTCTGTCTCTCTCTGTCTCTCTCCTTCTCTCCTTCTCTCTCTCTCTCTCTCTCCTCTCTCTCTCTCTCTCTCTCTCTCTCTCTCTCTCTCTCTCTCTCTCTCTCACACACACACACACACACACACACACACACACACACACGCAAAAGAAAACATTTAAACTGAGTTCTTCTTGACTACAAATGCTACACTATAAAATTTGGATTCAAATCCCTACTATGCCTTTTCTTACCTGCATGATCTTGGTCAGGTTAGTTAATTACTATAGACTATAGTTTCCTCAAATATAAAGGAGTTGGACCGAATGTCCTCTAAGATCCCTTTTAGTTCTATGTCTATGATACTATGAAATCTGGTGGCTTACTACTTTAACTAAATTAAAAATAATAAGGGACAATATTACTCTTTACAGAGACATACACATAAACACCACCACCACCACCATAGAAAAAGTAAAAAATCAAATCTATCTCTTCTTCTTTTTGTTTGTTTGTTAAAAAAAAAAAAAAGAATAAGATTTCTTGAGTACAGCTAATGTTCTAAAGTTCAGTGTCATGAAATATCTCCATCTCCAAGAAATGGTTGTTTCTGAAAAGGGATACAAAGAGTACATTCCAATCAGGTTCTGCTCATCTCACTTAGCATCAGTCCATGTAGGTCTCTCCAAGCCTCTCTGTATTCATCCTGCTGGTCATTCCTTACAGAGCAATAATATTCCATAACATTCATATACCACAATTTACCCAGCCATTCTCCAATTGTTGGGCATCCATTCATTTTCCAGTTTCTAGCCACTACAAACAGGGCTGCTACAAACATTTTGGCACATACAGGTCCCCTTCCCTTTTTTAGTATCTCTTTGGGTATAAGCCAATAGAAACACTGCTGGATCAAAGGGTATGCACAGTTTGATAACTTTTTGGGCATAATTCCAGATCGCTCTCCAGAATGGCTGGATTCGTTCACAACTCCACCAACAATGCATCAATGTCCCCGTTTTCCCGCATCCCCTCCAACATTCATCATTGTTTTTTCCTGTCATCTTAGCCAATCTGACAGGAGTGTAGTGATATCTCAGAGTTGTCTTAATTTGCATTTCTCTGATCAATAGGGCAAATGCTATCTTCAGCTACATTTTGCATATGGGAAATCAAATCTAAGGGAAATCTAATGACTTACCTAGTCTCTCTCTGTCTCTCTCCTTCTCTCCTTCTCTCTCTCCCTCCCTCCCTCCTCCCCCCCCCCCAGGATGGCAGGCAGTCCTATATATGCTAAACATGTTGCAGTATATCCTAGATACAATACATATTTGCAGAACCAAACAGTTCTCTTGTTGCACAGGGAGAGTTGGATTCAGAAGGTAAAAATAACTCGGGAAGAAAATCATAAATGCAAATAGTTCACATTCATTTCCCAGTATTCCTTCTTTGGGTGTAGCTGTTTCTGTCCATCATTTCTCCAATGAAACTCAGTTAAGTCTCTTTGTCAGAGAAATCCACTTCCATCAGAATACATCCTCATACAATATCGTTGTCGAAGTGTATAATGATCTCCTGGTTCTGCTCATCTCACTTAGCATCAGTCCATGTAGGTCTCTCCAAGCCTCTCTGTATTCATCCTGCTGGTCATTCCTTACAGAGCAATAATATTCCATAACATTCATATACCACAATTTACCCAGCCATTCTCCAATTGTTGGGCATCCATTCATTTTCCAGTTTCTAGCCACTACAAACAGGGCTGCTACAAACATTTTGGCACATACAGGTCCCCTTCCCTTTTTTAGTATCTCTTTGGGTATAAGCCAATAGAAACACTGCTGGATCAAAGGGTATGCACAGTTTGATAACTTTTTGGGCATAATTCCAGATCGCTCTCCAGAATGGCTGGATTCGTTCACAACTCCACCAACAATGCATCAATGTCCCCGTTTTCCCGCATCCCCTCCAACATTCATCATTGTTTTTTCCTGTCATCTTAGCCAATCTGACAGGAGTGTAGTGATATCTCAGAGTTGTCTTAATTTGCATTTCTCTGATCAATAGGGCAAATGCTATCTTCAGCTACATTTTGCATATGGGAAATCAAATCTAAGGGAAATCTAATGACTTACCTAGTCTCTCTCTGTCTCTCTCTCTTCCTCCCCCTCTCTCCTCTTTCTCTTTCCTCTCTCTCCTCTCTCTCTCTCCTTCTCTCCTTCTCTCTCTCTCTCTCTTCCCCCCCTCCTCTCTCTCTCTCTCTCCTTCTCTCCTTCTCTCTCTCCCTCCCTCCCTCCTCCCCCCCCCAGGATGGCAGGCAGTCCTATATATGCTAAACATGTTGCAGTATATCCTAGATACAATACATATTTGCAGAACCAAACAGTTCTCTTGTTGCACAGGGAGAGTTGGATTCAGAAGGTAAAAATAACTCGGGAAGAAAATCATAAATGCAAATAGTTCACATTCATTTCCCAGTATTCCTTCTTTGGGTGTAGCTGTTTCTGTCCATCATTTCTCCAATGAAACTCAGTTAAGTCTCTTTGTCAGAGAAATCCACTTCCATCAGAATACATCCTCATACAATATCGTTGTCGAAGTGTATAATGATCTCCTGGTTCTGCTCATCTCACTTAGCATCAGTCCATGTAGGTCTCTCCAAGCCTCTCTGTATTCATCCTGCTGGTCATTCCTTACAGAGCAATAATATTCCATAACATTCATATACCACAATTTACCCAGCCATTCTCCAATTGTTGGGCATCCATTCATTTTCCAGTTTCTAGCCACTACAAACAGGGCTGCTACAAACATTTTGGCACATACAGGTCCCCTTCCCTTTTTTAGTATCTCTTTGGGTATAAGCCAATAGAAACACTGCTGGATCAAAGGGTATGCACAGTTTGATAACTTTTTGGGCATAATTCCAGATCGCTCTCCAGAATGGCTGGATTCGTTCACAACTCCACCAACAATGCATCAATGTCCCCGTTTTCCCGCATCCCCTCCAACATTCATCATTGTTTTTTCCTGTCATCTTAGCCAATCTGACAGGAGTGTAGTGATATCTCAGAGTTGTCTTAATTTGCATTTCTCTGATCAATAGGGCAAATGCTATCTTCAGCTACATTTTGCATATGGGAAATCAAATCTAAGGGAAATCTAATGACTTACCTAGTCTCTCTCTGTCTCTCTCCTTCTCTCCTTCTCTCTCTCTCCTCCTCCTCCTCCCTTCTTCCACTGCCTTCCCCTTTCCTTTCCCCTCACCTCTCCTTCCCCAATCTCTCAGCAAATCTCTTAATTGTTCCAATGCTAGGCTCTGAAGATACAAAGACGAAAAGGGAAAAAAAAAACCTCTATCCTTGGGGACCTTAAATTCTACTGGAGAGAAGTAATGAGGAGAAATAAAACTAATTTATGTGAAGTGATTTCAGAATATAGAGTAAACCACTCCAACAAGTGGTTAAAAAAACAAACTTCGAGTCTCAATTTTTGCAAATTGTCAGGAAAAAAATTATCTGCTTGATTTGAAAAAAACACCTAAACATTCCCCTTTCAAAAAATTCAAAATGCCCTTCCTTTCCCTCTTTTTTCTTCTGTCTCTTTGCAACTTCAGATACTAAAATACAACATTTATGTCACATGATTTTAAAGATCATCTCTTAAGAAACAACTTAAGGCAGTTGAAGGAGCATTAAGTTTGAAATGAAGGGAACTAAGATCATATTTCATTTTTGTTATTTACTGTGTGATCTTGGGCAAATCACTAAATTTCTTTGGACCTCAGTTTCTCCATATGTGAAATGAGGAATTTAGTCTATAGTCTGAAACTTCAAAAATCCCTTCCAGCTTCAAGTCTATAATAGAAAGTAAGCATTTTAATATGAAATATAGTCCCTAGGTATCTCATTCACCAAATCAAATGAGTATGTAAATGGAGAGAGTTATCCTAGTCCTGTCATGAAATAACCTGGTCATTAACATATTCTGGTGAATTAAATTTAAAGGACTTAGGAATAATAATATATAACATAGAAAATAACTAAACACAATTCTCCATATAATAAAAGCAAATTTTAAATATGCCTTGGAGAATGGACTAATCAAATAAAACTGAAGGTGCTCTTTTGTTGTTATTAGTGATGGAAACCTAATATTTTATCTGAAGCCTTGATTTATGTGGAATAACTTTGCTACCTACTAAAAAAGATCTTGTTTTAGCAAATGGGTACAGATCCAGTCCATTAGCTTAGGACAACTGAGAAACTCAAGGTTTGGTGAAATCATGCAATAAAATATCATTATACAGGGTAGCATGACAAGACAGACAGAAGGTTTGAGTTGAAAGTCAGAAGATGTGTTTGAAATGAAATAAAATGCACAATTGCTATGCTCAGGTCCATCTGGCTTACATTTGCTATAGGTCGTCAGAGGACCTTCATGTCTGTGATGTAAATGAATAGCAGAGGCTCCAACAATTTAACTGTCATCAGTATAAATGCCTTAACTGGCACAATGAAGCTGAGCCCTGGACCTCTCTCTAAATCTCTAAGCTCCTGGTCTGAATTATAAAGTGGGGCTATATTACCTGAAGATGAAAGCAGTCAGGTCAGTTCATTTAAAACCCGAATCTCTTTGCTGCTAAGCAATGATGAGCATTGAGAGGGGTTCCTTAATGTATAGATTCAGATGATGGAAGACAAGAAGATAGCAATACTCTGCTCCCCCTCAGTCACTTGAAATCGAGAATCTATGTAGATGACAAATTGAATTTCATTTCATGTTTAATCGGACTTTCTGGGCTCAGCCAGACTTGACACTCACAATCTCATACATACACTCTCTCTCTCTCCCCCTCTCTCTCCCTCTTCTCTCTCCCCCACTCCTTCTCTCTCTCTCTCTCTCTCTCTCTCTCTCTCTCTCTCTCTCTCTCTCTCTCTCTCTCTCTCTCTCTCTCTCTCTCTCTCTCCTCTCTCTCTCTCTCTCTCTCTCTCTCACACACACACATCAGTGTTGGAGCAAAACCATGGGATCATCCCCAGGGCTTGGGAGTTACCCAACCCACAAATGCCATGGTGTATCCTGGGGAAATCAGAATTCAGTCTGGAACCTTGTATCACAAGACTGCTTGCAATTATGTGTAATATGTTCTTTCCATATCTTTCCTATATTTCTCTGGGCTTCTTATCTTCCTTTTTTTCCTTTTTGGGGAAGGGGGCTTCCTACAAAGTGTAGAACTCAAACTTTCTTTCCGAGCCCAGGTCTGAGACTGGCTGTTGCCCTCTTGAAGTCTGACTTCCCTCTGAAATCCATTCTGTGAGTTGGAGTTCAGTTTGTTAACCAATACAATTTGCTGGAAGGAAATGGGGGTGGGACTGGAATGACCTCCCATTAGCAGTCCCTTGGCTTTTCTGTGCCTAGGCTCCCGTTAACACATTGTCACCCTAACCCAAAAACTTTGTGGACCCAAAATGGAATTGCTTTTCCTCACCTAGGCAAACGATGTTCTCTTTCACCATTAAATCCAAATGAATTAATAGATTCCAACTGGCATCCTCGAATTTATATTTCCTCCTATGTCGAGTTCCCTACCACTGCAAGTAATCCTTAAAATTCGTCATGAAGCTTTCAAAACAATTTATGCAAACAAACATCAAGTGGAGCTATTTGTATTGGCAACACATTTCACTTAACAACCTACAACAAGGAACAGATGGGCTGAGCTCTGGAAGCAGCTACAAAGAAAACAGTAGGAGCAAGTCCATCAGAAGCACTCTTTCTTCCTCTTCCCCTCTTTCCTCCCTCCCAATTTCATGAAGATTACAGACTTGTTCTTGTTTATTTCTTTGATTTGTTGTTATTTTATGGACTCCCGAAGCTTTCCTGGCATTTCATGGAACAAGTCCATCTGCCAACAGTGTTTGGTTTTCAGAAGCCCTGGTTTAGCAGTTGAACTATCTGTCTTCTCCTGATCCAGCATTCTGTAAAATAGCATGGGAAGAAGCAAAAACAGCATGCAGATGTTGGATCAGGAATTGACAAAATTTCTAGACAAGCATTTGATGTCATATTTCTCTTTTTTTTTCTTTTGGATCTATTTCATTTCTTCCCCCTCAAAAAAAAATTTAAACATTCTCATAGTTGTCTCTAATATAATTTATCCAAAAATCGAAAAATGCAAGTGATGGATAATATCTTAGAGTGCAATCCCTTCATATTCCAATGAGAAAAGGAGACAATAAATGGCTTTTAAATTCCACTATAATCTGGCTCTATGTGATTTCTTATCTCACATTACTCTCCTTTAAGAATATTCCATTCTAAACAAACTAGCCTTACCTATCTCCTATTCTCAAATTGCCATGCACCTTATACCTGTACTCTTATTATCTCCTCTGCCTGGAATAAACTCACTTCATTTATTTTGGTTTATGTATGTACTTCCATTTTTTAAAGGCTCCACTCAAATATTTTCTTCTCTGTTAAACCATCCTTGATCTACTCTCTACTACTCAGTAATCCCTTTGGTGAAAGTCATCTTTCCTTCCTTAAATATCTTAGTCTTTTACCTAGACTTCTCCACAATACTTTTCACTTTTCCTTTTATCTTGTTTCAGTGATTTATATAATTGTCCTCTCTAATTAGAATGGAAGCTCTTGAGAGCAGGACTAATATTCCATATCTCCTTGTATTCCCTGCTTTGAGCACAATACCTTGCATACAGTATATGCTTTAAAACAAAACCAAAAGAAAGAAGTACTTAATTTATTTTTGTTACATTTTGAGTTCTGAAGTGTCTTCTACTCATCCTTTCAATCCTGCATTAGAAAAGCTAACATTTGACATACATACATACATATATATATATATATATATATAGAGAGAGAGAGAGAGAGAGAGAGAGAGAGAGAGAAAGAGAGAGAGAGAGAACCATATAACACATGTTTCCATATTTTAATCTTTCTTTGGAGATGTATAGCATCTTCATAAGTCCTTCATAATTTATTTGAATGTTCATATTAATTGGAATAACTTAGTCACTCACAGATACTCTTCAAACTGTTATTGTTGCTGTTACTGCCTACCACATTCTCTTGTTCTACTCATTTCACTCTACATTATTTCATGCAAGTCTTTTCATGTTTTTCTTCAACTTGCTCATTATTTCTTACAGCACAGTGGTATTCCATTGCAGAATATATGTTTAATAAATGTTGGATCAACTAAACTGTTTACTGAAAATCTGAGTATTGGGGTATTTAATGTGTCTCTACTCAAACCTTACCAGGTTCTCCAAAGGATACATCAAACTATAATACAACATTCTTAACTTTTGACAAAGGAAGATAAGAAAAACATGAAAATTTAACAGATTCAAAATATTATATGATTAAGTTGATGATACTGTAAATGCTAGACCTCTGAAGCTTCTTTCAGAAAAAGAAGTAACAGGGCCAGAATAATCAAGCTATGCACAAGCAAAATAATAACACCCAAAAAGTACTTTCTAATTCAGTCTCATATTATTAGAATATCCCCATTGGCAAATAAGAGAAACAAAACTCAGGAAAGTTCTAGACCATGATTGCATAATCAATCAACCAAACAACTAGGCCTATGCTGGTAAAGGTTAACATTTGACTCTCAAAAAATAAAATATGCATAACTATCCATTTCTTAATTCTAGATCAGTGGTCTCAAACTGAAATGGAAATTAAATCTTATATAGGGATCCCTATGTGCTATATAATTTAGAAAATCACATATTAACTTTATTTTTGTTCAATTGCATTTTAGTTATTTTGTTATCTATTTCCTGATTATCTTTTAATAATGGTCCAATTGTACTCCACAGTGCTGCAGATCATAATGTGGCACTGGTAGCCAACTTAATTTTAGCCAATCAGCAAAACAATAATTCAAGCTCTGATTTATAATTTGCCTATTTCCAAGATGCAACTGCTCATTCTGATATTTTAATAATTGACTCTCCTGAGACAACTCTATCACATTTCTGTAACCAAAAACAGGGATTTATTAAGCTATGTGTCAGTAATGTGCTATCATATAGTTTCTGACATTCTTACTTTAAATAAAACAACAATACAAAAGATTGAAGTAAATGGAAAGATAGTTCATAGCTTCTCCTTGGAAAGGGAAATAAAGGAGTTGGCAGAATTGTTTAATCATATGTTCAAGGGCAATAAGAAACATCATTTCAAAGGACACTTGATCATTTAGTCAAGCAGTTTTCATGATGAGCATAAGCAAAAAAGACCACCATGGAGATAATTGGAACTTAGGCACCAACATCTGTTGCAAAGGGTGAGGAGGTAGACAAATGCTCTTGTAAAGTCTATCCAAATTAAATCAGTATATGTTTTACTACTCGGTGACTTCACAACAAAGGTAAGCATGGAGGAAAGACAATAGTTAAAAATGTCTTGGAAAATGGTGATTAAGATGAAGTAACAAAAGGAGACAAAGATTTGTAGACTTCTGGGATAAAGTAAAATAATCAATTAAATATATTGACTTGTCCAATAAACCTTGTACATTTTTTATTCTTTTTATATGTGATACATCCTATTTCTGCTGCAATCATTTGTCTTACATAGTTTGTCACTAAATTCACAAAATTTTGAAAAAAATTCTTTAATACTTCATCATGAAACTAATTTTTATCATTTTCAATATTAAACATAACTTTGATGAACTTTTGTAATGCTGGGTTTTGGGGGATTTTTTGGAAGCTAGATTTTTTTCCCCAAGTCTCTCCTTGATCTTGATTATAGACCATAGAATTTCAGGAGATTTAAATAAGGTGCCTCTTAACCACTGAAACATATTAATTTATATGAATTGGATAGATTTCTTAATGTTTCATAGCAAGTGCCATGATACAAAGCTTTATTGT
Organism: Antechinus flavipes; assembly: GCF_016432865.1. NCBI lineage: Eukaryota > Metazoa > Chordata > Mammalia > Dasyuromorphia > Dasyuridae > Antechinus > Antechinus flavipes. The sequence goes on from NC_067399.1 coordinate 491,748,165, forward strand.
CTTGACCATTAAAATATAATCTTTTTCATTGCAATACTTAGTGCCTTTAAAAAAAACAGAACTCTTACTATTTTTGCAATTTCAAGATGAGATGACTATATTGCACTATGGAAGAAATCCTTCCACCTTCCAAGTACCTCTGAAAATCTTCTCTCATTTTCTCAGGATTAACTAGGCTAATTCACAAAAGATAATTTTTATCAATTATAATTTTTTAAAATTTGTTTTCTTGCATTTTTGACATTCTCCATTTTTTTTGTTATAGGCTTTATGATCTTTGAAACGTTTAGCTTGCCCATGCCAATAGCTACTATAGTATCTCTAGTAGTCCTTATAGTATATTGTTGAAGAGCTATGCTCTTAATTTTGTTATCTATCAAAATAATTGAATAATATTCATTTTAAAACCATAGAATTAAAAACATACAGAAGAAAACAATAAAATACTTGTGTATGATACAAAATCTAATATTTAAGTGACATAAAATGAATTAAGCACAGGGAAAGTATTTATTTTTATTGGTCAAGATATGACATTCTCAATCAGTCTTTAATTGAAGCACATACATTTTTTGTCCCCAAATAAAATATATGGAAATTATTGCTTGTCTCAAGCAACTTACACACCATTGTCTGCAAGATTCACATCAATGTATCACAAAAAATTGTCCAATAAAAGAATCTTGGAGTGCTGCATATAGTAAGAAAAATTTCAACTAAAATATTTAATTGGGTATATATTAACATAATAAAAAAAACTGACTACTGATATTGCATTCACTTCTGAGTCAGTTGAATATCAGAGTAAAGATAAAAAAATCAATGCCAAATTCAAAGATATGTTAAAAATGAAAAAAAAATGTATATTAAGTACCAGCTTGACTTTTTAAATAAGCTAATGATACAAAAAAATGGAAAACTGATAAAATTGATATTGCCATGGACTAACACCATGGACTAACTTATGGAAATTTAACTTACATAGTTTTCAAAATGAGGGAGTCAAAAAAGCTTAAAACTCACCTCAGCTAGCAATTCTAAGCTCATGGCAAATAAAATCATTAATATAATTTGTGCTTATTTGAAAAATTTTTCTTAGGAAGATGGTGGAAGCTTATGGGAAAGAAGTAATAAAACATTGAGAAGAAGTAGAAGAAAAATGAGTTCGCAGAAAGTTTTGTGCAAAATACAATGATTAAAACTATTTCAAAAATGAAATTAATCACAAAGGGAGAAGGGGGAACAAAAACCAGGTAACAAATAGTGTTGAGATGTCAACATTTTAAAATCTATTTTGTTTATAAAAAGTGGGGTAGTCACATCACAATTCCTTTTTCATGGCTTAAAGAAATAATATTGATGGTAAAAGAAAATAAGATTCAAAAAACCATAGGACAAGTTTACACAGATGAGATCTATGTGGGAGTGGGAAGGAGTAGTGATAGTAGTGATACACTTCTGATAGTAGTAAGAGACTGGTTTTTCAAAAGATCTTAAAGAGAGCAAGATACTGAATGAGTGAAAAAAAATGGCATCTAGTCATTGGGAAGGAAATCAATTATTCCTGACTCATAAGTTTTACAAAGCCTTACAAAATCCTCATAAGAAGCATCTACAAATATGGGAAGAAATTTGGTAGGTTTTTGAAAATGATCTTCTATAACTGGCTGTATTTTTAAAGAGATCTTAAAGGAGGAAAAGCCATTCTCCAATTGATGGGCATCCCACGCAATTTCCAGTTTCTGGCCACTACAAAGAAGGCTGCCACAAACATTTTTGTACATGTTGCTTTTCCTCCTTTAAAATCTCTTTGGGATATAATGCCAGTAGAAACACTGCTAGATCAAAGGATATGCACAGTATTATAACTTTTTGAGCATAATTCCAAACTGCTCTCCAGAATGGCTGGATCCATCCACAGGTCTACCAACAATGTATCAGTGTCTCAGTTTTCCCACATCCCCTCAACATTGGTCATTATCATTTCCTTTCATCTCAGCCAATCTGACAAGTGTGTAGTGGTATCTCAGAGTTGTCTTAATTTGCATTTCTCTGATCAATAGTGATTTGGAGCACCTTTTTATATGACTTCAACTTGTTTCAATTTCTTCATCTGAAAATTGTCTGTTCATATCCTTTGACCATTTGTCAAGTGGAGAATGGCTTGAACTATTATAAATTTGAGTCAATTCTCTATATATTTTAGAAATGAGGCCTTTATCAGACCTTTGTATGTAAAAATGTTTTCCCAGTTTCTCGCTTCCCTTCTAATCTTGTCTGCATTAGTTTTGTTTGTACAAAACCCTTTTAATTTAATATAATCAAATTTATCTATTTTGTGATAGATAATGATCTCTAATTATTCTTTGGTTGCAAATTCCTTCCTGCTGCACAAATCTGAGAGGTAAACTATCCTATATTCTTCTAAATTGGTTATAATACCATTCTTTATGTCTAGATCATGAACCTATTTTGACCTGATCTTAGTATTGTGGGGTTAGGTGTGGGTCTATGTCTACTTTCTGCCATACTAGTTTCCAATTATCCCAGCAGTTTTTTTCAAATAATGAATTTGTATCCCAAAAGCTGGGGTCTTTGGGTTTGTCAAATACTAGATTGCTATAGTCATTAACTATTTTGTTCTGTGAGTCTAACCTATTCCACTGATCAGCTAGTCTATTTTTTAGCCCATATCAAGTGGTTTTGATGACTTCTGCTTTATAATATAGTTTTAGATCTGGTACAGCTAAGCCACCTTCATTTGATTTTCTCTTCATTAATTTTGAAATTTTGACCTTTTGTTCTTCCAATTGAATTTTGTTATTTTTTTTAGATCAGTAAAATAGTTTCTTGGGAATTTGGTTGGTATAACATTAAATAAATAGATTAGTTTAGGGAGTATTGTCACCTTTATTATATTCATTTGACCTATTCAAGAGCACTTAATATTTTTCCAATTGCTTTGATATGACTTTGTGTAGAAAGTGTTTTATAGTTTTGCTTATATAATTCTTGACTTTCCCTCGGCAGATAGATTCTTTTTGTTTTTTACTATTTTTATACTAGCAACGGTTATTTCAAATGGAATTTCTCTTTGTATCTCTTGCTGTTGGGTTTTGTTAATGATGTATAAGAATGCTGAGCATTTATGTGGATTTATTTTGTATGCTGAAACTTTGCTAGAGTTGTGGATTGCTTCTAATAGTTTTTTAGTTGATTCTCTAGGGTTCTTTAAGTATACCATCATCTTATCTGCAAAGAGTGATAATTTGGTTTCCTCATCACCTACTCCAATTCTTTTCATCTCTTTTTCTTTTCTTATCATCAAAGCTAGCATTCCTAATACAATATTTAATAATGGTGATAGTGGGCAACCTTGTTTCACCCCTGATCTTTTTGGGAATAGTTCCAGTTTATCCCCATTACAGATGATACTTATTGTTGGTTTTAAAGAGATGCTACTCACTTTTAGGAAAAATTCCACTTTTTCCTATACTCTAAGTGTTTTTAATAGGAATGAGTGTTGAATTTTATCAAATGCTTTTTCTGCATCTATTGAAATAATCATATGTTTTTTGTTAATTTGATTATTGATATAGTCAATTATGCTAATAGTTTTCCTAATATTTCCTAATATTGAACCAGCCCTGCATTCTTGGTATAAATCCTACCTGGTCCTAGTGTTTAACAGAGATTTTTTTTTATAATCTCTTTGCTAATATTTTATTTAAGATTTTTGCATCAATATTTGTATTGTTCTGGTTATCTTTCTGGAAGTCTTGAGACCAGCCTTGGTTTCAGCAGAATAATCACCATGAGAATAGTCAGGAATAAAGTCCTGGCTAGCTTTCGGGAGGCACTCCAGAATGGATCTTGGTTTCAGTGGAGGAAAAGCAGGAGGCAAGAAAGCTATCAGAGCCTGATCCAAGATGGAATGTCTGTGGCTGACTTTGTCCTCAGTTTATATGCTCTATTACAATTACATCATTACAGTATACTGAGTATTAACTAATCATTATATCACTAGGGTGTTGGAATCCTTACTAACTGCTAACTAATTAGAGTTGATCTAATCTTACAAGAAGATGTTTTGGGCAGAACCTGAAACAAGGTACTAAGTAGAACTACCCATAATCCCTCTCTCTGGAAGGAGCATAAATAGGCCAATGGGCCAGTCGGAGAGTTCTTCAGAGGAAGACGCTACAAGTCGAGATTTCACTGGAATGACATGAAGACTGGAGCTGGCTGGAGGCTGAAGAAAGCAGAGGCAGAGGCTGAAGGACCAGACCTTTGTATTTAAAGACATTTGGAGAGAGCTCTTGGAACCAAGCAGAGAGATAGGCCTCTAAGCTAACCGGGCTATATTGGAGATAATAAAAGATCTGAACTTTTATCACCTGGCTGTGTTTTGAGAAGAAAAAGCTCACTACACTAGGGAATCATTATTTGTTGTAATATTAAATCAATCATGCTGAACTAGAGAACTCACATGCTAAACTACATAACCATTGTTTTATCAATTCTGAGTTAATACCTTGTTGTAGGATTAAATCAGTCATACTGAGCCTTAAGTATATTTCTCCAAAGTTCCTGCCCTTTACAAATATTCATTAGGAAGATTGGTCTATAATTTTCTTTCTCTGTTTTCATCCTACCCAGTTTAGATATCAGTACCATGTCTGTGTCATAAAAGGAATTTGGTAGGGAATTCATTTCCCTATTTTTTCAGATAGTTTATATAGTATTGGAGTTAATTGTTCTTTAAATGTTTGGTAGAATTCACATGAAAATCTGTCTGGTCCTGGGGATTTTTTCTTAGGGAATTGATTAATAGCTTGTACTATTTCTTTTTCTAAAATGGGGCTATTTAAGTAATTTGTTTCCACTTCTGTTAATCTGGGCAATCTATATTTTTGTAGATATTCCTCCATTTTACTTAGGTTGTCAAATTTATTGGCATAAAGTTGGGCAAAGTAACTCCTGATAATTGCTCTAGTTTCCTCTGCATTGGTGGATAGTTCTCCCTGTTCATTTTTGATTCTAAAAATTTGATTTTCCTCTTTCCTTTTTCTTATCAAATTAACTAAAAGTTTATCTATTTTGTTGGTTTTTTCATAAAATAAACTTAGTTTTATTTATTAATTCAATACTTTTTACTTTCAATTTTATTGATCTCTCCTTTTACTTTTAGAATTTCAAGTTTGGTATTTGATTGGGGGTTTTTAATTTGCTCTTTTTCTAGCTTTTTTAGTTGCAAGTCCAATTTATTGATTTTCTCTTTCTTTATTTTATGCAAATAAGCCTCTAGTGATATAAAATTTCCCCTTATTACAGCTTTGGCTTCATCCCACATATTTTGGTATGTTGTCTCATTATTGTCATTCTCTTGGATGAAAATATTGATTGTGTCTATGATTTGCTGTCTCACTCAACCATTCTTTAGGATGAGATTATTTAGTTTCCAATTACTTTTTGGTCTATTTTCCCCTGGCCCTTTATTGAATGTAATTTTTATTGCATCATGATCTGAAAAAAAATGCATTTACTATTCTGCCTTTCTGCATTTGATTTTGAGGTCTTTATGTCCTAATACATGGTCAATTTTTGTATTGGTTCCATGAACTGCCGAGAAGAAAGTATATTCCTTTTTGTGTCCATTCAATTTTCTCCAAACATCTATCATATCTAGTCTTTCTAGTATTCTATTTACCTCTTTAACTTCTTTCTTATTTATTTTATGGTTTGATTTATCTAGTTCTAAGAGAGCTAGGATGATCATCCCAGTATTATAGTTTTGCTGTCTATTTGTAACTCTCTTAACTTCTCCTTTAAGAATTTAGATGCTATATCACTTGGTGCATATATGTTTAATATTGATATTGCTTCATTATCTATGGTACACTTTAGCAAGATATAGTTTTCTTCCTTATCATTTTTAATTAGATCAATTTTTGCTTTTGCTTGATCTGATTATTAATTTGATAATTGATATAGTCAATTATGCTAATAATATCAGGATGGCTACCCCTGCTTTTTTTACTTCATCTGAAGCATAATAGATTCTGATCCAGCCTTTTACCATTACTCTGTATGTATCGCTCTGCTTTAAATTTGCTTCATGTAAACAACATATTGTAGGATTCTGGCTTTTAATCCAGTCTGCTATCCGCTTATGCTTTACAGGAGAGTTCACCCCATTTGTATTTACAGTTAAAATGACTAATTCTGTGTTTCCTGCCATCTTATTAACCCCAAATAATACTTTTCTCTTTCCTTTTCCCCTTTCCCTTCTCCCCAGTATTTTACTTATGAGCACCATTTGCCTCATAAGTCCTCCCTCTTTAGAGACAGTCCCATTTTCTTATATATTTCCCCTACTATTTCTGTTTTCCCTTCTATTTAGCCCCTTTCCCTTTCCCCCTTTCCCCTCCCACTTTTCTATAGGGTGAAAGAAATTTCTCAGTGAAACCAAATATATCTAATATTCTTTATTTGAGCCAAGTCTGACAAGAGTAAGATTCACACACTATTCATCATTCTTCTTTCTTTCCCTCAATTATAATAAGTTTTCTTTGCCTCTTCCTGAGATGTAATTTCCCTCATTTTACCCCACTTTCCCCCCACCCCTTTTTTTTCTGTTACAATCCCCTTTTGACCTCTAGTTTCTTTTTTATATTATAAGAGTAAAATCAGATTATGTATGTATGTATGTATGTATACTCATAGCAGAAAAACAGTTTTCAAGAATTTTTTTTTCTTTTTACCTTTTAATGCTTTCTTTGAATTCTATATTTGGAGGTCAATTTTTTTTGTTGTTGTTGTTTAGCTCTGGTCTGTTCATCAAAAATAAATGGAATTCACCAGTTTCATTGAATGTCCATTTTCTTCCCTGAAAGAAAATGCTTAGTTTAGCAGGGGAATTTATTCCTGGTTGCATTCCAAGTTCCTTCACTTTCTGGAATATCAGATTCTAAGTCCTTTGATCCTTTAAAGTGGAAGCTGCTAAGTCCTGAGTAATCCTTATTGCAGCTCTTCAGTATTTGAATTGTTTCTTTCTGGATGCTTGTAATATTTTTATCTCAATCTGATAGTTCTGGAATTTAGCCACAATATTTCTTGGGATCTTAATTTTGGGGTCTCTTTCAGAAGGTGCTTGGTGAATTCTTTCAGTGGTCATTTTACCTTCTGAGTCTATGATATCTGGGAAGTTCTCTTTGATGATTTCCTGAAAAAGTGTCTAGGTGCTTTTTTCCATCATGTATTTCAGGCAGTTAAATAATCCTTAGATTGTCTCTCCTAGATCTATTTTCCAGGTCACTTTTTTTCCCCATTAGCTATTTTACATTTTTTCTATTATTTTCATGTTTTTTGGTTTTGCTTGACTGATTCTTGTTGTCTCATCGAGACATTCATTTTTATTTGTTCAGTTTTGAATTCTAGTGAGTTATTTTCTTCATTTACTTTTTTTAAAAAACTTCTTTTTGTAGTTGTCCAATTGAATTTTTAAATGAATTATTTTGTTCTATGGAATTTTTTTCCATTTCATAAATTCTGTTTTTTAATGAGTTATTTTCTTTTTCCATTTCACAAGTGCTATTTTTTAAGGAGTTATTTTCTTTTCCTCTTTCACAAATCCTGTTTTTCTGGGAGTTGCTTTCTTTTTCCATTTTATCAAATCTATCTTTTAATGGGTTATATGCCTTTTCCAAACCCTCTTGCAAAGTTTTCATTTCCTTTCCCCATTTTTCTTCTAGCTCACTTTTAAGATCTTTTAAAATTTCAGCCAGGGGTGCCTTGTATGATGGGGAGCAGTTTATATCACCTTTTGGGGCTTCATCTGAAGACAATCTGCCTTTAGTCTCCTCAGGATTTGAAATCTGTTCTCTTTCACCATAAAAGCTGTCTATTATCAGAGTTCTCTTTACTTTCTTACTCATTTTTTTTTAAGTTAAGGTCTGCTTTTAGGGAAGGGAAGGTTTTTCTAAGCTTCCTCTAAAAGCAACGGCTTCCTCTATAAGCAGCTGAGGCTGTGCTTGGGTCAGTGCTGACTCATCCTGATGCTTAATGGGCATGACCAGTTTCCATGAGATTCTGGCATTTTGAGGTTTACTACTGACCTCATGTGCTTGGGTTAGATGTTTTATAACTTCTCTGCTGACCTAGTGGCTTGCAACCAGGGTAGAGTGGCCAACACTGCTGTAGATTCTTGTAGATTCCTCCCTGTAGATTCTCTGCTACATGAAGCCTGCACCACTCCATGACTCTGCACTGTCTGCACTGGAGTCTGTGCTCAGCTGCTTGTGCTTAGCTGCCACCCTCCTGAAAACACACCTTTTCTGGCAATCTTTGAAATTATCTTCTGCTGATAATTTATTGCACTCCCAATATTTGTGGATTCTGTTCATCCAGAGCTAATTCAGAAGCTGGATTTCCTAATTAGTCTGAGGGTTGTAGGAGAAAGTCAGAAATAAACATGTGCCGTCTTCACCATCTTGGCTTTGCCCCCAAAAGTCTCATTTCTGAATTATTTAAACCTGATTTTTTTGTATAAAAACTATTTTATAATTATGTTAATGTAGTTCCTGGGTTTGTCTTGGCAGATATATTCTCAGGTATTTTATACTATCTATAATTATGTTAAATGGGGTATTTCTTACTGTCTTTTATTAACAGATTTTGTTGATGATGTATGGAAATGCTAATGATTTGTATGGCTTTATTTTACATTCTGCTGCTTTGCTAAAATTAATTGTTTCAACTAGCTTTTTAATTGAATCTCTAAGATTTTCCAATTATATAATCCCATTGTCCACCAAGAGATGGTTTTATTACCTCATTGCTTATCTTGATTCCTTCAATTTACTTTTCTTTTCTGATTCTAATCCAAAATTGAATAATATTGATGATAATTGGCATCATTATTTTTTATTCCTTTCAGAATTGGAAGGCATCTAGCTTATTATCCTCTTTACAAATAATGTTTGCTGATGATTTTAAGCTGATACTTGTCAACATTTAAACATAGAAAGGGATTTTCTACCTAGGGTACCTTTTTTTAATAAGGAGTGCTGTATTTTGGCAATTTTTTTTTCTAAATTTATTGATATAATCATGTGATTTCTTGTTAATTTTGGTATTAGTATAAACTATCATGTTGAGTTTTTTGTTTTGTTTTGTTTTGTTTTTTAAGTTAGAGCATCCCTTCATTCCTGGTATAAATCTCAATTTGTCACAATATATAATCTTTGTGGTATATTGTTGTAATTTCCTAGTTAGTATTTAATTAGGAATTTTGCATCCATATTAATTAGTGAAATTGGTCTATAATTTCTTTCTCTGTTTTTGCTCCTTTTGTTTTAAGTCAGCACTATACTTGCTTCATAAAAGGAGTTCGGAAGATCTCCTTTGCATAGTATTTCAAATTATTTAATAAAATTATTTGGTATCCACATGTTTAGTATAATTCATTTGTAAATCCACCCGCTCCTATTATATTTTTTCCTTAGGAAGGTCATTTATGGCCTGTTCATTTGTTTTTTTCCAAAATTCTATTTCCTCTTTTGTTAAGCCGGCCATTTATATTTTTGTAAGTGTTTTTTCATTTCACTTAAATTGTTAAACCTATTGGCATATAGTTGGACAAAATAGTTCTTAATAATTACTTTGATTTTCTCTTCATTAATAATAATTCACTCTTTTCATTTTTGATAACAGTGATTTGGTATTCCTCTCTCTTTTTAAAATCATATTAACCAATAATTTATCTATCATATTGATTTTTAAAAAAGCCAAATTCTAGTTCTATTTATTAATTTAATGGTATCCTCACATTCAATTTTTATGAGTCATAGCTTTAATTTTTACGTTTTTCAATTTGATATTTAATTGGGAATAGTTTGTTCTTTTAATAATTTCCTAATTGCATACCTACTTCACTGGCCTGTTTTTCCCCTATTTCATTGATGTAAGCATTTAGAGATATAATTTTTCTCTTATTACTGCTTTTGTTGCATTACATAGGTTTTGTTATATTGTCTCATAACTGTCATTCTGTTTAATATGGACTTGTTCTGTAACTACTCATTCTTTAAAATTAAGTTATTCAGTCTCTGATTAATTTTAATGTGTTTCTTTGATCCTTATTAAATATAATTTACTGCATTATAATCTAAAAAGGATGCATTTCATATTTTGTGAATTTAACTATAAAGTTTTTTCCAAATCATTATTGATTAGAGAAATGCAAATTAAAACAATTCTGAAGTATCACCTCACACATACCAGAAATGACAAATTCTGGAGGGAATAAGGAAAAACAGATACATTAATAAGTTGTTGCTGGAATGTGAACTGGTGCAACATTTATGGAGAATAATATAGAATTAGGCTTAAAGAGCTACTAAACTGTGCATACTCTTTGACTCTACAATTCCACTACTAAGCCTATTCCAAAGAAAGGAAAGATAAAGGAATGTATGCACAAAAATATAGTTTTTCTTTTTGTGGTAGCAAATACTTAGAAACCAAGGGGATGCCCATCAATTGAATGGCTCAACAAGTTGTAGCGTATAATTGTGATGTAGCATTATTATAATATAAGAAATTACTGGAAGGTGTGTTTCATGGAGGAAAAAAAAATATGAACTGAAGCAAGGTAAAGTAAGAAAAACTGGAGATCATTGTGCACAATGACAGCAATGTTGTAATGATGTGCAACTGTGAAAGAGTTGGCTATTCTGATTAATACAATGATTCAAGAAAATTCCAATGATTTATGCTGGAAAAAATATTATTCACCTCCAGAAAAAGAACTAATGAATTCTCAGAGCAAATTGAAGTATTATTTTCTCACTTTTTTATGATTTAATATAATTAATTGATATCATTTTACTTACCTTTTCAGCAGGATAGGAGGAATGAGAAGGAAATGAGAGAATTTGTATTTTAATTCAAAAAGAAAAAATTTACATTTGCATACACATATATGTATGTATGTATACATGCATGAATATAAGTAATATTATTTTCTTTTTAAATTGAGGTGTGTGTGTGTGTGTGTGTGTGTGCATGTACACATGCACACATGTTTGTAAGTAGTCAGGAATTCCAGAGTTATGATTTTAACACTTTCTAACAATAAGTAATTTTTCCAGCCTGAGCCTCAATTTCCTCATCTGTTAAATGAGAATGATATTAGTTGTACTAATTTATAGTACTGTTCTATAATGTGAGATACATTCTAAAATGTGAGACACAATCAATTATCATTCACAGTATTTATGTACTTTAAAGTCACTTTGAACTTATGGTCACAATATTTGCTTTAACACTTTGCAGAGTGACTTTACATGTAGATCAACAAATTTTCTTTTTCATTTTCTAGATAGACCTTATTATTGATTCACTGAATTCATGACAAACAACACTAAAACTTATGCCCAAATTAAGTTTATCTAATGCATGTATTTTCTCTTTATTGGGCACATGATAACCTTATTAAGCTAAGAAACAATACATAGCATTGCAATACTATAATTGGGGGCCATTTTAAACAATGACATCACCAACAAAAAGCAGAATATTTTCAATTAAAGCTTTTTATTTTCAAAACATATGCTTATATAATTTTCAGCATTTACCCTTTCAATACCTTATGTTGTGAATTTTTTTATCCCTCCTTTCCCCTGACCTCCTCCCCTAAATGGAAAGTAGTCCAATATGTTAAACATGTGCAATCTTCTATACATATTTCCACAATTATCATGCTGCACAAGAAAAATCAGATCAAAAAGTGTAAAAATGAGAAAGAAAAAAATGCAAGCAAACAACAACAAAAGTGAAAATGCTATGTTATGATTCAAACTCAGTTCCCGTAGTCCTTTCTCTAGGTACAGGGGTTTGGCTCTCTTCATCACAAGACCATTGGAACTGATCTGAATCATCTCGCTGTTGAAAAGAACCATATCTATCAGAACTGATCATTGAATAATCTTGCTGTTCTGTGTACATTATTTTCCTGCTTCTGCTTGTTTCATTCAGCATCAGTCCATGTAAGTCTCTTCAGGCCTCTCTGAAATCATCCTGCTGATCATTTCTTATAAAAGAGGAATATTCCATAACATTCATATACCATAACTAATTCAGCCATTCTCCAAATGATAAGCATCTACTCAATTTCCAATTCTTTTCCACTACAAAAAGGTCTGCTACAAACATTTTTGCACATGTGGGTCCTTTCCCCTTTTTTATGATCTCTTTGGAATACAGGCCCAGTAGAGAAACTGCTGAATCAAAGGGTTTACACAATTTGATAGCTCTTTGAGAATATTGCTTTCCAAAAAGGTGAATCAGTTCACAACTCCACCAACAACATATTAATGTGCTGGTTTTCTCACATCCCCTCCAACATTCGTCATTATCTTTTCCTGTCATCTTTGTCTTCCTTTCCCTAAGATGTTTTCTGATTTCTCTTTTCTCTGATCAATAATGATTTAAAGCACTTTTAATATGACTAAAAATGGTTTTAATTTCTCCTGAAAATTGACTATTCAAATCCTTTTACCATTTATCAATTGGAGAATGACTTGTATTCTTATAAATTTGAATCAATTCACTATACATTTTAGAAATGAGACCATTATCAGAATTCTTGAATGTAAAATTTCCCCCCAGTTTTCTGCTTCCCTTCTAATCTTGTCTGCATTGGTTTTGTTTATACAAAAAAACTTTTTAACTTAACATAATTAAAATTATCAATTTTTGCTTTCCATAATGTACTCTTAACTCTTCTTTGGCCACAAATTCCTTTCTTCTCCACAGTTCTGAGAGTTAGGTCAACCTTTGTTCTTCTAATTTGCTTATAGTATTATTCTTTATATCTAAATCATGAACGCATTTTGACCTTATCTTCATATAGTGTCTTAGGTATGGGTCAATACCTAGTTTCTGTCATACCAGAAATTTTTTGTCAAATAGTGAGATTTTATCCCAGAAGCTGGGGTCTTTGGGTTTATCAAACACTAGATTATTATAGTAATTGACTATTGTGTCTTGTGAATCTAACCTATTCCATTGATTGACTACACTATTTCTCAGCCAGTACCAAATGGTTTTGATGACAACTGATTTATAATATAATTTTAGGTCTGCTAGACCATCTTGATTTTCATTTTTTTCATTAATTTTCTTGAAATTCTTCATCTTTTGTTCTTCTATATGAACTTTGTTAATATTTTTTCTAGTTTAGGCAGAAAAAATTTTTAATTGACATTAAGCAGAAAATGAAAAGGACATTTGTTTATAATTTGAGTGTTGAAACAAGAAGGGAGACTGCTGCCTCTTTCAGTCTCAGTTGGGAACATGAAAATTGAACAAATTAAATTTGTTGCATCTTTGCTTTTGTCCATGAATGACCAAGAAAGTGTCATGAGAAATGTTTTTGGATTATAAAAATATTTTAGTGAGTAGATGGATTTGCAATCCATGAAATATAGGGATCAAGATTATGTATTATATATGTGTGTGCATGTACACATACACATATATACATGTATACATGCATGTGCAAACATACATATATACATGTATATGTGTTCCAAAACCATGCATATGTGTGTATAATTAATTTTTGTTATTTTTTTCCTCATATCTATGTATCTCACACAGCAAGTTTTAAATATATAACAAGGGATGTTGAATTTTGTCACTGGTTAACTTATGATTTTAATGTGTATTGTATATCCAATTGAATAGGACCTTCACTTTCAATTCTATAACAGCCTTAGCTCATATTTTAAACTGTGGCTGCAGTGGTTCAAATGCTGACTCCCTCCTTGAAGAGTCAAATTTCTTCCTGTCAAAGAAATGCTGCTTCAGCTGAATTTGTGTGGCACAAGAGTGGCATGCAATAGCTGATTAGGTTAACCATGAATACATGTTTCTTACCGTCATCTCAGGGGATACGGTCTAGGCTCACAAGACTAGAGAGTCTTTCCAACTCTGAATCTCTCAGATCTTAGCAGCACTCTTAGGGAAGAAAAGGATGTAAAACAAAAGAGGCACCAGAATAGCAACTGGACCTGGGATTTCCTTAGCAGAAGGAATTCTCTGGTGAGGAAATTCCCTTTACCAATATAGACCAACAACTTCTATGGAATTTCTAGTATCAGATTGTTATCAAAGCAATGTTGCTTTATTTAATTCAAATTCAAATTGAACTGGGGGCCATTAAACCATACACAAAATTCCTTGTAGAGTACATGTGGACTTAGAAAAATATACATTAACCTTATCTATGATCTATTTGTTTTTTATTTATTTTATTAAACATTTCCTAATTACATTTTCATCTGTATTCAGCCCTACTCAATAGTGTCAGACCTCATGTGACCCACACCTGGTTAAGATATAAGTTGCCCAGGTTGTGTTGCCAGAACTTAAGGCTATACTTGAATCTAAGTTTTATTTGCTCTTTACCTACTATCCTGCACTGTCTCTCAAATTTCCCCTTTTTTTAAATAGAATAGAGGATCTACTTGACTGATAAATTTTAGTTGACAATTAGCAAAAGTCAATAGGGCTTTCTTTATAGGATCAAAAATTTGGTAGAAGGAAAGATTTTGGAAATCATACAATTATAGGATCAGCAATATATACTATATATGTGTGTGTGTATGTGTATGTGTGTGCGTGTATGTGTACAAGTATGTGTGTGTGTGTGTGTTTGACCATAATGGACATTTCATCCAATTCCCTCTTTTTGCAAAAGAGGAAGCTGAGGACTAGGAAAGAAAAAGTTTTGCCAAGAATACAAAGTTCTGAATTCCAAACCCTTCATTTTGCAGCTTGAGCAACTTGCTGGTACAGTGGATAGAGTCCCAAATTTGAAGTCAGAAAGACTCAACTTCCTGAGCTCAAATTTGACTTCAGACATTGTGTTATCGATTCTAAGCAAGTCACTTAATGCTGTTTGGCTCAGCTTCCTCTTCTATAAAATGAGTTGGAGAAGGAAATGGCAAAATATTCCAGAATTTTTGACAAGAAAATCCAAAATGAGATCCTAAAGAGTCAGATGCAAATGACAATATTTTACAAATTAGAAATTTGAGGCCCAGAAACACTATATTTATCAAAAGTCACATCAGGGAGATGATGATGATTTGATCCCAGATCTTCTGATTTCAAAACTACATATATATATTTTTTATCCTCTACACTGTACTTTGTTTAGAGAGCCAAGCATTTAACTTTCCTTTTGTATGTGTGGTCTCATCTACTCACTACCTAATTGATGCTGGGCAAGTCAGTTAATTCCTTGAGTTGATCAGTAAAGTGGGAACCATAATAATGGTCTCACTCTATCAGAGAGCTGTTGTGAAGATTTGGTGAAATATTCAATCAATCATCAAGCAAGTACTAAGTGTTTGCTATGTACCAGTAGATACGCTAAAGGTGGGAATACAAAGAAAAGGTAGAAATAGTCCCTGTCTTTTAGAAGCTTACATTATAATAAGGGGTAGATGAGAACAGCACATACATATATAATTATAAATAAGCTAAAAAATAACCTTAGATGGTAAAGTGAATGATGAGAAGGAAACACTGCCTGGAGAAGAAAGATTATTGAGCATAATTTTGAGGAATCCTAGAGATTCTAAAAGACAGAGAGGAGGGAAAACCCTGTTTTATGTATGAAAGATAGTTAAGGCAAATTTATAGATAGTAGAAATAGAATGATAAATATGAGGACTAGCAAGCAGGCTAACAATGTAAATGAAAGCATTTAAAAAATTATAAGCTAATACATTAGTGAAGTATTATTACAACTAGAAAAGGGGTAGTCCTAAAGTCTTTGTTTTTGGTTTAGTAATAAAAATAGCAAGCCTAAAACTAATTTTGATATTTGACAACTCTTGCCTCTCTTCTATTCTGTACTTCCTCTCACTTTTCTAGTTACAAAATGATTCTTATGCATGCCATCCTTCTCTTGTCTTCAGGAGAGCCAAGTAGTGACTATTTAAAGAAGACTGAAGAGAAAGGGCAATGCTTATTTTATTAATTAGTAGTGACATTTCTGACTTGAGATTAGATGGTTAGCTTTTGTATGGCGTTGAAGGCCAAGATAAGTAGGGAGATCATAAAGAAGTCTCAGCTACCCTTGGAGAGAGCAAGTTTCCAGGACCCTGAAAGAACTGGCAACAGTGATTACTAGTCTATTATCATTTGTGATCTTAGAAGGATCATGGAGAGTAGCAGGGGTACCATAGAGTTGGAGAAGTGAGAAGGTTTTCTCAATTTTCAAAATAAGAAAAAAATGTATAAAGTATAAACTGGTGAGCTTAAATTTCAATTCCTGGCAAAATTCCAGGAGGCAAAACTGATAGAATGTCAATGTCAATGAGTCACCAGAGATTTTATTAAACACCCACTATATGACAAGTATTATGGAGGTATTTCAAAGAATGAAGTAGCCACTACTCTCAAAGAGTTATTCTAAATTTAAAAAAAGATAATAAGTGTGTATGTAAGCATATACAGAATAAGTGAAGAATAAATACAAATCGGATTTGTAGATGAGGAAAATGTTTGACTTCAACTGACTCCATATTAAGACTTAGTGCTCATTTTCCATTCTCCCACTCCCAACTGAGGTAAATGAAAAATATCCCTTGTCTGGGAAAATCCTGAAACTTGCTTTCCCATTTACAATTTAAAGAGTCACTAATCTTTCCTCCAATAAGAAATTTGATTATTTAATCATGAATCTTAGTTTATATCATGTTCGTTGTTTTCATAAAACGTATAAAAATCTGTGCAAAATCTTTATTCAGGGTCCAGTATCTACTGAGAAGCCTGGTCCCAATTTGCTGTGCAACTGTGTGCCTTGACAATAAATTTAAATACTTGAAGCTTTTTTTTCTCTCAATTATTGCAGATTTCACTCAACACAGTTTGTGACAAAGCCAGTCATGTTGAAAAGTGACCTTGAATGTTGGAATGGCTTCCTAGAAGAATTCCCTAGGGAATGCTACAGTCAACTTTTTATGGTAGGACAACTTTGACAAAGATTGCCTTAGAGGTCACACTCCCCCTCGATTTCAAACTCTTCCAAGTTAAGGTAAATCCCCACATAGCTGGGGAAAGTAAATCCATACATTGTTGGGGAAGTAAATAGCTCTAAGAAATCTCTTTAAAAGAAATAAGCTAAGACAAGTCTCCTCAATGTAGAAGTCTCCTTTAGGAAAATAAGTAAGGGTAAGCCTCCACATTGTTGGGGATGTTCCCTTTGGAAAATTGTGGACCCAGTAGTAAACATACTGTTGTGCCACAGTTCCTTTTTATTGTCCTGCCTCAGTTTCCCTAAATTGTCCTGCTTCATTGTCCCTGAATCATTTGGCCTCAGTTTCTAATTGTTCTGCTCAATCCTGCAACGCCACCCCTCCCTCCTAATCATGATGAACCAGATAAGGAGAAAGACCTTCTATCTTAGACATCATTAGAATGTCCCATGCCTCTCCCCATTCTGTCATACCAACTTATCAAAATGTCCGGTGCCTCCTCCCTTCCCCCACTCTGTCAAAACCTTATTAATAGTTCATTCTCGCTCTCAGTCTTCTGACTCCACCCCTGCCTCAATCTACCCTCTGGTATCTTGGAGCCATGTGTATATATATATATATATATACTTCATGGGAAGCATGCCCATGCTTTAGACATCACTCCTGGGGGCAGCATGCTCCCGGCACAATTTCTCCATTTCAAATAAAATATTAAAAACTCCCTAATCTCTATCTTGCCTCAGTTTCTCCAGCATTACAATACCACTGGGATTGCTTCTGGGAAAAATATTTTTGGCTTTGAATCAGGTGAAGAATATGCGAATAAACTGTGTGGTCTAGTTTAACATTGAAAGAGATGCAACTGATATTCTATTTTTTCCTCAATTTGAAACTCTCAACTATTGTGCATTAAAGAAATTAAGATTGGTCTAAAATATGTAAGAATCTAAATGAGTTTCAATTTGGCCTAAAGAAAGGACTTAAAATTATTATAAATTACAAACTTTGAAATAACTTTTCAAAAATTGTACTTATTTTTTTTTTGTGTGTGTGTGTCTCTCTTACTGTATAATCTAAAATCTTTAGATCATGTTATCTAGAGTTCTTTGTAGATTCTGCTACCTTGGAAGATTTCTAGGAGGAAAGTGAATCCAGCCATAAAGAATATTGTAAAAAGCTGCAACAAAAGAATTTAGAATGCTGGAAAAGTGTAATGAAAGTTAACTTTTCTCTCTGCTTTCTATAAGCTGAGACTCAAATGTCCACCTAATAATTAGAAACTGATGCTCATTTTAAATGTTCAAGGTACATAAAATTAAAGAAAAATAGAACCTACATGATACTTCATCTCTACCATTTCAACCCTAGTCAGATATTTCTTACAGAGATAAATTCAGACAACCAAAGAAGAAAAAATTTTTTTCCTGATTTATAGAAATTTATAGCATTATAAACTACTTAGAGAGCAAAATTTTAATTGATATAATATCTTTAATTTGAATTTCCAAATTATGGTAATGACTAGAAGCATTTTAGTAGATTTTGAAGTTTTACAGATTAAGATGAAGCAACTCTCTTCCATTTCTGGAGGGAATGATTTGGAGTTGTGAAAGAGATCTGAGAAGTTGTTATTCTATTTAAAAAAAAAAAAAACAGATTTGAAAAAAGTACCAAATAATACCTTCTTTTTGTTCTTTCTGACAAAGCATTAAAAAGAAGCTTAAATAGCACTCTAGAATTTGTTTTAGAAAGCATAAGAATATGATTGTAGAAGTTACAAGGAAAAATAGCACTTGGACCTCTAATTAGTCTTTGTTAGATCTATTGTTGCAGGAAGAGAGTGATTTCACTAATTAGAGAAAAAGAACTGAGTTAGTTTCAAAGTAGTTCCAAAGTAAAAAGAAAAAAAAAAAAAAAAGAAAGAAAAAAAAGGCTTATGGTTTATAGTCTAAATTTACCTAGTATTTAAGAACTGTCTTTAACTCTTAACAAAAAAAGCAAAGCTAGTTAAAATTAGAGAGCAATTTTAAAATAAAATTTAATTAAGGAATGAGAAGGAAATTAAAAAAAAATAGCTGAGCATGTCTTCAGTATCATCTTGGACTAAATCTTGTCATGGATAATGGAGATAAACATTTACAAAAACAGGAGGGAAGGATGTGTATAGAAACTAGAACTGTCTCTCGCGTAGGCTGATATATCTTCCAAAGTCTTATGCAACAGAATTAATTGTTTAGCCAAAATAGAAGCAAAATCACCTAAGGAAATTTGAAAATTCTATTCATTTGTAAAATCTTATGAATCAAAATAGTAATTGTTTTGAAATTACAATGAAGAAATTCAATGTAATGAAGATTAGTTCTTCAGGTAGGCTGGAATGAAATATTTTGAAAAGCACCATTCCAATAATAGTCAACATTTTATATAGCGTTTACCATATTCCAGGCACTGAGGTAAACACCTCACAATCATTATTTCATTTGGTCCTCTGCCAAAAAAAACATTTAAAGAGCGTATCCCAATCTTTCAAAACCTTTTTAACTCCAAAGCAGAAAGAAAATAAATCAAGATTGCTCTTTGGAGCATCTCCCCAGATTTTTACTAGAATTAAAACTGAGAAACCTTAGAGAAAGATGAGATGGCAAGTCTAGATTATGAACACAAAGGAAAATAATTTAGATTTTGGGGTATTTTAAGAGAAATAAATAAAAAACCACAGGCAATTAGGAGTGCCTCAACAAATCTTTGACAAAGAGACAAAAATTTGTTCTGAAACTAAATGGGAAAATTGTAGTAAATCAAAACTTAATATAAACTGTGTTTGATATTTAACATTAAGAAATGTATTAGTTGTGTCATCTTA
Source organism: Antechinus flavipes (assembly GCF_016432865.1). Taxonomy (NCBI): domain Eukaryota; kingdom Metazoa; phylum Chordata; class Mammalia; order Dasyuromorphia; family Dasyuridae; genus Antechinus; species Antechinus flavipes. The sequence continues at coordinate 491,768,085 of NC_067399.1, forward strand.
AGCAAGTTACTTCACCTCTGCCTATCTATCTTTACATCTGTAAAGAGAATAAGAATAGTACCAACCTCCCAGAAAGGTTGTGAGGATCAATACTATATAAATTTTGACTATTGTTACCATTTTTATTTCTTTAGCATTACTATTATTATTTCTATCATTTTTATTATTACTATTATTATTTCTACTATTATTATTCTTAATTGAATGTAATTTACCCCACACTAGATAATTCTATAATAGGATTTAGATATGATCAGTATAAAACATGAAAAATAATACAATAAATCATTTTCTATATAAGATAATTTGCAATGCATTCAATTGAATTGATGGCATTTGATTGACATTTTATTATTGTGTTTTCTAAAGTTTTTGTGAAATTTGGTAAATTTTTGTATTTAATGAAGTCCAAGTTAAAACTCACTTTTCTATATCCAAAAAAAAATGTTAAAAAGATAATTTGTCTTTGGTTTAAATTATATTAAATCATGAATTGAGTTGTTAAAAAAATGTCAAAATAGACATTTGAAAACTATTCAACATTTAATGAGGCATCATTTATTTTAAAATTACTATTATAGTTATCATTATTATTATGAATTTACTGTTGGAGGGGAATTGCACAAACCCTTTAAGATATTTTTATCTATGAAGGCCCTTGAGAATTTATATTCAGACAAAATCATAAGATCTTATCAGCGCTGACAAGCATTGATTCCAAAATACTCAAATTTGAGGAATCAAGACTGAGAAAATAGGTTCCCTTCTCCCACTTCTTATCAAAAGGAAGAAATTTATAAGGTTATAGTAATAATGAGTGAATTTTCATCTGAAAATATTTGGCTATCCTTTGTAATCACTGCAAAAATGTATTAGAATGATTTAAATATGTGTCTGATGCACAAATAAATAGTGTAGATTGGAGTTGCATCTTTGGTCCAACTTAATAATAGACCTTAGATTTGAAGATTTCTATCTTGCTATACGGGTAAATTGACAATACAGGTCAGAGACTTACAGTAGAGAGAAATCTTAAGGGGGTGTTTGATTCAACTATCATGTATCAATTGTATTTGTGAAACCCTATATTATGATTATTCTTTATAAATGAAGGATAAATGAGTGTCCTTGTGTTTTTGCTCCTCATTAACTATTATATGAACTTAATCCTAAACTCTGGTTGGTGAAATTCTACTATTTGCAGTAATATATCTTAAGACTGCAATTTAATACTGTTCTAAGGTTGATTTCAGATACAGTTATCTAAAGTGCACATTAAGCCAATAATCAAGTGTTCAAGGAGACAGCGGCCTGTTGCACTTTAAGAACAGGTAAATGTCTGTCCTTGAGAAACATCAAAAGAATGACCTTGGCATGGTGTAAAGTAGGGTGCCTTTTAATTCATTTCCCCATGGTGATATTTCCTTCTTGAACCAACAAATTTTCTCCTGATCAATCCTGAACTTGACTTTTGATGCCCTGTGACTAATGTGGAACTTTGCTATATGACTGGCTGTTAAATATCACTCATTCCTGGAATCAAACAATTTTCCTTCTTTTATGGCTTATGTCAAGTCAGTCTGTGCTCTTGAGAGACAATTTTGATATTGTCATAACTATGTCCCTCCTTTTTCTTTCATAAAATATTTCTATAACAGGGCAGGTGAATTGTAGAAACCTTGTAATTTGAAGATTTAGTATTGCACCATGTAAAGTTTTCTGTTGTGGTGGTCCTGAATTTTAGGCTGAAATTATAATATAGGAATGATATTCTTTCTGAATAGGGAAAATTAGAAGAATTAAAAAGACAAAGTTGTAATGTAAAAGTTTTCTAATTAAATAGTCAGTTTTGAGAAACAATAGAATCAGATTGTTTTCTCTAAGAATTAGAATACACACACACACACACACACACACACATACACACACACATATATACACACATGATTGATTTCAAAATGTTTGTTTTGGAAAATTAAAACATTAAATCTATTGTATTAATAAATTCTCAAATTTTATTTAAGGTTTTATATATAAAATTTCATTGATAATTGTAAAGAAGGTAAAATAATTTTCCTTTTTTGAGGTATTTGTTTTAAGAAATAGAAGGGCTCATTTCCTAAATCAAGTCTCTCATGGATATATTTTTAGGTTATGTATTCAGCCTTTGAAAACATTGTACATATCTTTTTTTTTAATAACTTTTTATGGCTATAACCCATGTCAGGGTAATTTTTTACAGCATTATCCCTTGCATTCACTTCTGTTCCGATTTTTCCCCTCCCTCTCTCCACCCCCTTCCCCAGATGGCAAGCAGTCCTTTACATGATGAATAGGTTACAGTATATCCTGGATACAATATACGTGTGCAGAACCGAACAGTTTTCTTGTTGCATAGGGAGAATTGAATTCAGAAGGTATAAATAACCCAGGAAGAAAAACAAAAATGCAAGCAGTTTATATTCATTTCCCAGTGTTCTTTCTTTGGGTGTAGCTGCTTCTGTCCATCTTTGATCAATTGAAACTGAATTAGCTCTCTTTATCGAAGAGATCCACTTCCATCAGAATACATCCTCAAACAGTATCATTTTTGAGATATATAATGATCTCCTGGTTCTGCTCATTTCACTTAGCATCAATTCATGTAAGTCTCGCCAGTCCTCTCTGTATTCATCCTGCTGGTCATTCCTTACAGAACAATAATATTCCATAACGTTCATATACCACAATTTACTCAACCATTCTCCAATTGATGGGCATCCATTCATTTTTCAGCTTCTAGCCACTACAAACATGGCTGCCACAAACATTTTGGCACATACAGGTCCCTTTCCCTTCTTTAGTATCTCTTTGGGGTATAAACCCAGTAGAAACACTGGTGGATCAAAGGGTATGCACAGTTTGGTAGCTTTTTGAGCATAGTTCCAAATTGCTCTCCAGAATGGCTGGATGTGTTCACAATTCCACCAACAATGTATCAGTGTCCCTGTTTTCCCACATCCCCTCCAACATTCCACATTATCTTTCCCTGTCACTCTAGCCAATCTGACAGGTGTGTAGTGGTATCTCAGAGTTGCCTTAATTTGCATTTCTCTGATTAATAATGATTTGGAGCATATTTTCATATGTCTATAAATAGTTTCAATTTCTTCATCTGAGAATTGTCTGTTCATATCCTTTGACCATTTATCAATTGGAAAATAGTTTGATTTGAAAACATTGTACATATCAAGCACAGAGTTTACATCATGATAGAAATAGCAAGAACTAAATAAAAATAAAATTATTTAAAGTTTTAGGTGAATTATGGGTTACTAATTTCATGTTTTTCTTATATCTCTGTTTTTAATAGAAACAGAACCATAATGTTTGAGCTAGTTTTCACCAAATTTAAGAAATTATATTAAATTGTGTGCTGTCTTATTCACAGATTTTAGCAGAATTGCTTAGGAACCTCTAAAAGTGACTTGGAATCAGAGAAGCAAATCTCTATTTAGAGGTGTTCTGAGGCTCTCCAAGAGAAGATATTTTCAAGGAATAGATGACTAGATGGTATTCTGGTACTCAAAATGAAATGTGCTGATTAAATGGAAACTGGAAGAGAATTGCTAGGATAGGAAGAGATAATGTTATTTAATTTTAGTGATCATTATTATAGCTATTGTACTAAACTATGTGAGAGCATAATTTCTGGTGGTCTTTTCTTGATATGTAATTCCAACAGATTAATTTTTAAAAAATCTAAATCTAGTTATAGATGAGTGATCTATGTCTAGTCTGGTTTTGATGAGCTGGTCTTTCTTGTACTATCCCCCTCACTACTCACTTCTCGAGTCACCAAACATCAAAGGGGGAAATTGTTGAAATTCTATAACCAAACTGATTCTATCTTATACAAATGTGCAAATTGTTGAAATTTTATAACCTATAGAAGCAAATGTGCAAATGGAGATATCTATCTCCATTTTGCGACTTAGTTTTTATTTTCTATTATCCCACTCTCAACTATGGAAATTGAGTAATATTTTCTTTCACATTTGGGAAAGTTCTGAAGCTTGTTCTTCCCCTTCCAACTAGGAAAGTCTTGAATTTTTTTCTCTAATAAGAAATCAGCTTACCTCATCTTGCATTCTGGTCTATATCTTGCTTATTGTTTTGACATAATGTATAAAAATATGTGCAAAATCTTTATTCAGAGTCCAGTACTCACTGAGGGACCTGGTTCCAATATATTGTTCTCCTATGTGTTTTGCCAATAAATTGATATTCTCAGAAGCTCAAAACTTTTGTTTCCTCAGTTATTGCAGATTTCACTCAAGATAGAGGGATATTAGAACTTGGTAAGGTTGAAAGAACTCAAGAAACAATTCATATAAATGGTGATAATGCTTGAGCTAAAATCTAAATCAAATTTTTAAAATTGTTAATCACAAAGAGTGAATATGATTTTTAAAAGAAAAATATCAGACTACCCCCTTTCCTTTTTTAATTAAATTACTAGATAAGTAGTTCAAGGGAATGGTGTATATATAGTTTTCCCAGATTTCTGAAAAGTATTTGACAAAGACTTACATGATATCCTTACAGAGAAAATGGAGGAATGTGAACTAGAATATTCAACAAATTGGTTGTTGAATAACTTTACCCAACAAGTAATCATGTATAATTTGATGTCAAACACGTATAGTTTGAAGTGTCTAGAAAGCTGTGCCTATCCTTGTATTATTCAACATTTTGGATAATGAATTTGATAAAAGATAGGAGAGACGTGTTCTTCAAATTTGCAGATGATCTCAAACTGGGAAAGAAAGCCAACATAGTGGATCACAGGCAGTATCCAAAATAATCTCAGTAGGAAAAAGTCAGGCTAAATCTAATTAGATGAAATATAATAAGGATAACTATAAATACACTCATGTAAAAAATCCACTTTATGAGTACCAGATGAGGGAAACATGGCAAAGGATAGATCATCTGCAGTTTAGTGCATCATAAGCTCAAAGGGAGTCAATAGTATCAGATGGAATCCTCCTCCTTCCTCCCCAAATAAAACAAACTGCTAATGCAAGAATAGATTGTATTAGGAGGACAGTATTCAGCATAAAGGTGATGATACTTCATCATGTTGTCTGACTAGGGCAAAGTACAATATATCTACTGAATTCAGTTCAATGTGCTGTATCTTAGAAATGACATTAATAAACTGGAATAAACTGGGAAGCATCAAAGAGAAAGAGACCAGGATGATGAGAAGTATATTAACAATGATTTACAAAAATTAGTTGAAGGAACTAATTTTGTTTAGCCTGTAGAAAAGGAAGATTTTAGGGAAGGAGAGCGGAAAATAAAGAATTATCGCTGTCTTCAAGCATTTGAAGAGTGAGCCTGAAGAAAAAGAGAACAATTTCAGCCAGGTAAGCCCTAAAAGGTAGAACTAGTAGTAGCAGTTGAAATTTGAAAAGGCAAATTTAGTCTCAATATAAGAAAAAACTTCCTAGCAATTAAAATTGTTTACAAGTGGAATGAGTCACCTTAGGGGTAGGGGATTTTCCCTTATTAGAGATAATAAAACTTTTTAGAGATGTTACAAAGGAAATTACAGATTCAGATAGGTAGACTACATGAACACCAAGTAAAGACCTATGGGGAAAAAGAGTTGTCAGAGAGACTTTAAATGTCAAATAAATTCAGAGCAAAGGTAGGGACAGGTTTAATAATCTAGGGAATATATTTAAGCCAGATCCTTGCATAGAGTAGGCACTTAGTAAACATTTGTTGAATTACATAGAAGTTATAACAGTTCAAGAAAACAGCCACAAGCCTTTGGCATAAACCTGAACCATCGATGTCTTAGTCATCTCTTATGCAATTGTTTTTGTGGTGAGTCCCATTACGATAGGAATTCACTGATGCGTTTTCATCTGTTTTTTAAGAAAAAAAAATCACTGATTGGCTAGAGTCAGACAGTTAAGTGCTGAAAGCCTAGCTTTGGTGAAAATCAAGTACAGAATCCTTGTCCTAAATTTAGGTACTTAGCACCTCCTTGCCTAACACATCTAAAGCAGAGAATAATACAAGCTTGTAAAATGGGGGTAATGAAACTTCTAATATGTATATCACAAGGCTTTTTTGCAAGGAAACTTTAAAAACCTCTAATACTCCTGGAACTATCAATCACTATTATTATTGGTCAGGAGATAATCAGGTGACAGAATTACTATAATCATCCATAAATTTTCTTAGTTCAGGATTGACACAGTTGTTTAAAGTTTCAGGCTTGATTAATATGATTTTCCCACTGTTGGATTCCTTTTTTTGTTCCAGCCTACTCTCTTCTATCTGTCAGTTAATACTAATTTTCATGACAGGCTGAGCCCTATGCTTAGTGTCAAGTATCATCTAGCTTGCTTCTCCTTCTTCAATCTTCTCTATAACTTAGCACCAAGAAAGAAGGAAATTTGGAATGAATTTCAAAAAACATTCAATGCATATGTCTGGATATGCTATTTTCTTATCTTATTTCAGCAGAAGGCTCTATGTCTTTGAAGTTCTAACTGGCCCCAATCTAAACAGGGGAGCTCCATGGAAAAGAAAGTTCAAACTGTCACTATAGATCTGATCCATTGTTAGAAACAGAGCTTATCACTGATTTTCTGACTGGAGCCCTGATGTTAGCACCTCTCTTCTCCTCTAGAAAATTTTATATTCTCCTCTAGAAAAATTGCAAGTTCATCGAAAGAAAATATTTTAGGGAGAGCTGTGAAAAATCTCCAGATTTTATTCCAACAATATAATCAAATATTTGCTTAAGATAGAAAAATCAAGATTTTGTTTTCTTCTTATAAACCTACCTGATACCTGCAAATTCTTTTTCATATCTACCATTGTTCCTATAAATGACCTTGAAGAATCATGTATCCAAACTCTTTATTTTACAGATAGGGAAACTAAGGACTAATGTAAGATCTGTGCTCACAGATAGTTAATGCCATAACTGAGAATTAAACTGAGATCTTCTGATTCCAAATAAAAAAGGTCTTTATAACTACCAAGCTGGAGAAGACTAAAATCAGGGAGCAATGAGATAGAGAAACAGACTAGGGGCATTAAATTGAGCACAACACCCTGCTAAATCCCTTGTTTTTTCAAAATAGGCTTGCTCAAGAGGTCTGAGCTGCAGATCAGAAGCATGACCTACATATATTCTTAATATGCTAATTTTTGTTTTGGTTTCTGAACAAAACCAGTCTTTTAAGGAAAACTTTAACAGATTTAAAACCAGAAACCCTGCCCTCCCCCGAGGCATTAAAAAATGCAAACTGAAGGCTTCCCATGTGTGGAGGTTATTACTGATTTCCTTCCAAAAACAGGAGAAGTGTTGCAACAGTCACAACGCTTCAGCTCCCTGGGCCAACAAACTGTTTTCTTTCCACATACTCATTAACTACGGTGTGGGACTCAATCACTGCTCTAATTTCCTACTTTAAATGTTTTTCTTTCTCCCACTTTTCATAAATGTCTTTTTATGTTTTGCATTTACATAGCCAGACTCAGGCACTTATACTGATAGGCCTGGGCCTGTCAGACACAATCCAAAAGGAGTACAAAGCTCTCTGAATTACAGTGGCATTAGTGTTGAAAATTCAAATTTGATTTCAAGAAATGAACCTTCAGAAATAAATGCGTTCTTTGTCAACTCCAGATCGGAAATGATTCTGGCTTGAAAGAAAGGTAACAGGACATTTAAAACTGCTTCAAAGATGTTTTTGTTATATATCACAACATCTCCATGGTGGAACTGTGCTAGGAAATCCAGTTGGCACTCAATAAATGTTTTTTTGATGATGATGATATATTTAAGTAGTTATTCAATATAATTAAAATGATAGGATACTATCAAATGATCTACTCTGGCCTTTAAACTGTATTAGGATATATATTTAGGCCTAAAACTCTAGATTTGGAGTTGGACGTTTTAGGCTCAAACACTTTTACTCTGTTACTTCCTTTTTAGGTATGTGGACAAATTACTTGCCCTCTCTGAGCCTTAATTTCCTCAACCTATAAAAATGAAAGAATTGGATTGAAAGCAATCTATCTGTAAGTTACCTTCCACATATAAATCAAGGATCCTTGAATGTCAAATTTAACAGCTCTAATTTTGTTAGAAAAAATAATAGTACTTTTTGGTTTCCCTACCTATTAAATCAGTCGAATTCAACAATCATTTAAGTTCCTAATATGCAAAGCACTGTTCTAGATGCTGCAGAAGATAAAAGTACAAATACCAAATAGCTCTTGTTCTCAAGAAGTTTACATTCTATTAGATGAGGACATTTCCTTTTGACCTCACTCCAGAATGCAGATAAGCCACATTAAGTCAAGCTGTCCCTCCAATTTATTCTGTTTCTCCAGAGGCTATTCCACAGTCCATCTCTATTTCATCAATAAAACTTTATCCAAATTGATTCAAGAAGTCAGTCTGAAGTCCAGAATTAGCATAATTGAACTACAGTGAAAGGATCAACAACCATCTTCCAAAATCTGACATCTGTTACTGTGGAAGAGCTTCCCTAAAGCCTCAGCTACCATTACAATTGTCAAAGCACAGGGGAAAGAGGTCAGAACATGCCCTCTATAAATCAGGAATTTAAATTCTATCTTTATTATCTTTCTATCTTGGGCTTTGGGGCAAATCAAGTCTGAGCCTTAACTGTGAAATGAGAACCAAGCTGTCTACTTTAAGTAATAGCAATAAGTGGTAATAAAAGTGTTTCCAAAAACTTAATAAGCCATTCAAGTATGGTTTATCATCTGATATGACTGTAATTACTAATGAAATAAACATAATTTCCTATCAATCAAAAGAATTTCAATGCTATACCTTTTCATAGTGCAAGGAACTGGAAACTGAGTGGATGCCCACTAATTGGAAAATGGCTGAATAAATTATGGTATATGAATATTATAGAATATTATTTTTCTATAAGAAATGATCAGCAAGGTGATTATAGAAAGGCTTGAAGAGACTTACATGAATTGATGCTAAGAGAAGTAAGTAGAACCAAGAGAACATTGTACACAGCAACAGCAAGATTATACGATGATCAGTTCTGAAGAACATGGCTCTATTCAACTGAAATGTGATTCAGGCTATTTCCAATGGTCTTGTTATAGAGAGAGACAACTGCAACCAGAGAGAGGACTATACTTACTGAGCTGGGAGCACAACATAGTATTTTCACTTTTTTGTTGTTTGCTTAAATTTTGTTTTCTTTCTCATTTTTTTCCCTTTCTGATCAGATTTTTTTTATGCAGCATGATAATTTTGAAAATATGTATAGAAGAATTGCATATGTTTAATATATATTGGATTATTTGCCATCTGGGGAGGGTGTGGGAGGAAGAGAGAGAAAAAAAAATTTGGAATACAAGATTTTACAAGGGTGAATGTTGAAAACTATCTGTGCATATGTTTTGAAAAGGAAAAGCTTTAAAAATAAATATTAAAACAAAGAATTGCAATGCTAGTACTAAAAAGAGATGGCATTTCTAAAATATAATTTTTGTAAGAATTTGCTATTGTTCTGGCTTCAAGATGTCTACCCTACAACCACTCTAAACAAAGGTGCTTAGTTGAATTACATTTTATTTTTCAATGTTTCAATGAATCCACAATCTCATGAACGTAATTACTCTCCCCAAAGATGCTCATTGAGACTTTTCCAAGATTTCTCAATCTGTGCAATTCATGTTTATGTCCTTCTACAAATCCTTGTTGGTATGGTCTAACCAAAAATGCTTGAGGGCTTCCTCTAGAGTTTTTAATATTCTAGGAGTATTCATTAAATCATTCATTCAATATTCAATAAGCACTTATTAATGCTTACTTATCTACTATGTGCCTTGCAATGTTTTAGAATCTGGACATCAGAGCAGAACTTGGGCTATTTATCTATCACTTAATCCTCTTATTTATGTGAAAAAACTCAATTCCTTTTTTTTTTTTAATCATACATATCTTAGATGACACTTTTTGTGCCATTTCTTGTACATAAGTTATCATTAGTAATGTTAACATTACTAATTTAGTAATTAAACATTACTAATGATAATGTTACAGCCAATTAACATAGATCATTAAAACAACAATTATAATTGATAAATTCCTTCATAGTGAAGCATGAATTGATAGCAAGACACTTTAGCAGGTCTTTCTCATCTTCCCTCCCCCCCCCCTTTTTTTTTTTTTGTTTTTTTTGCTGAGGCAATTGGGGTTAAGTGATTTGCTTTGCCCAGGGTCACACAACTAGGAAGTGGTAAGTGTCTGAGACCAGATTTGAATTCAGGTCCTCATGACTTCAGGGCTGGTGCTCTATCTACTGAACCACCTAGCTGCACCCTTATTTTTTTTTAACTGAAAGCAGATGAGAACTCCAGTGACCTCTTACAAATATGAACCAATATATTACAAAAAGCCCTCATAATTTGTATCACTTTACAAAATTATACACTTTTTGTTATTCATTCATTTTTTAGATGTCAGACTCTTTAAAATCTTATTTGAGGTTTTCTTAGAAAAGATAAAATAGTTTTACATTTCTTTCCCTAACTAAATCTTAAATCTAAAGATGAGGAATTGAAGCAAACAAGGTAAAGTGATTTACCCAGAGTCATGAAGTAAATAGGTGTCTGAGGCCAAACTTGAACTCATGAAGTTTAACCTTCTTGACTTTAGGCTTAGCATGCTATCCACTGTATTGTTTAGGTGCTCCTACATAATACAACAATATATTGAGTTTGGAGTAAAAAAGTTTTGTCAAAAAATCCCAGCAGTATAAGAACAACTTATTTTAGTGGGATATCTTTATTGAGAAAATTGAGATCATTCACCACTGGTTTCTTCTTCACTTGTCTTTACCTCAAAATCCCTTGTCATTATCCTCCACTATTTCTTCTAATTAAGGAGCCTTTCTTATCTTTCTCATTTCCATAGCCCTTAATTTCATCCTCAGTTGTCTTTAGCAAAATTCCTGCTCAATCATCCCTCCTCTTTCTTTATTCTTCAGTCTTTCCCTAACTACTTGTTCCTTTTTCACAGTATTTCTATACATGTTGCCTTGTTCTTTAAAAACTTGCTAGACCATATCATCTTATCAACCTACCATCCTATATCTCACCTACTTAACCAAATTCCTATAAAAAGATATCAATACTTAATAGCTCCAGTTCCACACCTCTCATTCATTACTCAGTCCTTTGCTAGTTGAACTCTGACTTCATCAGTCAACTAGAATTGTATTATCCAAAGTTACCAATGACCATTTAATTGACAAATCTAATAGCCTTTTTTCAAATCTCATCCTTCCAGATTCCTCTTCTGCAATTAATATGGTTTGACATCTTCTCTTCCTACATCCTCTTACCTTTCTGGGTTTTCATGATACTCCTCTATCAGGGCTTCTTTAATATCTAATCTAATCTAATAGTTCCTGTTTAGTCTCCTTTTCTGGTTCACCATTCATATACCATACCCAAACTGTAGATGTTGACGACCATGGATCCATCCTGGGCTCTCTTCTCTCTCTCCTTTCTTGATGACCTCATCAGTTTCATAAATTTAATTATTATCTCTGTACGGATGATTGCAGATATAGATATTCAGCCTGAGTCAGCTGGGTTCCAGCTCTTTATTGCCAACAGCAGTTGGCAATACCCCAGATACATGCCCTAAACAGAACTGATTATCTTGCTTCCACCATTCTTCAACTCCACTGCTCTTCTAAACTTTCCTATTTCAGTCAAAGACATCGTGTGCCTTAATGTCAGCTGGGTTCATAACTGTGCCATTATTCTTGACTCCCTCTTGTCCTTCATCCCATATATACAATCAATTGCCAAATCTTTCCTTTTCTAACATTATATCTTTCACATCTGACCCTTTCTCTTTCCTCACACATATACCAATTTTGCTTAGAGCTTCATCACCTCTTACCTAGATTGTCAAAATAGTCTCCTAATTGAATTATATAACTTAAGTTTCTCACCACACCAAGCAATTCTCCATAATGATTTTTCCTTACATATAAATTTTAGTGTGATATTCTCCTACTCAATAAATTTCATTGGTCCTCTATGATCTGTAGAATAAGATTATATTCTTTGGTTTTCAAACAACTCATAACTAGACTCCAACCTACTTTTTCAGTTTTATTATGCATTACTCTTCCTTCCTGTATTTCATGATCCAGCCAAATTAGACTTCTTTCTATTTCTCACACATGTCACTCTACTTCTCATTTCTGTGCCTTCACATTGATTTTTTCTCATGTCTGAACTTTATTTCTAAAGGGCCCCCCACTTATTCTCTAACTTCCTTTAAGATCTAGCTCAAATACCACAATACATTCTCTGACTCCACTACCAATTGCTAGTTTCCTTCCATCACTAGCAACTTTGTATTTAAATATCTTATATTTTAATCCCAGTTCCAATGCCAAATGATATGGGATTCTTTCCTTATTGGTGGAGATTAGTGCTGCACACCTGAATAAGGGATGAAGCTGGTGAAAGCAAGTATATTTCAATATCTTCAGTCTTTTGAGTCTTTTTCAAGCTTTCTTCAAGTTCCTTGAGTCTTTGGGGTCACTTCTGACTTCCAGCCTAAAAAGAAAAGAAAAAAGATGCCAAGTTGATTTCAAATTGCTAAAGGAAAAGACTAGGGAAAGAAATAAATGTGAGAGGAATGGTCACTTGTCATCATGCCCTTGTCCCAGCTTGCTACAATTGAAATTTTAGGGAACTTCTTCTTGGATGAGAGCTAGGATTCTCTTTTTTGGTTGAGCTCAGTTATCTCGTTCCCAATGGAAGGTATCCTTTATTCTATACTGTTTGGCACGTATTTTTCTATTTTCTGATTTTTGTTTTACTTTGACTTGTACAAAAAGATTTCTTAATTGTCTGCTATGATCTTTGTGGAATTGATATTGATAGGAAATAGGTCAAGCTTTAAGATCCCTTTTCTCCCAATAATTAAACAGCGATGAGAAGTTAGCTTGAACTTGAAAACCACATTTAAGGGAGCAGTGAGTTACCTTAAATATTGTTATTCTAGTCTCTACTCTGGTGCCCCCTCTCTCTGAAGAGAACAGAATGGCCTCTGGCCAATCTCCTGGTTTCTCTTTTGGCAGGAACTAAAGCCTCCCTTAAAGAAGGATATAGAGAGAAGTGACTAGAGATGTTTATTCTGCCTTCCCTCAAGTCAATTCTTTGATTCAACTATAAAAAGCAGTTATTTTATCCATTGCTAAAATAATCCACCAAATATTAAATATCTCTTTTGTGATCAATGTCAGGTTTACTCTTTTTTGATTAAATTTTTAAATTTTCAATACACACACACACACACACACGTACATACATACATAGATGATTTTCAACATTCACCTTTGCAAAACCTTGCGTTCCAAATTGTTTTTCCTTCCCTTCCCCCCACTCCCTCCTCTACTCGTCAAATTATCCAACAGATCATTAAATATCTAAAAAGAAGGCAGGGTAGTTATTTGTTCTCAGACATTTTTTATTTAAACTATATTGTGAAATATAAAAACAAGATAACAATAATATTAACAATATATACACAACACTTTAAGGTTTACAAAACACTTGAATGCATTATCTCATTTGATCTTCACAATAACCCTGAAGAAAGTTGCTATTATTATTCCTATCTAACAAATGAGAAAACTAATAACCAAAAAAAACAAAACAAAACAAAACAAAAAAAACCCTTCCCCAGGGTCATACAATTAATTAGTAAATATCTGAAGTATTAGTAAGTATCTGAAACAGGATGAAAACTCAGGTTTTTCTGTCTCAGTGCACAATAATCTATCCATTACAACACACTGCTTCTCTCTCCATTGCTCATTGTACCACTATGAAGAACATATTTTTTTCTGTGGATCCAGACCACTGATTTCATCAATATAGGGAATGCATAGTGAGGAAACTTTTACTGACAATGAAGATCAACAACTTTTTAGCAACTTAGAAAGTTGCTTGGAAATTTAAGAGTTAATGAGACTCACCCAGGGTAACACAACCTATCCATACATGTCAGATTTGAGAGTTTAACCCAGATCTTGCTGAATCTGAAGTTAGTTCTGTAGTTACTATAGAATTCTGCCTTTCTACCAGAGCTGCATCACTAAAAAGATAGATTTTACTTTCAAGCTGGAATTAGGAATGCAAATTCCTAAATGAAATCTAACATTTTTTATTTTTTTCTATTTAATTTTAAGATCAATTTATTGCTCTTTACAGTATCTATGGATTAAAGCATATCTGGGCTCTGGGAGATGACTATGAACCACTATATTGAATTCCCAATCTCTCTATTTTTGTCCACCTGCACTTTTGATTTTCTTCACAGGCTAATTGTACACTATTTCAAAGTCCGATTCTTTCTATACAGCATAATAACTGTTTAGACATGTATACATACATGGTATTTAACTTATACTTTAACATATTTAACATGTATTAGTCAACCTGCTATCTGGGGGAAGGGATGGGGAGAAAGAGGGGAAAAGTTAGAACAAAAGATCTTGCAATTGTCAGTGCTGAAAAAATACATATATCTTGTAAATAAAAAGGTATAAAAAAAGTATATCTGGCCATCTAAACAGCACTAGACCAATGATCAGGAGAAACAGAGAAATGGTTGGTCATTAGTAATACCAAGTCTACAGTGAAAATTCATCTTGTGGCCCTTTCTGTTGCTGCACTCCATCTTATGTTTTAATGGAAAGAATGGACTACAAAAAAAAAAAAAAAAAAAAAAAAAAAAACCAGTCCAATCACTCTTAAAGAAAACTGTTTAGTCTATTAGAGTGACTCTCAGGTTCAAAAAAGAAACTATGTACCTGGAGCATCTGAATCACTTTTGTTTTTGCATACCTTTAGTAAATACAATAAACCAAAGAGTAAAATCTATTTTATTTTAGGGTCTTTTTCAGGTGTTCGATGAATTCTTTCAATGCCTATTTTCCCTTCCGGTTCTATTACTTCTGAGCAGTTCTCTTTGATGATTTCCTGTAAAATACTATCTAGGCTCTTTTTTTCATCATAATTTTCTGGTAGTCCGATGATCCTCAGGTTACCTCTCCTAGATCTATTTTCCAGGTCTGTTGTTTTTCCAAGTAAATATTTGACATTTTTTTCCAATCTTTCATTTTTTTTGGTTTTGCTTGACTGATTCTTGATGTCTCAATGAATCAGTCATTTCTATTTGTTCAGTTCTAATTTTTAGTGAGTTATTTTCTTCGTTAGGTTTTTTTACTTCTTTTTGTATATGTCCAATTGAGTTGTTTTGCTCTATGGAATTTTTTTCCATTTCACTAATTTTTTTTTTTTTTTTTTTAGTGAGTCATTTTCTTTTTCCAATTCGCAAACTCTGTTTTTTACCTTTTCCAATTCACATTCCAGGAAGTTATTTTCTTTTTCCACTTTATCAAAATTTTCTTTTAGTGAGTTATGTGACTTTTCTGTACTCTCTTGCATAGCTTCTCTTTCCTTTCCCCATTTCTCTTCTAGCTCTCTTTTAAAGTTTTTAATAGTCTCTTCTAGGAGAGCCTTTTGTATTGGAGACCAACAATTGTCTGGAGACTGTCTGCTATTAGTCTCTTCAGGGTTGAAAAGCTGTTCTCTTTCTGTGTAGAAACTATCAATCCTTCTTTTGATTTTTTTTACTCATTTTGTTAAAGCCTGTAAGGTCTGTCTTCAGAGCCAGAAGTTACTAGCTTCCTCTGCAGAACAGTGAAAAGTATATGGACGGGTAGCTGTCCTGTCGACCAGCTACAAAAAGCAGTGAGGTACTGGAGTGCTCTGGGAAAGAGTCCCCCTCCCGAAAGTAACTCAGGCCTGCAGGGCCGGGCTGGGAAAGTGCCTTTCAAAGAACCTCAGCTGTGTGAGATAACGACTGCCCTGGGGCTAGACACTTAGCAGTGAGAGTATCACTGCCCCAAGCTAAACCCTGCCCTGGGGCTATGGGTATTAGCAGCTGAGCAGTGAATGGATTTGCAGGGACCAGAAGTGTCTGCCTGGGAAGCACAGTCAGCTGGGGAGGTTCTATTGCCCCAGGCCGAGCCCCCCCACACTGCCGATTAGAAGCTGCCCAGGCTGTGCCCCCCCTGCAATACAGATTTGTAACTGTCCCCGCACAAGCCCCGACCTGCAGGATATGGCCGCAGGGCTGCGGTAAAGTCTGCCTGAGTCACTTCCGGGTTTGAGGGCTTACAGCCAGATCTCGTTAGGTTCTGGAGGTTTTTTAGAGTCCCCTCTGTTTTAGGCTTTAATTTCTCTGCCAGTTTACTGCTTTGTAATTAAGGCAGAGCAGTTAGCCTATATATCTATATATCTTCTCTAGCCACAGAGATCACCCCGCCCCTGGTCTGTTCAGGACGCTAGCCTCTCGCTGCCTGTGCTAGTCTGTTCCTGGTCCCTCTGGACAAACCTTTCCTGGTGAGCTTCCAAAATGACTTCTGCTGGTAAGTTGTAATGCTTCTAATCTTCATGAATTTAAGCAGTGAAGAATTATTTTTGAGGCTAGATTAAATAGTTGGTTATGAGAGTAATGAGAGGAGCTTAGAGAGTCGTGTGTACCTGCTCTGCCATCTTGGCTCAGCCCAATGATTTTGTGATGAAGGAAGCATCTACACCCAGAGAGAGAACTGTGGGAATTGAGTGTGGATCACAAATAACCTTCTCACTCTTTTTTTGTTGTTGTTTGCTTGTATTTTGATAACATTCTCACTCTTTTTGTTGTTTGCTTGCCTTTTGTTTTCTTACTCCTTTTCTTTTTGATCTAATTTTTTTTTTTGGTGTGGCAAGAAAATTGTATTAATATATTTGCATATATTGTATTTAACATATTTTAACATGTATAACATATATTGAAGTGCTTGCCATCTAGGGGAAGGGGTGGAAGAAGGAAGAGAAATTTTGGAACACAAGGGTATGCAAGGGTCAATATTGAAAAATTATCTGTGCATATGTTTTGAAAATAAAAATCTTTAGTACAAAAGGACATGAGGAAGCTGAAGTTTTGAAAGGTCATTTGATATGCCTACTATTACATTACCATTTAGGATATTGGGCCTGAACAGTTGGACTGTAGTCCTAGCTCCCATCTATCAGGATTCTTACCTCAAAAAAAGGTCTCCTTGTGAGGCACCTATCACAGGCTACTTTATCAAAATTTGGAGACATTTCGTTCATGTCCTGCTTTATCAACTAAGTTTATTTTTTCAATATATTTTTCCAATATATTTGTGTCTCAGGAAATAGGGAGGCCCGAAAAGAAGGAAAGAGACAGGTTGGTAGAGCAATCAGAACATACACAATATTTATCAGTTAAGTTCACCATCTTATATGACTATGGTTTTTGCTGCCCCCAAATAATTAGTAATATCAAAGATCTGTGATCTTCAACATCATCAATATCAAGGCAAGACTCTACCAGCAAAAAAGACTATGAATGACTGAAGACTTGGATGATGGTTAGCATTTTCTTTTTAGTTATGAAGTATTTTAAGTACTTTTTTTTAGACATAATACTATTGCATACTATGACATTACATATATATATGGGAAACAAAAAAAAATGTGTGACTCATTTTATTGCAAAATTCACTTACTTGGAAATCTGGAATCAAATCTACACTATTTCTGAGGTAGGTCTATATAGCAATGAATTGTAGAAAATTACAACGGGCATATTATAAATTAGAGTCATTTATTGAAACAACTGCAATGAGTGTTCTTTAAGTTCAAATTTTTAAAAAGAGATGATTGGTTTTTACCATTCATTTTAATTCTTTCATTTGGCAGCAACTGACTCTTCAGATGACTGATTATGTGGTAACCCAACATCCACTCTAGAAAAGGAAAAGGAAATCCATGCACAAGACTTATTTTTCTAATGGAGATTTATTAAAGGATATTTTGTTCAGCCAGCTGGAGATGAATATAGATCAGGAATGTGGTCTTCTGGATCTGCATACAGACTGTAATGATGTGATAGTGTGGAAGTCCTGAAAAGTACTTCCATTTATATGAAAAGTCCCATCTCTGATATATGGTTGAATTTTGGGGGTGATTAGTGGAGAGTAGCTACCTCTGCTTATAAATCTATACTTTGGAATTTTGAAGATGACTCTTGATCAAGGGAAATGAGAATGTGAAATTGAAATCTTCCACAATTTAATCAAGATTAATTAACAAAGGCACCAAAATTGGGGGAAGAATATGGAGGGATTTGTTATTTCAAATGCTGTGAAACTATTTAAACCCAGACATACTAATCTATGAAGTTATTGAGGAAAAGAGGAAGAAACCTTCTCACCTGGTTCTAGGGATTAAAAAAAGGTTGGTTTTTTTTTAAGAAAAAAAAATTTCCAGCTTCAGGATTCTGGTTAATTAATGTGGACATGAATCTTTCAATGATATTCTAACCCTTAAATTCTTGGTTAGTATATGAAGAATGGGCTTCAAGTGCAACTTCAACATTATATACAGGGTGCAAATTCAGAATCTATCTGATCCCTTAGCTGTGCCTTGAACACTGTTAAAATGACTTTCTAATAATGGCTGATACTGTTCTCCTAGGTGAATGGTTCTGCTACTGGACAACATAGTTAATAGGAAGAGGAAGAAAAAAAAAATTCCCTTTTCCCTCTAAGAGGTGAAATCTTTGTTCTTCTGCAATTGAAAATTCTGTCTCTGTCTCTAAATAGATCATGTCTTTTAGGATCACATGGAGGTAACTCAATTATTGTTCATACAATTAAGTTGTTCCCTTTTGATTTCCTTGAGGGGCTTGTTTCAACCCCATAAAGATAACAACTAACTGAGTAGACTTTTTATAGTTTAACACCTTGTTACTGGGCACATTTCTGTGATTAGTTCTGAGCCTGTCAATGATTATGTCCTATACACATATCCTTTTCCTCAAAAAATAGTATATGTGAATATTGTTTGCAAAACTTACTTCCCAAAATGATGCTTCAAAAGTCTTAGAGAAATTTTAAGTTTTTTAACAACTCAAAACTTCACTTGGATATTGGGGGTGTTCCATGTATATTACATTGAACCTTCTCAGCAGCAAAGCTTGATTATTAAGCAAAAATGGCTATGTGTACATCATAAGTTATTTTGTACATATGTTTTACCATATTTTAATAGGATCATTTATCTGACAATGAAGGGGATCTAAGACTCCATGTGGTTCAAAAACCCTTAATTTTATATACTATGTTAAGTTTTATTATATATAATACTGGTGCTCAGAGAAGGTAAGTTATTTGCCTAAGATCACACAGATAGTGATGGAGATGGAATTTGAACACAACTCTTCCTGACTTCTACTCTAATATTCTCTGTGCTACATTAAAATGTTCTCAAGGACCAAATTGGTTGTTTCCATTAATTTGAGTTGTTACCTACATCTTAGGAAAAAAGTTTAAAAAAATTATGAAGAAACTTGGGATATGAACTGCTTGTCAAGGATATACTTAATATTCTTATAATTAATATCGGTATTCTTCTGGGGGTGGAGCCAAGAGGGAGGAGAAAACATATGTTTTTCTCTGATCTTTACAATCCTCACAATAATTACAAAATCCAGCCTCCGAATTACCGTGTTTCTCCGATAATAAGACACTGTCTTATTATATTTTTTTTTTGGACAGAAAAACACCAAAGGGCTTATTTTCAGGGGAGGGCTTATTTCAATGAACATTGACAGCAATTTTAATAAACAGGTAAATGTGAACAAAAAAAGTACCTTTATTCAATAATGATCATGTCATCTTCTTCAACAACATCGTCATAAGTGTCCATACCCTGAATTCCGTCCTGGATGTCTTACGCCTCTATTTCCTTCAGAAGAAGTGGACCCAATCTGTCATGTCCAGCAATATAGCTCTCTTTAAATGAACATGTCTTGTCCAGGTAACCTGCTTGTAGTGCCTTGGTGACACAGCTGTCAGTAATTTTATCCCATGACTTCTTCACCCAAGTCACAACTTCTTGCAGACAGGGCTTCACAAAGTTTCCATGTGATTTCTTTTCATTCTATTTTCAATGTAGTCATTGACTTCCATGTGCAAATGGTCCTTGAATGGCTTGTTTATTGCAATATCAAGGGTCTGGAGAT
Source organism: Antechinus flavipes (assembly GCF_016432865.1). Classification (NCBI taxonomy): domain Eukaryota; kingdom Metazoa; phylum Chordata; class Mammalia; order Dasyuromorphia; family Dasyuridae; genus Antechinus; species Antechinus flavipes. Next base: position 491,788,303 of record NC_067399.1, read on the forward strand.
AGGTAGTCATTCCTGCAGGAATCATTATTTGATCTATTCTTCGCTCTGCAAGGAAGTTCTTCATTTCTTTAGCACAGTGAGTACTGGCTGAGTTCTTCTTTTATCCTCCATCATGCCCCTTGAGTTCTTCTTTTATCCTCCATCATGCCCCTTTTATCCTCCATCATGCCCCCTCACTCCCGCTTACATACCGGGTTTTTATGTTGTCCTGCCTCAGCTCTCCTCCACGGCACTGCTCTCAATGGCGTCAGCAAGCAAATCACTGGGGAAGAACAGGATGATGCGCTCACTGCTGCAGCTCTGATTAGATGCAGCTCGGAGCGCGGCATGTGTTTCATGTGGCAGGGGGGTGGGGGTGGGGAAGAGACGGTGCATATAGAGGGTACTGTAATATAGTGTGTAGTGCAGGGGATCACCTTCACTACAGTAGCAATCTCAATAGGGCTTATTTTCGGGGGAGGGCTTTTAGAGGAATCTTACACAGTAAGGGGAGGGCTTATTTTTGAGATAGGTCTTATTATCGGGGAAACACGGTAGCTCTGGATAGGCAGAACCCACAAATATTGGGAGTGTAAGAAATTATCAGCAGAAGATAATTTCAAAGATCATCCAAAAAGATCTGTTTCAATCAGAAATAGGAGAGAGGCAGCAAAGCACCAACAGCTGACCACAAATGCCAGTGCAAACACAGCAGAGCTCCTGGGGCAGAACAGTCTCAGTGTGTGGCTGTGTAACCTCTGGGGTTGGGGAAGGAAGAGAGTTTGCAGGAGGAAGCAGAACAGAAGTTTGTTTCAATAGGAATCGGGAGAGAGACAGCAAGGCCCTGGCAGCTGACTACAAATGCCAGAGCAGACATCACAGAGCCCCAGGACATTGCTGACTCCACCCACATTGCAGACTCCACATGGCAGACCCAGCACTAGTAGTAAATCAGCATTGACCCAGCCAGCTATGGTTACTTGGAAAACCTCTCCTGCCCTAAAGGCAGACCTTAACTTAACTTTTTTAAAAAATGAGTAAAAAAGTAAAGAGTACTTTAACAATCGACAGTTTTTATAGTGAAAAAGAAGAACAGATTTCAAACCTTGAGCAGACTAAGGGCAGATTGTCTCCAGATGAAGCTCCAAAAGGTGATATAACCTGGTCTGCATCACACAAGGCTCTCCTAGAAGAACTTAAAAAGGATCTTTAAAGAGATCTAGAAGAAAAAATGTGGAAAGGAAATGAAAGCTTTGCAAGAGAGTTTGGAAAAGGCAACATAAAATAGACATAGTGAAATGGAAAAAGCATATAACTCATTAGAAGATAGATTTGATAAACCAGAAAAAGAAAGCAACTCCCAGAAAAATAGAATTTGTGAAACAGAAAAAGAAAATAGCTCCTTAAGAAATGGAATTTATGAAATGAAAAAAAAAAATTCCATAGAACAAAACAACTCGTTCAAAAATAAAATTGGACAAAAAGAAGCAAAAAAAAGTAAATGAAGGAAATAACACACTAAAATTCAGAACTGAACAAATGGAAACAAATGAGTCAATAAGACAAGAATCAATCAAGCAACACCAAAAATATGAAAAATTTAAAAAAATGTAAAATACATAATGGGGAAAACAATAGACCTGGAAAATAAATCTAGGAGAGACAATTGAAGGATGATTGGACTCTGTGAAATACATGATGAAAAAAAGAGCCTAGACACTGTCTTTCAGGAAACCATCAAAGAGAACTGCCCAGATATTATAGAAACAGAAGGTAAAATGACCATTGAAAGAATTCACCAAACACTTCCTGTAAGAGACCCCAAAATTAAAATGCCAAGGAATATCGTAGCTAAATTTGTGAGCTATCAAATCAAGGATAAATTATTATAAGCATCCAGAAAGAAACAATTCAAATACTTAGGAGCCACAATAAAGATTACTCAGGACTTATTGAGGGAAAGAAGGAAGGGTGATGAATATTGTGTGAATCTTATTCTCATCAGTTTGGCCCAAAGAAAGAATATTAGATATATTTGGTTTCACTGAGGAACATATCTTATCTTATAAAAATTGGGAGGGGAAAAGGAAAAAAGGAAGGAGTGGCCTAAATAGAAGGGAAAAGAGAAATAGTAGGGGAAAAGTATAAAAAGGGGGAGGGTCTCTAAAGAGGGAGGACTCCTTGAGGCAAGTAGGGCTCATAAATAAAATATTGGGGAAGAAAGGGGAAAAGGAAAGAGAAAAGTATAATTTGGGGTTAATAAGATGATAGGAAATACAGAACTAGTAGTTTTAACTGTAAATTTGAATGGGATGAACTGTCCCATAAAGCATAAGTGGATAGCAGACTAGAGTAAAAGCCAGAATCCTACAATATGTTGTTTACAAGAAACAAATTTAAAGCACAGTGATACAGAGTAAAGGTAAAAGGCTGGAGCAGAATCTATTATGCTTCATGTGAAGTAAAAAAAAGCAGGGGTAGCCATTCTTATCTCAGATAAGCAAAAGCAAAAATTGCTCTGATTAAAAGAAATAAGAAAGGAAATTATATCTTGCTAAAGGGTACTATAAATAATGAAGCAATAAACAATATTAAACATATATGCACCAAGTGATGTAGCATCTAAATTCCTAAAGGAGAACTAAGAAAGTTGCAAAAAGAAATAGACAGCAAAACTGTAATACTGGGAGATCTCAATCTTGCTCTCTCAGAACTCGATAAATCAAACCATAAAATAAATAAGAAAGAAGTTAAAGAGGTAAATAGAATACTAGAAAGACTAGATATGATAGATCTTTGGAGAAAATTGAATGGAGATAAAAAGGAATATGCTTTCTTCTCGGCAGTTCATGGAACCAAAACAAAAATTGACCACATATTAGGACATAAAGACCTCAAAATCAAATGCAGAAAGGTAGAATAGTAAATGCATTTTTTTCAGATCATGATACAATAAAAATTACATTCAATAAAGGGCCAGGGGAAAATAGACCAAAAAGTAATTGGAAACTAAATAATCTCATCCTAAAGAATGGTTGAGTGAGACAGCAAATCATAGACACAATCAATATTTTCATCCAAGAGAATGACAATAATGACACAACATACCAAAATATGTGGGATGCAGCCAAAGCAATAATAAGGGGAAATTTTATATCTTTAGGGGTATAAAATAGAGAAAGAAAAAATCAATAAACTGGGCTAGCAACTAAAAAAGCTAGAAAAAGAACAAATTAAAAACACCCAATCAAATACCAAACTTGAAATTCTAAAAGTAAAAGGAGAGATCAATAAAATTGAAAGTAAAAACTATTGAATTAATAAATAAAACCAAGAGTTTATTTTATGAAAAAAAAAAAACAACAAAATAGATAAACCTTCAGTTAATTTGATAAGAAAAAGGAAAGAGGAAAATCAAATTGTTAGTCTCAAAAATGAACAGGGAGAACTATCCACCAATGCAGAGGAAAACTAGAGCTGATGACTAACAAATTGGAAACTAGTATGGCAGAAATTAGGCATAGACCCACACCTAACTCCGTATACCAAGATAAAGTCGAAATGTGTTCATGATCTAGACATAAAGAATGATATTATAAATAAATTAGAAGAATATAGGATAGTTTACCTCTCAGACCTGTGGAAGAGGAGGGAATTTATGACCAAAGAAGAACTAGAGATCATTATTGATCATAAAATAGATAATTTTGATTATATTAAGTTAAGTTTTTTGTGCAAACAAAACTAATGCAGATAAGATTAGAAGGGAAGCAATAAACTGGGAAAACATTTTTACATTCAAAGGATCTGATAAAGGCCTCATTTCTGAAATATATAGAGAACTGACTCAAATTTATAATAGTTCAAGCCATTCTCCAATTAATAAATGGTCAAAGGATATGAACAGATAATTTTCAGATGAAGAAATTGAAACTATTTGTAGCTACATGAAAATGTGTGCCAAATTACTATTTATTAGAGAAATGCAAATCAAAACACCTGTCAGAATGCTAAGGTGACAGTCAAAGGTAATAATGAATGTTGGAGGGCATGTGGGAAAACTGGGACACTGATATATTGTTAGTGGACCTGTGAACAGATCCAACCATTCTGGAGAGCAGTTTGGAACTATGCTCAAAAAGTTATCAAACTGTGCATATCCCTTGACCCAGCAATGTTTCTGTTGGGATTATATCCCAAAGAGATCTTAAAAGAGGGACAAGGATCCACATGTGCAAAAATGTTTGTGGCAGCCCTTTTCATAGTGGCAAGAAACTGGAAACTGAGTGGATGCCCATCAATTGGAGAATGGCTGAATAAATTATGATATATGAAGGCTATGGAATACTATTGTTCTATAAGAAATGACCAGCAGGATGATTTCAGAACACCTTGGAAAGACCTACATGAACTGATGCAAAGTGAAATGAGCAGAACTAGAAGATCATTATACACAGCAACAACAAGATTATATGATGATCAATTCTGACAGATGTGGCTCACTTCAATGTTGCATTGATTCAGACCAGTTCTACTTGTACATGATGAAGAGAGCCATCTACATCCAGAGAGAGAACCATGGGAATAGAGGGTGGAACACAGCATAGCATTCTCACTCCCCCGTTATTATTTTCTTGCATTTTGTTTCTTTTTTCTCAGTTTTTCTTTTTCTTCCTTCTTGATCTATTTTTTCTTGTACAACCAGATGGCTGTGTGAATATATATACACATATTGGATCTGGCATGTATTTTGGCATATTTGGCATGTATTGGACTGCCTGCCAAGTGGGGGAGGAGATGGAGAGAAGAAGGGGTTTGCAGCAGGGAGTTATGCATGGGTCAATGTTGGAAAAATTATCCATGTATATGCTTTGTGAATAACAAGCTTTAATTAAAAAATATATCCATTGGTATTCATGATGAAGCATAGTTTTTGTTTACCATAATATAGTCATTATGCATATTACTTTTCTGGTTCTTTTTACTTGATTTTGCCTCAGTTAATGTAAATCATTCCATCTTTCCTTGAATTCCTTTTATTTTTTATAGTGTTGTTCAGTCTGATTCTTTGGACCCTATTTGGAATTTTCTTAATATAAATAATAGAGTGGTTTGTCATTTACCTACAATTAAATAGAATAGTTTATGGTGTAATAAACAATAATAAAAACTACTAAAGTATAAATTTTTTGTTCATCAAGAATTTCTCGGGAAAAAATTTAAAAAAAAAAACAATTTGGCAGCAATTAGGCTTAGATTAGTCATTTGCCACAAAATCCAGATGAATACTTGACCTAAATATAAATTGTCATATAATGAAAAAATATAAAGAGAAGAGATAAGACCTGAAGTTAGGAGGACAGTATTTAGCTAAGCAAAGGATAGAGGAGATCATAAAAGATAAAATAGACAATTTTGATTATGCAAAATTTTAAAAAAAGATTTTGCACAAACAAAATCAATGAAACTAAAGTCAAAGAAAAACATATCAAATATTTAAGGTAACAGTCTGATATCCAAAATATTAGGAAATGTCAGAACTGATACAAACAAGAAGAGAAAGACCTATTCTTTAATGGATAAGAAAGCAAAATATATGAATAATTGTATTATGAAGAAGTGCAAAAGATCAATAACCATATGAAAAGCTTCAAATAATAAAAACTAAGAGAAATGAACATCAAAATAACTGTGAGGTTTCATCTTCTACCCATTAAATTGGCAAAGATGATAAAAATTGAATCGTTGGTGATGGAAGGGCCATGGAAAGATAAATATAGAAATACACTATTAAAAAAGTTGTGGCTTGTCCAACCATCTCATACCCCATACAAAAATTAGGTCAAAATGGGTACATGATTTAGACATAAAGAATACTATCATAAGCAAATTAGGAGATCAAGTATTGGTTTACCTGTTAGATCTATGGATCAGGAAAGAATTCACGACCAAACAGGAGAAAGGAAACATTATGGAATACAAACTGCATAATTTTGATTACATTAAATTTAAAAAAGATTTTGCAAAAACAAAGCCAATGAAATCAAGATTAGAAGGAAAGCAGAAAAACAATTTTTATAGTCAATAGTTTTGATAAAGGCCTTGTTTTTAAGATATATAGGGAACTGAGTCAAATTGATAAGAATACAAGTCATTCCCCAATTGATGTCAAAGAATATGAACAGGCAATTTTCAGATGAAGAAATTAAATCCATAAATCACTATTGATTAGAGAAATACAAATTAAAACAACTCTGAGGTACCACTTCAGATTTATCAAATTAGCTAATATGACAGAAAAGGAAAATAATAAATGTTGGACAGGATGTAGGAATATTGGAATACTAATTTATTTTTGCTTAAGTTGTGAACTAATTCAGCCATTCTAGAGAGCAATCTGGGACTATGACCAAAAAAGCTATAAAACTGTGCATTACCTTGGATCCTGAAATACTTTCATTAAGACTGCATCCCAAAGAAATTGTAAAAATTGGAAAAGGATCTACATGTTCAAAAATGTTGATAGCAGTCTTTTTTGTGGCAAAGAATTGGAAGCAGGGTAATGCTTGTCAATTAGGGAACAAATGGTGATATATGAATGAAATAGAATACTATTGTTGTAAAAGAAATTATGAATAGATAGATTTCAGAAAAACCTGAAAAGGCTAATGCTGAGTGAGGTTAGTAAAATTAGAGGAACATAAAACACAGTAACAGAAACATAGTGTAGATGATCAACTTGATAAACTTTGCTCTTCCCTTCCAAAAGACTCATGATGAAAGAACTATGGAGTCTGAATGCAAACTGAATGCAAAATTATAATATTTTCATTTTTTTGTTGTTTCGTTTTTCTTTTTTGTCTTTTTTCCCTTTTGTTCTGACTCTTCTTTACAATATGGCTAATGTGGAAATATGTTTAATATGATTATATATGTATAACCTATATCAGATTGATTTCCGTCTTGGGGAAGAGGGAGGGAAGAGAGGAAGAAAATGGAAGTAAAAATCTTATCAAAATAAATATCAAAAACTAATAATCAAATTTTTTGAAAAATAAAAATTTTGAAATTAACCAAGAAATCACTATCCTGTTCATAACCTTTACCTGGCAATTCCACTTCTTAATTATATATACCCAAAACATCAAAGATAAATGAAAGTTACTCTATTAGTTTTTTATCTGCCTATCTATTAATTTACCTGCCTATTTTCCTATCTATTTACATATCTCTTTGTCTCCAACTCTATCTCCCTATATCTATTAATTTCAAAATTGTATTTTTTGTCATAGTGAAAATCTGCAATGGGACTCCGATTAACTGGAACAAAAAAAAAATTAAAGCTATTTGCTTATATGATTTACATTTTACATCTTAAAATTTTAAAATATGTATTATGTCTTCTTTTTGCTCTACCCACTTGTTTCATATGATATGACATTGAATTTACAAAATTTTGACACAAATTCTTTAAATATTCATCATGAAACCACACTTTAATGTATTAGATATTAAGTGTACCTTTGACAAATTACCTATTCACTTCATCTTGTTTTTATAATAATTCTAAAGTCTTTATATTATTTCTTTATATCCTATACTCACAATGTTATTTCAATTTGTGTATATACTTCACATGCTCTCCAAATATTTGTTCTTTGACACTGTTAAACCAAATTTTCTTCCAGATCTATACTTTTAAGTTCCATACCTAGCACTCTCTTTTTTTTTTTAAAAGAGATTCTACTGTCTTGGAGATTCTTTGCTAAATGTCCTTAATTGTCCACTGCCTGATTTTTCTTACTGAGTTCCTGGAGAATTTTAATTTCTACCTTAACTTCATCCTTAATCTCAGTATTTTCTTATTTCTCTTTAAAACATCCCAGCATTTCTTGTTGTTAATTCAATACTTCTGGAGAATGCAGAGAATCTGTGTTCTGACTATTTTGGGGAAGTATGGGGGATCATTTTCTATAAAAAGGTATTTTGGGGCTCCTATTTAGTTTTCCTTCTTTCTTATGAGTCTCCCTGCTAGGTTTTCTACTTGACAGATTGGCTTATCCCCAAGAATTTTCAGTTGGCCTTTTTATCTTCACTCCTTGCCTTCTAATAAAGCAGTATTGTCTCTGGCAGCTTTATTCTTTGCTTCTGCCCCTAGTGAACATATCCATGTTTTCTCTTCTCTTGGTCACAAGAACTAGGGATGTTAGATCTCTCCTTAAGCTGAGAATTGAGCTAATATGGGGAAGAGAATCTGGCTGGTTAGATGTTTTTATAGGGAAGAGAATCTGGCTGGTTAGATGTTTTCATGTGGAAACTATACAGAGAATGCCTCCTACTGGATTTGCAACTTACCACTTCTTTCTTTCATGAGGATTATACACTGGTGAATCTCTTTATCCTACATCTTACGATCTCCCCTTGTGGGGTAAGATGCAACTCATTCTAGGTCACTAACGAGATGGAGGGATGAGAAATGATGGCTGCCCTTCCTAACTAAAGTTGTAAAATGAATTCTGTGGAGACCTTTGAAGTTTGTGGTCACTTGAACCAAGTACAGTATGGACAGGGATAGGGTTAGCAGTGTGGGTATTTCTTTTTGCTGTGAAGTTTTTGTATATGTGGTGTACATCTTCCTATATGTGCTGATTATTTTGAATGAAACTTATCTTTCTATGATTTCTTTCTGGATTTTGTACAGCAGTAATGTGTGTGTGTGATACTTTCTAGCTAAGTTATCCTCAGTAAAAACACTTGCTTCTATATCTCTTATTAGGATTTATCTATTAAGCCATTGAAGAATTGTGATCTATATTTGTGGAAGGAGTCTCCACATTGGGAGATCTCTCAAATTGATGACATTATAACTCCTTCACATATTGTTTAGTGTTTATCGTGTCTAGCACCTTCAAATTTTCTTTTTAAAGGAACTATTCATTAACATACCCAAAGTGAATTCTCTATAATTATATTGAACCACCTTGGTTTAAGAAAATAAATAATAAAATTAGAGCATCCTCTTTCATTAAAGAGGTGTGTAACTAAGAGTGTGGAATGTTTCCTATGCTGTCTGACACATTTTATGGGTTGATTGATTTCACACACACACATCTGTGTAAGAATACATATGTATATCTAATAAATGTATACATACACATTGTATGTGTGAGTGCATATCTTAGGCAGATAGCTTAACTCTATTTGCCTCAATTCCTCTATAAAATAAGCTAGAGAAGGAAATGGAAAACCACTTAATTATTTTTGCCAAGAAAATTCCAGTTGGGATCATAAAGAGTCAGATGTAACTGAAATGACTGAACAATTACACCAAATATTTATACATGTATACACATACATATACATACCCATCTATATCTTTGTTACTTGGGAATACTTGATAGGTAGGGGAGGGAGAGGGGACATTTAATTGGAAATAAATATGACATAAAAAGAAAAAGCAAAATTAAAACATTTTAAATTTTATTTAATTTTAATTTTCAGTTCTCCCTCCCTCCATCCCATCTCCCACCCATTGAGAAGGCAAGAAATATGATACCCACTACACATATGAAATCATGCAAAAACTGTTTCTGCAACTGGAAACTGAGTAGATGCTGATCAATTGGAGAATGGCTAAATACATTATGGTATGTGAAAGTTATGAAATATTGTTTTGTAAGAAAAGAGAATGATTGCAGAAAGGCCTGGAGAGACTTAGAGGAACTGATGCTAAATATAGTGAGCAGAACCAGAAGATCCTTGTACATGGCGATAAGATTATATGAAGATCAATTCTGATGGACATGGCCCTGTTCAATGATGAAATGATTCAAACCAGTTCCAATTGTTCAATGATGAAGAGAGCCATCAACACCCAACGAGAGGACAATGAGAACTGAGTGTGGTTCACAACATAAAACTTTCACTCTTTTTTTTTTTGTTTGGCTGCATTTTATTTTGCTTCTCTTTTTCGTGTGTGGCATGATAATTATATAAATATTTTTGCATATATTGGATTTAACATATATTTCTACCATATTTAACATATATTGGACTCCATCTAGGGGAGGGTGTGGAGGAAGGAGGGAATTGGAACACAGGATTTTGCAAGGGCTAATGTTGAAGAATTGTCCATGCATATGTTTTGAAAAATAAAAAGCTTTAATTAAAAAAAAACTTTCTGCATTAGTCATGAATTGTTTTTTTAAAAATAAATTATTCATGATATACATGTAATTATTGAAACCCAGGCTTCTTTAGTTTCTTATTTCTGAATCTCATTTCCTGTTTACTCATTGTCCCATATACCTATCTTTGCACTACAATTATCAGGTAGTAAGTGATAGGGAAAAAATTCAAGAATTTTGTCAAGCTCTTTTTAATAATATACACTTTAATGTTTACAAAGTGCTTTCTTTCTGATATCACCATGAGGTGAATGGTGCCTGTGTTGTTATTCCTGCTTTATAAATGAAGAAACCATGGTATTAGAATTTCTCTTCCTCATCATTCTTTGTGACAGATATTAGTGCAAGACAGGATCTATGATTAACTCTTCTTTTTATTTTACCAGTAGCCTAACATATGTATGTTAGTGCAGTGTGGTAAACAATAAACTTTAATGAATTGGAGTCTTCATAGTGTCATCATGTTTCCACTATATGCCTAAAGCCCTGAAAAATTTCATAATCTTGATCTTCTCTATACCTTTCAAAACGAGGTGAGGTTGAGCCCTCTGAATCTGTATCTTCATCCATGAAGTAGAGATAATATTTTCACCAGCAAGCTCACTATCTGGGTTCTGGAGAGATCAACCTGCAAAACAATTACAATGGAAATGGAAGTCATCATCATTGCTGTATGTTATCATGCATTGTTGTCTGATGATTTTATAGAAGCTCCTTGGAGTCAGAGAACATATTATAACTTTTTCCTGTATTTCTTCACATATACTCTCTCCTACATAGCTTGAGGATATACTTAGTACAATGTTGTATGTGCTAAATTTACAATCAGACAACTTGGATTTAAATCTTGATTCTTCTTTATTTCCCTTTTTTTCTGTAAAATGAGGGGATTGGGCTAAATTAGGGATTCTTAACTTTTTGTGTCATGACCACTTTGTCAGCTTGTTGAGGTCCATGAACTCCTTAGAATGATGTCTAAATGATTATATTTATAATCTAAATTTCAATTTAAGAGGTGAAAATCAAGGTGTAATTGTTTCCCTATCCAAATTCAAGGGCCCTCTGGAATCTATTCATGATGTCCTTTGGGAAGACTATGGGCCTTAGCCTAAGAACCCCTATGTTAGAAGATCTCCCAAGTATTTTTTGACTCAAAGCCCCTTCACCCTAAAATACTGGTTTGATTAAATAAAACACAAAAGCAGGATGGGTAAATCTGGGGTTTTCTGCCACTCATGCTTCTGAAACCTGGGAAAATCAAGGACGGAAATTATAGCTAACTATCTATGAAAATGTGTGGGTTGAAAGGAAGGAAAGGTGATCAAGAGTTCTTAGTACCTCAGTTCAATTTGATGAAAATGGAATTCTGGCATGCTGAGAAGTTATATGATGATAGCTTTAAATAATACCACCCTGATTTTCTGTCCATTTGCATGTCACATTTCAGTGCTTTTTTTTCTTGCATATGTTAAATATTCAGCATGAGCAACGATATGGTTATGTGGGGATATTGATTTTGGTTTTTCTAATTCCATAAGACAGTACTGGAGTTTGTTTCAGTCGGGGAGGGAGTTCATTTCTTGTCTTAATCAGATGCTCATGTTATTCCTTCCACCCAGGGAAAACTTGTTTTGCAAATTTTGCTGTTCTCAAAACTAACAGTCATTGAATGACAGATGTTTATTCCAAATCAGCTTCCTTCCCTAGGATTTTGGACTGTGTGCAGTAACTCAACACAGTCTGAAAAATAAGCCATATCCATTAGTGCATTAGGTCAGAGCTCATGGAAATCTAGCAATAAGCTAGACAAAGTGAGGCTGTGGTCTTCCATGAAATTCAACTAAAGAATAGCCTCTATTAATCTAAAGTATTAAGAAATTTGATTCCCTATCCTATCTCATCAAATGGCCCTCCTTTCCCCAGCTCTCTGCTTGAGATGAAATAGATGAATAAGAATAAATGCATTTGATTGCAGATTAGCACTTGGAAAGAAATAGATATTTAAAATAGGTACATGAAAATTTGTTCATATGATTGTTGTTGGGTTTTTTCAATTGTATTCCATCCTTCATGACCCCATTTGTGGTCTTCCTAGCACAGTTACTGAAATGGTTTAGCCATTCTCTTTCCAGCTTGTTGTACAGGTTTAAGTGTCTTACTCAAGGTTGACACAGCTATAAAGTGTCCAAGGAAGGATATGAACTTATGAAGATGAGTCTTTTGATTCCAAGCCCAGCATTCTATCCACATTGCCACCTGGCAGTCCAATCATATCATCATAGATTTACAAAAAAAAGGAAAGAATCTTAAGATTCTTTAGAGGCCACATTCATTTTCAAATAAGACAACTGAAGTCTAGGGGAGTGATTTGAACAAAATCAAACAAGTAGATCAGCAGAGCCAGTATTCAAGTCAGGTCCTCCAAATCCAGAGAAGCAATTAAGTTGAGATCAAGGATTAAGGGAAAGTCAGAAGACTTGGATAGTGGTTTTGGCTCTCTAGATAAATTTATTTCTGCAGCTTGCAACAAGTCTTTGTTCCTTCTGTAGAGCTTCCCCAGCCCTAGATTTATTCCAGCACTAATGTTCTGTAGTTATATTTCAGGTTAGGTCAAACAGCCCACCCTGCTCTTCTAAGCCTTCCATCCAAGAAGGACAAAACCCTACTGTTCTCAAATCTTTTTTTCCAGCTACTTCTTAATGCAGTTCTCCTCTACTCAAACTGACAGCCCATCTTCACTCCTGTGCTCTTTCTATTTTCTCTACCTGGAACCATGCTTCTTCTTTCTCCTGCAATCAGATTCTTTAATTCAAATTTCATATTTTTCATGAAGTTTTTGTAGACTAGCCCAAGTTCCCAGTGATCTCAGGAGCTAAGTGACACAGAGGATAGAGAACACAGGGCCTGAATCCAGAAAAGAGCAAGATTTGAATCTGGACCCAAATACTATCTTTGTGAACTTGAGTAAGGTTTCTTCAACTATAAAATGGGATAAAAATAGTACCTCTTTCTCAGGATTTTTGTGAGGATTAAATGAAATATTTTTCAAGTATTTGAAGCACAAGTATATTTCAAGCACAGGGCTACCACATAATAGGCACTTTATAAATGCTATTATTTTTCCTTTACTGTAAATTTCATCAGTTCTTACCTATGAAAGACTTCTCAGCTATTTCATGGGTTTCATCGCCCAAAAAGACAATAAAATCTTTATGGTTACATTTGTCTCTTATAGAATTTCAGAATTAAAGAGATCTCAGATGTCTTTCATGCAATCAATTCCTAAAAAAAGATTTAACAATCCCAATAACTACTCATCCTATCCTGACCTGAAGACCTCTAATGAGGAGGAACTCATTACCTTCCAAAGCAGCCCACTCCAGCAGTTCTAGACTGATCTAATTGTCAGGAACTTTTCTTCACTCAAAGTCTCTCTGCCTCTTTGCCACTTCCCTTTTCCACTCCTCCTTGCTTCAATTTCTGCCTTCTGGGATTAATCCTTCTTCCACCTGACAGCCCTTCAAATACTTAGAAGCAGCTCTCTTTTTCAGGTCTCTTCCACAACACCTAGCACAGGGTTGGGCACATTATAGGAGCTCAATAGAAACTTCCTGAATTGAATTTCTGAATTGATCATTTCCAATACAAGTTTATTGAGGGAAATCATGGCACATGAATTAATATAGTTTTACTGTATTATTTACCAAGTTAGATGGATATCAGTGTTGAATGCTGGAGGATGGATCCATCTGCCTGTCCTTTTGAATAGGAGAAGGAAGCAAGATGAAACAGTTTCTCGTTTTCCCCAATGAGACCGGGCCACAGCCGGGAGAGCCGCAAGCAGCATTGCAAAAGCTCAAAGCCAGAGCCCAGAACTTCATGCTCTCAAGCCTGATCAGAGCTCCCTCACCAAAGGCAGTGAATAACATGACAACAGGGCCAATGTGGCAGGCCTAGAAAAGTTGCAAATTCACTTCTGTCCTGAAGAGCTACTAAGACCAAAGAAATGGAAAATGAGAAGAGAAATCTTAGAAAGGACAAATTAACAGCATTGCCCTGCACAATAGAATAGTGCAGCAGAAATATGACAGCAGGAACGTAATATTTCCCCTTATTCTCTGTTTGCTCACTAAAATATTAAAAATGAAAGGCAGAGGACCACTGTTACTTTAACAAATACAAAATTAAAAAGGAAAAGGGGAATGGGCATTTGAGGTTCTTAAGTCTATTGCTAGACATTTACCATTGAAACAGACCTCAGTGTACTCAAGAAACAATGCTCAGGTAATTATTTTAAATCGGTGTTAATTATGTCATTATTAGAAATGGAAAAAATGCAATTTCTTTCTGTCAGTTCTTGATATCTTAACTAGGAGAATATTTGCCATACTATTATAACAAGTCAGTGTTCGAGCAATGGAGGCCAGGCAATAATTCAGAAACATGTACACTTTCCTATGAATATATCATGCCTACCTAATGAGATTGCTCATTTCATAACTCCAGTTCCGTTTTTATTATTTCATAAAACTGGAAGTCCTTATCCATTTTATGAAAAACACCAAACCTTTGTGAAATTCATTAAATAAGCATAAAAAATTCATTAAACAAGTGAATTGCATCCCGGGCTGCTTTGATGCAAATGCCCTTTAAGTAATGTAAAACTCCATATTGACTTAACCTTTCATGTTCCGATATTTCCATGTGGATATAAAAAAAAAATTCTTTATTCACAGAATGAAATTAAGTGCTGATCCCTTGATCTCCAGCTGGGGTGAGATAGATTGGTCAATTTAAGTAGCTGTGGCTGATCAGCAAACAACTGAATTTTAAAGTATTAAAGTTGATAGATATATTTTAAGTATTGTTGCTCACACATGAACATATCTTATGGCTCAGTTAAGGTTTTTTGTTTTGTTTTGTTTTGTTTGCCATCAAGCTGACCTTGAAACAGCCCAATCAGGCCTACCTGCAATTCCCTTGATGTCTCTTATCCCACCATCAATATTCAACGATAATCAGGGGATGGAATTCACAACAAAGATATATAGGAAAATAACTAAAGTGAAGATGGATCTTCCTTGAAAGGTGTCTTTTTGTGAATGCACTAAAAATACCCCAAACCCACAAGAGTACAAAGAGAAAGGTAAAAAAGAGCTAGTCCTTCTCTCAGGGAATACTTCTGGAAATATTTATCAGTCAAAAGTTATAGTTCAAACTTTCACCAAAGCTTTATCATACCAAACAATTTGCCAATTCAGTACTAATAAATTAAGGGCAATAATATAATACTTCAGAGCAGAGATCTGTCAAATATAAAACTAAGCCAGTAGCTTGTTGTAGATCAAAGAACACTAGTCATAGGACTTATAAGTACAGGATTAGAACCTGTCTCCTCCTAGCTGTGAGAGCTTGGCTAATTCACTTTTTTCTGGGCCTCAGCTTTTTTTAGTGTATAATGGGGATAATATACCCCCTTGAAAGTAGTTGCAAGGCTCACATGAGATATGTGTAAAATGTTTTGTAAGCATAAAATACAAAAAAAAAAAACAGAAGATATCATTATTACAACAACATAGCTTGAAATAGAATCCCAGCTTCAATGAATACAGTAGCAAATTATAATTTTTTTTTCAAACCACCATTTAGAGAGGAGGGAAAAAGCCTGGTAGTCATTGCATTGCTTCTTTGTATCACACATTTCAGAGAGTTGGAACACTGGATTGTATAAATTAGAACTGGAAGGCACTTTAGAAATCATTTAGTCTGTTTTGTCTTTTAAAAAGATGAAGAGAAAGATTAAAGTAACTAGTCCATTGCTAATTGTCGAGGTCATCATCACTCCTTTATCAAGTCCCAAAGTATTAATAAAGTAAAAAGATATTTCACATAGGCTGGTGGAAGTCACAGTTCTGTTAATGCTTCCCTCAACTTCACTAATTTTCTTCATTCTCCCAGAACTCTACAAATACCCACTACTAACACCAAAAATAATATTAGGCAAAGAAAACAAAAAAATAACACAAAACTAAAACCCAAATCTGCTGTGAACCAAATAGTTTAGTAATCTAATGAAATGATACCTGGAATCATAGAGACCTACCTTTCTAGTTACTTCATAATTTTGAAACATGTTATTTCACTTCTCTGGGCATCAGTTTCCTCATCTTTAAAATGGGGATGATAATCCTTACCCTAATCAGTCATTCTTATAATCAAATGATTATAAGCTATATATACGGGGCAGCTAGGTGGCACAGTGGATAAGTCAGGAGGACCTGAGTTCAAATCTGGCCTCAGACACTTAACACTTCTAGTTGTGTGACCTTGAGCAAGTCACTTAACCCTAATTGCCTTAGGGAAAAAAATCAAATGAAAAAACTGTAGTCGGGCAATTTGCAGACTATAAGGCATTATACAAAAGAAGCCTTCTGTGTTTGTCTGGCTATGGGTTTGAGGTTGGAGATGAAGAACAATTAGGAAAAATCACTCACTTCTTTAATGTGAGTATAGGCTATAAGAGTAAGCCATACCATTTTTCCTAATAGACAGTTCCTATCCCTAGTTACTGCTGTTCTACCACGCACTCTACCACACCCTAGGTGCAGAAAACTATTTAATATAGAATGTATTGAGTAGGAACTGATTAATAAAGGCAAAAAGATGTGGCTAATTGTGGTTGTCAATGCTTGCATTCCAAAGGTAGGTACCAGAGAATTGAGTATTTCTTTCCCTGGTAGGCTCTCATTTTTCATCTCCAAACATACCATGACAGTCAGAGAAGACTACATGAATATAAAAAAGTATTATTATTATTATTATTATTATTAAAAAATAAATGATTGGTAATTATTTTTCTCTTGGCTAAATGATCTCATTAATGATAACTCTCAGGGCAACATCTTTTCTAAAATGATATTTATAGTCATAAATATAATAGATTTTTATGCTTTAAGATTTCTTAAAACACTTTACTCACTGGATTATAATCTAATCAATACTCTGAGCATTTTTGTCCCATTTGACAGATGAGGGAACTAAGGCTATTAAAGGGAAATAAGGGAACACATTGCTATTAAGTGTCAACTCTGAAATTGAAATCCAGGTCTCTCTGGTTTTCTACCACATCATTCTGATTTTGGAGCAAGGCTATTTGTTCAGTTCATTTAATGACAACTGTTATAAATATTATCTTTTGGCTGATAAAATGGACTTTTGACAAAATGGACCTTTATGATGGACATCTAATTGTGAAAGCCTTTGGCAGTGCTTGAAGGCACTGAACTTAAAGCCATTATTTTATTGTACTATAGCTTTGCCTTGATACTTCGGACTGAAAATAAAGCCGTAAGATATCTCTGAGATATTTAAGTATAGCTTGTCCTAAGAGATTACTTTTTTGACAAAGGCAAAAGTAAAGAAATAAATAAAGAGTTGTTTTGTAATAATTTGAAGGAAAAAGAAAAGATCAGTTTGGTTTCCATGGATGTGTGTATGTGCACATGTACATGTGCGCTCACTCTTTTAACAGACCCCCAGTTATGTTTTATTGATAGCTCTAAACATAAATTTGCCTTTGGTAGACTTAGCTGCTGATTCCTAAAATAAGATGAGTAAGAACACATAATCCTGTGCCTAAGGCTTTTTAGAATAATGTACAAAGAATCTTTGTGACAACCCAGGCAAGATATATTTAAATGTGGAAGCACAGTACTCAGGCAAAAAGGGAAGTCAAATTTGGGCAGAGAGAGAAGTCACTTGCTTCTCACTTGTGTATTGCTGGAAGTCCCAGCATTCATGCAGTTTTAAACATAACATTTCTTCTAGTTTATTCTTGAATTAGAAACACTGATCCTGCCCACATTTTACTCTGAGCAGTTGGAAAATAGCATGTACAAGACACTTCATGTTCACAGGAGAAAAATAATAATACAGATCACACCACTTATGAAGGGTATTATTTATGGGGAAACTCTCCACAGAGGATACTGCTGTAATATGCATTGTGAGATTCCTTCACATGCTCAGAGAAACACAAAACTGAGCATGTCACATTGTGAAAAGGCCATATCTTTAAAGGATTTGCTGCCAGATTTCTTTAAAAGAATGAGTTGCTCAGGGATAATCAAATGTACCGTTTTATCTTTCAAATACTAATTGGCCTGAATACACTGCAAAAGACAGGAAAGCTGATTAACTTGTATGTTAATGGTGCCGTTATCTACCCTGTTTTCTTTATAAATAAAAAATAATCTTGATAGAATATCTTTTATCTGTAAGGAATGTTACTATAAATGATTTTTCTATCATTTGTAAAAATAATTTTATGCGCTTAATCCTTCTCTTGATCCTGATAGTTATAACTGTTTTCACATAAATGAATTACATTTTAGAAATAATATTAAAATGAATTTGTTGTACTTGGTTTATGAATTTTAAGATATCTTGAAAATTTATTACATTTCAGTGTTCAGATAAGATTTTTTTCAAGCTCCTTTCGAGAGACTGAAATTGACATACTAAATCCCAGGTATTCCAAACATTTTTAAGTATGAGAATTTTTTATTCATTGTATGTATATGTGTATATAAATATATATGTATGTGTATATATGCACATATATACTCACAAGTACATTTGTATACCTTGACAATATACTAGTCATATTATTAAAATTAGTTTATTGAGAAAATACATAACAAAAAGATATAAATTCAATAGTATTTTGAATGATTTTATGCTGTATTACAATGGATCTAAATTACATGTGAAATAATAAACATACATAAGCATGAGAAACAGCAAGACATAGTAGTCGGAGATATGATGACTACTAAGTCAAGTTCTATCTTTGAGACACACTAATTGTATGATTACAAGCAAAATAATCTCTAGATGCTCCTAAACATCTAATTGAAATATTCTTAATATTTTCTGTGTCATGAATCCCTTTGCCAGTCTTATAAAACTATGGGCTCTTTCTCATGATAATTGGGGAGGTTTTTATTCATAACTGAATGAAAAGTTAAATTTCAATTAGAAATAAGTGAAAATAAAGTCCTAAATTTTTTTTCAAAAAAGTTTTCTTCTGGACAAAACAGGTTTTGTGAAGTGGTAAAAAACCATCGCTTTGGTCAGCTAGATGATGTAGTTGATAGGACACTGGTTTTGTAATCAGGAAAATCTATCTTCATGAGTTCAAAACCAGCTTCAGATATTTACTAATTATGTGACCCTGAGCAAGTCAGTGAACCCTGTTTACCTCAGTTTCCTCATCCATAAAATGAGTTGGAAAAGGAAATGGCAAATCACTCCATTATTTTTGCTAAGAAAATTCTGAATGAGGTTCAAATTATTAGATAGGACTGAACAACAAAAGAACCTTTGTAATAACTCATCCTTTATGCCCTGAACAAAAAAAGGAAAAAAAAGTAGACTAATAAAAAACCCAACACCTCATAAGTAAAAGATACAATTTATTCTATAAAGGAAAATATTACCTTTTTAATGAACCTATTTCTAACTCCCCTGTCCCCAGATATTAGTGCCTCCCACCTCCAAAAAAAGATAACTGTAAATTTATTTTGTGTATAACTGTATATATCTTGTTGCATAGAATGTAAACTCTGGGAGGGCATAGGCAGATTCATTTTTGTCTGCATATCCCCAATGTTTAGCATGGTGTCTGGCATATAGTAGGAGCTGTAAAAATGCTGATTGATTGATTGACTACTACTGAATGATGCTTTATATTACCTTGGGATTCAATGCCAAAATGCCAGTGCTTAATGCACATCTGGATTTGCAGGCCCCTTCCAATAACTCTTCCTTCCCTCCCATCACACTTTCTTCTTGGCCTTCTTGTTGGGAACCATTGTGTTAAAATCTGTGACTGCACACAGCCATACTTAATGTGAACCAGAACAGAGTAAAGCCCATCTTAATATTATTTTAAGGAAGACAAAGCATCTAATGGTGTGCTCTGGGCAAACATAGTCAGAGTTACAGATCAGTGTAACTCCCCATATCCTACAGCACAAAGCATTTTAATAAAAAAAAGATTTCTCCTGCAATATGGAGCTGAATTGTAAGCGTCTTTGATAGCAGCTCGTTCTCTCTCACAGTGACATCTGATGGCTCTTCAAGCAGTTCATTCTTGTCAGACTGGTGTTACTCCATTACTTTCTTCCCCGATCCCAGCTCAGATTCTATAGGCCAAGTTGAGGAATAGGGACTTGAGGAGGTGGGAAGGCCTAGCAGTGTTTATACCACATGAGCAGAGATGATTTCTTTTCTTTTCTTTTTTTTTTAATATATATTTTTTTAAATTTAACAAAGCTTGGTTCTCTATCTCAGCTACCATTAAACAAGAATGAAAAAAAAAATCTCCTTTTCTACTATCCCACATAAGTATATTTCTACCTGTAATCAGAAAACAAAGAGTTAGTCACTTCTTAGAAAGTAGATATTTCTAGAATTAATAATGCCTATGTGCTGAAACACCCCAGTAATGCCCAAATTCTCTGGCCCCTGCCAATAGGGACTCCTTTCTTATTGCCTTCCTTGAACAGCTCCCAGGACTAGGGATTTCTAAGGACATTGATTCTATTTACTTTAGAAATGGATCACTGATCCAATTCAGTCTAACCAGTAAACATTTATTAGGTGGCTACTTCAGTGTGAAAAGGATTCAGTACTTGCCCTCAATAGTCAGTCAACAAGCATTTCTTAATCCATTATTCTGTGCCAGGTTCTGCAGTGAGAGTTATAAATTCAAAGAAAAGCCAAACCAGGGTCTCTGACCTCAAGAGGTTCATATTTTAATAAGCATGATAGTACGCAAATTACCAGCTATAAAAGTCCCCTCTTCACTTCTCCTCTCTCCCAGAGGTACATTCCTTTATGTATAATAAACAAATATTCAGCCTGTACTTTACTGGTCATAAACATGAGAAACAGTGTCACATGGTAGATAGAGATATGATGACTGTGGACACAAGTTCTACCTTTGACACACACTAAGTGTGTGATTATGGACAAAATAAGTAATCATAAGTAAACTTACAAGAAAAACACACCTGGATCCATTTGTCAATCACTCCATGGACTTAACTCCAGGCAGACCAGCCGACATCATGAAGTTTATGTATTTCAAGAATTTTTGCTGTCCATGAAATGAGCATTCCTTCTGCCAGTTCAAATCATTATTTCTTCACATCCTAGATGCTCTTAATAAGCTTTTTTGACAACAGAAAAAGCAATCCCTTTGAAATCAGTAAATTCCTGAATCTAAATCCTATTTTCTGTTAATCCCTGTGTGATCTTGGGAAAGTCACTTAACTTTTCTGTGATTCAGTTTCCTCATTTGTAAAATGGGAGGTCTAGGCTTGATGATGTCTAAGTTCCCTTCTAACTCTAAATCTATGATCCTAAGACCTTCTGAAACCTGATGCCTAATATCATAGCAGCTATCTGACACAGAACACACGTCATCCTGACTCCAGATCTAGTGCTATATCCACTTTTCCTGGCTGCCTCTCTGCTTGCTCTTATATAAAATGGATAAGGCAGGCTCTAAGGTCACTCCAACTTGAAATATATGATTCTGTGAAATCTCTGTTAATGTACCTATTTGTGTTTACTTAGATTGGTCCAAGGACAA
This sequence comes from Antechinus flavipes, assembly GCF_016432865.1. Classification (NCBI taxonomy): domain Eukaryota; kingdom Metazoa; phylum Chordata; class Mammalia; order Dasyuromorphia; family Dasyuridae; genus Antechinus; species Antechinus flavipes. The sequence continues at coordinate 491,810,131 of NC_067399.1, forward strand.
CAGAACTCTGTGCTTGGTCAAGCTCTCATTTAGTCTTAGAAATACCTGCAATAGTTTGGGCTCTGCTAACATGATGTCTTTGAGAAAACAAAGTTATCTCTATGACACAATGAGGCAATAGACTGATTTAACTGGACGAAAGTTTATTTAATACTATAAAACCTTCTTCATTAATGATAGCAATTTACCATCTGTGTGATCCTGACCAGATTACTTATCCATTCATAGACTCAGTTTTCTCATCTGTAAAATGGGAATAATAATAGCACCTTCTTCCCAGGATGGTATTGAGAATCAGTGAGCCAACATATGTCTACCTCTGAATCAAAATTTGGCCCTGAGTTAGGATAACTAGGGAAATTTAGTCTCGCTCTTAGGATTCTATTAGCATCTGAGTCAATGGATTATATGAAGGCATCTGGGATTATGTGAAGAGTTCTGGAAGAAAAACTCTGGAAAGAGAAATAAATTCCCCAAGGATACTAATAGAACACTGTCCATCTTGAAATCATTTGGTCTTTTGAATTTAATGTTAAGTTTGTGTTATTATTGCTAGAACACCAGTAACTACTCCTCTCCTGTTAACCAAGCAACTAAAGAAGGGCAAGAATGACTGAGAACCCACGGGAGAACTAAGCCTCTCTAATCAGGTTAGGGCAGATGACTCCTGCTACTCTAAAGAAAATTTCCTCTTTCCAAAGCTCTGAGCTTATTGTAAAACTACTCCAAATTTGGTGCTTCCATTTCCCCCTATGACCTGAAAGAGTAATCTCTGTTCCTGGGACTGCTGGTTGTAACCAATCAGTATATATCCACTGTAACTCACCTTTCTCCACTACAATTTCTAGTCTTTCCTTTATTCTGTTTGTGCTGATATAATATAAAAAAATGTTGTTAGCTCTTAATCCTATTTTGTGTATGAGGTTAGCCAACACAGTAGAGATTTGGGGGTTATAATAATCATTTTAATCATAGATTCATCCAGCACAGAGTATAAGGTTGAAAAATTAGCATGTATACATATAGTGGCTATCATTAGACATACATTCATATATAAGGAAAATATCTGTAAAGATTAAAGTCAATTACCAGTGGACAAGTTATCAAAGGATACAAACAGTTCTTTAAAAAAATAAGAAACTATCAACAAATATGTGAAAGAATAAAATTTTTAAATAGGGCCAGAGCATTTATAATTAGACAATGCAAGTCAAAACAACTTTAAAGCTTTACTTTATTTACAACAAACTGGCAAAGGTAATAAAAATTGGGAATAGTAAATATTAGAGAGATTATGAAAAAATAATAATGACCCATTAATGAAGCTATGAATTGACCTCACCATTTTGGAGAGCAGTTTAGAATTGTGAGGAAAAAGTGACTAAAATAACTTTACCCTTGGACTCAGAGATCCCAGTCCTAGAAACAACTCTTTTTATGTTGCAATGATTTCAAAAAAATTAATTCAAATTCTCGTAACTCTAATGTACCACTGAATTAGAATGTTACCAGTGAAAGGCTACATCCCATACTTGATAATAAACAAAAGAAGACAATGACTCTTAATCTCATAATTCAATGTCCAACAAAATATTCATTAGAGATTGTTTTGTATTTATTTGTTTTTAATCAGATCTGGTTTGATTAGTATAAGGAACTCTTGCTGAATAAACTCCCCACCAAAGCAACTCAACACTTACTCTAAAATATGGCCTCTGATAAATTATATTTCTAATTGATGCAGAAGATATATTTCACTTAATTCACCATTTTGTGATAAATCAGTTGTAGTTTTGGTATCATTTCAAACAAATGACCAATGGACAGAGGCCTTTATTTATATAGTTAAAGGGAAAACATACCACACAACATTTATTAAGTGCCTATTTAATAAAAAAGTCTTGGGCTTTTAGATTAGTCCACTAAAAACTTGATTCAAATTCACCTGAAAAGAAATGAATTAAAGATCATAAAAGTAGAAAAGGACCACAGGGATCACTTGAGTCCAATACTCTCATTTTATAGGAAAAAAATAGTTGAGCTTCAGATTATGGGGAAATGGCTAAACTAAAATCACAAGACTGATTAGTGGAAGAACCATTATCCAAACCTAAGTCTCCAGACTTGCAGTCTACCGTGGCTCATCTGTATTGCTTATCATTTTCCTTTCCCCTCACCCATGTTCAAGCCCTCTTGAACTATTCATATTTAAAACAAATGGAGGAACAACTTAGTATTAATTTTTTTCCTCCATTACTTAAATATAAAGACCTAATAAATATATACTGATTAGAAGAGATAACCCTAATCCTCATACTGCTTTTCCATATCATTGTGTTATATGGGATGCAAAGAGAATCAATCTCCACTAGCAAAATTCCTTTTTTATATTAATATATATTTCATAATTGTAGTCACAAGTTTCTCCTCTGCTCCAACCCTTCTCTAAAACCTAGAGCTGACAAAGGAAATGGTTTCCATTCTCAAAGTTATGCTGACAGTCTAATCCACTCCTGTATTTCATGTTCTTTGCCGTCTCCTGGTCAAAAAAACTAGGTAAATACTTTTAGTCAGCAGGCTGCCACTACATTCAATTTCTCTGTATCCACAAACTCAGGCAGATTCTGCACTCACTTGAGAAGTAGCAGACTTGGGGAAGAAAAAAATTGGAAAGGAGGCCAGGGAAACCTTCCACAAAAGACTCTGTGTCAGTTAATTAATGGCAACTATAAGTGTTATGCAAAACATTATGATCATGTGACTACAGCAATTGCTCCAAACCCTCTTTCATTTATCAATTCCTGGACCCAAAAAGATGGTTGGAGGAGGGTAAAAAGGAGGATAAAGAGAAACACATATCTTTGGAACTTGACTGCAAGGAAAAAAAGAAAAAAGAAAAATAGCATGATTCCCCTTCATAAAAATTAGGATAAAGGAAAGTAAAAATTCTATCACACAGAAAATAGCTGTGAAATATTAATAAGCCTTACCCTGGAATACCTGAGAAATAAAAATTTAAAAACTGTTTTTATATGTCAATATTATGAAGCAGCTGAATGGTACAGTGGATAAAGCACTGGCCCTGAAGTCAGGAGGACCTGAATTCAAATCCAGTTTCAGACACTTAATATTTACCTGTGATTCTGGACAAGTCACTTACTCCCAATTCCCTTGCCAAAAAAAATGTACACAGGCATACATACATCAGTATTAGGAAAGTAATGTATATGAAAAAAATGTAGTTAATAAGCTTATTTTCCAACCTGACTTGGAATATCAGGAAAGGTTCTTAGGGGAAACAAGAAACTATTTTCCCCAAGGTTCTAGGGGTTACCCTGATAGAATTTTAATTCTCTTGCTCACAAAGTCTATTTCCCTTCAATATTAATTAGCAGCTATGATGGTGGTGGTGGTAGTAGGGGTATAAAAATAATAGCATTTATATAGAGCTTTGAGGTTTTTCAAAGAGCTTAACAAATATGTCATTTTGTAATTTTACTGCCCTAATATGATCAGTTAATCTCTCATCAATATCAATTAATATTAATTAGCTTTTATAAAGGGATATTTACTGAGAAGGTACATCAATTTAACATTTTATTGTAATTTGTATTTTTATTTATTTTGTTAAACATTCTCCAATTTATATATTAATCTGTTTCTTGTGGGTGCTTGGGGGCTAGATATAAAGTTACAAGATCTGGGTTCCAGTGTTGGCCTTTCTACCCAAGGAGACCTGGGACAAATCACTGAAGCCTCTCTTATCTGTATCAATAAGGGAACTGGATTAGATGGTGTACAATCAAGAAGCATTTTCTTAAGTGGGATGTTAAGAAAGGACTAGGCCTCTGGTGTAATAGCTTGCCAGCCTTTTTCAGGGCTACTCATTTACCTTTATACATATACATATACCTGTTATCTTGATCTCATTTATGGCTTCAAGAAGCTATAGCATGTTGTAAATAAAAAGATATAATTTAAAAAAAGAAGAAGCTATAGCATGTGCAGTAGCCATACCCCCGCAAAGCTATCTTTAAAGACAAGTTAAACCATTTAGCTTGAGGATAACCAACAGGCCTCAAAGCAGTCAGTGGATTAAGGAGATGTCTACTCCAAGACTTCTCCTAATGGAATGGGTAAATGAGAAAAAAAAAAATGGTTCCAATGGTCATGAAGCAGCTAAATCAGATGCTGTGGAACTGTCAGAGCTTGGTCAGACACCAAAGAAGCCAAGGTTATCCACTGTCTTCCAGGCCATCACCACTACTTTCATTTTGCCACTGGACTTAGATAGCTCTGGAAGAGAGTGAGGCTGGCTATTTTGTGTGTTCTGCCTCACTTAAATCCAATTCACACACGAATCAAGACATCACTTACGTAATGTCATTGGTCCTCTTTGAAAACAGAAGCCAAATAACAACAATAACAACATCAAGAACTTATGTACAAAAACTCCCCAAAACTGAGAGTCCAATGTCTCTATCATCTCAGTTCCTGGAGGAAATGGATTTAGATTTACAATATAGTGACTACCAATATTCTCCCAATAAGTTCACTTCTCATTGTAGCATAGCCAATGGATGAGTTACTTGCAGGATAGTGTGCCCCAGATGCTAAGTTGATCCATTGGTATTTTCAGTCAAGCAAGTTATTTTTCAGGATTGGTTTCTCATCTTTCTTTACTGCTGTGTATACCAGCAGACTTTGCGATGGATTTCAGAGGCTGGACCTCTAGGGGCTCTTCCAACCTGTCGAAGTTTATTAGGTCATAATCTAGTCTGTTCCATTTCTGATGCCCTTTCATCTGAGATGAGGAAAGAATAAACAGAACACACAGAGAAAACAGCAGCACCATGCATTCACAATCACATGGCAACCAAGGGAAAGAGAACTCTAGACATCTCCCCAACCTGGAGCCCATAGTATTCCTTCTTTCCTCTTCATTTGACAGCCATCAGGGAAGAGAAAGACCCCTCATCTGTTCAAGCCTTTTATACACACATTCTGTTCCTTCTCAGTAGCTAGTTGAAAAGAAAAAGTTTTTTATCACTTTGTAGTAAGACAACAGAACTCACTTAGAAGATACATATAAGTACCCTGAATCAAGATCAGAATGGACTTTTCCATCATATTACATGTTTCCAGAAACCAGTTTATAAAGTGTCTATGTAGGTTGATACCAGAAAGATTGTTTTTTCATACTTTTTTCATACAAGGCTCTCATTTTCTGATATCCTTGTTACAAATGGTTTTGTGTTTCCATAATTGGTCAATTCTTACTAAATTCACCATTTGTTGGCAGACACCGCCTTAGATCCTGAAGATCCAAAGACAAAATAATCCTTGCCTACAAGAAGTTTATATTCTATTTGGGGGAGGGAAAAAGTATACATAAAAATAAATACAAAACTGACTTTAAGATATCAGTAATACAGGATCAGGTTGATTTGTATGGACACAAGTGGATTAAAAACTTAAGCTCCATCTGGAATTTGTATGTAAAGAAAGAATGAGAAGGAAATGAAGAGGAAAGGGAAGGAAAGGAAGGAATAATAGGGGAGAGAATAAGCATTTATATAGCATCTAGTATATGCCATGCATTTTACTGTTTTTTTTAATATTTCATTTGATTCTCACAACAGCCCTGTGAAGTAGGAGCTATTATTAATCCCATTTTACAGTTGAAAAGAGAGAAGCAGAGGCTAGTTGAATTACCCTAGTTCACACAGCTGGTAAGTATTGAGGCTAATATGAATTCAGGTCTTCTTGACACCCAAGTTCATTATTCCATTCATTTATGATACCAACTGCTTCAAAATATAGTAACTGCCAAGATGTCTTATTTATCCATGTTGATACTTACTTGCTTTTGTATAGGCAAAATTACTACCTTAAAGGCAATCATTAGAGTTAACAAAAGAACATGTCAACAAAATTTCAACAATCACGCATAATCCTGGTAAAGAAGGATAACTGCTCAGATCAATTATAAACATACCTCTGGTCATTTTTCCATACTATATCTTCTCAAAATTTAGTTATTTCATTAGAACCATTAATTGGCACATCTTAATAATGAAATATTTCACAAAAAATAATAAATTTAAAAAAAATTAAATATATTCAAGTATTTAGTGTATTTCTCTCACACAAGTAAAAGTTCTCTAAGACAACTTCAAAGAAGTCTATTCTTTTATATTCTTCAATTAAATCCAAGTATAGGTCTGTGACCACTATGGGGATTCAAAAGAAGATGAAAATAATCCACTGTTCATTCTCAGATCTTTGATCCTAAATTTGGGCACTAGCACTGAGAGGATTATCTATTACTGTTCCTTTTGTGTTATAACAAACATAGCAAATGCCAACTGTCAAAATGGGAGCTTTAGATTCTGGTCCCAAATCTGTTCCTATTGTTCTGTGTGATGCTGGGCCAGTCACTTCACTTCTATCTCTTTCCTTTCTAATAAAGGGAAGAGGGTAGTACTACACAATCTCTTAGGTCCCTCCCATTCCCAATGGTCCATGCTTTTCCTACAACTATCATCACTACAAACATTATGAAGATGAATTTTTTTTAAAACAGCAGCATGGGGAGGAAATAAAAGTTGAGTAAATGATAGATTAAGAAAACACAAGGCACTGATCCAACAGTTCTGATTTTATGAATAGACTATTCTACCACCCAAAACATTCGTCAGTTCTTCCTGAGATCTTTTTTTACGACTTGCTATGAATCATGGTCATGATATCTTTAAATGGATGATCAATACTATATTTTCCCATAAAATGTTTGGTTTGAAATCCGATTTTAAGTGCATTAGAGTTTTTGTGCACTGAATGGGTGAATGCCGTAATAAATTTTCATCAAATATGAAGGAAATATAGCTTAGATTAATTGCTATATTTATTTATGAGTCTATAAAATACATTGTGAAAATCCTGGCACATTTTTGGGATACCAATTTGAACCTTCAAGAAAGTTAAAAGCATTAAAGGAGACTGGTAGTAGATTTATTATTGGAATGTTTTTAATTGCAGATCCAAGCAGACACAGGTATTAGAATAGCTTTGCCCTTAATGGTTCTGTCTCGTGTGCATTTTTTCTCTAAAAATGATATACTTTCTATATTTTTATTGATTCTATAAGATTTATTGTAAATTAGCTTGGATTGTATGTGATATCACAAATGATCTGAGTTTCTCCTGAGTAGTGGGGTTGTAGATGGTATACCAGAGAGGGTCTCCCTTTAACTTACATGATTTCAAAAGTTAGAAGAAAAAGCATAGAAAGAAGAGTCCAAAGGAACACCACAAAACAAGGAGAAAATATGTACTGGTTAGAGTTGCTTTGGGTTAAATTGAAGAGCTAAGCATTAAGCAGAAAGATTCTCAGAAAGATGATTAAAGTGTTGGCCTCACAAACTGATTGTTAGTAAGATTGTGTACAAAATTATACATTTCCTAGAAGCCATTTTGAGCCCAAAATGTAAAAAAACAACCACCACAGACACACAATGATTCACACTCATTTGTGGTAAGTCAATGATTCCCCTAATCCACACTCTGGGAATTCTTTTAGGTAAAACTATAACCACATGAGGGTACATGAGGTCACTGCCCTATTTGGGAAACCTGGCCCTGACTGGAGTCCTCATCTCCCACTCAAGGAGCTAACTATTCCTGGGCCCCATTGGTATAGAATCCCTTCTTACAGTCTTGGTTCTTAGGAAAAAATGATATAGGAGACACAAGATAGAGCATGAAGCAAATTACCTAATAAATTAATGTATTTCTCTAGGTGACAATTCTGTTCCCCTTATTTCTTTCATAGGGATTTAAAAGTTTTAATTTAAAGAATTGTTTCTTAATAGTTTCTGTTCTATTCTTTATATGAAGTTGCAATTTCTTGTGACTATTAGTAAAGCTTTGAAATTGCTTTTAGAAACTTGTCCTCATCCACACAGCAAAATTTAAAGCTACATGTAAATACACATGTAAACCATTTTGAAAAGAGTCCAGGCTTCTGAATTGACTCAAACAACTGCTGCTAACTGGTGAGCTGGACTTAACTTCAAGTGGATGCTAATTATAGAAATAGCCTTCAAATCATACTATGATGATTTTCCTTCTAAGTATGGTACATGTTCAAACTTTCTTAGCCATTTTCTTCTCCTCCCCACTTTTCTACCTTTAAAGAGTTTCTCAGATACCAACATGATTTATAAACTCAGGAGGTTCTTCAGAATTTTTGACTGGTAGATGATTAAAATATTTTTAGTGTTTGAAAGAAATGGAAAGCAGGAAAAATTCAGTTATAGATGAAAAACATTTAGAAACTAATGCAAAGTAAAGAAATCAGAGACAGAAAAGCCATATATGCAATGACTATAAAAATGAAAATTAAAAGATTGCTAAAACCAAGTCAAATATAACCATAATAAATAGATTTGTACTTGGACAAAAGAAGTAAAAAGAAGAATAGAGAAATTATATGTGGAAATGTCTATGATATAAAGACAAAAGACATCAACACTAGTCAATATGGTGGAGCAGAAGGTCCAGACATAGTCTGGTTGTACCACAAAATACAAATTCAGAAAGCAAAGCTGGAAAAATGAATAAACAAACAAACAAACAAAAGATTCCCACTATAAAGAACAAATATGATGACAGGGCCAAGAAGATGTCCCAATTATCTTCAAAGAAGCCTAAAATAAGAATAATAAAGCAATGACAAAAGTTCAATTTGAATTTTCCAGGAAAAAGTGAAGCAAAAGAGTTTTGTTTGGATGGTTTTTGTTTTTGTTTTTAAGTTTCCAAATATTTTAATACATTAAATGAGAGACCTACAGGAAAAAATTAAAAAGAAAATGAAAGTTATGGAAGAAAGATTTAGAAAGAGAATTAAAAACTCAGCACTCAAGGTATAAAACCTTATCTAAGTAACAAACTCCTGGAAAATTAGAATGGACCAAATATAAGTTAATGACTTAATGAAACAATAAGACATATTGAAATAAATTCAAAACACTGGGAAAATAGAAAAGTAAGATATTGCATGGAAAAAACTGACTTAGAACATAGATCAAGGAGAAATAACTTAAGACTCATTGGATTGCATGAAAGCTACAGTTTTAAAAAATATAGATTTCATATTTCAAGAAAAATGAAAGAAAACTAGTTCTTTTAGAAACAAAGAAAAAAGTAAAAGTAGAAAGAATGCATAAGTTATTTTCTAAAAGAAATCTCTCACAAATAAAATTCTCTCAGAAACAATACAGCCAAAATCCAGAATTTTCAAATTAAAAAAAAAAGTCTACAAGCCACTAGAAAGAAAGAATCCAAGTACCAAGGAGCTACAATCTAGATAACAAAAGATTTAGCAGCCACTACTAAAAAGAAACAAAGAACTTGGAATAAAATATACCAAAAGGTATCATCATAGATTCCCCAAGTTGACAAAAAAGAAACAAGATAAATGTTGGAAGGGCTGCCAGAAAACAGGCTCATTAATGCCCAATTGATAGAATTGTGAATTAGACTAGCTATAATGAAACCTAATTTGTAACTATGCCCACAAAGTTGCTAAACAAACTGCATATCTTCTAACCCATCATCCACTATTCAAACAACAACAATCTCCAGAAGAACAAAGAAAGAAGACAAGTTCCAGATGTACAAAAAATATTTGTGGTAGTTCTTTTTGGGGTGGCAAGAACTAGAAATTAAGGGGATATACATCAATTAGAGAATGACTTTAAAAGTTATGGCATCTAGATATAAGGGATATAATCACTACACGAAATTATGAAAGGGATAGTTTCAAGAAAATTTATAAAAACTTTATAAACTGATAAGAGAGTGAAATGAGCAGAACCAGAATAATAACTTATGCAATAATAACCTAATAAAAACAGTTTTCAAAGCCTTAAGAACTTTAAACAACATATTAATTCATCACGATTCCAAAGGATCTATGATGAAGCACATTATATACTTTCTAATAAAGAAATAATGGGCTCAAAGTGCAGAGATACATGTGTATATATTGTACATGGCCAATGTAGAAATGTATTTTGATTAACTATATTTATTACAAGGGACTTATTTTTCTTTTTTCATTAGTGGAAAGTAGAGAGTAAATATATTTTGCCAATTAAAAATAAATTTTCAAAATATCAATAAAACTTTAAAATAAAATCAAATACTACAAAAATGTAATGCCTACATTTTAAAGTCCACATATAGGGAAAAAAAAAAACAGACCACTAAGGGATATGGAAGAAATCAATGCATTTTTTGTTTATATTTTATTAAAGTTGATATTTTTACAAATATTTTTAAAAGTATAAATAACTTGAAGGTTATGTTTTATGTATCTCATTTTGTTTCTTTGTGGTTTTTTTTTACTTTGTTTATTTGAATGTCTACTTTTGCAGATGGTTATTAAAAATTTGAAAATCCTTGCCTTTCTTCTCCCCATCAGAAAAGGGAAAATGTACATCAGTTTCAAAACGTCTCTTGGACTTTCTTCCTCACAGTTTCTAATTCAAGAGAATAATCCTATCTTGTGAGGATTTCTTTTTGATTGGCAAGCTTCCATATTTGACATCAAACTCAGGAACATTTTGCTTAAACCAAAACACTCTATATTTCATTTCTTATTTTATTTTACTCTGAAATTAATTCTACCTTTCTAATTCCCACTTTCAGGATGAGTAACTGCAGAATATCCTCTAGAGATTACTGCCGTCTTTCATTCCTGATAAGAAAATTATTATTGACAATATCTATTCATGTAAGAAAGGTATCCACCACCTTTCACAAGACACCATGTACACTACTTCAGTCAAAACAATTAGTGTTCTTTCTGGCTTTATCCACTTAGACCTTCGGTGACTGATCAGTATAAATTATGTATGTGTCTGGCCAGCGCTGCACTTGCTCACTCATGCATAGAGTTAAAGACATTTCTTTTTTCTCAGTTCCAAAATATTGTCACAAAAAAACCATACTTTAAAATTCAAATACTATTGGTTCTAAAGTGTATTTATATTAACAGATTCATATGCTTGATAATGCAATTTATTTCTGATTTATGGAGTTTTTCCTGTACTTTCTTTTTGTTTTTATGAATTTATAACTAAAATGCTTAACTCCAAAGAGGTAAATATTGTTTATTTCCTTTAGCTATTATTTAGCTACTGATAATAGAGCATACAAAGATTTCAGAGATCATTTGGTACATTCTCTTTATTTTATAGATGAGTTCACTGAGACCCAAATAGGGGAAGTACTTGCTCAAAGCCACAAAACTAGTAAATAGCTGAACTGGAATCCAATCTGAGGTCCTCTGAAACTAAAATCACTTCTTTTAGAATTCCATTAGAATTCTTTCTTCTGCATTTTCCAAATTTATTCCTGGAACTCATCTCTGACTGACTTATTAGTCAGGACTTCCAATATACTTAAGCCATATGATAAAACTTTCAAATGTATAATGGGAATCATAATTCTCCAAGACTGTCTGTTCCCTATTTGTTCCATTTGTTATAATGGGCATATTGGGAAAATGATTGTTTGCCCCCCAAACAAAAGCAAAAAAAAAAAAAAAAAAACCAACCCACAAACCAGATTGTTTCCAAATAGAATGGAGGAATTAATATAATTCTATTCTTGATAGCACTAAATAGTTTCAGTGAAATTGCTTGTTCAGTATGATGCTGTATATGTTCATCAAAGCTATTCAGCACTATCTCAAAAAATTCACATTCTTATTCTTTATCAACTAACTCATCAAACAGTTAACAATTGATTTAAATACTGCTGTATCAGTATGAGATGAAACTTTATGACTGAAGAACAGTGTTTTGTGTGCAATCAAGACAAATAGAAACAAATTTTGTAGTGGCATTCAACAAATCTCCATCGAACCCCTATTTCTAAAGTGCACTGATATATTTACACATGACTTGTGCCTCATAGACAGTATCAACATCACTCTGATTTCAATTCTGTTAAGAATGAAGAAAAATAATTCAAACAGTAGGAGCATATCATGAAAAAAAAAGTCAGGGCTGTTAAATAAAATATGAAAATAGTTAATAGGATAGAATTAAATGGTCCAGGTAAGAGTTGAAAAAGGGAAAAATGTCCATTTGCTATGGTTGTGTATTTTCTCCAGGAGAAAATACTGCACAAAGATCCCTAAAGGGCAACAGAAAGCCAAAAATCAGATGACTGACAGGACTTAAATACTATGCACCAAATTAAAGGCCCCAAACCATGGAGGAACTTTCTGTTAACAATGAAAAAAGTTTTAAAATAAAATGAATTTTTGTGGAAAAGTTTTTCATTAAAGGAAAAGCATTGAGCTTCCTTCATACCTTTCTACCAACTCACAGCTTAATCAGTTATTTAGTTTTCTATACAACTATGCTTTTGCTTTTCAGTATCCTGACAGGAGGCTGATTGCACCGGGTAGTCATACTTCAGCGAGGCCTTATAAATCAGTTCACAATAAAAAAAAAAAAAAAATCTTATGGTAGATTCCCTTCACAATTATGTCACCCTAATACACTTTTTTTTTTTTTCTGTTTTCAAATTCTTTCTTTTTTTTTTTTTTTTTTTTTTATCCAGCCTCTAAGAACAAATGAGTAATCAAACTTGCTGAGCCAAGTATTCCTGACTATCTAATTTTATTACTTTATAATTGACATGCCTTCTCTCTGGAAATGTTTGCAATTAATTAATTAGTGGTAATCTCACCTCTGGGAATAACTTAATATATTCTCTCCAAGTCTTGTCATTTTTTCCCCCTTACAATAGTTTAGATGCATAGAAGTTAAAAATAATTTGATAGCAAAAGAGAGTGATTTTGGGGGGTGTGAAATCAAGTTTTTTTTTTCCCCTTAAGTGAATATTCATTATTAAATCAATCCTTTTCGAACTTTGAAACTGTGTATGGGCAAGTAGATCTGGAGCTTTTTCTCCAATAAAATGAGTAGTTATGAATATCATTTACTGTGTTAGTATTTATAAATAAGCACCCACACATTATCATTTCAGCACAGATGAGAAAAGCCTGCTTCTTAAATTTTAACCCTAAAATGTGTGTTTTATAATGTGTTCAACAGAGTAACAAGAGGACAAGAAAGAAGAGGAGGAGAATGAGGAAGAGAATAAAGAGGAGAATGAGGAAAAGAAAGAGGAAAAGGAGGAGGAGGAAAAAGAGGAGGAAGAGGTGGTGATAGTAAAACACACACACACACACACACACACACACACAATGTTCAGAAATGGGGAGTCTTCTGGCTAAAAATAAAACACACATATACACACATTCACTCACTCACTCCAACTCAGATCATAAATCTAGAAAATGCAGTGGACTAAAAAGGAGTGGAGAGAGGAAATTGGAGTGGATCCTGAGCCAGGAAAGAGCAAGGAATTATTCTTGGAATCTCTGTGACTACGATTGGAACATAGTAGGTGTTTAATAAATGCTTGTGGACTAGCGTCTAGAATAGGAAAAGTCAAATTCATGGTCCTCTGACACTATCAGGATACCTTGGGGTCTGCCCTGGGCCACAAGGCCCTTCTGTGTTAGATCTTTCACTTTGGCTGGAAGGCTGGACAAGAAGGTGGGCCGGTGGAACTGTGGGTGGATACTTAGAACCTACACTCCGAAGGGTTTATGAGTGTACTCACTCATTGTAATCATGGAGCAGTGATTCTTTGGGGTAACCGAAAGTACTCGCGCTGCTGGAAAACTGAATTGTTGAGGAGGGACTTGCTTTAGATCTTAATACAAGAATCGAGAGAAGTTGAAAAGACGTTCCCTGTCGCTTCTTGCTGCGGGGGCAAGGAAAGAGACTGTATTAGCTCCACAGCACTGACGGCTTTTACCGTTTGTGAGGCTGGAGCCCGGAGGCAGTTGGCACAAATTAGATCTATCTTTGATGTGAGGAAGTATGCCTCGGTTCCCGAAGATCGGGGCCCAGGGCAAACGGCCTCCGGGTCTTCTCTACTCAAGACAAAGGGGGTATAGATTGAATAGGATTGATAAGTGGGTGCGGCACTTTCATGGAGCAGAGACGCTATTCATCCCCCTGTCCGCCCTTCCAGCAAACACACCGCCTATGTCTGCCCAGAGATTCTGAAACAGGTGTCGAGATTGACCCCTCCGAGTCCCCCTGCCCCTTCTCCAGGCCCAGAAGAGTGAAGACTCCGACGCCCTTTCAGTGCTATAATGTCCCCGCTCCAGCGCAGCTCGTCAGCGCCACCCCCAGCGGAACGAAGCTTCTGCAGCCCCGCGCCCCGGCACCATACCTAGCTCTCCCAACTTCAATCCAGGCACCTTGCACAGCATCTAAATAGACTGGGGCGTGGATTTCGGACTCACACTTGCCATCCTGGAGGGAGGAAAGGAGAAGGGGGAAAGGTAGGGAAACTTGGGTAAATTCCCAAGGTGCTTGAAGGGTGACTTACTCAGCCTAGGGTTCCCTCCCTCCCTTTCTAGTGACAGAGGAGAGTCTTCTTCCCGCGATTTATGAGTCTGCCGGGACCGGCGGGAGACCGTCGAGCTTTTGACCCTTTCCTGAGCCTCCGCCCCCTCCCGGATGCTGCCACTTGCCTCTACAGAGGGCGACCGGAGAGAGAGGCAGAAGTCGGACCTCTAGAGTAGCTAAGGAAATAAGCTCTGAGTGTGGGGGTAAAAGGTGGGTGGCAAAGAGGCCATAGAGAGAGACCCAAAGAGGCTAAAGGGGCAAGAGACACTAAGACAAAGAACGAGAAATACTCATCAAACCAAGAAAGAGTGGGGCGGCGAAGTGTCTGGGGGCAAGGGTAGATTTGGGCATACTGACACAGAGAGCTCCTGCTTTTAGATCAGAACTCTAGCCGACCTTGTTGAGTGAACAAACTTATTCAAGGAATAAAGATGCCCATTCGCCCAGGGGAAGCGGGGGCGGGGGCGGGGGGGAGGGTTGGAGTGTTCTCCCCGGAGCTTCCCAGCCCTTCCTACCTGCCTTCTTCCGGGCACTCTGCCAGCTTTCTCCCACCCTACTCCCTCCACTTCCTCCCCTTTTTCGACTCTTTCTTCACCTCACGGCTTTTCCTTTCCGTCCTCTCCCTTCTCTGCTTTCTTTTCTTTCCGTCTTTCTGTTTTCTTCCTCTCACTTACCTTTCACCCTTGCCTTTCTCCTTCACTTTCTCTTTTCCTCCCTCTATATTCTCTTTTGTTTTTTTTCCCTTTCTCATCCCTTCGTTTCTTCCCTTTCCCGCCTCTTAGTCTCCCCCTCACTTCTCCTATCTTGCTCTCTGCTTTCCCTTTTCTTTTTTGCTTCTCTTTTCTTTAGATGCTTTAGGGAGACAGGGAGTTCCCAGCGCTCCTGGCCGGTTGAATAGTGCTGGTGTAATTTTTCTCCACTTCTCAAATTTAATTTGGAGTGACTAGGTGTGCATGTGCGTGTGCGCGCTTAAGACAAGAAAGAAAAAGACCAACCGCAGAGACAGGCCGGTCGGTGTCTTTGGCTTGCCTCTCAGCACTACAGTACAACAACACGAAACAAGTGTCGGAGACTGAGAACGGCCGGTGCGTGCCACGATTGGCACAGCCAGCTGTCCTCGGGTCCCGCCGCCCCGGGATTACCGTGACGTCACTTTGCTACACTTCCCACGGAGGACAGCGAAACAATCCAGGAGCAGAAAATAATCTGGCTCACCATCTTTTCTAAAGCCTCCCAGTCTGGAACCTTTTTGAATTTTTTTTCGCCCCCTTCCTCATCCATGGGGCAATTGGGTCTCTTTAACCTGGGAGGCGGAGGACAGTCCTCAAGAGCACTGGCCCAGTCGCAAGAGAGCCGGGCTGCTGCTCCCCTTCAAGCTCCTCCTCTCCCTCGTTCTCCTCTAACTGGGCCAAGGAGGCCGCTCTGGGAACCCGTGCGCGTCTAAGGAGGCGCTGCGATAGCACAATCTGCGGGTCTCCCGTACGATTTGCGGGACTGAGCCCGGAAACCAGACTATACTGCGGGAAAAAGGCCAATTTTCTTTCTTTCTTTTTTCTTTCTTTTCTTTTCTTTTCTTTTCTTTTCTTTTTTTTTTTTAATAGCACAGAAGACGCGATTATGTCCTTCTCTCAGTTTGGATACCCGTATAGCAGTGCTTCTCAGGTAAGCCCCAATGCCGCAGCCCCTGGAAATGCCTAGATGCTTAGGCTTGTCTCCTCAGGCCGTGTGGCCCAGGCGTGTCTCTGAGGCTTCTGCTCTGGGTGTGTTCATGTACGTCTGTGTATGTGTGTATACATACACACGTGTCTGTGTGTGCGCTCCCTCCTCCCTCAGCTTCTGTCGCTCGGTTGGAAGGTGCAGGGTCCTGCCAACTCTGCCATGACCTGCCCTCCTACACCCACTCCTCATCCACTGTGTCTCAGACTTTTGTCTGCTGAGAAATCTGGGCACTCCGTTTATGGACTTTTGGTTTGGTTTACTTCTCCCCTTGTCTCTAGGTTTTGGAATAGCCTTAGAAATCATAGAATTCACAGAAGAGAAAGCTAAGAGTCCTTAATACCAAGAATTTCAGAGCTGGGGGGAGGGGAGGGGAAGTTAGAAATCATCCTGGCCAATCTCCTTATTGTGCATAGATGGAAACTGAGTCCCCATGATTTGACTAAGATCATACAGCAAGATCTCTTAGAACTCCGACCAGAATTTGCTTGTTAATTCTGTTTCCAGTGCTTTTGAATCCCTCAAGTTGTTCACTTCATCATGTATTTTCTCCTTAGGTTGTTCTCTTGGGCTATGAGATTTTGGATAGGTTTGAGAGCCTGACATACTCCCCCAAACGCTCTGGCCTGAACTCTAGCTGTTCAGGTAAAGATAGAGAAAGAAGGGTCAGCTCAGAACCCAAAGTAGTCCCATCACACCTTCCTGGTCCTTGTCTTTGTAACCTGAGTAGGGTAATTGGAAGTATAGTATCACCAAATTTCCAGATTCTTTAAGTTCCTCAGAGAACAGGAGCTGAGTCTTACTCATTTTTGTTTCTTTCTCCTGCTCCTAACAGGTGTTTTATAAATGTGTGTGTGTGTGTGTGTGTGTGTGTGTGTGTGTGTGTGTGTGTGTAGAATGAATGGATGGAATTGAGTGAGCTGGCTCTCAAATCTGCAGTCAAACCCAGGTTTTTAAAGTTGAACCTCTGAATCAATTGACTAAGGTTCCTTGTCCTTTCAAACTATCTTTTTTCTCTTCCTTTTCCATACCCTCCACAGTTTTTGGTCCCAGCCAACCCCAGCACCACCTGCTGTGAATCGGCGCCTCGCTCAGCCCCAGTCCCGGATGGGTCCACTGGCTCGACCCAGACTTCCGCCCTCTGCTGCCAGCCTTATGAGAATCGACTTCTGGGCAGTGCGCGCCCGGAGCTCGGCACGGCCCTAGGAGTTTACGGTTCCCCTTACGCAGCGGCGGCTGCCGCTGCGGCCGCGGCTTCTTCTCATGGCTACTCCAGCTACTTGCCCTACAGCCCAGAGCCTCAGGCACTCTACAGCGCCTTGGTGAATACTGCCTCTTGCCCCACTGCTTAGTCACCTCCAGCCCCTCTAACTAATTGCCTCTTCCCTCCTTTAGGAGTCCAGGTTGGGTTTGGGAAAAGGTGGAAACCACGGAGCAGGTAGTAAAATCCAATTAAAGCAGAGATAAAAGCTTGTAAATACAGTAACGCACAGGTGAGAAGGAGGGGAAAGAGAATGCCCAGAAAGATCACCCTCATCCCTGGTCAGAGAAGCAAATGGGATCCCAGAAGTTCTTTTCATAGTTACATTTTCCTTTTCTCAGCATCCTTCCAAGTCCCAAATCATTCTGTACCACAGTACTAAATATCACTTCTTTTTACAGAACCCTCAATATGAACTCAAAGAGAGTACTGGCAGCTTCTCAGGTGGATTGACACAGCCCGGAGCTTACTACCCCTATGAACCATCCCTGGGACAGTATCAGTATGAGAGGTAAGATCCAGCAGTCACCTCATCTGTAGTCACAAGCTTTTGAAATAAGGACCAAGGACTTAACAAAGATAGGAAAAGGAAGAATATCAAGATTGGGGAACAGAAGTACAGAGATAAAATGGGGGATGGCAACCAGGTGGGAAAATGGAGGAAAGGTATATAGTAGAAGGATGAGTAGAAAGAACATAAGGGGATGGGGAGAAAGACCAGGGAAATAAAGGGAGAAGAGAATAAAGTCAGAATACAGATGAAGAAGAGTTGAATAAATGGCAAAATGAAGGAAGGAAGGAAGGAAGGAAGGGAGGGAGGGAGGGAAGAAAGAAGGATGTGAGAAGACAGAGGGGAAAAGTGGAGGAATTCCTGGACCTCATATAGTGCATTAATTTTCTAGTAAAAGTTACACAAAATTGTATCACCTCTTTCTTTACCTCACCATTCTTTCTTTCCCAGATTAGCCCACTGCTTATTCCAGAGTGAGAGGAAACCCATTCCAGCTCCCCTCAACTGCATGTCATGCCTAGCTAAGCTTTCCCTTTTTTCCATCCATTTCCACCCTAAAATTCTTCTTTTCCTGAAATATCCCCATATGTTGGTGGCAGGTACAGCTCTGTGGACTTCAGTGGTTCAGCCAGGCGCAAGAATGCCACCAGAGAGACTACCAGCACTCTGAAGGCCTGGTTATATGAGCATCGAAAGAATCCATACCCCACGAAGGGTGAGAAGATCATGTTAGCTATTATTACCAAAATGACTCTTACCCAGGTCTCTACCTGGTTTGCCAATGCTCGGAGACGTCTCAAGAAAGAGAACAAGATGACTTGGTCTCCCAAGAACAAGGCAGGAGAGGAGAAAAAGGAGGAGAAGAAAGCAGAAGACAGTTATGGAACAAATGAAGGCCAAGGTAGGATGGAAATAAAAGGAGAAAGAAATCTAAAGGTTTTGGGAAATCAAACTACATGCCTAATTCTCTCACAAAAGCAGAGCAAAGCATTGGGATTAAAATTTAGGGGTCATTGGGGAGATGTACTTTTTATTGGGGATCTTGGGCAGTTCCCTATTAGTAAATTGAATCTAAATGCAAATATGGTCATCAGCTGAGAGATTTTGTATTTTACAGCTCCCCACCCTGGTACTTCCCCTAACTGGAACCTTTTGCTTTTCTCACCAGTTTCTGATTTATTTGCAGATCCAAAAGCCTGCAAAAAGGTCAAACAACTAAGGCTCAGTGATCTGGAAGACTTAGAGGAAGAAGGTGAGGAAGAGGAGGAAGAAGAAGAAACTGAAGACCATAGCCAAGGAAACAGGACAGATAAACGGGAGAGGCTAGGAAAGAGTGCAAAGCTAGATTCAGCAACCAATTTTCAGGCTTCACAGACTGAGTTTGAAAAAGGGAACCGTAACCTGAAGCTGCATGGAACTCCACCTGAGTACTCTTGTAATCTACCCTGCTCCCAGCGATCAGACTTCTTGGAAGCCTGGACGGTACCAGCAGGCCAGATTCACTGTGGGCCAAGTGAAAAGCCCCGGATCTGGTCTCTGGCTCACACTGCAGGGGCTAGTGTCTTAGCAGAAGAATCCCAAGTGCAGACTGGGCCCCAGAGTCCTCGTCGCCTGCAGGCCCCAGGGAGACTTTCCTTTTTGGGTCAGGATTGTGAAGGGACAGCCATAGCTGGAATGAGGGGCCAGGCCAGCCACTGCACCACGTTAGAGGAACCATCCCACGCTGCCAAGATCTTTAGAAATTCGACTTTCAGCCTCCAACATTTGCAGCTAAACTGCGCCTCTTACCCAGGGCTGGCAGAGCCTTGCCAATATGCATCTGGAGCAGAAGGTAGTGGGACCCCAACTGTGTTGTCTCGCTGGGAAATATTAAGCTTTCTCACCCCATCTTCCCACTCTTGCCCCTCTGACCTGTAGGGCTAGAGGTAGACCTTCCTTGAGCTCTCAATTTCTTACAAGCCAGCCCTGCTCTATAGCTGCCTGAGGATAAACTTGGTTCTAAAAGGCATTGGCCCCAATCATTTGTCCCAAAATGGGGAAAGGGTAGTAGGACTTTCTAGGCCCATCTATCCCAAAGCTGACTTATCTGGCATCTGAAGATATTAGAGCCAGCTGAGGGCCCCTGGAACCCAAGCTCTCCTTCCCGGCAGAGCCAAGAACATGGCAAGGGAGAGAACAGTTAGAAAGAACCAAGTATAGAATCTCGAATTACAGACACTCAGTTGTATCCATACACAGAATTTACATGGATCTTGGAAAGGTCAGGAGGCCACAGAGCTGTCCTAAGGCAGCATGCTGTTAAAGATAGTGCTCAAAAACCTTTTTATTATTATTATTTTTTAAGACCAGTGCTTAAGAGTTGAGGTAGATGTCAGAACACTCCACTTGCTTCCCAGGTCTATGAGGCCTCTGTGGATCATGAGATATAAAGATGGAAGAAGCCTTAAGAATTTAATATAGTACCTTCACGAATATAACTAGTGACACTGGGGCTCAGAAAAAAATGATGTGATTTGTTTAAGATCACCCTTAAAGTAGAAGTGGAACCACAAGTATCCAGCTCTTTTGGTTCCAAACCTACTTCTTTCATTTTCCTCCTACATTGGCACAGGTGAGGGAGTGTAGCTTCATCAGGCTGAAATACATTTTTGAAAGCCCAGACTAGTGTGATAGGAAAACTAAGGGACTAGTGGAAAATAGAAAGATCTCTTCTCATGCCTGTTTGCCCTACTATCTGCCTCAGAATTTTATTTAATGTCTAGCTGGTGCTTGAGTTTGATGAGCTCTTCTACACAAATGACTGAAATTTCTTAAATGGAAATGAGTTTTCCTTTCCCCACAGCCCCAAAGCAGTTCATCTCTGAGGAACTGCGTCCAGAGTAATTATAATTGAGCGATTTCTCAAAGGATCATCCTGGTAAATGAGTTTGCAATGAGACCAGTATCCAGATAACTGGGTCCAAAGCCATCCTTGTAGGAAACCAATCCACTCCTGACTTTGACTTCCCAAACGCTGCTCTTAGTTTCTATTTGTAAGAAGTCAGGTAATGTGACCCTTTCCTGGGTAACTTCCAGAAATTTGACTTGGCACCTTCCTTAAGTCCCATTCTCCCTCCGAATTTAAGGAGGCCTTCTTGCCTAAACAGCTTGCTTCGGGTTTTAATCACTCTGTCCTTTCTCAGCAGGTTAGCGCAAGAGTTGAGATTTGAAGAAGAACCTTGGGAGCCGTTAGGTTTACCAAAGCGCGCCCCTAAGCAAGCCCAGAGACTGACACGCTGTTTTCTCTGACTCAGAAACAGATGGACAAACAAGCTGTGGCTAGCTTCTCTCAGTCCTTTCCTCCCCCCTCCCCCCCCTCCCCTCCACTGAGAGCTGGGAGCAGCCTGCGAAAGCACAGCTTTGGGAATAAAGGCACAGACTTCGGAAGGAGAGCAAAGAAAGGACTTGAGTGAGGTGGCCTCAAGCAGCGGCCGCTGGTTTCTTATAAGTGGAAGCGTTCTCCTTTTCCCTCCGTCCTATTGCCCTGTGTCCATCACAGTTTAAAGCACCCAAACTCGGAATCCCTCAGAGCACTAAATATTCTCGTTTCACTGGCAGTGGTCAATTAGGCCGCCTTCGCCAAACCAATCTTAGTATTCTCCACTTCTTGGATCCTCCGAAGGAGGAAAAACACAAAAATCCTATTTGCTATTTCTTTGGTAAGATATGTTTACAAATTCAATCTGGGGCTTGGGAAGCAGAAGAAGGGGCGGTTTCCAGCTAAGGGATCCCGGACGAGGGCCCACTAGAAATACACGGCTTGAAAACCTCCCCGAGAACAGGCAGGAGGGTCTTGATGTGCCTTCAGACCCTGGAAAGGAGGAGCGGGAGAGTCCGTTGTGGAATTAAAAATGCTTCGCTCAGTGTGGATTCTGTTGGCTCTGCTGGCCCAGACCGCCCCAGGCACTCTTCAGTGCTTCAACCCCCAGCCCAGGGAACTGAGCTCAACTGAGCTACGTCCTCTGAGTGGCAGCCGAGAGCGAAGCAGGGCCGGCTTAGTGGGTCAGCTCCCTCCGGGAGCCAGGGGACCCGGCTTTGCGAGAAATCAGGGAGGAAGTTTTAAAAGGGAGCCAGGAGCTCAGCATTGTTTCTGTTTAATGGTGTGGCATCAAACATTTTCTGTTCGTCCTAATAAACGGAGAGGGGGCGAGGGAAGAAAGAAGCTTTGTCCCATTTTCCAGAACTATGAACATGCACTTGCTTCAATTAAGAATGCGGGTTAATAAAAGCGACGGCCCCAAGGACCTACTTGACACCAACTCTTCTTTTGGTCCTCGGGTCACAAACAACTCTTTAAAACCAATAGATTAGTTGCCTTTTCTGTTGTGCTGAGCGAGATCACTCCTTCAAACAAACAAACAAATCGAGAACGCAACCTTCCGGAGAGAGCCTGGGCAAGCTTGGAAGGAAATGCCTCTGTAGCTGCGGGCGAGAGTGGGAAGTTAGAATTAAAAAAAAAAAAAAAATAGCTCTAAAGGGATGGGATTAGGTCACTGGAAGTTGGGATAGGACCCGACTGGGAGCTGATGGTTTGCCTTCCCGCTCGTAAAGTTTA
The DNA here is from genome assembly GCF_016432865.1 of Antechinus flavipes. Classification (NCBI taxonomy): domain Eukaryota; kingdom Metazoa; phylum Chordata; class Mammalia; order Dasyuromorphia; family Dasyuridae; genus Antechinus; species Antechinus flavipes. Next base: position 491,832,726 of record NC_067399.1, read on the forward strand.
AAGATGGGCTAAGGATGTGAACTTTTTGTGTTGTGGTTTTATTTGTGCAATTCTCAGAACTTCCCCGTTATTACCTACAGTCCTATTCTCTCTCATCCAACTTAAAAGTCGCTAAAGTGTTGAATCTCGGGAAAGGTTTTCGGGATAGGCCCTTTCAGACGACGACAATGCGGAGATGTTAGAGAAGATGTACAGGCACTGGAGTTGGCTTTCCTTTCTCTAGTTTCCTCCCTTGCTCCTTTCCCCCTTGTTCTTTCCTTTCCTTTCTCTTTTTCCCTTCCTGCTCTCCCTTTTGTGATGCCCCCTTTCCTTCTTTCCTCCCTGTTCTCGGGTAAAGTGACTGCCTGCAACTGTCTTTCTTCCCTCTCAGGCTCTAGATATTTCAGAGGGCCAAAGTATTGGAGAGAAAACCAGCTGAAAGGGCACCCAATTCAGACGTCAAACCCCTTTTCAAATTCTTTCCCTAAAGCAATAAGCAGTAGAAATTGCCCTCTCTCTTCCCCATCCCCCATCTCGTTGTCCCTTCTTCCAGGGGAACAGCTGCTCCTTCACCCAGGCTCTCTCCGTGGCTCCCCTGGGACACACAGTCTGCACCGCTGACCCGCGGCTTAGGGTCTGGGAAATTAAACTGCGAAAAGATAAACATTATTTCAAGTCGGATTTGAGGGATTAGCGCTTGTAATAAAGAGTATTAGTTGGCGCTTCTTTCAAGGCTCTCAGTGTCCCTCCTTCTGCCCCCTCCCAAATTGCAGGTAGCCTTTCCCAACATAAGTCTTCTAGACTTTAAGTCTAGGGCAGTAGTTACTGGCGTGTTTAAAAAAAAAAAAAAAAAAAGTCCCTTCAACCATACCATTCCTGAACTCAGCCGGAGCTAGTGCTATGAAAAGGCCCCTGAAGATCTGGGTCAGCGCAGAAGCGCCCACGTAGCCTTCTTTTCCTAATTCAACCAGGATCACTGTACCGCCTTCCTTAAATATGCTAGTAAATAGCCTCTTGGCAGTTAAGTCCTAGCTGGCTAGACTCTGTGTCTAACTTGGCTAACCCTGCCCCTCCTCTACCCGCGCCTTCGGGCTTCAGCTCCTTCGATAAAATGAAGATTCTAAGATCTTTACCCACTTCCAGAAACACCCAGTGAGCTCAGTGCTACGCTAAAATCTTCAGGAGCTTGGTGGAGATGGGGAAGGAGGTCAGTCTAATGGGCTGGGTCTTAAGGAGATCTCTAGGGGTTTGACCTTCATACATTTTCCATACTTCTGATTAGCAGAGAAGTAGTTTGATCTCCCTAGTCCGTTACTTTTCATTTTTCACCGCCCCCTTCACCTACCCCGCCGGTTCGGTGAGAATTACCTAGCAAATCTTTCCAAAGATTATCCGAGGAGTCATATTTAGGAGACTGCTTTGACTAAAATAAGTGTGGAGACTGAACGGAGGTTAGGAACCAGGGGCTTTTTTGGAAGTGGAAGTGGGGGGAGGGAACAGGAGCATAATGAAGCCAAAAACAACTATATTCAAAAACTCTGTGAAGTTAATATTCCAATAACCAAGAAGAAAAAAATCCAAGGCGGTTGGAATTGTTCTAGATCTCTCATTTGAACTTCAGGGAAAATTGAAATAGATGAAGGAGAGGGAAAGAGGCTTCTATTTCACCCTTCCAGCACAGACGGGATTAGAGTGGTGTAATCTAGTTTAGGGTAGTATCACCTAGAAAGGTAGGTTTTAGAATTGGAAGGAACTTTAAAGGCTGCTGTAGTACAAACCCTCTCTTTATAGATGTCAGGATGGGAAGTGACTTATTCAAGGTCATACATTTAGCATTATTGCTAATACATTGCTAATATAATACATTGATTGATGTGACGGAAAACGAAAAACAAATGACCCTGACACACTTTTCTATCAAGGTTTTAAGTGCAATCAACAAAACAATAATTCAAGCCCTAATTTGTATAGTTTTTCCTGGTATAAATACTCCAACTGAAAATTTAAAATCTCCCTCCCTCTCTTTTTCTCCCCCTCTCCCTTCCCCCTCCATTTTTCCTTCCCTCCCTCTTTCCCTCTATCCCTTCTCTCATCAATCTAATACTAATAATAACTATCTAAGGTAACCCTCCACGTCTTCCCAGTAGGGATTGGGTATTTGGACTAGTATCCTGCACCAGTATTCCTCGGGATTCTTTGAAGTCACTAAATAGCCTTGTTTCATCTCATCATTATCTATTTGTCAAGAAGTATCAGGAACTCTGGCATCCCTGCCTCGCCTTAGAACTATATATTCTGGAGTGGCCAGGCACCTCCTTGTTGCTCTATTTTCCCTGGTTCCTACTGAAATCACGCATTTCCAAAGTGATTATACCCTCTGTTTCCCAACCCCCATCAGTTCATTCTGGCCACCTCTTAGGGGGAAGGGAATAGACCTGCTTTGTCCTAGAAAGTAATCTCCTCAAGAACAGGTGCAGACATTCACTGATTGACTTAATCTGGATTCTCTTTCAATCTCCTCATTGGGATCAGCTTTTAAAAACTATATTATTTTTTTATCCCAAAACTTAATAGCTGGATGTTTTAGGGAAGAAGGAAAAGAAAGAATTGCACTTAGGAATCTCATCCTATTATCATTACTCACATATTTCAAATATTTGGAATTGTCTAGCATATTAGAGCTGGAGAAGACCTTAGAAGTTATTGAGATGGAATGTTCAAGTTAGAAGGGATCTTACAACATAAAACACTAGAGTTAAAAGATACTTCAGTACATCGAATGTTGAATGTCATAGTTGAATGTGATTTTTGAATATATTCTAGTAGAGTTCTAAGGGAGTTCACTAATAATTTAGTCTAACCCTCTCCCCATTTATAGATGCAGAAAATAAGATCTAGAAAAGGAAAAACACTTATGTATTTATTAGTGGCCAATCCAGAAGCAGATTCAGTCTTCTGACTCTTTTCATCTCCCTATCACTCTAGTGATCACTACCTGATTTGAACCCAACCACATTCTCATTTTTGATTATATCAAACAGTGTTTTTAATTCAGAAATTATCAAAAGATATACCAGAAAGCTGTAGGAGTATGTGATCCCAGGGCAGCTAACTTTTAAAATAAGGAAGGCCAGCAAAATTCTCTTATTAGATATAGATAGCAGTCCTTTCTCCTTCTGGCCAACTGATTCTGTCATTGCAGTTTAGTGTGTCACAGAGTTGTGTCCCATACAGCCACTCTTCCTGTCAATTCTTTAATTATTCTATAATGAAAGAGCACTGAGTTCTTCATATTCATCTCTGTAGGCAGCTGATTGTGTACTGTGCTAACTGAAAAGCTTACAGAGTAATTTCAAGGCAGGGAAATAATTTCCTTTTGTGCAAATTTTTAGAGCTCACTTAACTTAGAATCAGAGATGCATGTTTTTGTTTGTTTTGTTTTTATATCACCTTTCTCCTCTGGGGCCTAGAAGTGCCTTTGCCCATAATAAGCAATAATTAATGTTTGTTGAATTCAGGTGAGCTATTCTAAAAACCTGCAGAGACAAATCAAAGTAGAGTCACTATAGGATATACAACCCAACCAGTACACAGGCAGTATGCTATTCTCAAAACCTTCCCTGCAGGATTTAGGACCATGCCAGAACCAAGTCAGCTCAGGCTCAACCCAGAGTCAAGGTAGCCTATGCCTGAATCAAAGCAAGAGACAGGAGCAGTTCAGCTACCAGGGAAAAAGGTTCAAGGGGGAACCCAAGTACCTCAGGTCTTGCAAGAAACCTACTACCCACACAATTAATTATATCTGCCTGGGGTTTATCAAGGTTTATCAAGGAAGAAAAGCAAACATTAGGTTTGGAATTATGTATGTAGGAGACGGAAGGGGCTAAGGTAAAACTCTAAATCAAGTCACCAGAAGAATAGGTCAAAACAGTCATTTCTCCTAAAGGCAAACTTAGTCACCACCTCCAAGACTGAGAAGAGTCAGCCTGCATCAAGCAGAATGGGACCAGAGTCTAACCCAAGCATAAAAGTATGATCTAGAAACTGACACTGGATATAAAAGAAACAAAAGATAATATTGAAGACAATATAGAAATATCAAAGATTGAGAGAAATCTTAGAGACAAGTCCAGAAGAGCATAATTCTATAAGTTCAAATAAAGCTTCTGATTAAAAAAAAATTTTAACCTGACCACAAGGACTGTAAAAGTACCTGAAAGATAGGAAGTATTTTAAACAAATTTTTAAAAAAAATTTATACTCTGAGTTCCAAATTTTCTTCCTTCCTTTTACTCCTACTCCACTCATTGAAAAGGGAAGCAATATTTTACCAATTATAATTGTAAATTCATGAAAAAAATAATTCTTATTAGCCATGTTAAGAAAAAATTTAAAGCAAAATAATAAAAGTAAAGTTTTAAAATATATTTTACTTTGTATTAAAAGTTCATTAGTCCTTTCTCCAGTCTGGATAGCATTTTTCATCATGGATCCTCTGGAATTTTCTTGGATCATTGGTTTGAGCAAAATAACTAATCTTTCACGGTTGATCTTTATTACAAAATTAGTGTTACTGTGCACAATATTTTTAATAGGAAGTAATTTTTTAAAAAATGCAATGTTAAATGAAATAGTACAGAAAAAAGAATAAGAAGTGTGATTTACAACAGAATATAATTGGTAAACTTTATCCAATTTTTAGATAAAATTTAGATAGTAAATGCCTAGATATTAAAATAGGATAAAAAGAAAACATGGTTTAATGAAATAAGAAGAAATTTTAAAGTAAAATCAAAAGATTGTGGAGGTGGGAAGAGAATAGAATATAAAGTATATACTATCAAAATTTAACTGCACTGGAAAACAAGTAAAGGAGATATAATTAAAATCCCTAAACAATATGAAAATCATTATCACCAAAAAAAAAATCTGGGTTAAATATTTTTATAAAGGAAAATGGCAGAAATCTACTAGATTAGATGACAAAATGAAAATAAAAAGAACTCACTGAAAATTCCCTGAAATAAATTCCAAATTAAAAGTCCAAATTAAATTAAAATAACTAGGAATGTGTAGAGGGCTGAAACTCTGAAAAAGTGTACTTGGATCTAAGACAGCAAATCACTTTAAGGCTAATCACTTACTGGATTTGATATTAGAACCATTGTTCTATGTACAGATGTTTAGATGATATGGTGATGTTATAGCTCTCCTCACAATTGGCCTTGCTGAATATGCTGTGATGAGACAATCGAAGACAAGGTTTGGAGGGTGGGGGGGAGAGAGACAGAGTTGCTGTGCTGCAATATCAGGGGAGAGAATTCAGGCTCTGGACTCCAGAGTCCAGGATTCATCTTTAAGGAGCCGAGTGGCAGCTTGCCTCCCTCCTTTAGTTCTCCCCTAAAGACCAAGGACTTTGACTGATCCTGAGGCCCTCCAGAGAGCTAGCCTGGACATTATAGGAATGCTATAGACCAAATTCAGAGCTTTTTGGGGAAGGGGGAGTTTTGGAAACACTAGAAAGAAGAAAAGAACCACAGTTAGGATCACATAAGATTAGTCAGCTATCAATATAAAAGAAAGAAGACCTTGGAATATTGTATTCCAAAAGACAAATGATAATTTACAACCTAGAATAATGTATCATGAAAAATCCCATCGGAAAAAAAAATAGACTTCTAATAGAGAAAAAGACATTGAAGAATTTTTGATGAAAGTACTAAGAGTAAACAAAAAGAGTTGGAATTCATACATAAAAATCAAGAAAAAACTAGAAAGGTAAATTGAATTTGGGTATTTGGAAAGATCTATATAATGATGAAGTGCTTATATTCTAATTGAAGGGGAAAAAAAAAACAGGTATTCCTAATAAAACTCAATTGCCTTCATGGATCATAGAAGAAATTAAATAAGACACCTAGGGACCCTAAGCAGTAATTTTTTTTTTTCTGTTTTGAGAATTGTAAGAGATAAAAGAAATGGGAGGGGAAATTATGGGAAGAAAGGATAAGGAATTTATATCAAAATAGAGGTGCATTAGATGAAGAATATGAAAACATGGAGGAAGAGATTAGAGAACAGACATCAAATGAACCCTATTTTCCACTGAATTAGCAAAGGAGAGTTGAACACATGTACAGATATGTATGCATACAAAAAGTTTGGTGCAAAATTAGATTCAACAGGAAAAATAGATGAATAATGAGAATGGAGAGGGAAATGAGATTAAGAAAGAGGACAAGGTTAGTGTACAATTAATAATAAGGAAATCAAACCCCAGATTCAGAGAGTAGAGCATGAAATTGAGCATTAATAGGAAAGAAATAGTAAAATTCTATGATCAAAGTGGAATGAGGGAAAGAGAATTAGAGAATTATATAGTTTTAGCTTTAAAATACTCTTATTTCACCATCTTTTCTTTTTTGTAATGAAATATGTGGGTGAATACAAGAAAATAGGATGGAGTAAAATATACAACTAGCAATCAAAATTGTGAATGAGGTGAACTCATGCATAAATTAGATTATAGTAGAATGGATTGGAAAGAAGAATCTATCAATATATTGTTTTCCAGAAATGGGCTTGAAACATAAAGATTCACTCAGGACTAAAATAATAGTCTGGACCAAACTAAAAATTTTGTTTTAGAAATCATGATTTCATGAGTCAATAACAAAAAAACCAAATGTTTAAAAGAGATAAACAGGGAAAACCACATTTTCTTAAAGTCATCAAATTTAATTGATTAATATAAATAATCAATATGACCAAAATAAAATTGAAAGGAGGAATAGACAATAAAACTTAAATAATGAAGATATCAAGAGATACCTTTCATATGTAGAAAAATCCAATAAAGAGGTCAATAAGGAAGAAGAGTTTGAATGTTATTTTAGAAGCATTAGCTATGATATGTGTCTAGTGCTAACTGAATGGAAACAGAAAGAAGTATATATATACTTCTAAGAAGTATGTGATAACTTTTAAAAATCAACCATTTTACAAGAACCTCACATAGAAATTCAGACAATTAGAAATATGTTCAATTATGAATTCCATTTCTCCTTTGGTCCCAAATTCTTTCCCTTTCCACAGATCTGAGAGGTAAACTATCCTATGTTCTATTAATTTGCTTCTAATATCATTCTTTTTGTCTAAATCATGAACCCAATTGGACCTTATCTTGCTATATGGTATTAGGTGTGGGTCAATGCTTAATTTCTGCCATACTAGTTTCCAATTTTCTCAGCAGTTTTTGTCAAATAGTGAGTTCTTATCCCAAAAACTGGGGTGGGTTTGTCAAACACTATATTGCTATAGTTATTGACAATTTTGTCCTGTGAACCTAATCTACTCCATTGATTGAGTACTCTATTTCTTAGCCAGTATCAAATGGTTTTGATGACTGCTGATGCAGTCAAAGTTTAAAAGGAAACAAATAAGTGAGAAAAAATAATTGGAAAGAATTTTTTTCTGATAAACTTTTTATTTTTGAGATAAGAAATAAGTGATTCAAATATATAAGAAGTAAAGTCATTACCCTAAAGGATACATGGCCAAAGGATATTAATAGGAAATTCTTAAAGACAGAAATCCTAGTAATCAGCACATTTCCTGTCCCAAACAATTCAATTCTACTGTGCAGGACTAACCCCCAATAATAGAGTTAAATGTGCAGACTATTAGGTTGTTAATAGAAGTGTCAACAGAATCACAATTTTATGACTGCTAATCACTGACAGATTTTTAACTGTGACAGATGTTCAGTGCTATCCTTCAAAGATGGTGTATCTATGTGTGCAGATGTGTGTGGCTAAAGAGTACAACATAATTTTTATATTGTGAAGACTTTAAGATCTCTCAAACAGCACAGTGACCACTTAGAATACCCACTTGCAATGAGAAATTTAGATTCTTCGAAGAAAATTAACACCCCCCACAACTTTTATTTTCACAATTCTTTTCCAGTTCAGTTTCACCTTCACTCAGTCATAATTCTATATTCCATTTAGGTCACAAAAAGGAAAGTCAAAGAATTCTAGTTAATAACCTTGACAGGTGTAACCAAATATAGCATCATATTCATGACAAACACTGAGAACTAGAGTCAATGGCTTAGAAATAATAAGATCAAGATCTTATCTGTCTGAAATTTCCACCAAGTGTGTCTCCAAACTTCTCCATCATGCCTCCAGAAGCTTCTTCATTCTGGAAGATCATTTCAATCCCAGAACTCACATCTTGGAAGTACCTTTTGCACTCTGGTCCTTTCTTTCTATTGAACAACTTCTCTCAAAACTTTGATTTAAGGAAGGTATGCAGGCCAGCCATCTCTTCATTTTCCACTAGGCTGCACTCCTGAAGATTTCACCACAGTCCCATATCAGTACCTTTTTTCTCTACTTTCCCTTTACAACTTCCTTCTATGTGTTATTTTCCCAATTAGAATGCAAGCTCCTTGAGGGAACTTTGTTTTGGCTTGTATTAATTTTCACAGTGACTCATATTTAATAAATCCTTGTTGACTAACAGACTGACTGAATTTTTACACCATTTGGAAGGATTGGGAATCTCTATGACAGTTTCAAATTTATGGGGGTCCAGATCCAATGTTGGAGTCTTTTTGATAAATGCTATCAGTCAGTCAACAAACATTTATTAAGCAATTATGTTTTAGGCACTATGGTAAATGCTAAAGATTAAAAATACAGGCAAAAAGATAGTCCCTACTCTCAAAGACCTTGCATTCCAATGAAATAATACATAAAAGAGGCTCTAAAAAAAGAGGAGGAAAGTTAAAGAGGTATTCCAGTGAATGTTGGCCAAGTCCATAGATGAGAATAGTTAATCTGTGGCCTTTTCCAAAATGGAGGTTTGGGGAAGAACTCAGCAGTATGAATATCTGTTTTCATTCTTGAAGCTATCTAGTCACACCAGCATTGAAAAATTCAAAGCACAATGTTCTAACTATATTCAGTTTTAACTATATTCTCATTTTACTGAAGCTAAGACTGGGTACCTGAAATTTATGGTCCCCATTTAATCTTACAGAGGCACCAAAGATATAAACTTTTCCCATTCTGTGACTTTCACCTGACTCCCCACCTTTTTTTCACTCCAGATTGTCCCTCCATGGCATTGGTTCTACCAACTTCAACTAGCTATTGGTTTATTTCACAATCATCTTCCCAATCAAGACTTAAACCAAATAGGAGTCGCTGTCTCTTATAAGTACAGCAAAAGAATCATTCATCCCTCTCTCATCTAAGGAGGAGAGTGTGACTCCAATATACTCATTTTACTAAGAATGAAATATAGAAAACTGTCCCATTCCCATAAAAGAATAGTTCATCCCAGGAGTCCACAGAGACATATCCAGTTCCATTACAGGGTGTTAAGCACAGTATTGGTCCCAGCAGAGGCAAAGGGGAAGGGAAAAAGGGGATGCCCTGGTCATTGGCCTGCCTCTTAAGGAAAAATTGAAAATCAATATTTGGTGTGTAATGGTACCTTTACTGCACACCTACAGCAAGCTAATCTCTCATTATGCTCACTTGTATCCTGTGGCCCATAAGAACAGCTCTGAGTTCCGTGTCACAGCTCAGCACGTGTCCTATTTAACCTAGTACAAAGGATGGGGTCATTCTCTCAGGTCCACATTTAGGGGGAAACTGCAAGTGTCTGATTTTATGAATTGCTGAGATTTCCCCTTATAATGATTAATAGGACATTTTCCTACCGTCAGTCCTCATATGGTAGGAACTAATGACTTAAACCTTCAACATATTTCCTCTGCATTCTCTTCAGAAAATAATTCCGGACAATAAGACTGACTTAATAGCCACTTGCTGATAATGATACTTTTTAAGTGCATAAGGAGGCTCTCCTAGTACTCAAGTAGTCACTATATTGGCAGTCCATTGACTGCTAACAACAGACAATTGACATCATACAGTGACATTGATGCAGAAATACAAGGACAGAAGAAAGAGGTATAACGAGGAATATTAATTTGTCTTAGACTGGAAAATTCTCATTAATCCATTCTACATTGTCCCTGATGATGGAAGGTCAGTTGGAGGTTACACTACTCTGCTCCATTTTGACCTTTTTTGCCCAGGAATATTCCAAAATCTAAATATATATGGATGACAGAACATATTCAATTTTATTCTGTAGTTTGTTCTGGAACACGGGCCTCATACTCTCTTCTTTCTTTCCTTTTCCACCCCTTGCCACAGATAAAATACAATGAAATCCTCATATTTAGATATGGCAAGTTATAAAGGGATATGGCAAGTTATAAAATTACATAAATGTCAGTTTCTTATCTATATCACTGACAAAACCAAAGCCATCACAATCAACCAAGTGTGTGATCTGAAAACCTAGTTGTGCTTAGCAAAATCTGACATTTCAGATGTGTCAGTAGCTTACTATGAATTAAGCAATCCTCAGGCATATTCTGATGGCTAATTTTTAATACTTAATGATATAGGTTGGATATTAACAGATTTGGAAGTAGTTGAAGGACCATATCCAAAGAGTAGTCACTAATGAGTTGATACCATCATATGGACAGGAAGTCTAAAGGGAAAGCAACAGAGATTGACCTTTTATCCTGTTCTATTCAAGGTTTTAGTCAGAGTTGAAGGAAGACATAGCTAGTATAGTTATTAAAATTTCTAATTCAATTCAGCAAGCATTTGTTTGAAATTTACTATTTTTCTCAACTATAAAATAATAATAATAATAATATTTTAGTACCTATTTCAGAGGTTTAAATGACATAATATAAAAATGTATACAATTGCTTTGAAAATCTTAAAGTGCTAAATAAATGTAAGCTATTATTGTTACATATGTAACCTTGAACAAGCTATTTCCCCTCTCTAGAGCTCAATTCCCTTAACTGTAAAATGAAGGCATTGGACTAAATAATCTCTGAAGTTCCTTCTAGTAACTAGACTATGCAGTACATAGACAATGCTGGTGCTAGGGATACAAAAGAAAAAAAATCCCTGTCCTCATATAGCTTACATGTAAATAGGTAAAAAAAAAACCATGCATATATATACACATATAAATATATACATATGTGTGTAAATATATTAGTGTATATACATGTTTAGATATACATACATGTATATATATAAATATACACATTCACAAATATGGATGTGTATAGATATGTATGTGTGTTAAGTCTCAGTGTATACATACGTCTATATAGAGATACATATACACACATATGTATATATACATATATATTTTAATATGCATAAATATATATATACATGTGCATGGGTACATATATACAGATGTATATTTGATACTATATAACAATATTTATGTGTGTAATATATACATACATCTAGATGTGCATATGCATATATACATAAATATTGTGTGTGTATATTGGGGTGATTTTATATATATATGTATATATATACACACACATAAATTACATAGACACATATGTATACACATACACAGACAGAGAGATTACTAACAGCTAAAATGATTAGGAAAGTTTTCTGTCAGGAGATGTTTTGAGGTGACCCTTGAAAAGTGGAGTTGAGGAAAGGGTATCTACCATTCAAAGAAGAGGTAATACCTATATAAAACTCTGGAGGGGGGAAATGTAATTCCAAGTTCAGAGAACATCAAGTGTGCCTCTTTGGCTGGAACACTGACCACAAGAGAGTAGTAGCATAAAATAACATTGAAAGGCTACCTAGAGCCAGATTGGGAAGTGCTTTAAATGTCAACTAGAGAAGTTTATATTTTATCCCAGAAGCAATGTAGAGTCACTCCCAGTTCTTTAGTTGAAATCTGACATGGTTAGACTTTGCCTTGGGAGGGCTATCTTGATAGCTATACATAGAATGGAATGGAGAGGGGAGAGGTGGGAGTTAATCAGACATGTAATATGAAACTGGAAAAGATAACTAAGGCAGTGGACAAAAGAATTAGGTTCCAGAAAGCTCCTAAGAAACTAGAATGAGTAGCCAAATATATTAAGTAAAATTCAAAAGTGATAAATATGAAAAACTTCATTTGAGTTCAAAAATTGAATTTCTCAAATATAGAACGGGGAAGGCCAGAAGTCGTGTTGAGGGAAAAAAAAGCTCTTACTTTCCCTTCAGCGTCAACATCCTCATTAATATAGGATAGCTTAGTTCTTTTTTTTTTTTTTTTTTTTTTTTTTTTTTTTTTTTTTTGCTGAGGCAATTGTGGTTAAGTGACTTGCCCAGGGTCACACAGCTAGGAAGTCTTAAGTGTCTGAGGTCAGATTTGAACTCAGGTCCTCCTGACTTCAGGGCTGGTCCTCTGTCCACTGCACCACCTAGCTGCCCGGATAGCTTAGTTCTAAGGCAAGGTAGTACAGTAGAGGGTGAATGGCATTTGCAGTGGAAAGATCTCAACAAATTCTAATCCTCTTGAAATTCATTAGAGAGAATGCTGGATTTAGTAAATGTTGAAGAATACTGCCTCAGCATTTACATGATGACCAATAACAAGTTGCATAACCTTTCTGAGCCTCAGTTTCCTCATCTGTAAAATGAGTATTATAATAATACATTTAATATCTATTTCAGAGGGATAAATAAGATAATACAACTTTGTATTATAACTTTGTAACTTTAGCAAATCTTAAAATGTTATACTGTCATTATCTGTGTGATCATGGAGAAATTATTTCTCCTTTCTGAGGGAACTGAGATTCGTTTCCCTTATAGTTCCTTCTATCAAGTAGATATAGAGTGAGGGGTTTTGAGTTAGAAAGATCTGAATTTGAATCCAGCCCAGACCATCACTTACTGTGTGAATCTGGCGAAGTCCCCTTTTCAAACAATTTCTTCATCTTATTGGGTACAATAATGACAGGTAACTGTCAAAGTTATGAAAATCAATTGAGCTAACACACGAAAAGTAGTTTGTTAACCTTAAAATACTATAGAGATCCTAGTAATTGTTATTGTTACTTCAGCTCTAAATGTTTAATTCTTTTCTATTCATTCCTATTATTTTTTCCAACAGCCTTTGGGTCATTCTGATCCTGGAAAATAACACCTGCCATTTTGTTTTTTATATAATATGTCTTTCCCCACCATGGCTCATAATAAGCATCCCAAGCACTAACTAGAGCATTTGGATTTCTACCTGTGTTCAAATTTCTAGATAATTTCTCAGGCACATACTCTCACCTTTCCTTCCTGCCAGCTGATCCTGATCAAATTATGAAAATTAGAGGTGGAAGAGGTGTGAAAGCTCATCCCAAGATCCTTATTTCACATATGAGGCAAACACCCAGAAAGGAGAAATGATTTCTCCAGTCCATGCAGGGAGAAAGTGGTAAAACCATAATTTGAATCCAAATCTACTATTTCAAAATACAGTGAATTGTATTTCTGCTATATCCATATCATATAAGTGATGACTCCCAAAGTTTAACAGGCTGTTTTTAGCTACATGTAAGCTATTATCATGTTTTAATATAAAATTATATTTGAATATATAAAAATAGAGGTATTCCTTATTTGTGGGAAGGAGGATACATTTCTTTATGTAGTCAGAACCAAGAATGGCTCCAAAGATATTGTATCCAGATTCATCTTTTTCTTCAAATACTGCATTCCTCTAATGTTCTCCAGCTGCTCAGTCTCATCACATTATTTTGACATTTGACATATGACATCCATGAGCTTTCACTTGACCCTTTTGTTGGGTGCTATCAAATGACCTGAAGTTAAAATGTTAATTATCATTAATCACTTTTATGAAACAGGGTTGCCAATTCATAAATTCAAGGAATGCCTCTTTCATGTCTCTGACAGCATACGGAATAATGAACAAAGGAGAGAGGGTCTGCATGATTTCATGTCTCTCTATGTATAAATTACATAGGAAATGCTTTTCATGCTTGTTCTATAGGTTCAGACACAGAAGGTTGGGACAGGTAAAATGAAAGGAAGGAAGGAAAAAAGAAAGAAAGAAAGAAAGAAAAAAAGAAAAAAAGAAATTAAGACAGAGAAAGAAAGAAAGAAAGAAAGAAAGAAAGAAAGAAAGAAAGAAAGAAAGAAAGAAAGAAAGAAAGAAAGAAAGAAAGAAAGAAAGAAACTAAGAAAGACGAAATTAAGAAAAAAAGAAAGCAGGAAGAGAAGAAGGGAGGGAAGAAGTGAGAAAGGAAGAAACACTTACCCAACAGAGGAGATGGAAGGGACCTTAGAGATAGTGTGGTACAATAGAAATAGGATTACATTTGACATCAGAAGGCCTTATTCTTTTTCTATCTCTTCATTATATATCCCTTGTCTTACCTTGGGAAAATCAGTCTTGCCTCCTTGGACCTTAGTTCCCTAATCTGTAAAATGTGAGAGTTAGATTTGAAAAGTTTGAAGTTTCTTTCTAGCACCAGAATGACTATCCTAAATTCATTTGTTTGAAACCTTTTGTTTTTCAAACAAAACAAAACAAACAAAAAAACAAAATGAGGTCCAGAGAAATCAAATGAGTTTTCTAAGAGGTCTGAGTTGGTACAGAGTAAAGTCAGGACTGGAAAACAGATCTTTGGAGTCTTTTAACTCTAAATCTGGGAGCAGTTGTTATTTGTGATGGTGATGTTAGTAATAGTAACCATAGTAGTGGTGGTGATATTTGCATTTGTATGTATGTATGTATTACACAAATTATCTGAATCATACATGTTTTGGTTTTATGTTGAAAACTATGGTTACATTTTAGAACTTCTGGATGAGAAATACTTTTTGAAAATGTAAACCCAGTAAATATATTGTGCTTTAATAGGCACACATGACTCAAAATAAATTAAGAAGTCCTAAAAAAATTTTTTAACACTTCCTAGCTGTGTGACCTTGGGCAAGTCACTTAACCCCAATTACCTCAGCAAGACAAAACAAAACAAACCATATATTTGTCCTTTAATAAGTGAAAAAAATAGCAAAGATTCATGTCAAATCCCAAGAAAGGCCACAGTGTTGACATATTCTCTCCTGATTTGGCAATATCCTTTCATTTTCAGGTTTAGTTTATGTGACGTCTTCAAGTAAAGTCTAAAAAAAATTAATAATCTCCCAGTGTCAGGTGACTAAATCCTTAACTCAGTCCCCTTTTTAGGAAACCAAGGTCAGGACAACCTGCAAGATTGCCTAATTGACTTCTAGAAAGGGATGGGGGAAGAACCTTCTCTAGAACATTATCACTTTTTATAGTTAAATAGCCTTTGGGGTTGATAATCTCGATGATCAAGAAATGGAGAGCTCTTGCATGTGTGGAAACATCCATAAACTATGTCAAGAAGTATTTAGCATCACTAAGGCATTTAATTTCCTTTGCTAATAGCAATTATCCTCCAACCTGCTTTTCCTAAAATGTTTCATACTACTTTGCTTCATTTACTATACACTGTGATCAAACTAGACTATTATATTTTTCTCAGTCTTCTCCTTTTAGCCATCCAAGTACTAGTAACAAGCTCCCTCTATCTGTGTATTGAAATCTTTCCCTTAATTCAAGACTCAGCTGAAATATTACATCCTCCATGAAATCTTAACTGACCCTCTAAGCTATGGTTCATCACTCCTTTCCTGAATTTATTTGACTATCTTATTTGGTTTTTCCTATGTTTTTGTTATTTTCTAACATATTTTGGCTCTTTGTGTTTTCATTATCTTCCTTGGCTCCCTGACACCGGATTTTAAGTAATTCAGAGACATTGAGCCATTTTTAAATGTTTGTATTCCTAATAACTAGCATACAACCTTTAGCATAAATGGGGTGAATATATTGGTAGAATTGGATACTAGATGTTTGTAGCATGTCCATAGACTCCTACTCTGCTGTTTCTGTAGCACAAAGTTAACCATGCATTATTAAAGTCTATGCCAGTGGAAACAAACTCTGGCAGGTCCTTCCATGATGGACAGGTTTCTAATTTGGCTCTGACAATAAAACAAACTTGTTCTATTGTCAACAAATAGATATTTTTTCCCCTGAGGACAAGCCCAGCTAACTACACAGAGTCACATTATTGGTGAGATGGCTAATAGATGGTGAAAATTTTTGGCCATGGCAACCCAGGAAATAAAGAAAAATGTAAAATGGCACTCAGTCCTATATAGCCCCCTTCTGCTTTCAGTAGTGATGATGGAAGAAAAGCAGAAAATGGAGATAGAGGATGCTAAGGATCATGCAGTTCTTAGGTTATCAATAAGCTTTTTAACTTGGGTATTGGCACTCCAAATATGAGAGCCTTGTCCAATGACCAATGATGAGTGAACATATTGCTGAAGGTACTGAATTTCATCAATCATCCTATTCCAGATCTATGATGCTATGAACATTTTTGCTATAAAGGAAAACAAAAAGAAAGGAGGAAATCATAGCTGAATGGAAAGATGCTTTACAAGTTCTTCTTGGATGAACAAATAAAGGATATGAAGGAGCAGTTTTTTTTTTAAAGTATGCTTAAGGACAACAAGAAACATTATTTTATAGGCTGATTAGTCACCATTTATTGTGATACTAATGATAAGGTTTTAAAAAACCATCATGAGAATAATTTCTATTTCCAAATAACATTGGTTACCCAGAATGAAGAGAAATTCTATGAAGAATATAATAAAAATCTCTAGATTAAAATGATATATATTCTGACACTTAGTGATTCCATATAAACAGTTTTAAGATACAGAGAAATAAGTGGGGAAAGATGGTTTAGGAATAAGGAAACAAAGAAGTCAAAGACAGAATATTCAGAAATCTCATACTTTTACATTATGAATACTTTCTTAAATATTGGAAGTATTGAGCATGAAACAATATCACAAAGAATAAGAATGACTAAATTTTAACAAAAGCTTGTTATTGATAGGAATGCTATTATTGAGTCAACTGTCTATGTAATTGAAATTATCAACTCATCAGAGTCATGGTGAAAATCAATGAAAGGAAGTGAGAAGAATCAGAAAAATGTGTCGAACAATTGAAGCAATTTAACCTGGAATATTTAAAGAAGAATTAAAACACAGGAATGGGAAATAGATAACAGAAATAACATTGACATGAGCTATAAAAAACTGTATATAAAAAATTAACCAACGTAAGTTCATTACTACAATAAGCAGATCAAAAAAGGCCCTTTATCAGTAAGAATCTGATTTCCTTGGAATTTGACTTACTTGCTAAACAGAAAAAGAAGGCTGAGTATATCTATATTAGGTTGGGATATAAACTCATATGTGAAATCTTTTATTTTATTTTATTATTTTTAATTACAGCTTTTTATTTTCAAAACATATGCATGGATAATTTTTCAACATTGACCCTTGCAAAACCTTGTGTTCCAATTTTTTCCCTCTCTCTCCCCTACCCCCTCTCTTAGATGGCAAATAACCCAATATATGTTAAACATGTTAAACATATCATATGTGAAATCTTATAAGAATGATTGGTGATTATGAGCATTATAGCTCCCCATGAAAGCAAAGGCCTATCTTTTTCATGCTAACATTTCTTTCTGATGCTATATGGCAATGGGACATGGCACAAAATACAAGTGATTCCAAAGAACTAAAAACTTAATAGCACAAAGAAGACAATGAAGAGGTGTGTAGTAAGAATTAGCAGTTTAAAATGATCAATGAGCAACTGTAAAGACCAGAGACAAAGTCTGCCATCTTTCCTAGAAGTGGTTGTGGTTGAAATGGAGCCACAAGCTAATACATAATACTACTCTTTCAGTAATCATAGAGACTTAGGTTTATGTTAATTACTATAATTATTCATGATGGATTTAAGAAAGACAGACAGTTCCCTAATATCAAGGATGGGTACAAGCTTCTAACACAGGCATCCAGGTCCTATTTGTCCTGTTTTTGAACATAACATAACATATATATGAGATCATCCAAGAATTGTTCAGTTTTGCCGAATTGACAAACATTCCTGACTAGTTCCTGAATACTGGCACTCTTACTCTTTTATGCCCAGCAATAAACAAAGGGAACAGGCCCTTTACAACTGCTCCAAACTTTTGTTTGCAGACTCTAGGCACATATGACTAAGGAAGAGAATGATTAAACCTATGAAACCTATACTGAATAGGAGTGTACCGACATATGGCATTATATAGGACAAGCATGTAGAGAGGAATAACCCTTTCCTAAGGTAGAAGGGAAGGAGGTAAGTGCCAGAATAGACAAAGAAACTGGCTTGATTTCTGCCCAAGGTGCTTGCCCAGGTTCTCCTAGAAACAAGTCAGAAAACCAGAAACTTTAGACAAATATTAGAACTCTGGGGAATAGGCAGCTTTAGATCAAAAACCCTATTTCATTATCATGGGTCTCCTGAAAAGTTGGTGTTTGTTGTTTCCCAGATTCTTACACTGGAATCCGTGAGAACAAAATTATGTTTTATCCTTGCTGCAATGAGTAGTTGACTTTGCTAACTATAACAGAAATGTTACTGACTTTTGTTTTTTAAATCATGAGCATTCCCCTAAAAGGACCATGAAGCAAAGTACAGTTTGTATCAAACAAATTTTCTGTTACCTTTATATATATGGCACCTGCACTCAAGGTGTCATGAGCATCATAAACTCACTGAGGAGATTAAAATAGTGTCTAATATATGTCTTCCAGTATAACATTCTTTATTCTATTGGCAAAACTACCCTCACTAAATCCCAACATATGTGTTAAAATAGGAACCCAGAAGGATAAATGCTCCCTCCAAAACCCAATGTCAGAGGAGGCACAGAAAATGGAGACAGAAGAATTTAGTTCCAATTCTGACTCTGCTATTTACTTATATGATCTTAAGACTCAGAGTCCTCATATGTTAAATGGGGGTAATAATAGCATCTATCTTACTTTCAGGACCAAAAGAGGTAATGTGTAAAGTACCTTGTAAATTGTAAAAAAAAAATTGCATAAATAATAGCCATTTATAAGAACTTGAACCCAAGGATCTGTAAAATCCCTGCTAGCCAGCTACGTGTCATAGTGCAGGGCCTGGAGCCTGAAAGGCCCAAGTTCTAATCCTTGTTCATATGTTTATTAGTGGTATGACCATTAAGTTACTTAATATCATAGCCTCTATTATAAATAAAATGAGGGAGTTAGACTTGAAAGCATCTAAGATTCCTTTCTGGTCTAAAATTATGATGATGTTATGACATGATAAGTAAATTTAAGCCTCAGTTGTCCATTTATAAAATGAAGTCTTTGGACATAGATTTTATGTCAGATGTCTTCCTGTTCATAAATATATAATATGTGCAACTAAATATTTCCAGAATTTTCAGGCACAATGGATACAACTGGGGATCTGAAGTCAGCAAGATCTTTTTTTCCTGGGTTCAAAACTGACCCAGTTATGCTATGCAACTCGGAGCAAGTCAAACTGTTAGCCTCAGTTTCCTCATTTGTCGAATGAGCTGGAGAAGGAAATTGCAAATTACTCCACTATCTTTGTCAAAAAAAACTCCCAAAAGAAGAGTCTCAATAAAAAGTGACAACAGCTACTGTAAACCTGTGAACTTTATATCACATTCCTTCCAGAAAAAGAGAGAGACATACTGAAATGCAAAGGGGAATTGTTTTGACTGTGGAATTGAATGTTATTTTTGTATTTTTTGGTGGGGGGGAGGTTTCTGTTTAAATATTTAGTGATTTATTCATCTGAGTACTTGAATGAGAGCTAAGGGTCTATTATCTTTTCAATAAAAATCTTCACAAAATCCAATTCTCATGTTGTTAGTAAGTACTCTAGTAGTAGTAGTAAGTACTGTAGGAGGAAGTGAAATGAACTAAATTCTAATGTTCTGAAGAGATAGTTTGGGTGAGGGAATGAATCAGTGAAACTGTATGAGTTGTTGAAAGATCTCTTAAATTGAACTCAGTTCAAGAACATGTAGTTTTTCATTTCTGGACCAAGATTTACATGTTTTATTATTCTATTTAAAGAAACCTTTATGAAGTTTTTTTTTAGTAAAACAAAGAATCTTAAGATGATTTAAATAACTACTGCCTATTTTTATTTTAAACTTTAGATTTTTATATGCCTTTCCCTACCTAAAAAATGGACATATCTGTTATTAGAAAGTATTCCCCTCCTACCAATCAAATCAAATTTATAAATCTTTTCTTCGTGCAAGAAACTGGGGAGAAGACAAGAAAAAAGTTTACTGGATAAAAATAACCCATTCCCTAAATGACATCAATGTGTTTATAGATCTTTTGGTTATGCAAAGGAAAACAGCATGTTAATATGACATTTACAAATCACACCCAACCACTTTCTAATTAACTTATTGTGTGCTTTTTCTAAACTAACACACCCTCATATTAGAGAGGAAATACTTATGTGTTCTGTTGCTAAGGAATATGTAAATTTGCATAGTGAAAAAATTGTTATTGTATTTAAACAAAAGCCATATCTATTTGTAAGAGCCAGATTTCAAACATGACATCAAAGTCTTATCACTATTTTTTTCTATTTCTCTTTTGAATCATTCAAGGACACATTGTTGCTCCTAATGTATAACATTAACAAAACATTATATTACAAACTGGTTGATAATCCTTCACTAACAGAAAAATTGTACTACTTGTATATTATATACGTATCGCACAGACAAATGCAGTAGAATGTAAGTTCATAAAGGGGATCGACCCTCTTATTTTTATATTTCCAGCCCTAGCTTCTAAAATAATGTCTTGACCATAATAGGACTAAACTACAAATCCTTGTTGATAGATAAATTGAGTGATTGGGAATGTGCATGATTTTGTTATACTTTCATGTGTATGTATTTGAATCAACTTTTTTCTTCTCCCTTGTATCTGCATTGAAGGAGTAATCTCCAAAGTGGAGTGTTTTATCATTCTGAGTGGGTTTTTGAATGACTCACTGGGACTAGACAATAATAACAATAATGATTAACATTTATATAGCACATTGTGTCAGGTAAGATGCTTAACATTTTACAATTATTAGCTCATTTGATCCTTATCACAACCCTAGTTTGGAGATGTTATTATAATCTTCACTTTTTTAAATAAAGAAATTGATGCAAACAGAGGTTGAGTTACCTGACTTCATACTGCTAAGAATTATCTGAGATCATATTTAAATTCAGATCTTCCTGACTCTAGGCCCAGCTTCTATTCATTGTATAGTTTATAATTGGATCATCATCAAGTCATATATTTAAGAGTAATAGCTATCTTGAAGAACATCTAATTAAACTCCATCATTTTACAGTTGGAGAAACTGAGATCTAGGGACATATAGTAAGTGTCTGAAGAGGAATTTGCACTCATATCTTCCTAACTCTGGATTCAACACTTTAATCATTGTACTGTGCTGTTGAAAAGAGAGTTTATATCTCATCCTCCCCACAGGAGTTGTTTCCAACATAGCTCTACCACCATTCATTTTACATCTATTATTATACAACACTTACCCACTTTCTCTTTTCCCACTGTGGCTCTGCAACATCTCCATTTCTATGTTAGTCATCAGACCCTTGGGGTGGTTATAATATAATTGTGATTTGGGGACATTCAGCTATTACAATTGGAAAAAGCCGCTCTTTCTCAAAGTGTGCTTATATCATGGATATAAGAAACACTATTTGGTTAGCTCTGGGTTCTAGAGAAGTAGCAGTTAAATGCCTTATAATTTGCATTAAATGAGCAGGCTTGAATGAGTTGCAATCTGCAACTTAGAAAAAAAATTTCTTTTCCCTAAAAACTTCTCTCTCAAACTTCTTAGGGTACTACCATCTTTCTTGTGACCCAAGTTTACAGCCCCTCAATGCAATCTTCAATTCCTTACTCTCATTCACTTCTCCCATATACCACCAGTTTCCAAGTCTTCTTTCTACCTTCACAGCATGTCTTGTATCTGTCACTGTTTGTTGTTGTTGAGTTGCTTCAATCATGTCCTATTCTTAACATTATATATTTGTATTAGTTCTGTTTTTTTGAATATCAGCTATTCAAAATCCTCTGATTGGCATTCAGTCCTTTCTAATCTAGTCCCCTCTTACCTTTGCACTCTTACACCTTATTCCCCACCAGTGACATTAGCCTCATTGACATTCCGTGAACAAAATTCTCCCTCTGTCAGCTCTGGGCATTTTCTCTCTTTTTTTTTTTTTTTTTTTATTTTATTTATTTTTTTTAATTTAATGATTACTTTATAATGAGAACATTATTCCTTGCACTCGTTTCTTTTCCGATTTTTTCCCCTCCCTCCCTCCACCCCCTCCCCTAGATGGCAAGCAGTCCTTTATATGTTGGATATGTTGCAGTATATCCTAGATACAATATATGTTTGCAGAACCGAACAGTTCTCTTGTTGCATAGGGAGAATTGGATTCAGAAGGTATAAATAACCCGGGAAGAAAAACTAAAATGCAGATAGTTCACATTTGTTTCCCAGTGTTCGTTCTTTGGGTGTAGCTGCTTATGTCCGTCATTTATCAATTGAAACTTAGTTAGGTCTCTTTGTCAAAGAAATCCACTTCCATCAAAATATGTCCTCATACAATATCGTTGTCGAAGTGTATAATGATCTCCTGGTTCTGCTCATTTCACTTAGCATCAGTTCATGTAAGTCTCGCCAGTCCTCTCTGTATTCATCCTGCTGGTCATTTCTTACAGAACAATAATATTCCATAACATTCATATACCACAATTTACCCAGCCATTCTCCAATTGATGAACATCCACTCATTTTCCAGTTTCTAGCCACTACAAATAGGGCTGCTACAAACATTTTGGCACATACAGGTCCCTTTCCCTTCTTTAGTATTTCTTTGGGATATAAGCCCAATAGAAACACTGCTGGATCAAAGGGTATGCACAATTTGGTAATTTTTTGGGCATAATTCCAGATTGCTCTCCAGAATGGTTGGATTCGTTCACAACTCCACCAACAATGCATTAGTGTCCCAGTTTTCCCACATCCCCTCCAACATTCATCATTATTTTTTCCTGTCATCTTAGCCAATCTGACAGGTGTGTAGTGGTATCTCAGAGTTGTCTTAATTTGCATTTCTCTGATCAATAATGATTTGGAACACTCTTTTATATGAGTGGTAATAGTTTCAATTTCATCCTCTGAAAATTGTCTGTTCATATCCTTTGACCATTTATCAATTGGAGAATGGCTTGATTTCTTATAAATTTGAGTCAGTTCTCTATATATTTTAGAAATGAGGCCTTTATCAGAACCTTTAACTGTGAAGATGTTTTCCCAGTTTGTTGCTTCCCTTCTAATCTTGTTTGCATTAGTTTTGTTTGTACAAAGGCTTTTTAATTTGATGTAATCAAAATTTTCTATTTTGTGATCAGTAATGGTCTCTAGTTCATCTTTGGTCACAAATTTCTTTCTCCTCCACAAGTCTGAGAGATAAACTATTCTATGTTCCTCTAATTTATTTATAATCTCGTTCTTTATGCCTAGGTCATGGACCCATTTTGATCTTATCTTGGTATATGGTGTTAGGTGTGGGTCCATGCCTAATTTCTGCCATACTAATTTCCAATTATCCCAGCAGTTTTTATCAAATAATGAATTCTTTTCCCAGAAGTTAGGGGCTTTGGGCTTGTCAAACACTAGATTGCTATAGTTGACTATTCTGTCTTGTGAACCTAACCTTTTCCACTGATCCACTAATCTATTTCTTAGCCAATACCAAATGGTTTTGGTGACTGCTGCTTTATAATATAATTTTAGATCAGGTACAGCTAGGCCACCTTCATTTGATTTTTTTTTCATTAATTCCCTTGAGATTCTCGACTTTTTATTGTTCCATATGAATTTTGTTGTTATTTTTTCTAGATCATTAAAATATTTTCTTGGAAGTCTGATTGGTATAGCACTAAATAAATAGATTAGTTTAGGGAGTATTATCATCTTGATTATGTTCGCTCGGCTGATCCAAGAGCACTTAATATTTTTCCAATTATTTAAGTCTGACTTTATTTGTGTGGAGACTTTTTTATAATTTTGCTCATATAATTCCTGAGTTTCCTTTGGTAGATAGATTCCCAAATATTTTATGGTATCAACAGTTATTCTGAATGGAATTTCTCTTTGTATCTCTTGCTGTTGAGTTTTGTTGGAGATGTATAAAAATGCTGAGGATTTATGGGGATTTATTTTGTAGCCAGCTACTTTGCTAAAATTATGAATTATTTCTAATAGTTTTTTAGTAGAATCTCTGGGGTTCTCTTGGGCATTTTCTCTGACTGTGCCACTGGACCAAGATGGCTCTGGAGAAGAGATTAAATCTAATAACCTTGCACATCTCTCCCTCACTTAAATCCAACTCACTTGTATTTCATGACATCACTTCCCTTGTGTCATGGTCCTCTTCAAGAACAAAGGACAAATAACAACATGTCTAGAAAGATCTTTTTCATTACACCTGCCTTCTGTCTTTCCTGGCTTCCTTTAAATCCAAACTAAAATCTCATCTTTTATAGGAAGCATTTCCCAACTCCTTTTAATTCTACTGACTTGCCCTCTGTTAATTATTTCCTTTTTATTCTGCATATATTTGTTTACATTATTGTCTCCTCCATTGGACTGAAAATCTGTTGAGGGCAGAGACTGCATTTTTTTTTTCTTTTTATATCCACAATGCTTATCACAGTATCTGGAACATAATAGGTATCTACTAAATATTTATTAGCTTATTATTTATAGATTGATAAAAGCAAAGAGATTTCAATAATGAGGGATAAAATAACAAAAAAAATCCTGTTCTGGAGAGAATATTTTGAAAATGAATATTTGGAAACATTTCCATAATTATTTGATTTTGTTGCTAAAAATGATACATTTCATCTATAAAAACATCTTGTGTCTGTATACTTTTAAAAAGTTGGGAAAGGATTTTCCAACCAATTTAAAAATTTTCCATTTGGAGATACATAATTTTGTGAGTTATTTTTTTCAACTACAAAAACAGTTATTAAAATGAAGTATCTAAAGGTGGCAAACCTACCCATGTAGTAGTAGGATAGGTACAAATCATGCACCCATAAAATATAAATAAATATAGATATGAGTGTGTTCCCCACAAGTTTTTCTTTCTTTATTTATTTATTTTACTGATAGGAATATTACCAAACATGTATGGTTACCAGTATAAACTACCAAAACACCCCATTCATTCTTCTCTCTTATTTCTCTAAATAGATTTTTTCTCAATCTCTTTGTTTAACTTTTCAATTGTAGAAATAAATTGGTTGCACTTGTGAATAACTATTGTAACCACCTTTTTTTCCCCCTATTGACTGAATTAGTGAAAAGATTGTTATTAAATGCTTACTAAATGCTGCAGATACAAATACAAAAGCAAGATAGTAGCTACCCTCAAGAAATCTGTAATGAAACAGGGAAAGACAACACATATAAATGAATATTGGCTAGGGAAAGGTGTCAGGATAGGGGGAAAAAAAGAGCAATTTACCCTTGTGTTCTTTTCAGAAGATTTGATTTGATAACAATTCCTAGAGCAAGAGTTTAATGTTGAGAAGGGAGTTGAGATGGAAGATGACTGAGATAAAGAAGTCAGGTCAAGTATGGAGGCAGCTAGTGGGCTTTTACCAGTCACAGAGAGTGGTTGGTGTTCCAGATTTCAGTGATTCTAGAGAAGAGAATGAGGCTAAAATTGTGCAGCTTTGCCTCAGTTAAAATCAGTTCATGTGCAAGTCAAGACATTCATTTCATGATGCCATTTGTAGTCTTCCAAAAGAAATAACAACACAACCAGTCTGGTCAATATGGCCCCAGAGAAGGAATTCTAAAGCTTTAATGTTTGTCCTTTCCAATGAGAGCCTCCTCAACTTCTATAGCCTCTTTAGAAGCTAACTTAAAGTTTCTTAATTGGTTTGAGTTTAAAAATAATTCCCTATGAGCCAGAACCAGCTCAAATCACTGAACTCTAGTGCCCAAACCCCTTACGGTTACTTCAGTCCAATTTTTTTTGTTGTTGTTGTTGTGGTTGTTGTTCCTAATACTATCCTGGAAGTTTTGGTTACAGTAGCATTACATTTTTGTGGAAGTCCTCCACTCATGCTAACTCTGAACACAAAGTCTTGTAACTACATATGTCCTTGGCCTTTTACATTGGTAAAGTGGACTTGTTTGCCTGTGCTGATGCTGGCTTCACTAGCAATCTATTTTCCTTTTATTCTGAAGTTTCTAACTGACTTTTTATGCAGTTCTGGAATGAGAAGTGTCACTGTAACTCCTTGATTTATTTTATTTCTTTATCATTATTTAATCTGGTGGGAACTTTAGGGTTTTGCTGGAATAGGTATATAATAGCTGGGCAAGCACCTTGGGCAGAAATCAGTCTCTTTGTGCTATGCTGGCACTTACCTCCTTCCCTTCTACCTTAGGAAAGGATTATTCCTCTCTACATGCTTGTCCTATATAATGGCATATGTTGGTACACTCCTATGCAGTATAGGTTTCATAGGTTTAATCATTCTCTTCCTTATAAAAATATAAGATCTTTGAAGATAATTATTATATCTTTCCTCCTATACCTTATGTAGTATTTAAGCATATGATTGAGTATACATTAAGAATGCAATGAATACTTGTTGAATAAATCAATGAATGAAACAGTATTTGAATTCTAGGCTAATACTTCATTATTTTAAATTAATAAGAATAATTAGGATTTAAATAATATTTTAAGATCTGCAATGTATTTTATGAATATTTCATTTGATCCTCACAATACCCCAAGGATGTAGGTGCTATTTTGTTTTTCACAATTGTTCATATTTCTGTCTTTTTCAATGAATGAAACTGTCTACACCTGAAAGGGAGACAGGGAGACTCTAAATTCACAATTTTATGATTCCTTCATTGTTTAAGGTTACAATTTTCCCTTACTTTTTTATTCTGTGTGATTCTTTTTTGTGTTCTACTATAAATTCTCTAAGGAAGACCTACTCAATGAACTCTGGAGAGTTTTCTCTTTTGTTCTTGTGCATTTCAGTCATAGCTTATCCTCTGTGATCCTATTTAGGTTTTCTTAGAAAAGATACTCTAGCAGTTTTCCATGTCCTTCTCCGACTCATTTAACAGGTGAGGAAACTGAGTCAAACAGGGTTAAATGACTTGCCCAGAGTCACATAGTTAGTAAGACTCTGAGGTGCAATTTGAACTCATAAGGAAGTCTTCATGATTCAAAGCCCAGTGCTTCATCCACTATGCCATCTATATGTTCTGGGGCTCTTTTTTTTCTTAAAGTCTTCTCTATTTTATAGTGTAGTATAGTATATATGGTATATATGGTATAGTACTTAGGAGGTTCAATTAGCTCAAAAGAAAAACAAAAGTCTTAAAATCAGAAATTAGTAATAAATTTATATTAGAAAGTAGAATTTCCCATGTGATATAAAGTAAGAAAAGTTGAATACTTGATGGAGAATCTCTCCAAATATGGGCAAGAATATTTGAGAAAGACCAATAAATTTGAAACTGAAAAAAAAAAGTGAAATTAAGGATAATTTGTCAAGAAAGAAGCAAGAGACAACAAAATGAAAATGGATCCATCAACTTTATCTAAGCCAAAGATATTGGCTCTGAGGGTAAGATTTATTAAGCATGATTAATAGAAAACTGGATAAGGAATCAGAGGAAACAGGTTTAAGTTTACCTAATCACTATTTGTGTTATCCTGGGTAAGGCACTTAACTCCTGGATCTTAGTTCATTAGGGAGTCCAAGGAATGGACTGTTGGATCTGGAGTCAGAAAGACCTGAGTTCAACTCCGGCTTCAAACATCTACTAGCTCCATGACCCTGAGCAAGTCATTTAAACCTATTTGCCTCTGTTTCTCACCTGCAAAATGAGAATAATAATAGCATCTACTATGCAGGGCTGTTATGAGGATCAAATGAGATAAAAATTGAAAAACACTTAGCATAATGCCTAGTACATAGTAAGTGCTAAATGAATGTTAGCTGTGGTTGTTATTTTTATTTTTCTTGGGGTAAAATGAGGTTATTGGAATGGATAGCCTCTGTATCTTTCAATCTAAATCTAAGACTCTGAATAATATGGCTCACTGAATTATATCACTTTAACCAGAAATTGCCAGGAACTGAGATTCAATCCAAAACCAAACCAGCATTTCTTCAAAAGAAAACAAAATAAAAATATCCAGAGGTAAGCAAGTTATTCAAATAACATAAATATCTCCAAACAAAAGTCTGAA
Organism: Antechinus flavipes; assembly: GCF_016432865.1. Taxonomy (NCBI): domain Eukaryota; kingdom Metazoa; phylum Chordata; class Mammalia; order Dasyuromorphia; family Dasyuridae; genus Antechinus; species Antechinus flavipes. The sequence goes on from NC_067399.1 coordinate 491,860,993, forward strand.
AAAAGTAAATAAATATAATTATAAAGAAGACATTAATGAAATAAAATCTTCCTTGTTTCTAAATTATTATTTTTTAGAGTAAGAAGAAATATATATGTAAGTCCTAAAATTAAATGTGTGGTATATATTAATAGAAAGAGCTGAATTTTCCTATAATAACCAATATATACTAATTTTAGAGATCAATATTTTTACACATAATGTTCCATAATAGTATATGTTAAATTCTAAGATTTATGATACTTTATGATGTCATTTTTAGCATCCCTTTTTAGATAACAGTGTAACAGTTAATCCAATAGGTTTCTATAATATTTTATTTAATCACTTTTACTAACTTGTTTTTACTCCTTTGAGATTTTTTTCTCTCTATGATAGATAAAATATGATGGATCTTTAGTTTTGAAAACAGCACTATAGTAAAGTTTTAATAATTTTGACATCAGGAAATATGACCAACTTGGAAATCACAAAACCTAAATTCTGATAACAACTCTTTCACTAACTTCGCTATGTGACCTTAAAGTCACGTCTCTTTAGTTTTACCCTGGGCAAAATGGTGGGGCTTTGAGGAGGACACTTTAGGCCAGGTGATCTCCAATTTTACTTTTCATTCTGGTATGCTGCTACCATTAATGGAGTTTGACTGAACTAATGGCTACAGCCACAAACAATACTATAAAAATACTAATTACAAGGAAAACATTTGCTATTTCAATGTCCATAATATTTAAACTCAGAATGTTTATAATCATAAGAACAGAATACCTTTTTAAATATATAGTTTTGCCATAAGTCGGGCAGTTGGATGTTATATAAAAAATTACCAAATTTGAAGTCAAAGGATTTGGGTTTAAATCTCAACTCTATTATAGGCTACAGAGGGCATGACCCTGGACAGATAACTTTATCTCTTTGGGCCTCAGTTTCCTGCTCAATAAAATGAGTGGTTTATGCCAGGTATTCTCTAAATTCCCATTGAGTCCTTGGTCCTGTCATTCTAATCCCATTCTATCAAACCATGGAACAGCCTGAAAACTGGATGACACATGTTACTATAAACAGACTGGCAAAACAGGCAGAGCATATCTTTGTGTCTACCATGATCATTTCACATCCTGAAGAAATGTACATAAAGATGATTCTCAAAGAAATAACATCTCATTCTCCAAACGAAAGCATCCATTGTTCAAGGCCAATGAGCATTACTGGTGGTCTCTCTATACTCAAGCCTGCCTTTGGAGCCATGTAGCATCTGCTATGCATTTTTCATTCCTTTCCCATTTTGAGCAATTTGGTTTCTAAGCTCTGTTTCTTTGTGGCTTCCTGGAGCTCCGATGACAAACCAACATTCTTTGTTCCTGTCCTTTATGGCACTGAAGGGCACTGAGGAACACATGAAATTTGTTTCTAATTTTGCGTCTGCCAAAAACATTCCTGGGTTAACAATACAAGCCTGTAAAAACGGTCCACACTATCCCGCTAATCCCACAAAGCAAACACAACCCAAAGGAAATCAAAGACAGCACTTTAAAATATAGCTTCGATATTTTTGCCCTTTCCCACCCCCTTTTTTTAGCTTGTGAAATTTTGTTTCTGAACAAAGATTTGAGATCACATATTTATCCATTTATGTTTAGAACAAATAATCATAATGTAGCCAAGTGGAAAGAAACATTGGAGTTTTTTTTCTTTTGGTTTACTGTGTTATGAAAATAAATGTCCCTGAAGACAGTTTAGAAGGATGTGGAATATAGTTTCCTCACTTGTGTCAGGAGTTTTATTTTTAACTCGGCTTCTCAAAATAATAGTCAGCGCTCCATCTAGGGTGCTTGGCCTCAGTTGTAGCGGAATACCTATCCATATAACAGAAGCATGTATTATATATTTCAGTGTCCTATTTTAGAATGTTCAATGAAATGTCTATTCTGAATTTCATACCTTTTACCAGGGTGATATCATACAACCTAGAATTGCTTCAGCATCATCCAGGCAGCTAATTTATTATCATGGAATTAAGCTAAATCCTTTGTGATATTATTAATTCCTCCACTAAAGTACTACTCTCATGCTTCCTTGTGGGTTAGAAGTGACCCTGGACTCTTAGAGTTTATGTTAGAGAAGTCCAGGTTCTGGCAAGTGCAAAAGTTGGAAAAGCTTTGAATTATAGGCCTAGTTACAGACTGTCATCTGAGAATGAGCCTGGGAACATTTAGAGAGACTCATCATTAGAGAATAGGTCATCAATAAATTCATTTTTCTTAGCCTCCCCAACCTGATGGAAACCATCAACTAAGATAGAATCTGAGTCAAGTGATAGAGAAACTCACATTGAAGAAATGGCAAAGTTTTTAAAGTATAATATTGATAGCCATGTCCAAACACACATTAACAACCCAAAAGGAATATGTTAAATACAATTTAATTTAATTTGACAAACATATATGAAGTGATACTATATTTCAAGTACTGTGCTAAGTCTTGGAGAGAGAACCTATGATTTCAAAGGCATAGGAAACTACCAGATGAGAAGATACTGTTTAATAATACATATTGGTAACTTCTCTGGACTCCCTAGTACAAAGAAATACTTAGTCTTCCCATCCCCAAAGGTCATGTGACTTGCCCAACATTACATACCTTTTATCAGCAAAGGTGGCACTCAGCGTTCCTAGCTCTCAGGCTAGCTCCCTATCCATTACTCTACACAATCTCTCAGATACTGGGGATATAAATCAGGAGATACAAATATATGTGTATTGTTCATGCAATCCAACTGGGGAAAATAAAACAGATACACAAAAAAGTGTATGCACAAAATAATACAAAATAATTTCAAGAGGAAAAGTTGGGGAGGTTAAGAAAAAAAAAGTTGCTTCTTAAAATTCCATAGACAATTCTAAATAAAAAAAAAAATTCATTGAAGAAAAAATATTGAAAAAGCAAGTGGCATTTAGTACTTAAGCATGCTTATCTTCTACCAAAGTCATACTCATGGATTTAAAAGGATTTGGGCTTCTCATAGATCATCCCTATGCAAATTCTAGCATGGCAGTTAAGATTCAAAGGCTTTGAGTGAGGATTGTTTGAGGTCCAGACTCAATTCAGTATAGACACTATCATCCAAAGAAGATTGAAAATTAAGTAATTTCAATGAACCAGGAATCTAAAATAATTTTTATTTTTTAATGGTACAAACTTTCTCAGAATTGTATGAGTCTTAATCTAAATTTAGATTACTCTGAAAAACAAAAATATTTATGAACCACTTATTGCAAACTATCCTCATTCCTACATTCACTGAATTTCATAAGAATGGTCCTCCATCTTTTTTATTTTTTATGCCAGAGCAAAGTGGGAAGGTCTGGTCTTATTAATTTATTAGGATGAGGAACTGATGGCACAGAAACACCCACTCCCTTCTTGCCACCTAGTAGTCCATCTCTATTTTTTTTTTATAGAGAATTCCTGCAGTTCTGGGAGATTACATGAATTGCCCAGGGTTAGACAGTTAGTACATATCAAAGGCAAGATTAGAATTTAGGCTTTCTTGACTCCAAGACTAGCTCTTTCTTCTATTATACCAAATTGTCTCTCCAAGTGACCTTTTATGTCATTAATTCTTTAAATATTCCATTCAAGTTAGTATTGAGAATTATTATACTCACTCCAAAGATGGGTATATAATGTCAATAATTTTAAGTGAGTTGTTTAATTTCATACAAATATTTCCAACTCCCATTTATTCCTCACTCCATTAGTCAATCAATAGATAAGTTTAGGATATAGCATGAACAAGACACTGTAAAGAATATAAATACAAATATAATATAAAGAAGAATAAGAGAGATATGATTGCTAGCTTTACAAGGCTTTCTATTTAATTAGAATGGCAAGATATATACTCAGAAAAGTCTACTATCCTACCATTCAATTTTCAATCACATTGATCCTTATATAAGTTTAAAAATCACACATATGCAGAGTCGTATTTTGTTCTCATATTGTCTTTCTATGTCTCCTGGGGGAACTACTCACTTTCCTTTTGCATTTTGACTTTGCAAATACAGTAGTAAATAAAATAATTTATAAAGAAGGGTCTTTTTATAAGACATGAAGGAGATATTCTATAAAGATGTATAGATTTAAAAGTTTGTTGTTGTTGCTGCTGTTGTTTAAGAAAAGTTGCTTCTTCCAAAACTAGGTCATTTCATGCTGGTGAATACACTTAGAGTCTCTGAGGATAACTGAAGATCACGGCTTACATCCCAAAGCATTTTGCTTCTGACACATACCTGTTAACGACAAATGAAAATTTACTAAGTTGAATAAGCTAACTTGATAATACATAAAATCTCATTTTTATTGGAATTGTCTAAATTGTCTAAAAATTTATGAAATAATATCACAACTATTAGTGATGCCCGAAAGAATTTCTTGTCCAGTAGACAATAGCACAAAGATTATCAAACAATTTTGATCCGTTTTGAAAAAATTCCAGTTGCTATTTTATCTGAAGGTGGGAGAGTTATTTTGTAGATCAAATGTCATTATAAGTCATTAAGGCCAAAAACTTTGGAATAATAAAAAACAATTTCCAAGACCCAAATATTAGGCTACATTCCTCCTTCCACCTCACCCCTATACAGCCCTGCCAAGTGTTGTTGTTATAGGCAGCCTGTTGTAATGGAAGGAACATTGAATTTAGATTTCTAAGTTCAAATCCTGACCCTGAAACAATGTGACTTTATGTTTGTCACAACCCTTATATATCTGAATCTCAGTTTTCTCATCCACATTGATTTCTAATGTATAATTCCCTGGGAATAACAGTTTGTTTGAATGAAGAGGTGATCTCACCAAAGAGGACACATATCTTTGATCTCCTCCTTTCTCATCTTCTCTAGAAGACTGACCCTTTATTCATCCTTTCTCTTCTCTGATCTTCAATCTTTCATATGTGTTTCTTTCTTTCTGCTTATATAAAAGACATATATATATCACTACTCCTCCCTTCCTTTCCAACTATACTTCTTCCAGTTTCATAGCTCAACTCCTAGAAAAAAGAAAGCTGTCTATAGTTATTTTTATACTTCCTCTCCCGTGACTTACTTTTCAACTTTGCAAGCTGGCTTCCAAATTCATCACTCAAGTGAAATTATTCTCTCCAAAGTTATCAAGGATCTCTTAATTGCCAAACATGATGAATTTTTCTCAATATGCATCCTTTTTAACTTCTAGGAAGAATTTACACTGTTAAAAAAAAACCACCCTCATTCTCTTGGATACATATTCTTTTCTTGGTTTTGGTGAAGTTGCTCTCTCTTGCCTTTCTTCCCTTTCTGCTTGCTCTTTCTCACTTTCTTTTGCTGCATTATCATCCACATAGCTCCCTAATTGTAAATGTATCTTAAGTTACTATCCTGAACTCTCTTCTTTTCTCTTTATTGTCTCTCATTTGTGAATCTCATCATCTCCCAAAATGCATTTTTATGCATGTGACTCCCCGACTTACAAATCTATCTCTAGCTTCTCTCATGAGCAGTGGTCAAACATTTCTAACTGCCTAGTAGACATTTCAAATGAGATAGGAATCTCAAATTAAAAATTTCTGAAATAGAACACATTATACTCCAACACTTCCCACCCCCCCAAAAAAAACCTTAATTGCATTCTTGTTCTGGGTTTCCCCATTTTGATGATGCCACAATCCTTTTAGTCTTTTGGGTTCACACCTCAGGGTTATCCTTCACTCTTCTTTATCCCCATAATCAATTAGTGGTTTATACCAACAACCAAATCTTTTAATTTCTACCTTGACTACATATATCACTCACATCCCTTCCTTCTGTATTCATATTACTGTCACCCTAGATCAGGCCCTTAACTCTTTTTATCTGGACTATTGCAATAGTCTGACCTTTTCGCTGTTTTTTACATACAACACTATATTTCCTGTTCCCCTACTTTTATCTATCTCTGGAATGTACTTCTTTCTTACTTTGATCTCAAAGATTCAGCTTTTTCTTCAAAACTTATATTAAGCACCAACCTCTGCATGATTTCCTGATCCCCCTAACCATCAGTCCTGCCAACAAATTATAGTGTCTCTCTCTCTCTCTCTCAGGTGAGGAAATTCCATCTACCAAGGTAGTTTGTTATCTACATTGCATCCTAGAATCTTAAAGAGTTTCTTAGAGCACCAAAAGGTTGAGTTATTTGCCCAGAATCACATAACTAGTATATGTCAGAGGCAAGACTATTACTCAGGTCCTTCTGACTTCAAAGCCAACCCTCTATTCAATTCACTACATTATGAATATATTTAATATATTCATATGTTGCCTCTCCAAATAGAATATTATTTTCCTTTGTGGGCAGTTTTTCCTTGTTCATTTTTTGGTTTTGTATCCCTAGTGCCTAGCATAGAGCAGGTGTTCAATAAATGCTGGTGGATTGATTCATTATATACTTTATTCTTTCATTCAAAAATCACTTATTCCATGCCAGTTACAGTGCTAGGGAAGATAGAAATTTTAGGTAAGACTAGTTCTGTGTCCTCATGCAACTTATAATTCTTCCCAGATAAAGCAGGAGAGAAGTTTATTAGTAGGATTTGGGTGTTATTACTCAAAAAATCATTAGATCTGAAAAGTTCATTTGAGAGGCAATAATAGCTCAAGGTAACATCATAATTTGGTATAAAGTATGAACCTACTTGTTTATGGGAAGATACTATGTCTTAGAATTTTAGAGTAATTAAAATAATGATGTCTTGAATGTGATAATAGGGCTCTGCTGTCTTAGTGGGTTTTTAAATTTTTTTCTTAATCTTGAACAGTTTCTATTCTAAAGAATTACTAAGTAAACACTTTTCTTCCTTTCTTTGATTTTCTTTCTTTTGAATCTCTCCCACCTTTAGAATACTTAACATGCATGCTTGGTACCTTCTCCCTGTTCTAGCTAAAGGACAATGTGTCTTCATGCCTGCAGTCAGAATGACTTGAGCCTTCATCACTGTCATCATAAATGTGAAATGCATATATTAAATCCAAATATTTTATTGGTACATATAAATGTGATTTGTAAGATGAGTCAAATTAACAATCCATTACATACTAATGGGCTCTAATCAATAAGTTTAATTTGACTAAAAGGAGGAGGGGCACAAGGAGGGAAGCAAAAAAAAAAGCTCATTTTAGAGCCAAATGCTGCTGTTTAAATTATAAAGGTGATTGACATATCCATCTCTTAAGGTTAATTTTGACTTTGGGGTGTAGGGCCACCAGAAAAGATCTGCATTAGTAACATCAGTGCTTAGACCCAGTCACTATTGACATCACAGAAGCCATTTTTCTCCACCAAAGCTAGAAGAAATAAGCAAAACTGTTGTTGGAGGGAGCAATTATAGTAGTTTTATAAGGGTTGAATGCTGAGATCCCAAATCTACAAATATTTTGTGTCATAAGACAAATATTTTGGGGACCATTTTCCTCAATTATAAAATGAGGGGGATTCAACTAGATGTATGGGCATCATTTAACTCCAAATTCTATGAACCTCATTATAATGCATATGATCCAAGGAGGTCAATGATAGAAAGAAAGGAAAGAAGAAGAAGAAAGAAAAAGAGGAAGAAGAAAGAAGAAGGAGAAAGAGGAAGAAGAGGGGGAGGAGGAGGAGAAAGAAGAGGAGGAGGAGGAGGAACAAAAAGAGAAGGAGGAGTATCCCTCTATGGAGGTAAAAAAAAAAAAAAAAAAAAAAGGAAACAAAGTAGTTGTCCATTGATTGGAGAAAGGATTATCAAGTAGTGGTCTATGAATGTAATGCAATTTTGTTGTATCCTAAGAGATATTGAATATAAAGAATTCAGAAAACTTTAGGAAGATTTTTATGAAGCAATGCAGAGTAAAGTAATCAGGAATCAGGGCTAAGCAAGGAATATACAACATGATAAACATATATATATATATATACATATATACATATGTATATATATATATAGAAAAACAATAATAAATGACAACAAAATGTAGAATAAAGCAATGAACAGTCTGGAATCCAGATCATTAATGATGAAATATAGTTTTTTTTTCAGTAAAATAAATGAAATCTAGATATAGAATGTAGATATACTGTAAGTATTTTCAACCATTTGTTTTGCTTACCTGTATTGTCTTTTTATATAGGAAGTTCTCTGCATAGTAATAAGAAATGATAACATTTTGTACAATGATGATATTTATGTACTATGGTAGTAGAGAGAAGAACCATAGTGGGCCCAGACCTGAATCTATGATCTTGATCTACCTATAATTAGCTGTATAACTATGGAAGTAATTCTATTTCTGCAAAGCGTCAGGTTTTTTTTTTTCACATGTAAAAACATAACAATAATAGTTTCAGTATCTACCCACAGGTTATTTTACAGAGATATCTATATTACTGTGTGCTGTGAACTCACATCACTCTTTCCTTTGGCAAGTTTTCGTTTTCAATTCCCAAATTGATTGGGAAGAGTCCTCAGTGGCCATCTAGTCCAACTCCTTATTTTACAGACAAGGAAATTGAGTTCCAAAGAAGTTATATGATTTGCCCCCATGTTACTTTTAAAAATTGTACCAAACTGCCTTCCATTTTATGGGCTATGCTCCTCGAGTAGCAGTTTTAAATAAAATGGACTGGTGACTTTGGTGTCCTATTTCCCCCTTCCTTCTCCTTCTTCACCCCATTCTCCTTTCTTTTTTGCCTGGAAAGATTCAGAGCACTTAATAAAGAAGAGAAAAGACAATGATTCCATTCACAGCACCTCCAGGCTCTTCAGACAACTGACTATTTGAACTCTATCAATAATCCTTGTGTCAGCCTGCTCCCTAGTGTTACCAGAGGTGTCCAACATCTGACAAGAGTTAATGTAAATCCACACACAGATCATTTCTAAGGAAGACAGCACATAGCCCCAGCTGCAGTCAGTTAGAAAAGATACAAAGTCAAAAGGCCTATCTTGCTATCTACTGGGTGGCAAGGAAATCTCAATTATACACCCAAGGGATGTGGTTTATGAAAAAGTAGAAAGAATGTTTAAATTGTATACATAAATTGTTTTGTTTTACAAGCTGGAGTAAATCAGCACATTTGCAGCCCGTATTTATCTGATCCACTCAATAATAATCTTTTTGAATGTGTGCCATTGATGTGGTATTGGGGCCTTTGCAGAACATAACCAGCCCCCTAAATTCAATTAAGGCATTAGTAAAAAATAGAAATGTTGCTCATGGGCTAGTCACTACTGCTGAGAATTATAGGAATATTTCCTTTGCTGCACCGGAGACTGAAACCAAAGGATAATATTTCCAGAGGAATAAGAATATTTTCTCATTTTCATTTTTAGAATTCATTGGATTGAGATTACAACAACAACAACAATAACAACAAAATTTCTTTATCAAACTTAACTTTGAGTTCTTATGGGGAAACCTTAAAAGAGCTTTTGTCAAACGGCACTTTCTTGAAAGCTCAGTTTAGTGTCTAATCTCAGTTAGACATGGAAAGGATGTAGAGAATTGTGGGTGCCTTGTGCAGCCTTCAATAGAGGATGTGACCTCAAAAACGTTTGTGTATAATGATGAGTGCTAGATAATAATTATTATATTATGTCTTTAAATACTTGGAAAATGATAACATACAATCTTGTGGCATGTCCTATAAATCCCGTGGGAAAACATCCCAAAGAAAGTTCTTAGAAAGCATTCAATATTTCATTTTCAAACCATTCTTCCTAGCATTGCCAATAACTACAAAAAAAGTAAATAAAGTCTACTCAAATGAGTAAACTTCAAGTCTGTCTGTACAATAAGGAGAATTCATAATGTCATTCTTCTGACAGCAGGGGCTGCTGAAACCTAATCAGTGATAACAGTAATGAAACAATCCTATAAGTTTCATTGTATATTGATGTGGCATTTACAACTCCAGCAAGTCTCCCACTATGGTCGGCACTTATGGCAAGATAATTAATAGTCTACTGAGTTATAGATTCGGAGCCAAAGGCAATAGTACATAATGGAAGCCAAGGTCACCTATAATACAGTAGCTTCTGTAACAAAGGGGATTATTACTGCAATTACCACCCTGTTGGAAAGATTTTGTAAGTTTTCATAATTGAAATTCTTAAATCTTTTTCTTCTCCAGTTAAATTTTAAAGACCTCTGATTTATCACAGGGGGATGAAAAAAATCTCTCTTTTGACATGAAAAAAAGCTTTCCCCTTCTGAACAATCTAGGTGGTTTCTAAGGTTTTTGAGACATACGGAATAAAGAACATTTGCCAAGGTATGAGTTTGCCCTGGCCTTATAGATTCAAATGATGTTATACCTAAACTCTATAGTTCCTATTTTTTGAGGGGGGCATCTGGAAAAATGCTTATTCCTATTAAAACAAAAAATATTTTAGAGCAACTTATAAACATAGTAGGGTCTAAAAAACTGCAATTAATTTAAAAAGACATCTTGTATGGATCAGATCATCAGCTTCTAGGACTTCCCATAATTTGTGGTACAAATAAATGGGTTGACAGAAAGCAGCATTTGGAATTTTTTCAGAATCCTTCTCCTCCAAATGTTAGTGTATTACTAGTTCATATAATCAGGGTATGCTTATGGTTTCTGTATTCTGCACAAAACAACAAGCAGACACAATCATCTTTTAGTATGATAGCATAGCTATTGTCTGCATAGCAGGAGCTATAATTAAGCACCAGAAATAGGACAGCTAAGAATGGACAAAGGAGAGTGTGGAACAGTGGGGAGGTAGCTCCATGAGTCGCCAGAGTAAAGATAGTAGCTGAAATCATATGGCTCTACACATGAGGTCACCTTGGGAAAGAATGGAAGCAAAGGAATAGAATTAGAACTAAAAACAGAGTGCAAAGGGAAACTTAGAAGGGGAAGAGCTTTAGAGAAGAGAGTAGTTAATGAAGATTGCTGAAAAACTCAATTCGACGTGATGGGGCCTGCACATTAGCTTTCTAATTCCTGCTGCTTACAATCTTATTTGGCATTTATAATAACCACAGCCCCATCACTTGAGCCCTCAGAACATAAGCCCCAGGTTTGAAGATTGTTGTGGGTCACTAACAACTCAAAACTCATTACTTATTAGTCTTCAGTAATGTATTTCCTTTTATTAGCTCAATTAGAGGACACATTAGTTCAAAAGAAAAGATACTAATTAAAAAGGACAAACAAGTAAATGAAATGAAAGATGTTTATGTCTGCCTATACCAAAAGTTATGTAGGGGAACTCAATCAGTACATATTCAATCAGAGGGAAATTATAGATAGAAAATTACTTAGGGAATAGACATGACTAAAACAATTTACAAGTTGAATAATCTTCAATGTTCTGTGGTTATATATCGCTCTCTTCTCTTAATCTGCAATGCAGTTACAAGGAAGCTTCTCATTTCTGAAAAACTCAAAACCTCAAGCTATTTCAGTTCTTTTGAGATTCAGTCACCAGTCAGCAGTACCCAGTTAATTAGTAAAATCCTTGAACTTTCTGTTATCTGTCTTTTGAAATTTTTCTTCCTGTTGCCAAAAGTAAAAAACCTTTGCAAGTCCTTTTAACTCCCATAATGCTAATTTTTGTAACTTGTTTTGGGGTTAGGGTAGGAACGACAAAGAGGATTGTGACCTTTGTCCTACTTTTCCCAAGCAACCAAATTATTGCACTCTCTTTGCTCTCCTTGGGTATTAATAAATATTGATTGATGGTGATAAAATATGGGCTTCAAAATAGTAAATTTCATCTATTCAATTTTTTCCTAGCATGATAATTCATGTGTGACTGGCTCTTTCTTGGAACTCAAGAGACCACTAACTGGTCATTTCTTTAATTGGAGCACAAAGATTTTCAAGGTTATAGAGCCTAGCTTTTATGTTCTGCTCTAGGAATCCAATAGAAAAGAATTCAGCAAATATTCTAGGATGGATCTTTCCGTGTCACATCAGTTTCATGCTCAGAAACTTGGAGGGACTGTTTGGCAAATAGTATATGTGATAAGCAAAACCCTCTAGTATTTTGTGTGTGTGTGTTTCTGGGTTTTTTTTTTTTTTTTTGATACCTCTTTGAAATTCTTAAGTCTTCTTTGAAACGTGTTGTCTCTACTCTACATACCCTACCTAGTGTGTAATATCCTTGTTCTCATTTAGAAACTTTCATGCCCCCTTGGTGTAATCAATTGGACCTTCTGTTGCCAATATTAAACTTTTCCTTGCTTTTGTTATCAAAGATGGAAAATTAACCAGTGGTTCCTAACCAGAAGCCTGTCTCCTTCCTAAAAAAACCCCTGGTTTGGGACAGCTAGGTGTTCAGTAGATAGAGCCCTGAAGTCAGGAGGCCCCGAGTTCAAATCTGACCTCAGACACTTAACATTTCTTAGCTGTGTGACCCTGGGCACACTTAACCCCAATTGTCTAACCAAAAAAAAAAAAAAAAAAAAAAAACAAATAAAGACAAAAACCAAAAAAACATGGATTTACCTGCTCCCCTTAAATTTCCCTGGAGTGTAGAAATCAGGACTCCCCAGTTATCTTACAAATCTATTAAGTGAAATGATGGATTGATAACAAAGTTAAGTGTTCCAAATTCTAGGGCAACTTTTTTTTGAGAAGCATTACTGATCTCCTCCACACACACACACATAGACACATATACACACTTATATCCCATTTTCTTCCTCCTACTGGGACATAAAGGCCATGGTACCAGTAGTCCAACCACCTCCATCTTATACTCTTCTCTTGTTGAATCAACACCCCTCCTTTCCACATGCTTAATTTTAGATGGGGGGCCTTCCCTTGTTTCAGATAAAATTACCATAATAAAGACTTTATCCACCGTTGGTTTGTCTGATTCTTTGGTGTAAGCTTCCTAAATACTGACTGGGGCAGTATCAAGATATTTCAGTGCTATAAGGAAATTCAGAATAATTTATACTCTCATTTTATATGAGGTAATGATGACTTCTAAAAAGTGTGGTGATTTGTTCAAGATCATAAAGTTAGACTCACAACTGAAACCAAGTATTCTTTTTTTTTGGTTCAAGGCTTTTTCCGCTGCACCATATTACTTCATTTCAAATATGTATCACTTGGTGATCTAGTTACTCTTTGCTCTTGATCATCAAAAATCATATATTTTAAATGTTGTGCTGCTACCATTAATTTGTTTCAGTTATGTCCAACTCTTAATAATCCTATTTGGAGTTTTGTTGACCAAGATACTAGAGTGGTTTGCCATTTCCTTCTCCAGTTCACTTCAGAGATGAAAAAATTGAGTCAAACAAGATTAAGTGACTTGCCCAGGGTCATACAGCTATTGTCTGAAGTCAGATTTGAACTCAAGTCTTTTGTGATGACAGGCCTGGTGTTCTATCTATTGCACCACCTACCTGTCCTCACATTTTAAAGAGTTTTATATAGTAGCAGTAGTAGTGATAGTGGTAGTGGTAATATCAGTAGTAGTAGTAGTTGTTGTAGTAACAATAACAGTGTTAGATAATTGTTTTTGATTTTCTTGATAGATCTGTGATTTTTATCAGTGTGGGTATTCTCTATAGCAACCCAGATTCCAACTCCTTTAAGTCTTCTGATCCTTTTCTCAATGAACTTTATTTAAAGGATTTACTTACCATCCAAGAGGTCTTTCTTTTCTTTTTTCTTTTTCAAAATATCTTTTGATATCTCAGGGGTGCCAATGTACTACTTAGGTTATTTATCTCTTGTCTTTCATTCTATTATAATGATATGAAAGGAAACCAAACGACTAACTGCAAAGACCCTTTGATTTCTGAAACAAGTATACCTAAGGAGCTGTGGAAAGATCAGAACTGAACAGTCACTGACCTCATGACACAGATTAATTAATGTAGAGCCATTTGAAATATTCTATGCCTAAAACCTCAAGAGATTTAAGCTAAATTCAGTGAGGATGATTTTCTTCAGGATTAAGTACAACAGATGCAAATATGAACACAAAAACTGAAGACTCTCCAGGTAAATATGTTCTCCATAGCTGTACTGTCCCATTACTTGGAAATTCACCTGCTTCTTTACCTTTCTCATTTTAAATAATTTTCTATTGTAGTTCTAAAAGGTCTCAGAACAGAAGAGGGGCTGGTAGTCTCTTTAGGATTATTGGCTAAGTAAACTTTTCTAACTCCACAATTCAATTTCTTTGCTTTTATGATTGTGTCACTGTGATGATTTGTAGATCTTGTCCATTTATCATATTTTGTCTTCTGAATATACCTTCTGTTTTAGTATAAACTTTCTTTGTCAGGAGTGTTGAGATGATGGTGATCGATAAAAAGGAAAGAGAGGGGTAGGAGTGAATGTATCTTTAGGAAAAGAAGATGGGAATAGCAGGAAAATACATAAGTGACATAGATGCTTCTGCCATACGTTGTGGGGCTTGTTGTCCCAGGTTTTCAGAGTACTTGTCTGGCTTGATTTCTCAGGGGAAGTGGTAAAGCATTTTAATAAATATTCTCTCAAGTTGGAGAACTGCCAGAATCACAATAGAGCTAGACACCCCAATGGTAAAGAGCCTGGCTATAGGAAAAAAAGACTCCCCCTCCCAATAATGACCAAGCCAAATGACTTGAAGCCCATCCCAAGGGAAGTGTTAGGCACCCCTATGTCAGACCAGTGGTAGCCTTTTGTGAGGCAGCTAATCTACAAGCATCCTGTCACTGAAGCTCAGAGAGAAGAGAGCCAAGCCACAAGGGGATATTTTTACTCTTTATTTTCTGAGATTATGATAGTGGGGAGAAAAAAAAATCACTGCATCTGTGAAATCATAAATTTTTAAGGTCTCTCGGCTCCATTTTTAAATTTAATGCCTGGATAAAATGCTTGGCTCAAGCCCATTTCTGGTTATTTAAAATAATACTTGAGTCTGGGAAACAAGTATTTACACATCTGGCTGCTCATCTTAATACACACATGCTAAAATGTGGCTCCCATAAGAATACTGTTTAGTAGAAAAAAGAAGTATAAAAAGTGGTGTTCAGAAGACTTAAATTCTATTTCTACTTCTGCCCTTAACTTATGATATGATCTTGAGCTAATTACATCTCTGGATCTCAGTTTTCTCCTCTGCATAACAAGGATACTGGACTTGATGATCTCTAAGGCTTCTTCCAGCATTGACATTTTTTCTATCATTCAGCGCTGTGGAATGGTAGAATATAAATTGAATTTAGAGTCAGAGGATGTGGGTTTGAATCCCAGCTGTCACAATACCTCTATGTTTTGGGATGAGTCACATAGACTCTAAGAGCTTCAGTTTCTTCACCTATAAAAAGAGAAAGTTGGGTTAAATGATCTCAAAATTCCTTTCTAGCTCTAAATCAAAGATTTTAGAATAACGTGGTCATGCAAAAGCATTTACCAAAGAAAAAATTATTGCTTGCAAAGTCTAAAATGTTTATTTCTTACCTTATTGAAACAATGAAAAATCTACCCTACTTTTAAACCCACGAGTTCCCCTTAAATATTTTAAGCAGTCTTATTAATGATCAAATATAAGTTATTTTTTATCTTGTTCTCTTTCTTACCAACTACTAACTTTCCTTCCAAAAAACCAGTTTTGGTAGTCTTAATAGCGTATGTCAAACCCATACCTACTTTTCACTTACTCTACTATTCTTCTAATGGAAGTCTTTATTACCTCACACCTGGAATTTTCGAATGGCTTTCCCATTGACTTGCCTCTAGTCTCTCTGTTCACCAAATCACCTTTTACTTAGCTGACAAAATAATCTTTCTAATACAAGGTCATAATATCCATGCCATTCTATTGCTCAAAAAAATTCCAGCTGCTCCCTAACCATGAGACTACATGCAATTACATTCACTATAATTGGACCAAGTTGTACCATGTTCTACTATTCAAAGTCCCCTACAATATATCTGTAAGCTTCTGTCTCCATTTTCTTTCCTTTAATTTATAACATATTCCAATCCAACTGGACTATTAGATATTTCCTAATCTTATTCTGCTTTTCCACACCTTCAAATATTCACAGAGACAATTGCACATGCTTGTAATACATTATTTCTTCATTGTGATCTGTTGAAATCATTCTCTGTTTTAAAGATTCAAACATAGATACTATATTCTTCATGAAGTTTTCCCTATCCCTCAATTGAAAGGTATTTCTCATAGTATTTGCCCATATTTTTCCTTTGCTTTTATAGGTTTATTTTATAGAATGTTTACATGTGTATTTATATGCCTATTTCCACTATTAAGGTATAAACTCCTTAAGAATAGAGACTATAAATTTTCAACTCTGGATCTCCTGTCCTTGGCACACCAATTTGTACACATAGTTAATAAATATTAATTGAAATGAATTGTTATAATTCAGTCATTTATTCCCAACAAACATTTGTGTATATACATTGTACTCAGTGCTGGATATACAAAGTCAAAAATATAAGTCTCTGCCCTCAAGAAACTTATATTCTATTGAACACAGTCACTTCATTTTAATAAATATAAGCAAGGGATTGCATCCAAACACTGGTGTTAAACTTATGCAACACCAAGCAAGGAGAGAAATCTTCTATTGTTCCTATACTTATATATTATATCTGACTGAAAATCTCATTCAATTATAACATACTTTAGGGAAAGGAATTTTAATTATTATTAAAATACTGGATATTTGGGGAGGTGGATATGAATTCTTAGTCTGCTATTTACTAGCAGTATAATCATATTAAAAATCCCTTCATTTTCTTTGGTCTCAGTTTCCTCATCTGTAAAATGAGAGGTTTGAACCAGATGATCCATAAAGTATCTTCTACCTCTAAGACCTATATTCCTAAACTGCCACTTTGAGGGAAGTATAGATGTGCTTTCCCTTTGATTATAGCTTCCTGTTGGATTTGCATAAATGCCTTTGAGACAATGCAATATAGATGTCACCTACTTAGTAGGAAAGATGCATTTTCAGAAGAAAATCTTGAGAAGCAGGATTCTGTATATCAAATTCTATTTTTGCATTGCCCTTTAATTATTTGTTTAAAATGAAGATACATCCCCATTGGAAAATGTTTTACCTCAAGACATAATTAAAGTATGTTTTATTTTGTCACAGGAAAGTAATGTTTTTAGAAGTTCCACCCATAAAAGAAAATTACTTTTTCAAGCTAAGCAAGCATTCTCAAAAGAAATCCCCAAATTTCCAAAATTATATTTGGCAAAAAAGTGTAAATATTTAAAGGAAAAAATAACTATTATAAATATCTAGAATGAAAAACCTGTTTCACTGAATGTTCTACAACATTTGAAATGCAACTATCGATGTTTTCTCAGAGCAGTTCCTCATTTATGGGCCACAACTAAGAAAGCAGGACAAATGATCTCCAGGAAAAAAAGGGAGGCAAGGATTATTACTAATGATTCAGATTAACACACGAACTTCCCTCTGCCTCTGAGACTGACTCTACTCAGATTATGAAACAAAATCAGTTGAGCTGCCTGGGCCAGTATGTTCAAATCACTGAGTTCATTTTATAACAACAATAGCAAGCATTTATATAGCAATTCACGGTGTGCAAAGCACTTACATATGTTATTTTATTTGATCTTCTTAGGGCACTAAGATTAAGGAAGGTAGAGAAAAGTTTCTTGTAGAAGGTGGGACTTTAGCTGAGATTTTAAGAAAACCAGACAATTCCCTGGAAGCACGTATAAAGAGGGAGAGCATTCTAAGAATGGGGAGCAGTGAAAATGCCCAGTTTTAGGAGATAGAATGTCTTGTTGTTCAATAGTCAGGAAGCCAGTATTACTAGATCATCAAATACAAGTGGGGAAGTATGGTATAAGAAGGCTTGAAAGCTAAGGAAGTCTTTTGAAAGTCAAATAGAAGATTTTATATTTGACTGGTAGTAATAGGAATCCACTGCAATTTATTGAATGGGGGAGTTGTCCTATTAGAGTTTATTAAATAAGAGAGCCCATAATTGCTATGTCCATGGCAATATCTTCTGAGAGCCCTTATAATTTTCTTTGATGTGCATGCTTCAGAAGTCCCAGTACCCTGTTAGTCAAAGGTAGTGGTACATTTAATATATCATGAAAACTACTAACCTTTAGAATGCATCAATGGGTCTGGGTTGAAGGGAAGAAGAGATGTAGAAAGGTAGCAGAAGCAACACCTTAAAGTTTAATAGGAAATAAATTAACAGGAGAGCATACTTACTGCCCACAAGATTACATGAAGTAATGAGGGAATATATTCATTGAAAATTTCAGCTGAGAAGAACTGAACTTTTTGGAAAGCAAGATTCTGAATAATGGGCACATATCACTAATTTAGAACTGAAATTGTCTTTTAAGATCATATCCTCCAACTTCCAACCAGATGAGGAAACCCATACACAGAAAGGTTATGTGATTTGTTCAAAGCCACATAGTTAATGGAAGACTTCTGCGTTTTCTGGCGTATAATCTCAGGACCTTGAACTTCGAATCCAAATTTCTTTCTACTATACCATATTTCTCATCTCTTTGTTTCTATTTTCCAAAAGTACAAGGAATAAATACAATCCGTCTTTTGAATTTTCCTTGTCGTTGTTTTGTTTCTCATGAGTGGGTCTCATTTCATCCAGTCAGAAAGTGCATCAGTTACTTATTGACTAGCTCAGAAGTATTATGTCCTGAGATTCACCATATTGATGCTGGACTTTGGATGGACACCTGCTTGGGTCTAATCCTACTGCAGCTCAGAACTCCTGAATTCAAGTGCTCCACCAGCCTCAGCCTCCTCAAGAGTAGAATTTCTGCTGTCCTTTACTTCTATTGTTGCCATGAATCCCTTGCCACCACCTCCCTTTCCCCCAAGTTTTTGGCGAGTGTCCTGCCCTCCATTTTTACAGAGCCATACTTGCAGCTATAAGCTAGTATCCTAACAGGATAATAATGATGAAAGGTTAGGGAATTAAAAGTTGAACAGGATCTGAAGCAACCTTTTTTTTTTTTAACTGATGAAGAAACTGAGGATGTGCTACTACCTCTGGCCCTTCGGTTCTTCTAATATTTTTGTTCCATAACAGTGGTATACTTGGACTCTCTAAGCATCGTCACTCACTTTTTCTATAGAACTAGTCCACCTCCCCTTTGAATCATATACATTCTTCATAATGTCCTTCACTCTAGTCTTCCTATAAAAAAAATAAGAGTTGTATCACAAAATGATATAGCAATTTGAGAGCCCTCCCAAAGCAACATCATTCTCAACTGAATGAGTGAAGTAGACCACTGGGGCTAGCACAGTATAAAAGACATTGCTACAAACCAGAAGACCAGTGGTCTGGTCTCAACTCTGCAAGTAGTTAGTATGATCTTGAGCAAGTCATTTCTTCATCTTCAAGTCTCCATTTCCTCCTTTGCAAAAGAGTTAGATTAGATAGTCTCCAAAGCTCCTTCCAGTACTGACATTCTGTGTTCTGGTCATTTATGGGATTATAATTCTCCCTGATACCCAAAGAGAAAGAGTTCATTTTATGCTAGACTTAGATGGGAAGGCCTGATGAAAAAGGAATGACAGTGTGCTTTTACAACATAATTTAATGAATCAAACCATTTGTACACACAAACACAGATGTCATTTATAATTTCATTCAAATTAAAGGGAAGAATTACCTTAAAAATGCTCACACCATTTAATTTCTTGGGTTTGAAAAAAAATAACATAGAACTGTAACCTCCCCTCTCACCTGCTACACACACACACACACACACACACACACACACACACACACACACACACACACATTGCCCTCCTGACAATTGCTGTGATTTAGTTAATGGCATTCCTGCTTCAAAGATCCCCACACAATGCCCTTTTTACAAATTTTGCGCACCCTTTCTGCCCCTACCTCCAAATCATTTTTGACCCTGCTTCGAGGAGACGATATTGAAAACAGTTGAGAATAACCTCACTAAAAACATGAATCAAAAAGCCAGGGCTCATGGACATGTTTTTAAAATTGCCTGGTTGCATGCAAGTCCCTTTAGTGCTTGAAGGACTTTAATAAAATTGATTTTCTGAGGAGAGCCTTTTAGCAGCTACTGTATAAGCTTGAAATATGAACCCTTCATTGTGGCAAGTGTTTCATTTTTGCCCTGTAACTAATGATGAAGGGAGAGCGTGTGTTCAGAATTCTCCATGGCTGCCATTTCCATAATTAAATAGTGCTAATAATAAGGCTTTGCAGACTTTAAGCAAACTGGCGCTGAAATGGAATGTGCTTTGCTGTATTTCATTTGGAGACCACTGCAATTAGCCCTTAATGAATAAGGACACAACCCAGAGGGAAGGGAGGCACATCAATGGCTGGCTCCTTTACCAAATCACAAAACTACCACACTTTCAACTGGAGGTTATGAAGAATCCCAAGTCCAGGATGCCCAAAGAATGCTTCCTAAGTAATTGTTTTGGGAGACTTATTTAAAAAAAAGAATAACAGCAAAAATAGCAACATCCACAGATCTAGACCAGTAATTATTTACTATCTGAGGTCTGCTTTCTACTTTAGGCTAGTCCAGAATTATTCCTTTTTTCCATTAAATTATTGTTTTAATTAACAAAAAAAATTGTTTTTTTCTTTCCTTACCACTGAAAAAAGTAAAGGGAAGAAAAACCAAACCATTATAAAAATATGCATAGTCAAGCAAAATTAATTTCCATATTGACTATGGGCAATAGATGAACATACTAACAGCTCTGCATCCTGGTCTGAGCAAGGGAACATTTTTTAAAAGAAAGCAAATCATGGAAGACACATTTTAAAAGAATTTTTCATTTTAAGTTTAAGAAAAAGTTATTTTACACTACATGTCTCTTAGGCTCCATGCAAATGGTATTTTCTAAATGGACTTTAGTGTTTTGTATATGTTCCTTCCCTCCCCCTATTCGCTCTGACCTCATAGAGCTCACACTGTAAGTGAAAAGTGAAAAAGCACTCCCTAGATGCCAGGATAACATGGGTGGCTGAGGGAAGTTTCTCCTTTACTTGCCTTTGCTGGAGTTCTTTAATTTAACTCAATTCACCAAACATTTATTGAGTACCTGCAAAGTTCAGGGCACTGTGGAAAATACATGTTATATAAAACAAATTCCTTTCCCTCTAGTTGCTCCATAGGGAAGACAGGGATACAAATAACCACAGTACAAAACAGAAGATGATAAGTATATGGGAGAGATAGTAGCAATAACAATACTTTCTCACACAAAAAAAGTAAAAGCATACTTGATGTCCTCAGATGCATGACAAATAGAGTAAAAGCTTACAGAATTACTTCTGGAAAAAACAAACTCCACAGAGACATAGTAAAGCATGACATGAGGTACACACTGCTCTAGACTTACCTTACATAATCCATAAAGGTGTATCTTTAGAACTAATGATATTGACTAAGATCCACCTCAACTTCCTGTGTTCAAATCTGGCCTCAAATACTTATTAGCTGTGTGGCCCAAAGCAAGTCACAACCTTATTTGCTATAGTTCCTCATCTGGAAAATGAACTGGAGAAGGAAATGGCAACAAACCTCCAATACCTTTGCCAAGAAAATCCCAAATGGGATCATGAAGATTTGGGCATATGTGAAACAAGTGAACAACAAATGATCCAAGCAGAAGCAAAAGAGCTGTGACAACCTTAGAATTCTACCAACTAAAGGTTAACAGTGAAGTGTTGAAAAAAAAACTAAGTCATGCAGATTTGTGTTTTTAAAAAGGGGAAGTATGTGGTTATATAAGATTAGGTCATTGATACCAGAAATTTGAGAAAGGTCATTCTGAAGAACTTTGAACTTATTGATCAATCCAGATTTTGAAAAGAAAAGGGAGAAAGGCACAAAAAAATTAAAACCTAATGAACACCATAACTAAGCTGTCAAAATTAAATATCAAAATCTCATTATCCTTTATAAATTAACAGACAACTGTAACCCAGGGTTCACGCCTATTTGCATAGGACTTTTCATTGGTAGAAAAGAATTACTCAATGCTCTTTCTTGTATAAGCTGTGAAATTGTGGATAACTCAAGAAAGGAGAAGCTCTAGTTCTTTTGGTTTTATTATTTTATTTTTATAAAATGCTTCAATCTGTATTCAGACTTAGTCAGTTCCTTCTCCAGGTATGGATAGGATTTTTCTTCATAAGTCCTTCAGAGTAGTTGTGGATGATTATACTACTGAGAAAACAAAGTAATTTACAGCTGATCATACCAGAATATTGCTATTATTTTGTACACAATATATTTCACATTGTTCATGGTGGACTTTCCTGTTTTTTTTCCTGAGAGCCTCTGCTCATCATTTCCCAGAGAATAATAATAGTCCATCAAAGAAATTTGCCTCAATTTTTTTTTTTACAATTACTACTGCTAATAGTATATCCCCCATTTATTCTTTCTCTCCTTTCACTCTATCCTTCCTCAAAAATGTTTTGCTACTGACCAATCCCTCCCCCAATATGACCTCTCTTTTATTATTTACCACCACCCCCCCTTCCTATATCCTATTCCTCTCCTATTTTCCTGCAGGATAAAATAGATTTCTATACCCATGATGAGTATAAATGTTACTTCCCATTTGTTGGCTTCCACTTTCAAGAGAGAAGATACACACTTCCTGATTCTTTTCAAGATGTCTTGGAAGAAATTGGAAAGAAGCTGACAAGTAGGAAAACAAAAACAGTGCCCTGATCATGTTCCTATCCCAGCTAACTATACGAAAGCCTTCAGGGAAGACTTGGGTAAGATCAAAGACAATCTCAATCTCTGTGTCCCTGTGAATCTGTGTCTTTGTCTCTGTCTCTGTCTTTGTCTCTGTCTCTCTCTCTCTCTCTCTCTCTCTCTCTCTCTCTCTCTCTCTCTCTCTCTCTTTCTCTCTCTGTTGCACATTCAATCATCCTGTGTATTGTCTGGAATATTCTTATCTGTGCAGTTTCTCTAATTTACTTTTATTATCAGATTGGATAAATGATTTTCTTTGCTACATGTTATGGTCTTTCTGTAACTAAGTGGGAAGGGACTGAAGTCATTGTGTATATAGCTTACTGTATTCTTTCCCTAGTAAAGGATAACAATCAAGAGCACAGATTGAAACTAAAAAAAAATTCTTCAGAATAACAATATTTAGAAGAACAAATAAAAGAATTCTAGCCTTGTACCCTCTCTCTGAAGAGAGCAAAGTAGCTAGCTTATGATCAGCTTCATGTCTCAACTTCCTGGATTTCTCCTTGCAAGAATCTAAGTCTCACCTGGAGAAGGATTGATGCAGAAGATTCTATTTTCTTATTAAAACTTTTTATTTTCAAAACATATGCATAGATAGCTTTTAACATTCACCGTGCAAAACTTTCTATCCCAATTTTTTTCTCTTTTCCTTCCCCTCACTGCCTTTCCTAGACAGCAAGCAATCCAATATATGTTAAACATGTACAATTCTTCTTTAAACATCTCTAACTATCATGCTGAACAAGAACAATCAGATCAAAAAGGGGAAAAATGATAACGAAAACAAAATGCAAACAACCACAAAAAAACTGCAAATACTATGTTATAATCCACATTCAGCCCCCACAGTCCTCTCTCCAAGTGCAGATTGCTCTCTTGATCATAAGACCAATGGAACTCTCCTGAATCACCTCACTATTGAAAAGAGCCACATCTGTCAGAATTGATCATTTTATAATCTTCTTGTTGCTGGGCAGCATGTTTTCTTGGTTCTACTCACTTCATTAGCATCACTTTATGTAAATCTCTCCAGGCTTTCTGAAATTATCCTGCTGATTGTTTCTTATAGAACAATAATATTCCACAACATTCATATACCATTACTTATTCAGTCATTCTCCAACTAATGGACATCTATTCATTCAGTTTCCAGTTCCTTGCTACAACAAAAAGAGCTGCTACAAACATTTTTGCACATGTGATCTTTTTTTCCTTTTTTATGATCTCTTTGGGATACAGGTTCAGTAGAGACATTGCTGAATCAAAGGGTATGCACAGTTCTATAGCCTTTGGGGCATAGTTCCAAATTGCTCTCCAGAATGGTTGGATCAGTTCACAACTTCCCCCAAAATATATTAGTGTCCCAGTTTTCCCACATCCTCTGATGGAATAGTCTCTAGAGATTCCTATTCATGCTTATCAATGAGCCACATCTAGAGAGACTCTGTGGACACACATACTCTATGCGGGTAATATATACATACACACAGAAACACATACTCACAAGCTATCCCACAAAGCAAATCTTTATTTTCCAACGACATATCCCAAGTATCCTTGATAATATGTACTGAAGATAGATTATCATCTCAGAAAATGAAAACAAAAACAAATTGTTACTCCTCATCCCCCAAATATAACCTCAAATCCATAAGGAATAAAAACCCTTCAAAACATAGAGACCTAGAAGAAGAGGTCAATATCCTGTGAGAATAGGCCATAGTATGTCATTCCCTATTCATCCCTATCATCTTGTTTGCTATCAGAGTTGACTCAAAAATGCTTTCATTAAGCAGGAATCCTGAAACTGCTATTCAATTAGAAAGAACAATCTTTTTATCCATTCATGCAAAAGTTGAACAAACATTAAATATAAAATAACAATAGTAAGATAACTTCTTTTGAGACTATTTTTTATTGGAAACTCACTGAATAGTATAAAAACAATAATAGCAAGGATGAAGGGGAAATTGTATTATATTTGACATCAGGAATTATACTTCAGATACTTAATAGATATATGACCAATTTACAGATCGCTTAACCCTTAAAATTTAGCTTCTTGACCTGCAAAATGGAGATTATAATATGTGTATAGTGTATTTCACAGAGATTTGTGTATAGAGATTTCACAGAGAAAACTTTGTAAGTTTTAGAGCAAATGTGAAATGCTATCATATAAGGTGTCTCAAAAATCTTAGGGCTGTTTTAAGCTTTAATAGAGGAAAGTAGTATGAATATTTTCTTTCTTGCTTTCTTCATTTCTTTGTTTCTCTTTCCTTCTTTCATTCTTCTTGTTTCTTTCTTTTTTTTCTTGTAAAAATGAAGGAATTAAGGTTCAAAAAACCTTGTATACTTATTAACAAAGATAACTTTTAAAAGTTAACAGAGTTATTATTCCTTTAATTGTCAAATCCAACGATCTTTTCTCAATTTTTAATTTTCTTTTCCTTTGATTGTTGTGGCCTTTGATCCTAGTGACCAATTCAATTTCTTTTTGTTTCTCTCTTCTCTGTATTTTAGGCCAGACTTCTTTCTGGCTCTCTTCTTACCTATCAGACCTTTCTTCAGTCTCTCTGGCTGGTCCTCATCCAGAAAACATATCTATTCATTGGCATCCTACAGAGTTCTGTCCTATACTCTCTTCTGTTCTTCCTCTATACTCTTTCACTTGGTAATCTCACTGGCTCCTATGGATTTAGTCATCATTTGTAAGCTTATAATTCTCACATCTACCCATCCTGCCCCAACTTCATTGAAGACCTTCAATCATATATCTCCAACTATCTTTCAGACATTTCAAATTAGAAGTCACTACACATTTTAAACTCAGAATGCAAAATTAAACTCATTCTCTTCCCTGATCTCTTCCACTATCCTCCCAGTCTCTAAGGCTTGCAACTGAGTTGATTCCTCACTATCTTTCACACCTCCCCCAATACACATCTAATCTTTTGCCAAGGTCTATTGATTTCATCTTTGCAACAACTCTTGCATACGCTTCCTTTTCTTCTCTGTCATTTTGGTAAAGGCTCTCATCATTTCACATCTGGACTATTACAATAGCCCTCTGATGAGTTGTCTGCTTCAAATCTGTTCTTACTTCAATCTATCTTCCATTCATTCAGCTACTAAAGTAATTTTCCTAAAGCACATGACCAACCATGTCATGACTCTTCTCAATAACCTCCAATTGTTCCCTATTAGTTCCAACATCAAATATCTCAATTTGCTATTCAAAATCCTTTACAGTAAAGCTTTTTACTAACTTTCCAATCTTCTTATACCTTGTTTTATTTATTTATTTATTTTGCCACACTGGTCTCATGTCTATTCTGTGAACAAAACATTTCATCTCTTAACCCATTTTCTCTGGCTAGTCCTCTTGTCTGGAATGCTCCCTTTCTACATTTCTGACAACTGGATTCCCTGGCTTCTTTTAAGTTTTAAGTAAAATTTAACCTTCTATAGGAAGTCTTTCCTGGGCTTTCTCAATTCTAGTGCCCTCCATTAATTATTTACTATTCATTTTTGTCTCTATTTATTTGCATGTTGTCTTCATTAGATTGTGAGCTGTGTGGGCAGAACTATCTTTTGCCTAGTTTATCACTTAAGATAGTGCCTGGCATATAGTAAGTGCTTATTAAATATTGATTGATTGATTGATTGATTTGAAGCGTGCCTCTGGAATGGATTAGCTGCATGATCATAAGAAGATTCCTTAACGTCTCTGAGCTTCAGTTTCTTCCTATGTAAAATGAAGATAATAGGTATGATACTTTTCTCATATAGATTTTATAAGGATCAAATGAAATAATATATGTAAAGGCCTTTGCAAGCTTAAAATGATAGAAAAATGTAGTTATTGATTAGGGTATTGGAGATGGTGATGATAATAATTATTTAAATGCTGAAGTACTGAGCACACTGGAAGAAAAATGCCCTGTCAATGTAGAGGGTCCTCAAACCAAGCAATAGTATTGGTCTACTTTTATTCTCACTTAGCACAATAGTACATAGGTAGCAACATGAGATGTGTGAGTGTGTGTTTACCAAAAGTTTAACTTGCTAATCTAGAAACATTTCAAGAATAACAATAATAAATGAAGAAAGAAAAAATAAAATCTTTTGCATACATGAGGATGTTAAAGCAAAAGATATATCTCTCTTCCAGAGCACAATTATAATTAAATTTTAATATAAATCACCTGTCACCAAGATCCCAACTTTTAACCCCACCGTCTCCACCTTATTCAATAGCTAAGGAACAATTTTATCTCTCATCATTATTCACATTGGATAACTTTCCATTAAAATTGACTTAGAAAGCCAGCACTTTTTGATGGATCTGAAATTAAAAATAGAGAATTGGAAGACAGGGAGATGAGAATAGGGAAAACAGAATATGGTGGGTACATAGGGATGGGGAGCTCACTGGGGGCAGATTGCCACTTAATTAAAGATAATTCACTTTTCAAAATGAACATCTGGGAAGCTCCTAGAAAAGTTTTCTGACTTGGGTATTTCATTGACTCCTGGAATGAAATCCTGTGTTTTTGCTAGGATTTGAGATCAGAGTAGAAGAAAGGAAATAAAGAACCTTGAATCCAAAGCCAGGAACCTAGAATAATTTTCAATTCTTCCACTATTCACTAATCTATGTAATCTACTTCCTCTTTCATGCCTCAGTTTCCTCCTCTGTAAAGGAGAGGGAAGAGGAAAGGGGAGTTGGATTTGTGTTATCTGAGGTGCCTTCTGATCATTTACAATTATAGCAGCCACTCACCAATTTCAAGATCATTTTTCCATCAACCTTTGTAAGCCAGATTAAACTATTTAAACTCTAGGAAAATGGCAAAGGCTTCTGAGAGTCTAAAATAGCTGCCACCAACCCTGTATAATTTCAGTCATACATAAATATTACTTACTCCCTTTGGTCTTCATTCAAAGCCCCGTTAACTGATTCAGTATTTGAGATACAATTAAATGGAATTTTTTGCCAAAATAAATACAAAAGGTTTAATTGTCTGGAAAATTCACTCATGTGGCATAATAATATCAATAATACATGTATATAAAACATATTCACACACACATGTGTTTATATACACACATAAATGTGTGCCCATTTGCACATATATTTAGGTATATTGGAAACACACACACACACACACACATATATATAAAATCAGACACACACATACAAAGAGATACATATTGAATATGTGTATCCACATTATATATATATATATTTGATAAATGTACATACAGAAATATAATATATATGTGTATAGATAGATATAATTTTAGTTATTTATTGGTCTTGACTTGTGATTTCATCAGTATATAAAACTCCTAGTGAGGACACTCCTTCCACCAAGGCAGATGTCAATTTCTCTATACATTGTTAGTTTTTTATAAGAAATGTAAAAAATGCAGCCTGTGGGGCTCTGGAGTGTGGCCCAAACTGGATTAAATGTAATGGGGAAGTATTTAACAAAATAAATAAAAAACATAATAAATCATAGATAACATTGCATGTTAAAACATTCAAGATGTGGTCTGCGGGATCCTTATAGAGAGTTAAGAGGCTTTCATTTCTATTTTAGTTTACCATCACTGGTCTTAGAGAATTGCATAGAGTCCTAAGAGGTTAATGACTTAGCCAGACTCACCCAGCTAGTATATGTCAGAGGGAGGAATATATAAGCTTACATCTTCCCTACTTTGAAGAGAAATCTCCACTGCCACTCACATCAATATCATTAATAGGGCTGCTAATAATAACCATTATATTACTTGAAACTACTTCCATTATTTTACTCCCTATAGGCGACAAACATTTATTTTTTAACTTGTTCCACCATTTTCAGTCATTTCTGACTCTTTGTGACCCTATTTGGGGTTTTCTGGCAGAGATATTGTAGTGGTTTGTCATTTTCTTCTCCAGCTCATTTTATAGATGAGGTAGCTGAGGCAAATGGTGTTAAGTGACTTTCCCAGGGTCACCCAACTAGTTAGTGTCTGAGTCTGGCTTTGAATTCAGGTCTTTCTGACTTCAGGCCTGGTGCTTTATGAAATAAGCCACCCAGCTGCCTTTATTAGTCCTATTTAGCTATTGCAATGTGCTAAATATGTTACTGGTTGCTGTGATATATAGAAAGCTTAGCTAACACAGGGGCCCTAGCTTCATGGGACTAACAGTCTAGAAAGAGAGAAGACACCAACATAGGCAGATAATCATACTCCTACAAAATGAATAAATGCCACAATAACTCCATGAGGACATGGGAATAGATGTAATTTTACAAATGAAGAAACTGAGGCTCACGTGTTTGGATGCCTTGCATCAGGGCACCAGGCCATGGCCGAAGAAACCCTGGGAACTGATGCCCAGTCTCGTGCTCATGCTATTTTCCTGATGTCATTCTGTCTCTCTCCCCACAAATACTGGATGAATGAGGTCATTTGTTTTCATTCTTGACCTGAAGAAACCTCTGGGCTTAATCAGAGAAAAGGAGCAATCCTCTGATTCCTTTCAGGGCACTGCGGCCTCTGAGCTGTGCTGTGTCTACACTGCTCACACCTGAGTTTCATGAGTGAAAATGACCCAGCATGTCCAGGGTCCCAGAGCCCCAAAGGCTCCAAAGCCCAATCTTTCCCTGAGATTGGCTGGTCTGGGAAAAATAGCAGCAGCAGGTTTCAGATGGTCTCTAATTATTTCAGGACAAACAAAAGTGTGTGTGTGTGTGTGTGTGTGTGTGTGTGTGTGTGTGTGTGTGTGCGTGTGTGTTTGTGTCTCTGTAAGTCTGGGTGTGTGTATGTGTGTGCAAATGTGTCTTGTGTGAGTATGTGTTTGTGTCTCTGTGTGTGTCTGTGTGTGTGAGTGTGTATGTGTGTGTGTGTATCTGTGTGAGTGAGGGTGAGTGTGTATGTCTGTGTCTGAGTGTGTGTTGTGTGTCTATGTGTGTATGAGAGTGTATGTGTCTGTGTGTGTGAATGTTTGTGTCTGTGTTGTGTATCTGTGTGTGAGTGTGTCTGTGCATGTGTGTTTGTGTCTCTGTATGTCTGAGTGTGTGTATGTGTGTGTGAATGTATCTTGTGTGAGTGTGTGTCTGTATGTGTTTATGTCTCTGTGTGTGTCTGTGTGTGAGTGTGTGTCTGTGTGTGTGAGTGTGTATGTATGTGTGTGTATCTATGTGTGAGTGTGTATGTCTGTGTCTGAGTGTGTGTGTCTGTGTGTGTGTGTTGTGTGTCTGTGTGTGTATGAGAGTGTGTGTGTCTGTGTGTGTGAATGTTTGTGTCTGTGTGTGTTGTGTAGTGTGTGTGTGTGAATGTCTGTGTCTGTGTGTGTTGTGTATCTGTGTGTTTGTGTGTCTGTGTGTGTGTGCCTTTCCAAAAACTGCAGAGAGATGCTCTCTTGCCAGTTGTCCTGATGTCACAGTAACACAAGCCCAGAGAAATATAGGCCTCACCCACAAAAGCTCTCTCTTCCTTAACCTTGCTTTTGATATTGTAAATTGCCTTTTGTCCCAGGCCACTTAGCCAGAGTTTAGAGGAGCATTTTCTTGAGTCTGGCTAGAATCACATTCTGCAAAGAAATAGTTGGTCATTTTCTTTTTAATCTGTCAATTTTAATTCCATGGTATGGAAGTGCGCCTTAATCCCTTTGAGAAAAT
The DNA here is from genome assembly GCF_016432865.1 of Antechinus flavipes. Lineage (NCBI taxonomy): Eukaryota > Metazoa > Chordata > Mammalia > Dasyuromorphia > Dasyuridae > Antechinus > Antechinus flavipes. Next base: position 491,891,500 of record NC_067399.1, read on the forward strand.
GATATCTATTTTCTTGTGTGGCCTTGAACTGAACCATAAACCAAGAATCAGTTCAAACTGCTCTGAATGCTAAATGGAATGGAATCTCAAGTCAACAAGTATTTGTAACATCTGTTTGTTAGGCACTGTGGTATGTTCTGGGGATACATAGATAAAAATGAAAAACATTGCTTCCTTTAAGAAGCTTACATTTTACTGGGTGAAAACAGCATGTACAAAGATAAATAAATATAAAATTCTGATAATTGATGGGAACATGCAAATTAAATTTTACTATTAAATGAACTGACACAATGAAAAAGACTTTAAATATATGCTATGAATGGACTTGTATTTTTTAACAAAATTTTTAGATAATCAGTTTAAACCCCAAATCCTGGAATTTTCTAAAATCACTGAATTAATATAATCACTCAGTTTAGCCCTGGATCATTTGACGAGTCCTTCTCTGTTGATATGAAAATAAATGTTAGTGAATAATGTGTGAGCTATGAAAAAGAAGACACCTATCTGCCATTTCTGAAAGCAAGCTCAGTAGGGCCTCCAAAAATATTCACTAGATATTTTCTGTGGTATTCTATGCTCATTAGTACCGAGGAGAAAAAAGTTCTCGCTTTCGCTTTCTCTAGATTTTGTTCTAGATTCCTCTTCATCATATCGCCATGTCTAATTAATTGTCTGGTTTTGTCAATTCTACCTTTACAGAATCTCCTAGATGTGTCTATTTTACTCCACTCATGCAGCTACCACTCTACATCATGACCTCCCTACCTCTCTTTTGGACTAGAATCCTAAATAGTTGTCTTGCTTCTATTTTTTTTTTTCTTTCGAATTCACCCATCACAAATTTGCCAAAATAATCTTTTTAAAGTATAAGTTTAGCCATACCACAACCCTATTCAGTAATTCTCATTGGCTCCTTATTATCCTCCAGAACAAAATATAAAGTGTCCTCTGTTCAGTGTCTGAAATCATGTACAATCAGACTCCTTTCCAAAATTCAACATTAGTCTCTTTGACACAGTCCCTGTTCCCTCCAAAATCACTAGCTTGTTCTTTCTCTTGCACAACAAACCATCTCTATTACTGTGCCTTAGCACAAGCTGTCTGTCCTCCAAGCCTGAAATGCACTGTCTCATTACTTCCTCCTCTAAAATAGCAAACTTCCTTTAAAACTCAGTTCAGGTACCAAAACCTACCTGAGATTTCATGCCTTGTATTCACTTACAGGACACATATATATTGGTAATACATGATGTATCCTATAGGGAAACATAAGATTTTTGGAGGGAGGAAACACTTCTTTTTTTTTTTTTTTTTTTTTAATCCCCAGGCCTTAGCAAAGCATCTATATGTAAGGTGTTTTGGGTTTTTTTTTTTTTAAACAAATATTTTCTGAATTAATTTGAATTTTTTATTTTACTGTCAGATGACTGAGACCAGAGAGAGAACATGCTTTTTTTTTTTTTTTTTTTTTGGGGGGGGGTGCATCTTGTTTGTTTTTTGGTTTGTTTTCAGACAGTAAAGTTGTTAATGCTATGGTTAGAATATAAATAATATTCTAAAGCTATAAAGGGAAGGAATGACCATTTGTTTCAATCTTTGCTGAGATCTCATAAAAAATAGGATCATAGATAAATAGTTTGGATCAATGTTAGAGGTCTTTCACTTCAACCCTCCAGTTTTACATATATTAGCTGGTATTTATATAATGTGGGCTATATACCAGGCATTATAGAAAGTACTACACAAATATTATTTTATTTTCTCCTCATAATAACTGGGTAAATGCTATTATCATCATTATTTTACAATTGAGGAAAAGAAAGCAGATTGAGGTTAAGTGACTTGCCCAGCATCACAAAACTAGTCGGTATCTGAGGCTGGATTTGAATTCAGGTTTTTCTGACTCCAGGCTCAGAGTTCTGTTTGCTGAATCAACTAGCTGCCTAATATACTGCACATATGACAAACTAAGGGACAGACTTGCTCAGATCAAATAGCTAAAAAGTGCATGAGGCATTATTTGAATCAATATTTTCCTTACTCTCATTCCAGTGTTGCGCCCTTTACACTAATGAATGGTGTCAAACTCAAATCAGAAGAAGAGAAATCCCTGCAGGCAACATATTGACTTAGAAAATCCCATATAAGGAGTGAGACCGAGATGGTGAAGTATAGGCAGCAACCCAGCTGAAATCTTTCAACATTCTTTTCCAAGAAGCTTTAAAATAACAGCTCAATTCAAATTTTGGAGCAGCAAAAGGTGAGAGTGAGACAATTTTCCAGCCAAGACAACTTAGAAAACTATCCAACACATGGTGGCAGCAGTACTGGTATAGATTTTTGAAGTGGCAGCAGTAGCAACACCTTCTGAAGCTCATGGCCCAGAAATAGTAAGGCTGGACAACTGGTCAAAAAGAGATTACAATGAGTCCTTCGCTAGCACTTGCTACAGCTGGCATTGACTGGAAACTCTATTAACCATAAGCAGTTCTATGTTGCAGTTAAAGGAGAGGAGTACTAGCACTTGTAGCTGCAGAAGAGTAGGGAATCTGGTCATAGTTCTAGGGCCAAGAGAGATAAGAAAAAGAAATGAGAGAAAAGTGATTGGGGAAAGAAATTAGATTAATGCAAGAAATTTATTGAAAAGAGAGTTAACAACTTGATAAAAGAGGCACAAAAATTCACTGAAGATAAAAACTCCTTAAAAAGCAAAATTGGCCAAATGGAAAAAGAGTTTCTTTTTTAAGCTCATTAAAGAAAATTATTACTTAAAAGGTAGAATTGGGCAAGTCAAAGCTAGTGTCTCCATGAGACATTAGTAAACAATTAAAGTCAAAAGGAGGAAAATATAAAAGAAAATGTGAAATCTTATTGGAAAAACAACTGACCTGGAAAATAAATTGAGGAGAGATAACGTAAGAATTATTGGATTACCTGAAAGCTATGATCAAAAAAAGAGCCTAGACATCATATTTCAAGAAATTATAAAGGAAAACTGCCATAATATCTTATCACCAGAGGGTAAAATAGAAATTGAAAGTCTCCACTAACTGCCTCCTGAAAGAGATCCCAAAATGAAAACTCTCAGGAATATTATAACCAAATTTCAGAGCTCCCAGGTCAAAGAGAAAATATTGCAAGTAGCTAGGGAAAAAAAAACAATTCAAATACCATATAACTACAGTTAGGATCACACAAGATTTAGCAGCTTCCCTGTTCAAGGAGCACAGGCATGGAATATGATATTCCAGAAGGCAAAGGAGCTGGGATTGTAACTAGAATACCTTAGCCAAAAAACTTAATTATAAATCTTAGGAGGAAATGAGTATTTAATGAAATAAATGATTTAGAAGCATTCCTGATGAAAAGACCAAAGTTTGAATAGAAAATTTGACATTCAGACACAAGACTCAAGCATAAAAAGATAAGTATAAAATCATAAGGTATTTAAAATGTTTAAACTATTTACATTCCTATATGGGAAGATAATACATGTAACTCCTAAAACCATTATCATTATTGAAAAAGTTAGGAGTCTGCTTAGATAGAGGGCATGAGTGTTAGTTGATTATATTGGATGATATCCAAAAATAAAAATTTAAGAGTAAGAAATGGAGTGTTTTGGGAGAAGAGGGAAGGAAAAGGTAAGAATGAGGATTTCTTCCCCCACATAAAAGAAGCATGAAAGCAAGAGCTTTTTATAATGGAGGAGAAAGTGTGGTGAGGTAATATTTGAACCACACTTTCACCAGGATTTGTTCAAAAAGGAAAGACTGTGTGCCTGTGTGTGTGTGCATGCATGCATGTGTATATCCTCAGTCGGACCTAGAAATCTCTCTAACTATAGGGAAATAGTAGGGTAAGAGAATGAGAGATGTCAGGAAAGAGAGGACAGATTAAGGGAGAAAATGATCAGAAGCAAAACAGACTTAAGAAGGGGGAGAGAGAGAGAGAGAGAGAGAGAGAGAGAGAGAGAGAGAGAGAGAGAGAGAGAGAGATAAGCAGAAGAAAATAAGGTGGAGAAAAAGACACACTGTTAAACATATCTGTGAATGTCAATGGGATGAACTCATAAATGGAAGCAGATAGCAGAATGGATTAGAAACCAGAATCTAACATTATTTTATTTATAAGAGACACATTAAAAAAGAAAGAAAGAAAGAAAGAAAGAAAGAAAGAAAGAAAGAAAGAAAGAAAGAAAGAAAGACAGACATACACAGAGTTAAAATAAAAGGTTAGAGCAGAATCTAATACACTTTAGTAAAAGAAATGAAGTGGAAATGAAATAATCAGGGGTAGTAATCATGATCTTAGAGAAAGTAAATGCAAAAATAAACCTGATTAAAAGAGATAATCAGAGAAACTACATTTTACTTAAAGGTACCATAGACAATGAATTAATATTTTTCAAATATTAAAGCAATTTTCTTTTATAAAATCCTCCTTTCATAAATATGTAGGGAACTGAATAAAATTTATAAAAATAAAAGCCATTCCCCAATTGATAAATGATTAAAGAATATGAACAGGTAGTTTTCAGAAGAATAAACAAAGCTATTTATAGTCATATGGAAAATGCTTCAAATCACTGTTGATTAGTAAAAATGAAAACAATATGGGTGTACCACTTCATGACAAATGCTAGAAGGATTGAGGGAAAATGAATATGCTAATAAATTATTGATGGAGTTGTGAAGGGATAAAACTGATAGTTGTGAACTAGAGTGCAATTTGGAAATATGCCCAAAGGGTTACCTCAAAGAGACTAAAGAAAAAGAAAAGAAACTTATATGAAAAAAAAATTCTAACAACTCTTTTTGTGATGGTAAAGAATTGGAAATTTAGGGGATGCTCATCAATTGAAAAATGACTGAACAGGATGAGGCATATAAATGTGATGGAGTACTATTGTGTACAAGAAGTAATGAGGGGGGTGACTTCAGAAAAATATGAAGAAGATCTATATGATTTTTTGCAAAATGAAATAAAAAAAGGATATCATTCACTGTACATAGAAACAACAATATTATAATGATGATCAACTATGAAAGACTTGATTACTCTGTTCAATATAATGATCCAAGATAATTCCAAATTATTCATAATGAAAAAATGTTATCCATCTTCAGAATGAGAAATTGTGAACACAAAGTGCAAATTAAAGTGTAACTTTCCTGTCAATAAGAAGTTATTTATTTAAAATAAATAAATAAAAGTGTAACTTTCTTGCTTTTTTTGTGCAATATGGTAACATGGAACTATGTTTTGCATGATAACATTTAGTCTTTTCACTGAGTGGAGAAAAAAATATTTAAAACAAAAATTAAACAGAAAACTGTCAAATAATAAAAATTTTGAAAGAAGAAAACCACATACTAACATTTTGTAGGTTCTATTGTATTTTTATTTATTTAGTTAAATGTTTTGCAATTACATTTTAATCTGATTTAATTTGAGTGTTGTATGTGGATCAAAATAAAGCCATCATCCCTCATGTTGAACATCTGTGTTCTACACTATGATGCTTGAGCTTCAGTACTATCAGTTCCATCTTAATGTCTCCTTTCCCAATAAATCAGTATTATGATAGTGCTGATTTCTTCTCTGGCACTTTGAAAACCATTGTAATGGGTCAGATTTGAGGCAGATTAAGAGTAGGGTTATTACATCCCTTTAAAAGTCTATCTCAATAAAGAACTATTTCTTTTACTTGCTGAATCTTAAATGGGCCCAATCCTGGGAAGGTAATAAGACTCAATAGTTGTTACCCCAAACCAGTAGGATCTAGCTTCAGCAGGCATCTACTAGACCTGAAAGAATTACAGTAAGCATTTGTGGAATTGAACCCAAAAGAAATAATGTCTCTTGCTGATGAATTTTGCTGACTAGTTGGGAAATGCAGTCCATTCACAAACAACTAGGATGCTATATAATGCAGAATAAAGGCTTAAAAGATATACAAAGTAAGTACTAAGCCACCTCTAAGGGAAAAAGAAATGAAGTTGGATTCCATGAAGAAGGCCACCTATAATCATAGCCTCAAAGGTATCAATAAGTTCTTCAATAAGCCAGAATAGGAGAAAAGGGAGAAGAGCAAAGAAAAGGAGGAAAGACTTTCCAAATGTAGAAAGGATAGGGAAAGTAAGACAACAGGATAGTGTTGGGCCTGTATATGGGACAGGGAATATTCATTTTGGCCACAGTATAGTGTATTTGAGGAAATTATGTGAGATAAAGTTGAAAACTTAGGAGCTATCAGATTATGGAAGGCTTTGATTACTATGTTAAAAAGTTTGAATTTGCTTAATAAGTCATTAGGGAGCTATCAAAGATTTCCTGGAGCCAAGAAAAGGAATATTTATTTCTATTTCCTGTTTCTATTTTCCTTTCTTGCCCAACTTGTATCCTCTTTGGAATCTGTTCTTTAAAGTATTAATAATATTTGATTATTAAAATATGATAATATGACAAAATAATATGACAGAATGGGGCAACTAGGTGATGCAGTGGATAGAGCACCAGACCTGGAGTCAAAAAAAATCTGAGTTTAAATTCAGCATTGAACACTTACTTATCTATGTGACCCTGAGCAAGTCCTTTAACTCTGTTTACTTCAATTTCTTCATCTGTAAAATGAGCGGGAGAAAGAAATGACACATCATTCCAGTATCGTTGCCAAAAAAAATCCCAAATAAGGTCATTAAGAGTCAGACATAACTGAAACAATTGAATAAATATGACATAATGGATTAAAAAAAAACAGACTTAGATAGATCTGAGTTCAAGTCCTACCTTGAACATGTACTAACTAATTGACCCTGAACAAGTCTTGTAATATCTTATCCCACTCAATTCTCCAAAATTATAAATTGTAGGAGACTTGTTAATATGCACTGGTGAAAATAGTTTTCTCACCAGGATTCCCCTATTCTCATAAAATCCCAGATATGTACCAATGATATTTTAAGAATTTTGCAATTAAAAAGAATATCAACAAAGCAGGAGCGACTTTTTGTGCTATGGATTCTCCAATGACTTTTCAAACTCAGCACATCCAAAAGGGAATTTATCTTTTCCTCTAAACTGTTCCCTCTTTCTTTCTTTGTTGTCATTATCAAAGGCACAATTACTGAAACTCACAACCTGTGTCATCTTCAACTCCTCACTCACATTACCCAACATATTCATTATAAAGTTAAATCTTATCATGTCTAACTTTTTAACAACTCTCCTGTATGTCCCCCTTTCTCCACTCATATAACCACTACCCTAGTACAATCCCTTTCATTAACTCTTGCCTGGACTATTACAATAATTTTATAATTTGTCTTCTTGCCTCAAGTCTCTCCTCATTCTTTTTTGGGGTTCTCACTTCCTTGAGAAGTCAGGGAGGTCATGACCACCTATGTTCCAAATCAAAAGAAAGCTGGAGATGTTAGAATCCTGGTCTTAACTCAATGGAATTGATACAATGCTTATTGGTTCACACATTAGAGCAAATCCTTACAAGGTGTTAAGTCACTAGTATTGATAGAAATAATGCCTAAATTAACACCTTTGAGAGTTCACACATTAGTTCACATGTTTGGGAGATTTCAGGGTTCAGTATGAGATATCCAAATTCACACCTCCCATAATCCCACTCTCAGAGGAGGAGTCAACCTTTGAGTTTACGCTTCTAAAAGTTTACGCCTCTATAAATGTCACTCACTAAATAAAATCTGGTGATTCTCTATTAAATATAATATCAAACATAAAACCTTCTATTTGACATTTAAAGCCACTAACAGTCTGGCCCCTTCCTAGCTTTTTGGTCTTCTTAATACTTTACTTTCCTCCATATACCCTTTGATCTTGTTACACTGATCTCTTTATTTCCCTCCACATAGGATGCTGTTTTTTGATTCTGCACTTGCAATGGCTGCCCTCCATGCTGGGAAGGCTCTCTCTGATTTCCTTCAGTTCCTGCCTTCTGCAAGAGGCCTTCCAGGACCCCTGCCTTTTTTCTAAGATTACCTTCAATTATCCTGTTTGTATCTTTAGGTATTATTTGCATGTTGTCTCCTTTACTAAAATATGGATTTATTGAGAGTAAGGACTATGTTTTTTGCCTTTCTTAGAATCTAAGTGCTGCTCCAAAATAGGGCCATAACAAAGAAAAATTCTAAGAAACATGAAGTGGTTTTATGAACTAATGCAAAGCAAAGAAAATGGAACCAAGAAAACAATGGCATAATGACTGCAATGCCATAAATGAAAATAAGAGGAAAAGACAACTGAGCTCTGATTAATTTCAATGATTAATTTTGGTCTGAGAAAGGTAGAGGCCTATGGCAGTACTATTGAATGTTTTGTCAATCAATTTTCATAACTGTTTTTCTTTGTAATAAATAAAAGTTCAATATATGTTCTTAATGTTAGTCCTTATTCTTAGTGTATCTTTGTTGTATCTACATGTTCAATACTTGAAATACTTCTATTTCAGTGCAAAGACTTATATTAGATAGATTCATACATCTTGAACAAAAAAGTTATGAGTCAATTAAAGTTTTGATCTATATAAAATACATTTTTATTCAAAATATTATTGATGAATTTTTTTTCAATTTTTGAAATTCAGCCATATTTTATTTTTCTAATTGCAAGTAAAGATAGTTTTCATCATTTGTTTTTGTAAGATTTTGAGTTCCAGTTTTTTTCTCCCTTCCTGGCTAAGGCAGAAAGCAATCTTATACAGGTCATAGATGCACGATAATTTTTGAAATATTTCCATATTAGTCATTTCTGAAAGAAAAATCAGAACAAAAGGAGAAAATCATGAGAAAGAAAAAGCAAACAAAAAAGTGAAAAATAGTATGTTTCTATGCTAATTCAGTTCCATAGGTTTTTCTCTGGATAGAAAAAGTAGTTTCCATTGGAATCTATTGGAATAATGTATTGCTGAGGAGAACTTAAGTCTATTATAGTTGAGCATATTGATGCCTCAATGAGTTCACAGTTTATCAGGGAGATTACATACAAACAACTATATACAAATAAGATATATAAAGGAAAATTGGAGATAATCACAGAATGAAGGCACTAAGAATAGGGACTAACCAAGGACATACATTGAACTCTTATTTATTACAAAAGAAAACAGTTATGAAAACAGATTGATAAAACATTTGATCGTGTATGCAACATTGTGCTGCCTTAAGCCTTTAGCTTTCTACTAAGAGGGAAAAAAAGTTTCATCATCTGTTTTCTCAGACCAAAGTTAGTCATTGCAATTAATCAGAGCTCAGTTGCCTTTTCATCTTATTTTAATTTATGGCATTGCAGTCATTATGTCATTGTTCTCTTGGTTCTATTTTCCTTGCTCTGTATCAGATCATAAAACAATTCCATGTTTCTTTGGATTCTTTATATTTGTCTTTCTATTATGACCTAATATTCTATTACCTTACAATATAATAGTTTTTTCAGCATTCATCATCCACTTTTTTCCAATATTTTTTTTTTGCTACCCAAAAAAATGACTGTGGTATATGCTGAACCATCTTTTCTATAACCATTCATTCTACCCTTCTCAATTAGAATGCATTTTTTCTCTCCTCCACAAAGTTCTGGTCTAAGAATGGTCTTCATCTAAACAAAAATCACAACAATAATGTACTATAATGAATAAGTGGAATAAGGCATTAAACAAAATCTGTCTTTAGATTTGTCCCTATAATAGTAGCTGACATTCTAATAGTAATTTAGAGTGATAAAGCACTTTGTAATCATGATTTCATTTGCTCCTCCCAATAGTCCTATGAGAAATTTCCCATTTGAAAGATGGGAAAATTGAGGCTCACAGAGACAAAGTGATGACACTCCAAATGTAGTAATGGAAAGAGTTGAGTTTGAAACTAAAGATCCCTGATTTCAGGTCCAACGTTCTTTCTTCTGTGTAATGCAAAACATAAACATCACAGTTTGAAAGATGTCATTTGTAGAAGGAAGCCATTTGCAGAGTGGAGCTATTTCCAAATCTTCTCTGTCTCTGTCTCTCCTTCTCTGTCACACACACACACACACACACACACACACACTAGCTCTTGTGTGGCTGCAAATAAGAAAAGTTGAATACTTTTCTTAGTGTAATTCATCTCATTTATTGACAAAGGGGTACCCATCTCCTCCCCCAATCCTGTGCATTTGTCTGCCAAAGCTCTGAGATTCTTGGCATTCAGTATGATTTGTAATGTAAATTATATAATTGTACTTTCACATATTTTAACATCAAATGGAATGATTGACTACAGAATCTGAGCAGTCTACAGGTGGGGGTCAATTATCATCAGAATAATCACAGGGCCACACAAGAATAGCATAGCCATAGAGTATGACATATTTTTATCTCTATGCATTTCAATGAAGTCAGGCTGGTACATAAAAGGTTATCACCTAGGAAACATATTTTCCTAAGCACAAGTTAAACATGCAAGCCAGATCAGCATAGATATTCAATTTAGCCAGTCAACCCTAACCTATTAATATTTTAACAAAATCCAGTGAGGATAATTTTTTTTCTTTGATCCCATTTCGTTTGAGCAGCCGGGAAAAAGAAGAAAAATTAAAAACAAAATAGTCAAGCATACAGAATGAGGTTATGTATTAAGTGGGCTATTTAATGTTTCTGGCATTTCATAGCCCTGGGGAAAGTGTGGATGGATTTAACAATCAAGATCTGTGTTCCCTTGGCCACAAAGTTCGAGGCACATAAAATAATCTATACTTCTAAGCTGACAAATCTTACCTGACACTCGACTTCATCTCACCGGGACTCCCTAAATCAGCATTAATCATGTGTTACAGGGAATACAGAGAATTGTAAAACACACCCAGCTGAAGAGGGAGATGGAAGGTCTTCAGGCAAAGGTTTTAATCAATACTAGGTGGGATGATAACCAGCAGCTATTGTTTTAATCTTTGCATATGTGAAGGAATGATGCAAAACACAAGTTTACCAGGAGCCTTGGCAGCTTTAAAGGTGGCCTGTGGAAAACAAAAATTGAGTGGGAGTTTAGTCAGAGTTTAGGGGTCTATTAGTCAACCAATGCATATTATCTTTTATGGATGAGTTATGGTTTGCATTTGGAGTTGCATTTGCACTGAACCTTTGCAAGGGGCCTGGGATCTCAGGACCTCCCTTTCCCAAGATTCAAGTCACATGCATTTATTAAGCACCTATTATATGCCACCTATTGTGATAGGCAATAGAAAAGATATAAAAATGAAGTAAACATTGGCTTCAGTAATTTACATTCTACCAGGAATGTCAAAATAAAAGAGGAAATTATTTTTAATTTAAATTTTCAGTTTCAAATTCTCTCCCTCCTTTTGCCCCTTCTTTACCCATTGAGAAGACAAGAAACATATTATCAGTTATATATATCAGCCATTTTTGACATTGGCTATATTGCAAAATAAATAAAACAATGACACATACACATGCACATATACATACACACAAAAGAAAGAAAGAAAAAAAGAAAAAGAAAGAAAGAAAGAAAAAAGAAAGAAAGAAAGAAAGAAAGAAAGAAAGAAAGAAAGAAAGAAAGAAAGAAAGAAAGAAAGAAAGAAAGAAAGAAAGAAAGAAAGAAAGAAAGAAAGGAGAGAGAGAAGTGAAAAAAATATATTTCAATCTATACTCAGAATTCATCAGGCCCCTTCTGGAGGTGAATAGCATTTTCCAACATGAGTGTTTTGGAATTCTCAAGGATCATTTTATTAATCAGAGTAGCTAAGTCTTTTTCAGTTGATTGTTATTACAATATAGATGTTCTCCTTTTTCTTCTTACTTCACTTTGCATTGGATCATATAAGTCTAAGGGGAACTTTAAAAAAAAAATATGATGCATAAGGGAAAATGAATTGGATTTACTACTTGTGTAATCTCAGGCATTTCATATTTCCTTTATGGAATTCAAATGTCCATAAAATGAAAGAATTGGACTAGGTTTTGTCTAAGATAACTTGTATCTCTAAAACTTACCATCCTGCTCAGTTCTTTTTACTCTACTCTAGCCAATTAGTCAAAGAGGAGAATATGAAACTTGACAATGCTTAACCACAATATCAACTTTTCATAGAATTGTAAGGGAGAAGTTCTATCTTAATCTCAAAAATATAATCACAAGAGTTAATTGAATCACTCAATGAATCAAAGTTGTAAACTAGTTTTGAGCAGGCCCTTATTAGTTTGAGACTATTATTTAATTTTGTTCATGGATATAAAGCAGATGATACTAAATAAGAAACATCTCATGATTAGTTGAAAAGATTAGGTCAAATTCCTGACATATGTATAAAACAGTAAATAATCCATACTAGTAGTAGAAGAGTTCTGGTTGAAAGGATTCTGATTCAAAAGTTGGAGCTAAGGGGATGAGGAGAATGACAAAAGGACAGAGGAAGAAAAAAAGAGAGAGAGACACACAGAGAGACACACAGACAGACACAAAAAGAAGAGAGAGATAAACTGGGACTATTCTCTCCCTTCCACGGCCCCCAACACTCACTGGCCATTTCAACAGAGATTGGACAATTAGAAGATCATGCATTTTATTGAGATTAAAGAAACTGAATGAGGAGACAACACAGGACTATAGTTATCCAGAAAATGGCAGCACTCCCAGAATCATAGTGTTACCTGTGGTTCAGACTACCTTCCAAAAACAAACAAATGTTATGGTTGTTCCCTGTAAAGATGATCATGGCAAGTTCAGATCACTAATCCCCTGTTTTTATGGATTTAATTATTGCTCCTCCAGCTTCACAGACCCTATGGATGATACTCTTCTTCTTCTAACAGGCATGTTATTCAAGAAATTTCCTATTCTCCAGGTAATTCTTGGATTATGGCTAGATTTCAAGGAATCTGTGAGTTTAGATAGAGAAAAACATTTTTATTTTCACTCACCTTTGATTTCCATTGTAATCCTATGTATTTTATGTTATGCAATTAAAAACATGGCTCGAGAAGAAATCCAGAAACTTCATAAACCCAATGGGATTTATGACATGCACATAAACACACACACACACACACACACACACACATACTACACACAGAATTTAAGACCTCCTGCTCTAATGCTAGACTCTTGAATTTTGGATAATTCTCGAAAAACTACTTAATCTCCTTTCTTTGAACAAAAGTCTAGACTTGATATGACTGCATAAGAAATTCCCATTCTTAGGAAAAACTGGATTTTAGGACTTTTATATTTAGGGATATTTGCAGAGTAATATGCAAGGCTGATATTGGCCCACAAATCTCTAATTTCTTGCTAGAAGGCTAGATTATAGGATCATTCTGTCTAGAAAATCATAGTTCCTAGGAACCAGGAGTATTGTTCATTGTCTCCCTCTCAAGCCAAGTAAGCAAATATATTTATACTACGTGCTTTTGCAGGAACTCTATAATTGCCCAAGTTTCTGCCATCTTTTGGGTTGAGCAGTCCAATTTCAGAGATTGTTCTCTTGGGTTAAAAAATTTCTTGGATGAGAAATTAAGGTTTCCATACCTCTGATCCATAGCAACTTCCATTGTTTGATTGTTTATTAGTTCCTGAGAGGAGAGGAAAGGCAGAGGAAATTGTGCATAAGAACAGGCATCTCTCACACTGAATACAGCTCTATGTTATGTTTTGATATGTCCTTTGAAAAAGAAGAAAGAGAGAGGGGGGGGGGAGAGAGAGAGAGAGAGAGAGAGAGAGAGAGAGAGAGAGAGAGAGAGAGAGAGAGGAGAGAGAGAGAGGGAGAAGGAAAGAAAGAAAGAAAGAAAGAAAGGAAAGAAAGAAAGAAAGAAAGAAAGAAAGAAAGAAAGAAAGAAAGAAAGAAAGAAGAAAGAAAAAAGAAAGAAAGGAAGGAAGGAAGGAAGGAAGGAAGAAAGAAAGAAAGAAAGAAAGAAAGAAGAAAGAAAGAAAGGAAAGAAAGAAAGAAGAAAGAAAGAAAGAAAGGAAGGAAGGAAGGAAGGAAGGAAGGAAGAAGGAAGGAAGAAAGAAAGAAAGAAAGAAAGAAAGAAAGAAAGAAAGAAAGAAAGAAAGAAAGAAAGAAGAAAGAAAGAAGAAAGAAGAAAGAAAGAAAGAAAGAAAGAAAAAAAAAGGAGAGAGGGAGGGAGGGAGGGAAGGGGGAAAGGGAAAGGAAAGGGAAAAGAACATCATGGCTTTATAGGCTCATTCCATTCATTGGGAGGACCAAACAAATTGATTCAAACAAATTGACTCTTGATCAGTCCATCTTTCATGTAAGAAGAGGTGTTTGGATTAGTTTCCTCTAAAAGTTCTTTTCATCTCTGAACTTATGATCCATCTTCCCATGACCCCTCTGAAATATTGCTGGTATAGTTGTTGAATGCTGCAGAATCAGGAGATAAATGGGCAGGTTGGAGAACCAGTGATTGAAACTTTTTCTCTTAAATCTTCATCACCATTTGAATCTGTCAATTTATAAGGTGATGAAGACAGTTGACCCTAAATTTTAATCCATGTAGCCACTGCCTTTTAATGAGTGGCTATTCCCAAATTCTAGGTGAAACAAAGGAATAGAACAAAGTTTGACATGAATTAAAGGTCAGTTTGTCCAATGGACTTCAGCTAATTGTTTTTGTTCTGAGAGAAGGGGAATGAATTCTATCATATTCATGGTCCTCAGTGACTGCATCCTCATTTTCATTAGCAATATCTTTACCCAGTTGGTTGCAAAGAGCCCACTGCAAATTCTGTGCAGAATTCATATTGATGCAAAATAATTTGGCAACTGCAAATGAAAGAATTCTTTCCATCTTGCCCAGCATGAATGTGAGACGGGGCAGAGTCTGCCTGGCAAATAGAAAGAGGAAAAAAAAAAAAAGAAATGTCTGTTCACAATCAGGAAAACATGAGCACATTAAGGAACAGTTTCCATTCTCCATGCTTGAAGGGAGACAGCCACCACCAAGCTACTGAAAACAAAAAGCCTAGTTTCAGAAACCCGCCTGTCACTCTCTCCTTGTTTTCATCACATGCTTTTTCCTTGACCTAATTAAAGCTCTTGCTTTATACTAAATAATTTCTGAAGCTGGCTGTCATTTTCCAAAGCTGGTCTTTTTAAACTCTATCAACACCTAGAACAGAATCATGCATCCAAAATGTCCCAGTAATTAATATGAATGTCTTAAATGCTCCTTCACACCAAGAGAAGAAGGTACTCTGCTTTTCACATTTGGAGATGACAAATGTCTTGAAAGGGAAACTGCTTTCTCTCTGGTAGAAGAATACATTTGCAAAAGTCCTATACCTAGTATAACAGCACCTGAGTTCAAATCCTATCTTTTTCACTAATAACATAACTTGTTGTTGTACCTTCTTACTCTGAGTCTCAGTTTCTGCATTTAGAAAAAAAGATGATTAAACTAAACAACTCCAAAGCTGATATTGCCTTGCTTAATTTTTAAGCCAATAAATATAAATACTTCAATGTACAAGGAAAAAGGATTGTAAATGAAACTATGAACTTTTATTATGTATAGTTTATTTATTAAGGTATATTTTGGAGCAATTAGATGGTGCACTTGGTCTGGAATCAGGAAAATCTGGATTCAAATTCAGCCTTATTAGCTGTGTGACTCTGAAAAAGTGACTCAATTCTTTTTGTTTTAGTTTCCTCATCTGTAAAATGAGCTGGAGAAGGAAAAAGGAAATCACTTCAGTGTCTTTGCCAGGAAAACCTCAAATGGGATCATAAAGAGTTGAACATGACTGATACAACTAAACAATAACAATATATTAAGTTGAACAAGCTTTTTGTTTTTTTGTTTTTTGGCAGGAAAAATGGGGTTAAGTGACTTGTTTAGGGTCACACAGCTGATAAGCATTAAGTGTTTGAGGTCAAATTTAAACTCAGATCCTTTTGATTCCACAGCCCAGTGCTCTACCCATTGCCCTCTCTCTAGCTGTCCTTGAACAAGCCTTTAACAGAATTGACTCATTTGTATTCCCTTCTGAACTTTTTGGGCATTTTTCCTTCGTACTTTTTAATGCCTTAGTGATGTTCTCTGTCACTTTACTCCTGTCTCTCCCTCAACCCCTACCCTCTTCACTCCAAGCTTTCCCTTATATAGTCGAATGAAGCAAATCAACACATTGGATTTGTATAGAGATGTCTATCTTATTCAAACTGCTAGTCCATCACCTTCTTCCAGAAAGGAAGGAAGCATATGAAACTGAAATCATGATTTCATCCTTTGTATAACACATTTGCATATATGGATGATCCCTTTTAATCCTCAATTTCCAGATCTTTTTTACAAAACAAAAAAATAAAGCAATCACTATTCTGAATTCAGTCAACATGGACTTGAAACAAAGTTTTCTTTCTTATCCTGACTGCCCAGATTTGTTTTTTATACATCTCTATGTGCACATGTGTATGTGAATGCACAAACACACACATCACTAGTTTGAAGTTTAAATACATTTCCAGACATTTTACACAGGAGGTTAACTCAAGATTGCTTTTTCCTAGGGGGTTAGAGAGAGAGTCTGAGTCTTTCTAGGTGCCTCAATAACTATACCCTTTATACCAGACCTTTAACTCAATATCTGATAGGTATAATATTTGTCAAGTTCTGAGTCCTTGGAATTGGACTCTGTGCCTTCCATAACTCCCTTCTCCAATCTATCCTTTATATAACTAACAAATTGTTATTCCTTTTTTTTTAATAATTATAACTTTTTATTGACAGAACCCATGCCTGGCTAACTTTTTACAACATTCTCCCTTGCACTCACTTCTGTTCTGACTTTTCCCCTCCTTCCCTCTATCCCCTCTCCCAAATGGCAAGCAGTCCTTTACATGTTAAATATGTCACAGTATATCCTAGATCCACTATATGTGTGCAGAACCGAACAGTTCTCTTGTTGCACAGAGAGAATTGGATTCAGAAGGTAAAAATAACCCGAGAAGAAAAACAAAAATGCAAGCAGTTTACACTCATTTCCCAGTGTTCTTTCTTTGGGTGTAGCTGCTTCTGTCCATCCTGGATCAATTGTAACTGAATTAGCTCTCTTTATCGAAGAGATCTACTTCCATCAGAATACATCCTCAAAGAGTATCGTTATTGAGGTATATAATGATCTCCTGGTTCTGCTCATTTCACTTAGTATCAGTTCATGTAAGTCTCGCCAACCCTCTGTATTCATCCTGCTGGCCATTTCTTACAGAATTATAATATTCCATAACATTCATATGCCACAATTTACCCAGCCATTCTCCAATTGATGGGCATCCATTCATTTTCCAGCTTCTAGCCACTACAAACAGGGCTGCCACAAACATTTTGGCACATACAGGTCCCTTTCCCTTCTTTAGTATCTCTTTAGGGTATAAGCCCAGTAGTAGCACTGCTGGATCAAAGGGTATGCACAGTTAGATAACTTTTGGGGCATAATTCCAATGGCTCTCCAGAATGATTGGATTCATTCACAACTCCACCAACAATGCATCAGTGTCCCAGTTTTCCCGCATCCCCTCAACATTCATCATTATTTTTTCCTGTCATCTTAGCCAATCTGAGAGGTGTGTAGTGATATCTCAGAGTTGTCTTAATTTGCATTTCTTTGATCAATAGTGATTTGGAACACTCTTTCATATGAGTGGTAATAGTTTTAATTTCATCCTCTGAAAATTGTCTATTCATATCCTTTGACCATTTATCACAAATTGTTATTCCTAAAACACAGGATTAACTATACTACTCCCTGTTCAAGAAATTCTAGCGGTACCCATTGTCTCACTGATAAACCACTGACTCTTCTATTTGACAATCAGTCCCTTCACAATCTTTCTACAGCCTACCCTTTCCATATTATTATCTTCATTCATTTTTCATTTTAGCCAAAATGGCCTATTTACTTTTTCCCCATGTAAGAAATTCCAATTTTAGCTTCCTTGACTCCCTCCCCAGTTGTTGGTGAACCCCTCCATCATAGTACTTTGTTTTTATATGCAAGAGGAAGTTCAAGGAAATTCCCACTCAATATGGTAAGATTAAAAAGGGAGGAAATTGATCTGAATGGTATGCCTTTCCTATGGAGGTAGCCATGAGGCCCCAATAATGTTACTGACCCAGAGAACTCTTACTGGTCCTCATGTACAGATTTTATCCAAGATGATTGATGACAGAAGGAAAGCCTATGATGGCAAACTCTTTGCAAAAGAATTATCTTTTTTCTTGGTTTTAAAAAAAAGTGAGTCATGAAATTGTTCATTTTCTTTTCTCTCTTTAAAATTTCCAAATCTGAGTATAGCAGAAAGGTTGGGAAAGACTGGAAGGACAATGTCTTCCCTTTCCCTTTCCCTTGGAGAGAAAATTGGCAATTTTTAAGAGGATCACAAATCCAAGACATCCTGTATACTTACTACTGCCCTCCTGATTTCTATTCTGAGCATTGTGTCAAAGATAAAAGTTTCTGAAAATAGGCTTCTCATGCAAGCTGGAGAGTTCCCACAAGATTTGAAAGTCCCTATGTTCTATTATTTGGGAATCAGCCTTCCAGAGGGAGAGTTCCATAACAACATAGTAAGAAAAGGAAAAAGAATATCTCAAAGCTGAAGGACTAAAGTAATACTGTGCTTGGTCAGGAAATCTGGACTTTGTCAATCTTCCATGACCTTATAGTGAATTATTTGGATAGTATAGTTCTGAAGTGAATGGAAAATACTCTTCAGTAACAGCTATATATTTTTACCTTTCAGAGAGAATACGATGGACTATCTGGGTACTTATGTTTTTACGTTTGTTCATAGATTCTTGTGAGTTCTTTTGCATCTTATATATTTGTGATGTTGGATAAAATAAAGGATGTCCCACACCTAATATCTGTGTATACATAGACAGACAAAGAAAGACAGAGACAAAGAGACAAAGATCAGACCTCTTCCTGTGTTTTAACGGGAGAATAACAAATCAGGGAGAAATTGACGCTTTGGGATTAAGCCCCTAGGATCAACTCCAATTTATGAGTCCAGAGATCCTTGGGGGATGAACTTTAAGCATACCCAAAGAAAACCTGTATCTGTTATATGTTTTATCCTCACAATTATATGCAATGTCCTTAAAAGCATGAGTTATTTCATTTTAATCTTTGTATCACCAGGACCTAACAGAGCACCTGACATAAAGTAGTCATCTAATAAATTCTTCTTAGATAACTAAATAAAATATGCCTCCAAATCACCTCATAAATCTTACTAGGATGACTACTAAGCATTTCTTCTACAACCTTGATGACCTAAAAATTATTGAGTTATTTAGGGGCCAGAAGGCTCGTGAGGCATTGCTTTAAAATAAACTCTATAATAATATATTTTTTTTACTCTATTCCTGGTATTGGGAGTCAATATAAAAGAAGAGATGACCTGTTCACAATAGTCTGTTGATAGAACATCACAGAAAGAACACTGACTTTCTTCAGTGGAATCAGAGAATCTGAATATGAATCTTGGATCTGCTGGGTCAGTTTTAACTTTCCCTTTCTGGGCTTCAGTTTCTTCCTTTCAAATACTGAAATTATTGAAATTGAAAATAAAGGAATTAAACCAGCTGTTTTCTAAGGTCTAAGTCATGGAATATAATAAATAAATATAAATAAATAAAATCCCTATTGATGCTGTCAAAACATTTTAATATCAATTATATTAACTTTCAGTAACCGTCACAGATATGTAACTTCATAAAGGATTTTGTTGTTCAATTTTGTCCAATTCTTTATGATCCCATTTGGGTTTTTATTGGCAGATACTAGACTGTTTTCCATTTCATTCTCCTGTTCATTTTACAGATGGAGAAACAGAGTAAAGTGACTTTCCCAGGGTTATACAGCTAATAAGTGTGTAAGGCCAAATTTGAACTCAGAGAGGTGAGTCTTGCTGACTCTAGGCCTGTCACTACCCACTATACCATCTAGACTTAGGTTAAAGTCTTCCCTCTTATATTAGCTGTAAGGCTATGAACAAAAGTCACTTAACCTCTCACTGTCCCAAGAATCACCTTAAAATGATGAGTTGCTTACCTGTAATTTGGTATAAGGAGTTTCCACATAGGAACATTTGAGCTGAAAGGGATAGCAGAAGCCATTCAGTTCAATTTCCTCATGTTAAGGATGAATAATTGAGGCACAGGAAGCTTATGTGGCATTCCCAAGGTCTTGGAGTCAATGGTAGAAGTTGTATTTGTACACAACTTTTGATTCCAATTTATTTATTCTCTCCATCTTGTCATGCTGCCTTGAATTTCCAGCACCAGTGAAATCATAACTACCATATAGGAGCACAGGTATTTCCTAGGTAAATATTTATATATATATATAAATTTTCACAACAATTCTAAGAGATATTATTATTCCCATTTTACAGATAAAGAATCTGGGGTAGAAAGAGGTTAAATGGCTTGCTTAGAGATACACACTTAATGAGTGTCTAAGGTTTTTTTTTCTCTACTCAAGTTTTTTTTTTTTTTTTTTTGTCTCTAGAGCCAGAGCTCTATTTACTGAGCCACCTGGTTTGAAATTATCAGTGCAAAGGGTCCATAATTATCTCTTCTGGGTTAGGCTTAATGAACAACATCCAGGCTTCTGAGAGAGCCTAATATAAGAGAAAACAAAAACAAAAAATAAGTTAACTCGAAGTCAGAAAACACTGGTTTGAGTCTTTGCTCAGCCTCGGATTACTTATGTGGCTACAAACTTGTCACTGCATTTTTTTGAGCTTTTATTTGCAAAATGAAAGATATTTTAGCTTAGAACACTTGGCCTGGAGCCAGAAAGGCAGTTCTCAAACATTTACTGTGTGACTCTGGACACATTATTTAATCTCCATTTCCCTCAGTTTCTCCATATGTAAAATGGAGATGATGATGATAATAGCACTTACTTCCCAAGGTTGTTATGAGGATCAATAAGAAAATAATTGTAAAGTTCTTACTACTTAGTAAGTGCTATACAAATATTGACTATTATCATTATTAAAATGGATACAATAATGCTAAATAGTTGATTTCCTGACCATAGGGAATTTCTTTCACCAAAGCAGATTGTCACCTATCTATGATTTAGTTGAGATGTTCTAAGCAGATGCCTGAGCCAGATACGGATCAAAAGATTTGTCCTGGGGAACTCAAGTTTATATCAAGGTGAAGAATGTGAATTTGGGGCTTCCTGAGAAAGCCCATCTCTCTATCCACTCAACCACACAGTTTCTGTGATAACCAGAGTATAACATTGTCAGTACATTATTTTGTTTGATTCTTATAACAACTCCATAGAATACATATACTTACCACTAGAATGTGAGTATCTTGAGAACTGGGATTTTCTTAGTTTTCTACGGCTATTCTAAGAACTTAGCTCCATGCTTTGCACATAGTAAATGAATCCATTTATACAATAGACGTTATTATGCTTAAATTTACAGATGAGAAAACCAGGCTCAAAAATTTTGAAATAATTCACCCGTGTTTCACAGCTAGTAAGAGTCATAGTTAGGATTTGAAACCAAGCTTAATACTTCATAATTAAACTGCCTATTTGTTTGATCTTTATCTAAGAACTATCAGGAATGATTAGCCTCAGGATCTCACAAGGCTTAATCCAGTAATTTTGTCAAGTATGAGTAAAGTACAATAGAGACTATGGTTTTACCAAAAACTCATATACACAATTATATACAAGATTGACCTTTGAATACTACGATCATATAATGGGGTCTTTGATATCATCTTAGACATCACCCCATTTAATAGATAAGGAAAATGGAGGCCTTGAGAAGTTAGGTGATTTGTCTATGCTCCCCACAGCTAGCAAATAATAGAGGTAGGATTTGAATCCAAGACAGTGCTGTTTCTAGAGACTGCACTATTTTGAATTCTCAGAGAGCCACTGTTTGCTAATTAGAAATTTGAGTTCAACTACCAGAAGACATCAATAGTTTTGAGCACAATCAGTCAAGATCCATGGTCAATTAAAGGCCACAGTGGATTCTCAGACTGGGAGGATAGTTATTTTAATCCTGTAATCTTTGGAAAAACAAAGAGCTCAAGGATCCTGATTTGGGACAGTATTTCTGAAAGGCTGTTTTCAGCTATGTTGTGCTTAGCCAAAGGGCAGATGAACACTGTATTGTGCTTACCCTTATTCGGTGGTTTTCTTTCCCTCAAATTTAAAATCTACCAAAGAGGATATTAGTACTCAAGGAAAGTCATCTCCCAAGGAATCTCAGATATAAAGTAGCAGTTGAGGCAATTTGAGGTTGATAATAGGAATAAGCTAAAGAAACTTTTTCCCTCTCTCTATATGTTCAACTGCTTCAGAAATCCATCAGAAAGGTAATTATAGCATCAGCCTCAGCAAGAAAGAGACAGTGACAAGCAAGCTCTCTGGGAGCCTGCACAATGCAAAGTTGTAGCCAGAAAACCCATTTGCAGGAGTCCTTGTTTTAACAGGTGATTACAGAAAAGGGAGAAGTTTCAAGAAAGAAAAATATCAGGGCAAATCATTACTTAAATGTGGATCACTTTATCTTTCAAAAAAGCACATCAACATCTAGTAAAGTAGGATTGCTTGGGACAAAGAGAAATGTGTAATACAATTACATCTGTAATAGACACCTCCTAATCCCTACATATACAAAAATTCAATGGGAGAAGGTAATAATACCTATTACTCTCAGGTTCCAATTACTCTTTAACTCATTGTCATTCTCATTCTCTGGTCACCTCTCATCCTTTTTTGAAACTAGTCATTGCTAACAAATTACTTAGATTTTATGTCAGTAATAAAGAACAAAGCATTTACTTAAAATAACAAGTATTATAAGATCATTCCCTACTCAAGTCCTAGCAGATTACTTGTTGATTCCAAAAAAAGTCAAAGACAGAAGACTGGATCTAGTAATGGTAAATCCAGTCCCAGTGCTGAAGATAACCTAGAGAAAGTCAAAATATTGGGGGTAGTAATTTAGCCAACCCATGGGATTAAGAAATCCTCAGGATTATAAAGTTTCAGTTGTTTGAAGCAGGAATTTAACTCCCTCTAGGAAATTAATTGTAGTTTGAATAGGATACAAACATTAAGTAGTCTGGCCACAGAGCCTATAAACTAGGCATTAGTAGTAGCAAAAGGATCCCCATGACGAGTTTAGAATTCAATGTCTTACCTTGGAAGGAAAGGAATAAAATCATAGTCTCAAACCCACTATAGAATAAAACATATATAGTCACAGATGTTTCAGCCTTTTGTTCCTTTTTTACTTCTTCCAAATGCTCTTTCTACTATATACTTAGCCATAGTAGTAATAATGGAAATAATAATAATTAAATAGCTAAAAATGATATGTAATTTTTAAAAGCTTGCGAAGCATTTTACATCAGCAACATCTGGGTATTCTCTAAATCACACTTTCTCTTTTAGATCACATTGCCCAAATATTAGCCACTTATCTGATCAGAGTAAATGGAGACTAGAAGTGACTTTTCTCTTAGTGTGTTTCTCCCCATGTTTCTGATTTG
Organism: Antechinus flavipes; assembly: GCF_016432865.1. NCBI lineage: Eukaryota > Metazoa > Chordata > Mammalia > Dasyuromorphia > Dasyuridae > Antechinus > Antechinus flavipes. The sequence goes on from NC_067399.1 coordinate 491,915,084, forward strand.
CTAAGAGTCATTCAGACTTAATTAACTTTTAAAATAGGTTATTTACCAAAGTGTTATGATAAAAATTGTCACAAAACATCCCTTTCCAACAGTATATACTATATCTAGGGAAAAGGTGGGCTCAGTGTTAGAGAGCACATGTAGCAAAGGAATAACTAGCAATCCTAGTTTTTGGCAATCCTTTTCCCTCCATTCTGGAGTATTCATAAAGTTCCTCTTAGGCATATTATAACTTTTATGCTGGGTTCCTAAAAGAGTGTTTCTCAGTCAATCAATAAACATTTATTAAGCACCTACTTTGTTCTAGACACTATACTAGTTGCTAGAGTGCAAAAAAAAAAAAAAGCCAAAAGAAAGTCCCTGCTTTCAAGGAACTTACAATCTAATGGGGAAAGAACAAGCAAATAAATATTTACAAACAACCAGATACAGGAAAAATAGGAAATAATTAACAAAGGAAAGATACTGGTATTAAGAAGAGATAGAGATAGCTTTATTCTGCCTTTCCATATCATATCTAGTCTGTTATTGACTCTTGATATAGACAATGCTGCTATACTGGGATCACTTCCAGCATCTCAAAAAATAAGCCCCAAATCCACTGTTCCTCCAAAATGCACTAGAACCTCTTCTAATCAAGTTTGAGCAGGAGAATAAGGTCAAATTTGAGGCTCTCTTATGCTATTAAAGCAACTCTTCAGACAACTAGGGAGAAATGTTCTTTCCTACCTCCCTATTTACTTGAATCCAGAATTGACTCAATATTTTATAGACAACCTGCAGGTTTCCTTAACTAATCTAAACACACCTCTTGTTCAGTATTATTTCAAATCATTTCATTGCTTTCAAGGACTTTTTACACTTTCCTCAAGCAAGATTTCTTAATCCAGGGAATATGAACTAGATTAAAAAAAATAGTTTAACTATACTTTAATATCATTTGTTCCCTCTATAATTCTACATATTTTATTTTATAATTTTATAATGTTTTTTCTCAGAACAGTTCTTTAGGCTTCACCAGTCTACTAAAAGGGGCCATGTCACAAAAATATTAAATATTTTTGGTTAAAATTTTTGATTGATTATTGACTAAAATATATTCTCACATAGACAGGTGTAACAAGGACCATTGTCCCATATGCAACTTGGGGATCTTGATTGTAGTTTAAAGGGAAATTATTATATCTAGCCTCTTCTCACCTACCTCTCTCTAAGGGAGAGTAATTCTTGCCAGGAGTGGGAAACAGGGTGAGGGCTAACAGAAGCTTGTTCACTCTAGAATTTTATATATCTACTCCCTTAAATATTATTTGTGTAGGGGATATATCAGATTCAAGTTAATTTTTGATCATTATTTCATTATTAGAGTAAGGAGGACTCCCAAGCTTTGTATCTAAGAGTTGACCCATTTCCCACTATATTCTACTATGAGCACACATAATAGGTTTCCAAGAAATTCATTTATATAAGTCAAAGCAAAATAAAACTCAAAGGTAGCATATATAGGAGAATATATACTAGACAATATAGAGTGTAGGAACTCTCCCATTAAGAGTGAGATAATTCAATGACATGTTCTAGATCTCAGTCAAGAGAAGTTTCCCAGAGTCTCTAGTGTAGCAAGCTGGTGAAAGGAACATGATAGAGACTACCAGCTCATCTCATGCTTTACCAGTCTTTTCTTCCAGCAACCTAAACTGGGATTGCCTTCATCCATCTTTTCTCTTGATGCTGATAGTTTGAGGCACTCAAAGTAACTTGAAGAAGATGTAAAGAAAACTGAAGAGTACTCTTCACTTTTGTTCTCACCAATTCAACCAGAAAAGTTCTATTATCATCTCCATTTTTTAGTTAAGAAAACTAAGGTTTGGAGAGAGAAAGTAACTTACTTATAGGCCATATGACTAATAAGTGTCTAAGGAAATAGTCTTTTTATTATAGTTTTTTGTTTACAAAACATATGAATGGGTAGTTTTTCAACATTGACCTCTGCAGAACCTTTTGTTCCAAATTTTCCCCTCCTTCCCCCCACCCCTTTTCCCTAGTTGGCAGGTAGTCCAATACATATTACATATGTTAAAATACATGTTAAATTCAATATACATATACATATTTATATAGTTATCTTGCTGCACAAGAAAAATCAGATCAAGAATGGAGGAAAAAACTGAGAAAGAAAACAAAATACAAGGAAACAACAGAGAGAGTGAGAATGCTATGTTGTATTCCACACTCTATTCCCACAGTTCTCTCTCTGGGTATAGATGGCTCTCTTCATCACTGAACAAGTGGCACTGATTTGAATCATCTCATTGTTGAAGAGAGCCACATCCATCAGAATTGATCATCATATTGTCTTATTGTTGCTGTGCATTATGATCTGGTTCTTTTCATTTACAAATGAACTTAGCATCAGTTCATATTAGCCTCCCCAGGCCTCTCTGAAATCAACCTGCTAGTCATTTCTTACAGAACAATAATATTCCATAGCATTCATAAACCAATTTACCAAGTTGATGGGCATTCACTCAGTTTCCAGTTTCTTGCCACTACAAAGAGGGCTGCCACAAACATTTTTGTACATTTGGGTCCCTTTCCCTCCTTTAAGATCTCTTTGGGATATAAGCCCAGTAAAAACACTGCTAGATCAAAGGGTACACACAGTTTGATAACTTTTTGAGCGTAGTTCCAAAGTGCTCTCCAGAATGGCTGGACCCATTCACAACTCCACCAACAATGTATCAGTGTTCCAGTTTTCCCACATCCCCTCCAACACTCGTCATTATCATTTCCTGTCATCTTAGCCAGTCTGACAGGTGTGTAGTGGTATCTCAGAGTTGTCTTAATTTGCATTTCTCTAATCAATAGTGATTTGGAGCACCTTTTCATATAACTAGAAGTAGCTAAAGGAATATTCTTTTTTTTTTTAATTTTTTAAATAACTTTTTATTGATAGAACGCATGCCAGGGTAATTTTTTACAGCATTATCCCTTGCATTCACTTCTGTTCCAATTTTTCCCCTCCCTCCCTCCACCCCTTCCCCCAGATGGCAAGCAGTCCTTTACATGTTAAATAGGTTACAGTATATCCTAGATACAATATATGTGTGCAGAACCAAACAGTTTTCTTGTTGCACAGGGAGAATTGAATTCAGAAGGTATAAATAACCCAGGAAGAAAAACAAAAATGCAAGCAGTTTATCTTCATTTCCCAGTATTCTTTCTCTGGGTGTAGCTGCTTCTGTCCATCTTTGATCAATTAAAACTCTCTTTATCGAAGAGATCCACTTCCATCAGAATACATCCTCAAACAGTATCGTTGTTGAGGTATATAATGATCTCCTGGTTCTGCTCATTTCACTTAGCATCAGTTCATGTAAGTCTCACCAGTCCTATCTGTATTCATCCTGCTGGTCATTGCTAAGGGAATATTCTAACTCAAGTCTTCCTGACTCAAGTCCAGTGCTTTCTCCACAATGTCACACTGCCTCAGAGTTAAGAAGGGAAGAATTACAGGAAAATTGGATGGTCAAAATACTGGCAAAGTAATGACTAATTACTCTTTACAGAGTGAACTTTTGTTCTTGTCAGTTGTTGCTTCTATACTATTTATTGAAAATATCCAAATTTTAGTTAGGTAAAAATCATCCCTGCCCAATAAACTCTTTACATTGGATTATTAGGCAAATATTCTCCTGCCCTAATTCATTTAGGCAACATACATTTATTAAGCACATTATAAAAGTGTGCAGACCACAGTGCCTGGTGCTGGGCAATATATAAAATTTCACTAAGATGAAGTTTTTTAAAGAGTTTATAGTTTTATAGGAAGATAAGATACCAATACAATGCCAATGTGCAATATTGTAAAATGAGTACATTATAGGATTACCAAAAAAATTGTTTTATATGGATTAGAAAAAAGGTTATTCTAAGCAGAAGAGGCCTTGGAAGACTTCATGGAAAAGGCAGCTTTAAAGCATGGTGTATTCAGGATAATTCAATAATGCCTACTATCATATTCAGGAATTTAAATGAACCATTTTTAAAATAGTAGTACTAAAAAACAGAGGGATTGAGATTTTATACTAAAATATTATAGCAGGCTCTCTTGCAATTGCTTTCAAATGAACAACCAGCAATGAGAGATTATTATAAAATTAAGATCTTTAAAGAAAGAAGGCTATGGAAATCTAAAATCAATAACAAAGTAAATTTTTATATTTTATGCCACTAAAAAGAGAATTAAAGGTGTAATATAAAATTATGGTTTAGAAGAAAAGCTGACTAGATTTCTTCATGTGATTTTTATTTTTGCTGATACATAATTGTTCCATTTATAATTCTTTAGGGAAGATTTTTACTTCCTGAAAAGTTTGGCTAAGACAGTCTTGTCCAATAAAAAAGCACTGGCCTAAAGGGGACTGGTCTTACTAATGAAACTTCACTAGATGGATGGCCTTGGTAGTTCACTTTCCTGGGGGCTTTACATTCATGCTCTACTAGAGGGATAATTATATCTTGCCTTACTTCATTAGTTATGAACATCTCTCTGTGATCCTTTTTGGGGTTTTCTTGGCAATGATGCTGGAGTCATTTGCCATTTCCTTCTCCAGCTCATTTTACTAATGTGGAGACTGAGTCTGTAAAAAGGGTTAAATGAATTGCAGAGTCATACAACTAAGAGGTGTGTGGAATTGGATTTGAACTCTCAAAGATGAATCTTTCAGATTCCAAGTCCAGTGCTCTATTCATTGTACCACTTGGCTGCCTACTTACCTCAAAAGTATTTTCTGAGAGTGAACTGAAGGGAAAAAAATGAAAACTGGAATTTCTAAGAGGCTGAAAACATTAATTGACTTGTATATGCAACTTTAATATTTTCAAAGTGATATATATGTACATACATGCATATGTGTTATATACATATATTTTATATATGTAAATATATGATCATTTTATCCTCACAGAAACCTTATAAGATAGTTATAGTTATGCTAACTGTAACTATTGATAACATAGTTATTATTAATATCATTTTATAGATAAAGAAATCTGAGGCCCAGAGGGAGGTAATGAGTTGCCAAAGCAACACAGCTCATAACCAGGAGAACCAGGGTTCCAATCCAAATCTTATGACTTGAAATTCAGGGCAGGTTTCATTATTACACATAAGTTAGCTCATATGATTCTGTGCGATGTACATTATCTTATGCGCAAAGTCCCTTCAAATGGCTCATTCTAACATTTCACATAAGTTTGCAAAATGTTGGTATAATTTTTCATGAACCTTTGGAGGAATCAGAAGTGTAGAATTACTACTCTTCTTCATTGCTGTGATCTGTTTGAAGTGCTGGATTCTCTTCATTCATCACAAATACTTACAAGACTAATTCCTTTAGCATTTTATCTTTTTAGTTCTCTCTTTTTAGTCTAACTACTAGAAAAAGCAAGCTATAAACTCAGTTTACATTTCTCCAATTTACTTCCCAATTCCTTACAGTTTGGCTTCTGACCACCTCCCAAGTGACATTTCTCTGTCTAAATTTACTGACAATGATGTAAATCTGATAGACTTTTCTTAGATCTCATACTTCTTGACTTCTCTGAAGCTTTTAACATTGTTGGCCACTCCCTCCTTTTGGAAATTCTTTCTTCTCTCAGTTTTCACCAACACATCTGACTTTTCTATTTCCTTTGTCATATCATTGTTCGTGCTCTTGTGAAGTTTTGTTCCAGTCTGGATTTTGTATTCTCCCTCCTCCACCTTTTCTTATCCTTCCCCATCTCCACCTCCACTCTCTTCTATCTTTGTCTCTGTCTCTTTGCCTCTCTATCTCTCTCTTCCCCCCCCAATAACTGATCACATAAATGCTCATGAATGTGACTTATCTCTATACAGATGACTCCCAAGTTATCTACTCAACATTTTCAAATAGATATACCATATGAAGCTCAAATTCAGTACGCCCAAAATGAAATTCATTATTTCCTGCTCTCAATCTACCCATCCTCCTAATTTTCCTATTTCTGTCAAAGATACTACCATTCTCCCCATAACCCATTGATATCTTGGAATTATCCTCAACCATTCACATTCTTTCCACATCTTGTCAATTTACCTCCATTTTCCACCTCTGTTTTCTTTTCTCTTTACATACTACTATGTATATAACTATATACATAGCATAGTAGCATAACTATAATATATTGTATTGTATTATATTATATATACTGTATTATATTATAAGCCAACTATGCCAAGAAGTAAATTACTAGAAGCTATGTAAACCACTCTAGGTGCTTAATCATTGCCTTTGATCAACAACACCACTAATATTAATAAGAACTACTACAAAAAAGTTGGACAACTTGCCTGGGGAAGTGCTGCTTTTTCTCTGCTGATTGCCCTCAGACATAGTTTGAGTGACAGGGAAGTCATAAAGATTATGCTTCAAGTTGAACTAAATGACTTGTAAAGTCCAATTCAAAGTAATTACACAAGCTTTTCTTAAAAATAAGGCACTGTGCTAGACTTTAGGGGTACAAAAACAAGAGGAAACCTGCTCTCAACTTTATAGTCTTATGGACCAATGATATAGGTAAGCTATATATTGATCACTGCATAAGGAACAGTTTCCAGTAAGAGGCAGCACATGAGTCTTGAAAGAATAAGGGAATTATACAAGTAGAGGGGAGAGAAAGGTATATTTGAGGCAGTAAGGACAGCCTATGAAAAATCAGGAAGGGTGGTACACAGTGGAGAATGCCAATATTCCCTTTTATTGGGGAGGCTGAGGATGGTGAGTTGCTTTAACTGGGAATTTTTGAGCTACAATAGAGTTAAGCCATCAGATGTCCACATTAATATGATTAGCCCCTAAGAGCAGGGCTAGTAAACTACCTTAGAGGAAAATGCCCTAGATCATAAATCGAGCCAGTCAAAGCTTCTGTACCTGACAGTAGTGAGGCTACTGCACTTTCAGCCTGAGTGAGATTGGTCTTAATTAAAAAAAAAAATCAGGGTGGATGAGGTAGTTTGTGTGGAATTTTGTAATAAGAAGAAATGTATGGTGCCTATAAAATTTTAGTTGGAATCAAACTATGAAGGCTTCAACTGTCATTTGTAGTTTAATCTACAGCCATTAGGAAGCACCTGAATTTTCTCCAGCAGAATGATTGTGCTTTAGGAGGATGATTTTGGCAGCTATATGGAGGGTAGATTGGAGAGGGGAGAGACTAGGGTCAGGAAGACAAATTAGGACATTAAAGCAATACTTCAGTGAAGAGGTGATAAAGGATTGAACTAATGCAGTGGTCACGTGAGTGGAGAGAAAGGGAAAGAAATGAGCGACATTATAGAGTTAGAAATATAAGATTTGCTAACTGATTGTATGTAGAGGATGAGAGAGAATGGAGAAAGAGAGAGAGAGAGATGACTCCAAGATAGTGAGCCTATCTGCCAGTCAGGTAGGTGATACTTTCTTACTATGAGATTCTGTGATTTGGTAATTCTCATTATAGAGACTGACTATAGTATCTGGCTCCCCTAAATACATCACAGGTCAGCAGCAGCAACCTGGTGCTATGGTACCTATGCTGACCGGGCACCAACAAGCTACAGAAGGGGTGAATATTTCAGAGCACATTCTCAGAACTCCTTGTTAGAGGTGCTCTTAGTTTCTCTCTGCCTATGATTTTCTTAGCATAGCAATGACAAACTCCACACATCTGGGTCCTGGGTTCTGTCCCATGGTTCTATGCTTGATTTTGGGTCAGTTCGGGGTGAACAGATGTTTCATAGAGAAAACATTTGCATTATGAAGGGCACAAGTCGTCACCTCTGTAGGCTGTTTCAGTATTGTAGGCCAAGGATTAAATGGACCATGGAAGCTGAATTACCAGGCTGGCCTTTGGTGGTTTTTAAATTATAGATTTTTTAAACAAAACTACATAGAGAGTAATTATGAAATAGTGCCATGTCCTACCCCAAAGAATGAAAAAAACAGACTAGACCTAACATGGCACATTTCAAATCCTGTGAAATATGAAGGAACTAGAGAGAACTGGTCAATGTCATGGTGACAATGTGTCTCTCAGTTTTAAGGGAAAAGCAAATCTAAAAAAATAGAATTAGATAAAATAGGTTCCAATCTCAATTCTTTTAGCAAGTTACTTAACATCTGAGGGACTCACTTTCCTTATTTTAAAAAAAGATGAACTTCAACTAGATGACCACTAGCTAGTTCTAAATTTATGATTCATAATTCAATTAAATTCCATAAGTCTTTATTTACCAAGGTATATCCCACTAACGTTAAGTCACCACTTTATTTTTTGTTTTTAGATTTTTTTTTTATTTTGAACTTTCCAACTATCAACAAACATAAACATTTCAACACACATAGAAAAAATAGAGTAATGAATAAAAATATATGAAATTCTTTTATGTATAGTTTTTTTTTTATCAAATAATACATTCAACGATAGTTACAAAATTGTGCTATTTGTTTGATAGGCCTTTTGAACATTTTTTTTTCTTTCTATGTACTTAAAAATGGCTTATTGGTGCTTTTTTTTTTTTTTTTTTTTTGCATTTCTCTCACTACTCACTATCTTCCTACCCCATTATCCTTTACAATATATCTATGTATAGTTAAGCAAAACAAATTGACCCATTGACAATATCCACAATTCTTTATCTTGTTTTTCATCTCTTATTTATAATTTCTGAAGTCACAATTGGAGCCTACTATGATCAGAGTTATGAAGTTTTTTTTTAATTGTTTTATTTTAAAGTTTGTGATCTTCATGTGAATTGTTCTTTTGGATGAACACATTTCCCTCTGTATTACCTCACAAAAGGATAACCTGACTTCTAATCACGCCTTGGGCATTGTATGTGCCATTGAGTACATGGAAGGAGAAATAACTTTGATTAATGGAGGAAAAAGTTAAGCATGATGCTGTATGTCTATGTAAGGAATTTATTGAGATAGTCACAGAGAGATTCTTCAAGAGAGACAGGTGAACAGATGGTGCCCTAAGGAGATAGAGGAGACTTGGAAAGAGCAAATGTATAAGGGATTTCAAAGAATGTCAGAATGGACTTTCTCTTCAAAATTCCTTCCAACTCTAACTAATTATGAACCTTAGTCAAAGAGAAAGTTCATGTTCAATCTCCATCAATAATGCATATTTTGATAATCCTGGAAGGTATTATACATGAAACACATGGTTTTCAATGCCCACCTCATCTCTCCTTCTTCATAAAGCCTTCCTTGACTTCTATAGCTTACACTATTCCCTTTTTGATAGCGGTTTTAGAAAATGTCCCCACAACAACCATAAAAACTAGTTAATTGAGGTATTATTATAATCATTTTATAGATGAGGAAATGGAAGCCAAGACAAGTTAAACCTTGTCCACTGTCACATAACTGATAACTATAGGAGCAGATGTTTAAATAGATGCCCTTCTGAATCAAAGTTCAAGGCATTTTCCCTCACTACCTGGAGCATAATAGCTCCTTCTTTTTTTCAGTTTTTAATAGTATTTTATTTTTCCAAATACATGCATATAAAAAGAGCATTTCACATATTCATTTTTATAAAAATTTGTATTCCAAATTTTTTACCCTCTTTCCCTTACTCCACTCTTCCCTAGAGAGTAAACAATTTGATATAGATTAAATATGTGCAATTCTTTTAAACATATTTCCATATTTGTCATGTTGTGCAAGAAAAAACAAATTAAAAGGGAAAAAAACATGAGAAAGAAAAAAACACAAGCAAACAAACAGCAAAAAAATAAAAAAGGTGAAAATAAGCTTTGATTCACATTTAGTCTCTTCACATTTAGTTCTCTCCCTGAATGCGGATGGCATTTTTCACCCCAAGCTTATTGAAATTATCTTGAATCACTGCATTGTTGAAAAGAGCCAAGTCCATCACAATTGAATATCAAATAATCTTGTTACTGTGTATAATGTTCTCTTGGTTCTGACTTCACTCAGCATCAGTTCTTTGAAGTCTTTCCGGGCTTTTCTGAAGTCAGCTGGTTCACCATTTTTTAAATAAAACAATAATATTCCATTACATTCATATACCACAACTTATTCAGTCATTCCACAACTGATAGGCATCCACTCAATTTCCATTTCCTTGTCACTGAAAAAAGGACTGCTACAAACATTTTTGTACATGTGTGTCATTTTCTCTCTGTATGATCTCTTTGGGAGACAGAGTAGAGATATTGCTGAATCAAAGGATATGTAGTGTGTCTTTTGGGTATAGTTCCAAATTGCTCTCCAAAATGTTTGGATCATTTCACATAATTCCACCAATAATGCAATAATGTCTCAGTTTTCCAACATCCCCTTCAACAGTTATCATTATCTTTTCCTGTCATCTTAGTTAATCTGAGAGGTGTGAAGTGGTACCTCAGAGTTATCTTAATTTGCATTTCTCTAATCAATAGTGATTTAGAGAATTTTTTCATATGATTAGAAATTACTTCAATTTCTTCATCAGAATATTGTCTGTTCATATCCTTTGAGTATTATCAATTTGGGAGTGGCTTGTATTCTTATAAATTTGAATCAATTCTCTATATATTTTAGAATGAGTATCAGATCCCATTTATATTCTGGATGTCTGCTTGCCTTGTAATCTTGTCTTCAGTAGTTTTGTTTGTATAAAAACTTTTAAAATATGATGTTATCAAAATTATCCATTTTGTATTTCATAATGTTCTTTAGTTTTTCTTTAGCCACACATTTCTCTTTTATCCACAGATCTGAGGGTAGACTATCTCTCATTCTTTTAATTTGCTTATAGAATCACTCTTTATGTTTAAAGAATGAACCCATATGAATCACCATCTTTCTTTCAATACCTGAATTATATGTATCGTCATCTGTCATCTAGAATTATGACTGATGATTCACATTAACAGAGCTCTTAAGTCTCTTAAAGTTGTTTGTCTTTACAATATTGTTATTACTATATAAATTGTACTCCTGATTCTTCTCACTTCACTCTACAATAGTTTGTATAACTCTTTCCAATTTTCTATGTAAGTCATTGCTGATTATTCTGTGTGTGTGTCTGGGGAAAAAAACTTCATTGTAGATGGGCATATCTAATCATTGAATAAGTGATAGGCCTAAAGAGGATGCCAGAACTGCTGTTTAAAAAAAATATATATTTTTTTTTGTTTTTACTTTTAAATAATATTTTATTTTCTTATTTTCATGTAAAAGCAATCTTTACATTTTTTTTTAAATTTTGAGTTCCAATTCCTCTTCTTTCTTTTCTGCTCCCTGAGATAAAAATAATTTTATATAGGTTATACATGTGAAATCATGCAAAACATATTTCCATATTACTCATAATAAGGAAATATTACGGGCTGGCCATTCTTAGTTGCACTCCTAACTTCATTGCTCTCTAAAATATCATATTCCAAGTTCTCCAGTCCTTTAATATATGAGGTGCTAAATATTGTGTCATCCACTTGTGGCTCCACTATACTTGAATTGTTTCGTTCTGGATGCTTGCAATATTTTCTTACTTTTAGGAAACTGCATAGTTTTTTTTTTAATGATTACCAACTTTTCCCTAAAACAAATGTCAGTCTTTTGGTATCAAAAGATTGCAGGTTCTGGAAGATTATGAATTCTACAAAGAATTTAAATTTTCATCACCCAGTGCAATAGAGTAGCATTTGGTGGGTGTTAGCAGACTGTGACACACTAAAAATAATGAAGTATAAAGAACCAGAAGAATAGATATCATCAAAGAAATGCCAAATTAGAAAAAAAAAAAAGATAGGCTGGTCATATGGTGAAAATAAAGCATAGTGGGACAACTAGATAGCACAGTAGATAGAGCACCAGCCCTGGACTCAGGAGGACTCCAATTTAAACCAGTTTAAGACATTTAACATTTTCTAGTTATAAGATCCTGGGCAAGTCACTTAACTCCAATTGTCTCACAAAAGAAATTTTTAAAAAATTATTTATAAAAGAAAGAAAATGAGGGATTGGAATAGATGATCCCTGAATCTATAATTCTATGATCCTTGGTGGGATTCCTAGGAAAAAGAACAGCAGCAATCATTTCCCTTTGTGAAGGAGCATTGTACCCAATGCGTGCTATGAAAATGAGATTCAAGTGCCAATTTCTAAAGAATCTATGGCATGTCTCCTATTTATTTGTCTTCTCTGTTCAACAAACCCATCTCAAACCTCTCCTAGTCTTTGTACCTGCCATCCAGGAGGATCTATGAAATGTACTTTATCCTTTTAGCCTGCTGTATTTTTAATGTTTGACTGAAAGAACAAAGGAAAGAGTACACCAGGCAAGATTGTTTCATTCCACTGCCGGAGCCGTTGTGGAAACCCATCTGAAGCTCAGCCAACATAAATGTTTTAAACTCCAGACTTTGCAGTGCAAGAGTGCCTCACTAATAGTCACCTCAAAAGCCAGGGCTTGCTTTCTTCCTTTCATTGGGTGACATAAAAGACCTCCACATCAATCATTAACAACCTATTAACACAAGCAGTCCAGAAAAGTTCTCAAAGTCCAGTTTACTGCCATGAAGAAAATTCCTGTCATACAACTCAGGGGGGATATGTATGATTCACCCACCTGGGTTGATTTCCACTCTGGAAAGTGCCTGTCGATTCCTCTTTCATCTCTGCTTGAGTAACATATATTTGGGAACCATGCTTCCCTTGTCCTATTGTACAACTACCCACTTGCCTCTGTGGAGTCCAGCTTTTAGAAGATACAACAGCTAAATCATTTAAAATATTAATGGAAGCCAAGTAGCACACAATGCAGGCAGGTGCTGACACAGGTTAAGAGCAAAATCCGTTTATCAATTTCACTTTGCAGATGGGAATGAAGCTTTGAATTGACAAGTTAGTGGGAAATTCAAGAGTTCCTGACTCAGATTTTATGTATATTGTCTTAAAATAAGATAGAATATATTTTAACCATACATCCCCAAACCTGGTACTGATAATAATTCATATATATGTTCACAGCTCTAGAAATGGAAGACCTTAGAGGTTATGTAATCCAACTCCCTTATTTACCAGACAAGGAAAACTAACGTTTAACAAGGTTTAAGTAACTTGTCCAAGATCAAATCAGTAGTAAGTAAAAAAATATGGGATCTGAATTCAGGTTTTGTGACTCTGACTTTGAGTATCTTTTGATCAGTCAGTCTATCAATATACATTTATTAAACATCTGTTTTGTGACAGGTCATGTGCTAGATAATAGAAACAGAGTTAAAAACAAGACTATCCCTTTCCTCAAGGAGTCTGCTTTCTGTCTAAACAGAAGGCTGGATAAAGTTTATTTTAGAGTTTTCCTTGAAATTTTTCTTTGAATTTGCAGATTTTAATCGGTCAGAAGATTACTTAAAAATCCTGAAAGATCCTGCCCCAGGTTCCAATCTGGGAGGTGGAGAAGTCCCCTGTAACACAGTGTACATCTTAGGTGCTCTTTCCACTATACCATATTATTATCTGCTTTCCTTATAACCCATAAATTAACTAGTGTGAATGTTGTTACACCTATTTTATGGAAGAAAAACTAAGGTTTAAAAGGTCACCAACTTATGAAGTGTAAAACCGGTATTAGAAGTTAGGTTTTCTGAATCAAAATGCAGTGATGTTTTAACTATCCCAAGTTGTTTCTCCTGATAGATGGAATTTTGAGAAGATAGTAACACCTAGGTGGTACAGTGGGTAGAGCATGTGGCCTGAAGCTAAGAAGATCTGAGTTCAAATCTAGCCTCAGACATGTACTAGCTGTGTGACCAAGGACAAGTCACTTACCCCCTATTTGTCTCAGTTCCTCATCTGTAAAATGGGCACACACTGAACCAGAAAATGGCAAACCATTTCAGTATGTTTGCCAAAAAACTCCCGTGGACAAAAGTCCATGAGGTCACAAAGAGTCAAGCATGGTCAAATGACTGAACAACAACAAAGACAAGGTCCAGTGGAGATGGGAGAGGCTGGGAGTCATGAGACCTTAATCTCAGCTTTTCCACTGCTTTGCTACATATGAATCACACAATCATTTTCTGCCTTAGTTTCTTCATCTGTCAAATGGGAATTATAATATTTGCCTTCTCTTTCTCATAGGACTATGTGAAGTTCAAATGAGATAATGAATGTGAAAGCCTTTGGAAAAGAATAAAGGGCTCTACACACAGAAGGGATTATTATCTAATGGTTTAAAGGAAAAAAAAAGCAATGACAACAGAGAAATTAGCACATCAAACTAGGACCTGAGAAAAGAGAAATAGAGCAAACCCCCAGACATAAGCCTCTCTCTGATTCCTCTGCCTCACCCTATTTCAGCAGTCAAATCTTAAACCTTTATCCTGAGTTTTGACGATGGAGGCACAGTTAAACATCAATAGCCTCAAAGATGAAAATCTCAGAATTAGAAACTGACTGCTAATGAAAAACCCAGCACCCTGTGAGCACTAAGGCTCTGTGAGAAGCACCATTTAGTTCCCTTGTCATAGACACAGTTATCACAAGGTGGGAAGAGCACTGAGTCTTCCCTCCTCCCACTTCTGCCAGCAGGCTCTTCTCCAACCACCCCCCAGAACATCCTATCTCAGTCAGAGGGGTTGAGAACATTTGCCACTAACCAGATTTAGTTGTCGAAAGTTCCCTGCCTGTGCGCGTCTGAAGCTAATGATGGAGTCTTTGAAAATGACATTAGAAGCAAAACATAAGCAGCCGAAAACATGAAAATACCCTGAGTCCATCTGTTCAAGTGCGATACACCTCAGAGCTCCCATTTCGCATGTAAAACAGAATATATGATTCATAATTTATACCACACCGGCGCGGCCCTTACTGAAGCAAACCACTTTGATGGAATGTTGGCTCTGTGCTATCAGGACACTGTTCGAAATCACAAAATGTTTAGAAATGTAACTCAGCTACTGCCCCTTTGAAGTAGGGTTATTTGTATTTTATGTACACGCATATGCGCACACAGACACACACAGACACACAAAGCCCATCCGGACATACATGTGGAAATATGAAAACATTTAAGGATGAATCAGCACCAAAAATAATTAGTCCTTCAACCATTGAAAATATTTATAGACTCATATCTTGTGTTGAAGACCTGGTTCTAATAATTCTTGGAAAACTACAGGATTCATACATGTTTTCATGTGACTAACTTAATTTAATTCAAATCTGTAACATATGAGGAACAAAAATAAAGACAGTTAACTTTCCATCACCTCATCTCTGATATAACAAAGCACTCTGAGGGATGGTGTATAGTTAGGAGGGAAGGCAATTTGTATTTAATTATAGATCATAGGATCATAGATTGTTAGAGGAACCTTAGAAATCATTTAAGTCTCCTCATTTTACAGATGAAGAAGAGATAAACAAGGACAAGTAATTTGCTCAAGAACATCCAAGAGCTAGATGAACAAAGAATTTGCCAATTTTCTAAGCTAATTTCACAAGTATTTATTAACTTTTTGCTTACAAAGTCAAATCAAAAAATATTCTCTGCTCTCAAAGAAGTTATAATTTACTCATATGTAGCGATATTGTAGTTATACTACCCAGGCTGACCAAAATGAATGGGAACAAGGTGAAGAGTCCTACCCATGCTTTTATTTGGAGGCATATATCCCACATCTATGTTGAGAATTTTTTTTCCTTAAATGATGATTATTATCATTTCCATACAAAGATAAACAAAGGGTTTAGAAACAAAATGAGCTAAAAGCTTCCAAGAAACACTGCAATAAAAAATCAGTTCTTAAAGGGCTTATAAGGTATTTTTTCATGATAATCCTATGAGGAAGGTATTTCAAGCAGTATTATTTTCACTTTTTTTCTGATAGGGAAACTGAGTCTCAGAGGCAAAAAAAGTGATTTGTACATGATAACATAACTAGTGAGTGCCAGAGCTGGGATTCAAAAAGAGGTTTCCCAGATCCAAGTGTGCTGTAGTAATTAAACCTAGGTCTTCCTGTAATTGCCTCCAAGACTCTACTCTCCTTGTCTTTCTCTATATTACTATTCATATTTCTCATTTATTTACCTCAGTAATCAGAAATGCTTTGCACATAGTAAGTTCTTTTTAAAAACTCCTTGCCCTTGAGAAAGAAAAATAATAAATATGTGAAAATTTAAAATAATATGTAGATATTGTTGAATTGGTATTTTTTCTATTTCATGTGTGCAATCAATGAATCTTTAGGATAGAAGAGTTAGAAGACAATTCAAATGTTATCTAAGCACTCCATAGCTGAATAGAAATCTCTTCTGTTACATTCCCTAGACTAAAATCTCCTTGAGGCTAATCACTGGCCCTGTTTTAGGTTGTAGCCTGATCTAAAATCTTGTCTCTCACACTTATTACCTGTATGTTTCCTCATATATAAAAAGAAGGGTTTTGGATTAGATGATCACTGAATTTTTTCTAGATCTATGAATTTTTTTCTCCACCGCTCAGAGCTCTTCTCATAATTCAACCACTTCTGCTAACTAGACAATAGAATTAAAGCTGTTAAACAGTCTGTCCTTGATCCATTTTATGTCAGTTTACCTTCCTTTAAAATGGGCGTAAAAATTACTTATCTGCCTCAGAGACATATGTGAACTTTTCAGGCTTAGAAGAATATTTGCTGGAAAGCATCCAGAAGTCCCCTCCAATGCATAATTTCAGAATCTGTTTTTTAAGCATGGCTGAGAGTTCCTTATTCCTCATCCCCTCAGCGCTCTCAAATTCAATCTGATGCAATTTGGTATGACACAGAGAAAGGGAATCTATCTTCTGCAAATGCAGCCTTTAATGGTAGCAGAGTGCTTTGAAGATGAAAAGTTGTCTGTAAGTGCTAAGCATTATTATTCTGTATCAGATGTCAGTGTGCACTTAAAAAAAAAGAGAGAGAAAGATTCAATTAGACTGGCTTGCCATTGTTTTATGATACAACTATCAGGCAATTTCGAAACGGTCAAGTCATGACAGGAATATTTAACTCCTAAAAGGAAAGAGAAGTAATGGATATGAACTAAAAGAATAGTTCAGCAGGTTGAGAAGATGAAATGTTCCCCAAACTGCAATGCCAGGAGTCAATTTGGCATATGGTTTCTGGGGAAGAGGCAGTCAGATGAAAGAACAATGCAGCTAGCCCCCTTTCTTCAGAGGAACCTACGTTTCTATGCTGACACTGGAATCCTTTGCTCCAGGATTCTAACAGCTGGGCCTGAATGTGGACAGGTGCAGCTGAAGAACACCACCTGGAAGTGAAGGCCAAAGAGGTGCTCTTGTTGGGGGAAAGGGGAAGGAGAAGCAATGTTGACAACTCCAGAGGCTTCGGAGACTTCCAGTGCTTAGTCCATAGGAATTGTGATTTAGCAAGGACCTTAGAGATCATCCAGTCCAGTTCTCTTATTTTACAAACAAAAGAAACAGAGGCCCAGAGAGTTGAAGGAATTTGACCAAGATTGCATGAAGTGGAATTAACGCCCAAGTCCAATGCTCTTTCCATTATTATCATAGAAGTTCAGCTCAAAGAGATTAAGGGCTAGGTATCTGACCTATAGGAGAGAATTGTAGATGGATGAGCTTCCAATATTTTCGTGATTCAACCTCTACCCACCACAGTAAGGAACATAGGGCAAAAAAGGAGTTTTGCCCCAAGGCACTATCTATTGGTGGTTCTTAATGGACTTGGAATCAGAAAGATCCAAGTTGGAATCCTGTCTCAGAAATTTATCAGATGTGTGACATTGGCAAGGTACTTAATTTCTCTTGCTCCCAAATGGGAGAGTTAGACTTGATGGCTGATAAAATCTCCTTCCAATTCCAAATCCATGATCCCATGATGATCTGTCTGGCATTTTGGGAAGGGTTAGATACTTCCTGCTAGATGTGACAGCTATTATCCTCATACCTCATGTCATGGCCTAGAATGATTGCACTGTTATCATGCAAGCACTTCCAACACAAACTGCCTCCCAGGGCCTCATTCCCTTGCTATCTGTCCTTCAAGGCCCACTTTTCCCTCCAAACCCTTCTAGGTTGAAGGTCAAACATCCTCCCACTCATTGCTTATTAAACTATCTGTTATACAACTATCATCTGGTGAGAATCTCCTTTATATCCCTCCTCTAAGGCTCACACCCCATCCAATTCAAATGTTTGTAACCCAAATAAAAATAATCTTAGGCATGAGTTCATCTTCATGCACATTTTTAACTTCTGTCTCAGATATACAAATGACTGATAATGGACATCATCACTTTTTTTCTGGAAAAGAATTTGCTCATTTGCTTTATTATGTTGTATGCTTAATCTATTTCATTGATCAAGCATTCTGTTTTTTTTTTAATCCAGTACCAAATTGTTTTGATGGCTGATTTGTAATATAATTTGAGATCTGTTACTATCATACTCTTTTCATTTTTTTTTCATTTATTCTCTTGAACTTTGTGATATTTTGTTTCTCCAGATGAACTTTTTTTTTTATTACTTTTTCTAGATCTATAAAGTAATCCTTTGGTAGTTTGATTGATATGGCACCAAATAAGAAAATTAATTTACATAGTATTGTTCTTGTTATGATATTGGTTTGGCCTACCCATGAGAAATTAATATTTTTTCCAATTGTTAAGGTCTGTCTGTGTTGAACATATAGACCATATTATACATTGTATTTATACACATATAAACTATATTATATATGGCATACATATATATGTGTATATATATATGTCAATATATCACATACATACATATACATAACAGACGGGCCTTTGTTTCAGATTAAAGTTGAGAGTCATTAGGGGAGCTATGCAATCTCCCAAAGGCAATTCAATATAATCTCTTTTTCCCTGTTTAAGTTCTTACATTGTCTTTGTCCAAAAATATATATTTCTTAACTACATCACCACTTTGTCAGCAAAAAATCATGAATAGTCATCTGGATGATTATTGCACTGCTCACAGTTCTCAAATCTTTCAAAAATATTTATCTTAAATGATTCATTTCTAAAATACATAGAGAATTGACTCAAATTTATATGAATTTAAGCCATTCTCCAATTGATAAACGATCAAAGGATATGAATAGACAATTTTCAGATGAAGAGATTGAAACTATTTCTAGTCATATGAAAAGGTGCTCTAAATCATTATTGATCAGAGAAATGCAAATTAAGACAATTCTGAGATAACACAACACACCTCTCAGATTGGCTAAGATGACAGGAAAAGATAATGATAAATATTGGAGGGGATGTGGGAAAACTGGGACACTGATACATTGTTGGTGGAATTATGAACAGATCCAACCATTCTGAAGAACAATTTGGAACTATGCCCAAAGAGTTATCAAACTATGCATATATGTGTATATATATATATATATATATATATATATTACTCAATTACACTTTAGTGACTTTTTGCTATATATTCTTCCAAATTGCTTTTCAAAATGGTCTGAGAAATTCACAGCTTTACCAACAGTGCATTAATGCATCTCTTATCCTGCAACTACTCCAACATAAATTTTAATGAAATAGCCTAGGTCCAAGAAGTTTAAATATCTCAGTAACACACTTTTTATAGACTTAGACACTTGGGCCTTCACAGGTACAATCCTTTTTTCTTCTTCTGATGAGATACTCATAGGAGTCATAAACTGGGCCAATTGGTTTTTCTCATACCTCAGCTAAAAAGTTCCAAAGGTTCCAGCTGGAACCCAAGATTTGTTTGCTTCTCTCTATGAACTACTGACCAAAAATAATTTGGTATATAAGATAGAAAGGTATCATGACACAGAAAACTAAAGGGAAAAATGGAAAAAAAAAAGATTTTTCATCTATAATATCTCACTTTGAATGACAAAATTTCAGGTTGATCTCACTTGTGTTAAAAAAAAAAACCTATTACAATAATTAGTTTTTCTCTTTTTTGATATTTTACTACATGGAGATAAAGAAGAAATAAAAGATCAGAATGAGAGAGCATATTTACTATTTGTAAATGGCAACTCTACTAATGATACATGAATACAATATAAAATATATTATACTAATACAAATATAGTTACAAATATATACTATACATTATATATAAATATATACACATCATATGTGTGTGTATGTGTGTGTGTAGTAAGTGTGTCTTCCAACAGAATGCAAGCTCTTTGAGGGTTGGGAAAGTTTCATTTATGTTTTTTAAACCCCAGTAGCTAGAGCATTGCCCGGTACTTAGTTGAAACTTAACAATTGTTTGATGTGATTTCAAATAACATATGTCAACAAACATTTAATAAATGTTTACTGTATGCCAAGCATTATAGTAAACATACATATTTAAATGTATTCCTATTTGTCAAAATATATTAAGCCAATTTCATTTTAACAAAATTAAAAAAAAAAACCTTTTTACTCAGTCCTAAATTTATGCAAGGCTGTTTTCAAATATTATCCTTTAAATTAGCTCTATAGTATATATTAAACAAAGGGGATAGATCTTTCTGAGCTCTCTTCAGTGGTATGTGGCACAATTGAGATCTTAGTACTTTGAAGAGAAAGTTTAATGATAGATACCACGGTGTCCTCTGGATGCTATCTCAGGTATATAACTCCCTTGGCAACATAAAATTATTCTTAATCTATAAAATCAGAGACACGCAAGTAGTGAATGTGAAGTTTGATTTTATTTCATGTGGGCTGGAAGAAGCCTTTGTATTAGTACTGGGCCTTAGTGAACTGGAGGAGAGTGTTTCAAGTTGTTGAATATGGAGAAGTCAGCAGAAAGATTAAGCATTGATAAAAGGAGGATTCTTGGAGGCCATGTTGGACAGAGAAAACCTTTTTGTGAATATGTGGGTTATTAAAGAGAAAAAACAAAAGAAAACAAAACTTTAGTGAATATATTTGGGATTCTTGATTAGGGACAGCTAAGTGGCACAGTGGATAGAGTGCTGAGCCCGGATTCAAGAAGATATATCTTCCTGAGTCCAAATCTGATCTCATACATTTATTAGCTTGGCCAAATACTTAACTTTATTTGCCTCAATTTCCTTACCAGTAAAGGGAACTGGAGAAGGAAATAGGCCAACCACTCTACTATCTTTGCCAAGAAAATCTCAAATCGCATCACAAAGCATTAAAGTGACTGAATATAACAAAAAAGATTCAGTGGGAGTAAACAGAAAATGAATAATAGTTGATATCCCCCTGGATCATTTCTCTTGAAGAAGGAGAATAAGAGCAGAAATTTTTAAGAATAGAGTCCAGTAGTGGTCAGCTTTCCAAAAGGAGACTATTACTGGGGGAAATTAATTATAATAGATGCAAATGACTGGAAAAATTTAGTAAAGGTAGCGATGAAAAGGAATTCATGCTTGTGGTCCAACCCTCCCCCTCTTTCTAATTATGTTAATATTATTCTACTGATGTTTTCTCTATGGGTTAAATAAGTTGCCTAATTGACACCAGGGACATAAGAAAAGAGGACTGATGCAAAGCAAGGTAAAAAATGGTGAAAGGCCAGGGTTCTGTCTTCCACTGGGCAGAAAGCCAGAAAGCTATTATATTTGGGGAAGATCACAAAGCTATAGTAATTTATAACCCATTTTACGGAATTTCTTTTTTCTTTTTCTTTTTTTTTTCTTAATTTCAAATGACTGACTAGGTGGGGAAATAGAGAAGAACACATTTAGATATAAAAGTGTTGTAAAAATAAAAAAGTATCAATAGAATTTTTTTTAAAAATAATTTATCCCAAATGAGTGACTGTGACCTATGAATTCTAACCATATGCATATAATTTAATGTAATCACAAGAACATACCTGTGCAAAGGAGATTTCAAGTAAGGATAGATATGTTTTAGTTTAAATTAAATTTTTTTGGGGTCTAGACTTGTGATTTAATTGCGGTAGGGAACTCCTGGTAAGAAAACTCCCTATATATAGGCAGATGAGTAATTGCTCTACAACTTATAATCTTAAAGAATTGTCTGGACTACTGAGAGGTTAAGTGAATTGCCTAGGCTCAGACAGCCAATATGTGTCAGAGACAAGTCTTGAAATCAGTTCTTTCTAGGTTCTAAACCCAGCTGTGTGTTTGACATGTAATACTGTCATTCACCACCAAGCAAATACACACACACACACACACACACACACACACACACACCCTTAGCCACAAACTCTTCGTTTGCCTGTTGAATTTTTGATATGTTAACATTTCATGCTATCACAGGAACAAAGATTTGTAGCCAAAAATGAGGACCTTTGTATTAATTAAATCCAATCTCCCTCATTTCAATGAGGGAAATGAAATGCAAAGAGAATCAGTGACTTGCCTAAAGTCACACAGCTAGCAAATATCTGAGGGAAGATTTGAACTTGCATCAAGCATGAAGTCGCTGACTTCAATGTCATTTCTCTATCCATTACATCACCCAACTGCCTATCTTAAGTGAGGCGTGTAATTTTTAAAAGGCAAAGAGAAGTGCAGTGGATAGAAAGCTGACCTGGGAATTGGGGAAATCCAAGTCCAGGTCCTTCCTCTGGCACATATTGAATGTGTGGCCTGGTCACATTATTGAACCTTTCAAATCCTAAAAACTGTTAAGTGGCAAAAAAGTGCCAACCTGAATTAGCAGAGGGAGCTTGCTCATCAGAGAGTTTCTTAAACCTATGGATCACAGGTCTTGTCCCTACTGTTAGCCCTATGTGTGAAAAAAAAAAAAAAGGTTGTCTCCAAGTCCTTATAAAGTGGCTATGTTGGTGTGTGTGCTCTGTATGATCACTGCTTATGGCTAAGCACATGCTACATCATCCATCCTTTCATCCGCCAACCAATTTTAATGTCCAAAGATCCCTGAGGCACATATTTTAAAAGCAAAGGCAAAAAAAAATGTGGCACTTTGTTTTTGTACCAATTAAAATACTAGAGTGCTTAAGGCAGAGATTGAGAAATGAGAATTAGAAAAAGTACCCCCAAATGTAAAACCCTTAAGGAATGAGTGTACAAAGCCTGAGCCACCATGTACTCTGCCCTTCTCCATGGATTCCCTTGCTTTGCATCAGCATGGTACTACAGAGTCTCAGAGAAGGTCTGCTTCCTAGGGAGAACTGAAAAGCATGAATGGAGGAAAAAGTCCCACCTTATCCTAATTAAGAACCCACTTCTATGGTCATGTAGCCTTGATGTGCTGTTGAATTCAGGTAAACCAAGGGCACATAAGTGAATATGTTGCTTCATTTCCAAACTGAAATAGAGTCCAACATTTTTAACAGGTACAGGATTTATAAGTGGGAAGGGACTTATCACACATCCCTTCCCCCACCCTCTTTCATCTTGGAGAACACTTAGCATAGTGCCAGTTTATTTCAGGGCAATGCAAAGGCTTTTCACCCAACTTAGTACAACTGGCCAGAAAAGAAGTGATCCTGCAGACATTTGATGGTGCATATTGCACACCCTCTAAATGTCCTTTGCTACACTAACTTTGCCAGTAGCTTCAACTAATATTTTGTTCTCTCCTCCTTTATCATTCTGATTACTCGTCTCTGGATGGTCCCTAGTTTATCAATTGTTGTTGTTTGTTATTGAGTCATGTCAGTTGTGCCCAACTCTCCATGATTGTATTTGGGATTATCTTGTCAGAGATACTGGAGTGATTTGCCATTTCCTTCTCCAGTTCATTTTACAGATGAGGAAATTAAAGCAAACAGAGAAAAGTGACTTACTCAAGGTAACCTAGCCAGAAAATGTCTGAGGTCAGATTTGAATTCTGGTTTACTTAAATACAGGGATGGTGTTCTATCTATTGTGCCACTTAGCTGACCTTTATTCTTCCTAAAATATCATTCCCAGGAATGAACACAATGAGTTTGATCAGGGCAGAATAGAATGAAACAATAACTTTTCCTGGATATCACATTAATTCATGGAATCTAAAATTATATAGCTGTTTGAGTTATCCTATAATATCATGAACATATATAGGATTGTTAGTCCACTAAAGTTGCAGAACATTATCACTTAAACTATTGCCCAGACATGCTTTCTTCTGCAATTTATCTTTTTTGATAATTAAAAAAAGAAACACATAAGTGTGGGATTTTACCTTTGTCACTGGTAAATTCCATCCAAAATTTGCTGTATTATTCTAATCTATCAAGATCTTTCTGGATTCTGTTTATGTACTTAACTGTGGTTGCTGTGCCTCCCAATTTTGTGTTATCTGCAAATTCAGTAAAATTAACATCTATATGTTCATTTACATTGTTGATAAAAATGTCAAACATCACAGAGCCAAGAACGCATCCCAAGGCACTATACTAGAGTTTTGCCCTTATGTTGCCATTTCCCATTTTTTGACTCTTCCTACGGTGTGGTTATTTACCAGTTATAAATAAATCACTGAAGTGAGCATGGACATAGAGTTGGCAGTTCTTCATACTTCACAGAAAGACAGTACAGGTGATTATTAGATGCTTTGCTAAAATTGAGTATTGATATGTCTAGGGCACCCCTTAACTCTTGAGTCTAATAGATCTGTTAACAAAAAAAGATGGAGAGCAGAAATTAGATTAGTTCGACATGTCTTATTCTTGAAACTACACTATTCTTCATGAATGCTATCTAGAATTTTGTTAATTATTGGAATCAAGGTCACAGACAGACTCCACCATATTTCCTAAAATATTCTCACTTCCAGTCTTATAGAACCTCTTCCACTCTCTAATTTTTCAAAGATCACCAAGAACAATTTAGCAAGCACATATGTCAGTCATTTTTTACCTTGGGTTATAGTTCCTCCAGGACTGATGATTTGAACTCCAAATTCCTTTTATTATCATATTATACATATAATATACTTGTTGTATATAATATGTTATGATTTATAATATATATTATACACTAATATAAAATACATATCAATATATTATACATATAAATATATATTATATATGATATCTTTATATTTTATGTTTATATATTCAGCTTACCATAAAACAGATTTTGTTCTATCCTTTTCAAACTGAAGATCATTGCTCCAGGTGGATAAAGGAACTAAGTAGTTCTGCTTTCTCACCATTGTGTTTTCTGTAGGTTTTCCCAATCTAAGCAGGTTGACTATGTATATAGTGGATAGAATGCCAGGGTTGAAGGCAGGAAGACACATAAGTATCTGGCCTCAGATATCTACTAGGTGTGTGACCTGGGCAAGTCACTTAACTATTTTTGTCTCAGTTTCCTCATCTCTAAAATGAGCTGGAACAGGAAAGGGCAAACACTCTAATATCTTTGCCAAGAAAACGCCAAATGGTATCATGACGAGTCAGACTGAGTCTGACTGAAAAGAGTCATGACTGAAAAACAAAACAAAACAAAACAAAAAACTGAACAACCAATTTAAGCAATGGAGAAATGGACCTATCATTTCTTTGGTCTTCTCTTGCCTTCCTTATGACTTCTAAAACAAATCACCACTACCACCTGCCACTATCACTACCGTCCCCTTTTCCCCACCCCACCCCCACAAAAAAAAAAAAAAAGAAAGAAAGAAAAGAATTGTTTTGTGGTCCTTAACACTCATTTCCAGGTCCAGTTCATTCAGCATTTTAGCCCTTCTGATATTATTGACATGGGACTTTGCCACTCTTAAATTCGGTCTTCATTATAGCTTTTCTTTCCATCTTCTAGACATGGCTTAAAAATCTAAGTTGGTTAATGAGGTCCTTGTGCATTTACATCTGTGTGTTTATACAACTTCTATACTCCTTCCTTATCAGAATTATATATATTTGTGCTATTAGAATTTATTTCTTGAGAACTTCCTATCCTTACTGGGATTACTCTCCTTATTACATATGCATAAATATTTATGTATGTATGTATGTATATATATATATATATGTGTGTGTGTGTGTGTGTATGCGTGTGTGTGCGTATGTGTGTGTGTGTATATATATACATATATATGTATATATATATATATACACACACACACATAGAAGACACACTTTTAAAGTTTAATTTACACTGCTAACATTTTTCTTCACCATTTTCTCAAGTTTATATAATCAACAAAAAATAAATTAAACCCTAATTTGTAGCCTTTGTCAATTCTGAGGTATGAATACACTGAAAATTTAACCATTAGTTCTCATGAACTAGTTCAAACTGGTTCCAACACATCCCTTCTGCAAGATATGCCTAGCTTTTTTTCTTACCTTCATAACCTGTAGAATGAAGTAGTTATTTCCTTCCTGGGTTTCCCTTATTTCTATTTCAGCAACTAACTCCTTCTTTTTGGTATGAATCAGATTAAAAATAGTCAGTTCTTTCATTACTTTAATCTTTTAAAAATGAATTATGATTAAGTAAAGTTTTTTAAAAAATATTTTTAGCCTTTTGGGGAAAAATATATTATCTCAATTGTATCACACTTCACAACAGATATTTATGAATTACTTCTCTTTTCTGGCTAAGTGACCTATAAAATACTCCCATAATAATAATTGTCAATTTTATAATACTTGATAACTTGCAATGGACTTTACCTAAATCATTTCATTTGAGCCTCATAACAACCCTGTGAACTAGATAATAGGTATTACTCTTCCCATATTACAGCTGAGGAAAATGAAATTCATAGTAGCTAAATGATTTGACCATGGTGACACAACTGACACATGACATAATTAGTATTTGAACTCAAGAACATCAAGAATAGCAAGAACATTGCTATTTGCTTGGAATCTCTATGTCACCTTTTTCTTCTTTCATACCTGATATTTATAGAGCACTTCAAAGTATATGGGGAACTTTACATAAGTAATCCTAGACTTATTATGTGAGGAGGAAGATTTTAAAAGACTCTAATTTCATAGTAATTCTGCTTTTAAAATATTGTTATTAAATTTTGGAATTACTCATGATTTTGGCTCATGTTAGAGCAGTATAACTCAAAGGATTGGGAGGTCTAGATTCCATTTCTCTGTATTAGGAAAAGTCACCCTTTCCCATATGGCTCTCAGAGTTGTTCCATACCCTAATTCCTGAACAATAAAATACAAGAAAAGAACAGGTATTTATGAGAAATACAATTAGAGTAATTACATGTTATCTTTTACAGATAAATGGATTTGATTATGATTGGAAATGGAAATGATACATCTGAAGTAAAGTAGGGCAAGGAAGCATGGCTCTCTCACGCATATTTTTCTCGTAGTTCCTAGCTACTGGAGCAAATGCTTGCAATTTTTAAAAGTCACATACCTCTCTTCTAGTTCAATTAAACATCACCTCTCATAGCCTCATATTATAGATTGGGTTCGAAGGAGGGAAATATAGATATTGCTGCCAGTAGATGCCATTGTCATACTGCTGCAGAAAGGAATACTCCGCCATCTCCCTTTTCTCTCTTGTCTTTGTGTCTTCTTTTTTCTCCATCTCAAGAAATCTTCAAAAATTCCCATTAGTGAGAACAGTCTCTTCCAGGTCTGCTCTCCATTTAGAATATTTTCTTCCCAAACTAATAAACACAGATCCTTAAATTTTTGTGGCTAGGTCTGCCTTAATCTGGCTGGAGGGCTGTCACATATACATCATTTCAGGTGAAACTTAAATCAACCCTGTGGGGTAGGCATTATTATTATTTCTATTCTATAATTGAAGATTACAGAGATTAAGTTATTTGCCCATGTAAACACAACTAATAAATGTCACAGGCAGAATTCAGGCCTTTTCCTCCTTATTCCAAGTCCAGTGCTATTTTCCCTATGCATTATGTTTCTTTGATTGAACCTCACTCAAATACCCTCCACTTTTTCCCTCTCTGATTTCTGAATTTTCTCAGCTAGGTGCATATACCTAATATTCAAAGCTATCCCATTATCTTTTATATAGCCTATACCTTTGGAATAACAGATCCATTTTCATAGCCATGCCCTAGTCATGAGTCTCATCACATAAAGTCCTTGTGAATGCTATGAAGTCAAATTCTTATTCCTGAAGTAGGATCTGTTTCAAATTTTTATCTATATTTTGTGCAATTGTGCACACACACTATCTATATCTATATGAAATTATGAAATGTGCTGCTTATTCACTTTTTGGACATTTTCTTCTGTGCATTATTGACCCTCTGTGCTATGTATGAGATCATAGATTTTGACCTGGAAGGGATCTTATAGGTCATCTATTCCAACACAATCATTTTTTTTTCTTTGATATAATTGTTACATTATATAGTATTTGGCTCTATGCATAAATTTGATAGTTTTCCCCCTTACTTTCCTTTTTCAATTTAAAGCCCTTTGATAATATTTTCAATATTCTAAGTAAATGTATTTTTACTAGGCTTTAACAGATATACATCATTCTTGACTAAAAATGCATTGTTTTAATATTTTAAACTATGGTCAAGAAATCCAAAATCTATACCAAAGTAGCTTTTGATTTCCCATTCTATTTTTTTTTTCCAAAGCCCCTCTCTTCAATTGGCAATATTGATGAGAATAGCATTTATATCCCTAAGGTCATTATGTGTTGTTGTCCAGTACTTCATACTTTTTATTAATGCTTTGTAGGCTCTGTTACTATTTGCCTCCACCAGAACTAATAAAAGTGAGTAGTGGTCATTACATTTGACATGTCTTGTTAGGATTTCTAACACATTCAAGATTTGAGGACCAGAAGACATCAGACTTCTCTGTTATTTATGTGTGAATGATAAATAACCATATCAGTACCACATCCTCAGGAAGGAATTATAAACTACCATTATTTGTTACTTTCTGTGACAATCATTGAATGATCTTTGTTCTGGTGATGCTTATAAATGTAGAGAGAGAAGCATCAAGGCAAAGTGTTCAGAATGTTGTACTTGGAGAGAGGAATACCAGGAATACTTATTAGAAGTATGCTCTTGGGGATGTCACCTACCATTACTGAGCCACAATTTCCTTATCTTTAAAACAAAGGTAAAAATACCCATTTTAATAAAATGTTCTGAGGCTCAAATGAGCCAATGGATATAAAGTGCTTCGCAAACCCTGAGTGCCAAATAAATAACAATTATTATCCATATCATTATCCTTTGGAGTACAAGGAAATAGTTCTTCCTCAGAAAGTTCAGTTCTAGATTCTATGGTAAGAACTTCATATCTCTCAAAGAGATTCCTTCTCAATTCCTTTCTTCTTTGGGCCAACTTCTTCCACCTTTCATAATCTTCATAACCTTCTGCCTCTTCAAATTCTTTTTTGTTTTGTTTTGTTTTGTTTTCCTTCTAAAATTCTTTCTAATTCTTTCCAAATAATTTTTTATTCTCCCTGATACACCTGAGATTAGAGATGCATTCCTCAGTGCCTTTCACCTTCTCTTAGAGACACACCTTCATTTGATGCATCAATAACTTTTACCTGACAATAACAATGGGTCATTTAAATAGCTTCTATTAAATATCTATTTGTCAGAAACTCTGGTAAGTACTGAGGATTCAAAAAAAGGCAAAAAACAGTTCCCTTCATTAGGGGGTCACAGCAAAATGGAGGATACAAAATAAAGCAACTATGCACAAATAATATATACATATACAAGATAGGTTAAGGGTAGTATCAGAGGGAAGGTACTAAGAATAAGGAGCACTGAGAAACATTTCTTGTATAAGATGGGCCTTTAATGAAACCTTGAAAGAAGCCAGGAGAACTAGAAAGTTAAGAAGAGAATATTAGCATTTCTTTAACATCTGTTATGTGCTAAGCACTGTGCTAAGTACTAGAGATAACAAAGAAAGGCAACAAATAAATAAATGATTTCTTTGCAGATTTTCCCTTATCCTTTATACTTGCTGAAAATAAGATCACACAGTTCCTTGTCATCCTTGTTAACTCATATCCTAGTTAATTCTTGTGGTAAAATACCCAGCTAAAATGCCAGATCCTAAATTATTTCACCATATTATCCAGTTTATTTAACTTCCTTTGATAAGCAAATAACAGATTTCTACAAAACTCTTACGGAAGCAGAACTACTATCCAATCCTGCCCAAGTAAGGTTCTCAAGAATAATTCATTTAATAAGGAGTTATTAAGCATCTACACTTGCTAGTTATTATAGTAGAATGCTGGGCATGTAAACAAAAACTCAATGTTGTGAAACTCTCCCTTGCTCTGAAGAAGTTTACATTCTATCAGATGAGACAACATACATACATATAAGTATATGCAACGCATTTGTTTTTTGTTTTTTTGCATATTACCATGTAAGTTAGCTTTATTATGTGTTATTTTATCTTTTTTAAATAACTTTTTATTGACATTGTAATTTTTTACAATATTATCCCTTGCACTCTCTTCTGTTCCGATTTTTCCCCTCCCTCCCTCCACCCCCTCCCCCAGATGGCAAGCAGTCCTATACATGTTAAAGAGGTTACAGTATATCCTAGATACAATATATGTGTGCAGAACCGAACAGTTTTCTTGTTGCACAGGAAGAATTGGATTCAGAAGATAAAAATAACCCGGGAAGAAAAAAAAAATGCAAACAGTTTACATTCATTTCCTAGTGTTCTTTCTTTGGGTGTAGCTGTTTCTGTCCATCCTTGATCAATTGAAGCTGAATTAGATCTTCTCTTTGTTGAAGAAATCCACTTCCATCAGAATACATCCTCAAACAGTATCATTATTGAGGTATATAATGATCTCCTGGTTCTGCTCGTTTCACTTAGCATCAGTTCATGTAAGTCTCGCCAGTCCTCTCTGTATTCATCCTGCTGGTCATTCCTTTCAGAACAATAATATTCCATAACATTCATATACCACAGTTTACTCAACCATTCTGCAACTGATGGGCATCCTTTCATTTTCCAGCTTCTAGACACTACAAACAGGGCTGCCACAAACATTTTGGCACATACAGGTCCCTTTCCCTTCTTTAGTATCTCTTTGGAGTATAAGCCCAGTAGAAACACTGGTGGATCAAAGGGTATGCACAGTTTGATAACTTTTTGAGCATAGTTCCAAAGTGCTCTCCAGAATGGCTGGATGTGTTCACAATTCCACCAACAATGTATTAGTGTCCCAGTTTTCCCACATCCCCTCCAACATTCTGCATTATCTTTCCCTGTCATTTTAGCCAATCTGACAGGTGTGTAGTGGTATCTCAAGAGTTGTCTTAATTTGCATTTCTCTGATTAATAATGATTTGGAGCATATTTTCATATGGCTAGAAATAGTTTCAATTTCTTCGTCTGAGAATTGTCTGTTCATATCCTTTGACCATTTATCAATTGGAGAATGGTTTGATTTCTTATAAGTTAGAGTCAAGTCTCTATATATTTTGGAAATGAGGCCTTTATCAGAACCTTTGATTGTAAAAATGTTTTCCCAATTTATTGTTTCCCTTCTAATTTAGTCTACATTAGTTTTGTTTGTACAAAAACTTTTCAATTTGATATAATCAAAATTTTCTATGGTCAATAGTGATCTCTAGTTCTTCTTTGGTCATAAACTCCTTCCTCTTTCACAGGTCTGAGAGGTAAACTATCCTGTGCTCTTCCAATTTATTTATAATCTCATTCTTTATGCCTAGGTCATGAACCCATTTTGACCTTATCTTGGTGTACGGTGTTAAGTGTGGGTCAATGCCTAGTTTCTGCCATACTAATTTTTAATTTTCCCAGCAATTTTTGTCAAATAATGCATTCTTATCCCAGAAACTGGGGTCTTTGGGTTTGTCAAACACTAGTTTATTAAAGTTATTGGCTGTTTTGTCCTTTGAATATAACCTATTCCATTGATCAACTAGTCTATTTCTTAGCCAATACCAGATGGTTTTAGTAACTGCTGCTTTATAATATAATTTTAGATCTGGTACAGCTAGGCCACCTTCATTTGATTTTTTTTTCATTAATTCCCTTGAAATTCTTGACCTTTTGTTTTTCCATATGAACTTTGTTGTTATTTTTTCTAGGTCATCAAAGTAATTTTTGAGGAGTCTGGTATAGCGCTAAATAAATAGATTAGTTTAGGTAGTATTGTCATTTTTATTATATTTGCTCGCACAATCCAAGAGCATTTAATATTTTTCCATTTGGTTAGATCAGACTTAATTTGTGTGGAACGTGTTTTGTAGTTTTGCTCATAAAGTTTCTGATTTTCCCTTGGCAGATAGATTCCTAAATATTTTATACAATCAGTAGTTCCTTGAAATGGAATTTCTCTTTGTAACTCTAACTGTTGGGTTTTGTTAGTGATGTATAAGAATGCTGATGGCTTATATGGGTTTATTTTGTATCCTGCAACTTTGCTAAAGGTGTGGATTGTTTCTAATAACTTTTTTAGTAGAATCTCTGGGGTTCTCTAAGTATACCATCATATCATCAGCAAAGAGTGATGATTTGGTTTCCTCATTACCTATTCTTATTCCTTTAATCTCTTTCTCAACTCTTATTTATGCAAAGCATTTGTAAAAGAAATACAAGGTAATTATAGGTAGGGAAGAGACATTAAGTAGAGTATAATATTTGTAATGAGCTTTAAAGACAATGAAGGATTCACAAAAGCAGAAGTAAAAGGGAAGTACATTCTGGCAACCTGTGAAAAAGTACATGAGATCAAAGAGATGGGTATGAGAAATAGCAAAAAGTCCAGTTTGGTTGTATCAAACGGATGAGGGAAAATAAGGTATTGCAATCTAGAAAATTAAGTTGGAGATAAGCTAAGAAAGGCTTTCTCCCCACCCCCATTTTTAAAAGCTTTTTATTTTCAAAACATATAGTTTTCAACAATCACCAGCAAAACCTTATGTTTCAATTTTTTTTCTCCCTCCCTTCTCCCCACCCTCTCCCCTAGATGGCAAGTAATCCAATATATATTAAACATGTACAATTCTTCTATACATATTTCCACAATTATCATGCTGCACAAGAAGAAGCAGATCAAGATTTGATCTGAGAAAGAAGACAAAAATGTAAGCAAATAACCCCCCCCCAAAAAAAAGTGAAAATACTATATTGTGATTCACATTCAGTTTCCACAGTCCTCTCTCTAGATGCAGATGGCTCTCTCCATCACAAGACCATTGGAACTGGCCTGAATCACCTAGCTGTTGAAAAGAGCCTCGTACATCAGAACTGATCATTATATAATCTTATTGTTGCTGTGTACAATGTTCTCTTGATTCTACTCACTTCACTTAACATCAGTTCATGTAAGTCTTTCCAGGCCTTTCTGAAATCATCCTGCTAATGGTTTCTTATAGAACAATAATATTTCATAACATTATGAAATGTTTTAAATGATAAATGGAGGACTTTGTATTTGATCTTAGTGGTAAAAGGGAATCCCTTTTACCTGCTGAGTTTATTCAGCAAAGATGTGACATGGATAGTCCTATAATTTAGGAATATCACTTGGGCAGCTGTGTGGAAGATGGATTGGAGATTGCAAACCAGCAGAATAATCAGGAGGCTATTGAAATAGTCCAGGTGAGAGTTGATTAGCACCTGAATTAAGATTTTAGCCCTGTGAGTAGAAGGTAACAAGCAAAATATGTTGTGGGATTTAAATCAAGAAAGACTTGAAAGCTGTTTGGACATGGGAAATAAAGAAGAGCAAGAAGTAAAAATTAAATTACTAGCAATTTGTACCTATTTGCACTTCATGTGTCCCAGGATAGATTTCAGATGACCTCTCATATCTTTTATAGGATATCCCAAATATCTTAGTGCAATTTTAAGCTCAGCTTTTGGGACACCCCAAATTTTTCTGGCCTCTGAATCCTCTTCTCCCAAGGTCACAGAGAAAATTCATAGCCGAACTAGGACTAAGACCAGGTGTCCTAATTCCCAAGTCAGTACTATTTCTACCATACCAAACCACTTCCCAGTAGTCAGAAAATTCATAACTCCAGGATGACTGTCCTTAATACTCAAGTCTTCATTAACTAGAGATTGGGCAAGTTAAAAAATAAAATCCCCCATTAGCAAAAACAAAAGAACATAAAACTTTTAGTTTCCTTTGAATCCTTTATTTTCTAGCAAATTGGATAATTATGGAGAAATCCAATTTTCAGTGAGTGACCAAAGTAGTTAATTTGTATACTCCTTGCCTTCAGTAAGTTGGAACAATGGCAGGTAAAGTGTATTGCTACAGACTGCCAGGGAAATAAATTCTAGTCCATGAATCAACAGCCCTTTGCAATGAAATGCTGTAAGAAAAGCAGGAAAACCCCACACACATTCTTTCAATTTCTAAAGGGAAATTTGACTCGAGTTGTAGAACAAAGAAAGAAGAAATAGAAGTAAAAGAAAATCAAAGAAAAAGTGATTTGGATTCAAGGGGATCAGATGTTTCATTTATTGCAGGTTGGAGACCTTCAATCAGTCAAATGAAAGACACATTTGTATTAAAATACCTACAAGGCAGAGAGAAAGCCTTGATCGAGTGTAGGAGATTTAAGTTACAGCTCTCTTGCTGAGAGATATGAACCCACCTTCGAGTCTATCTGTTCTCAATATTGAAGGTTTTCTGTGTTACAAACCCGAGAGGAAGGGGAGCTATTCTGATTTCTTCTGTGTGGAAGCCCAGCACTGAAATTAATAACAGAACTTTTAAAGGTTTTGTGACAAGAAGCTAGAATCTGTGATGGGCGAAACCACAGATATGAGAATCCAATCTATCAAAAATAACTTAACACTAGGGCCACAAAGGGGTCACACGGAGAAAAAATAGTCAGAAAAGGAATGTCTTAAAACTAAAGAACAGATATACCCAGTGGGGGAATTTGTTTTACTTGGTGATACATTTTCTTAACTGGCATTTTGCTTTTCTTGCTTTCCTTTTATGAAGGATAGGGGGGAATTAGATAGAGGGAGACAGAGTACATGGACATGAAAATAAAATAAAATAGATTTTAAACATTTTTAGTTAGGAAATAATTCACTAAAGGAGCTC
The DNA here is from genome assembly GCF_016432865.1 of Antechinus flavipes. NCBI lineage: Eukaryota > Metazoa > Chordata > Mammalia > Dasyuromorphia > Dasyuridae > Antechinus > Antechinus flavipes. The sequence goes on from NC_067399.1 coordinate 491,950,104, forward strand.
TATGGCATAGCCCTGATTGCAGGCCCCGGAGTAAGGGAACAATACTTTTAGTTGTAGTCTTCTTTTTAATATTTCTGAGATATTTGCAAATTCAGGCAATGGTCCCCTTCTCCAATTTTGAGGTTTGTATCTTATTCTCCATGGTTTACATTTTTATATGTACTACTTTACCGTGAGATTCACAACAATCCAGTGAGGTAGGCATGATTATCTCTACTTTAAGGAAACTAAGGTCCAAGGAGAGGTAAAAATAAATAGCTAATTAGCTGATTAGTAAGGGCTAGGAGCAGGAACAGAATTTCTTGACCCTCACTTAATACTTTTTCTTCTACAAGATATCACATTCCTTCCCAAATAGAATAGCTCATTCACATGTCCACCAAACACATAAAGAAATTATATATATATATATATATATATATATATATATATTATATATATATATATATATATGTGTGTGTGTGTGTGTGTGTGTGTGTGTGTATGCACATGTGCACATATATACCCACACATATATATACACATATGTTTATGTATATACATTCTAAATTATTGAAATCTTTTCGTCTTATATCACTTTAAGTTTTGAATTTATCCTTGCCCCTTATATCCACTCACACAGCAAGCTATCTTTTGTGACAAAGAACAAAAAGGAAAGTTAGTTTAACTAATAAATCACCCTAGTCTATAGGTATGCTCCTTGTTCCCCATCCATACCTTTGCATTTAAAAAAAAAAAGGAGGAGGATATACTTTTTCATCTCTTTTCCAGAGTCCAACTTGGTTTTTTAATTACAGAGCATTCAGTTTCTTGTTTTCCTTTCCAATTATACAGGATAACCACTACCACAACAGCAATAATAATAATATTAGTATTTACATAGTAGTTTAAGATTTGCAAAATATTTTTATAATTTTTTTATAAATTTATACTCACAACAATCTTAAAAAATAAGTATTATTATTATTTCCATTTTATAAGTGAGAAAGGTAGAGAGGTATATAAGAGAGGTAGGTAGAAGATAAGTAATTTGCCCAGCATCATATAACAGTAAATATGCTTACTTACTACATATATGAACCTGGGCAAATTACTTAATTATATTGGAATAATTTTAAACTCAGTTTTTTCTGAGTTCATCACCCTAATGCCAACTATACAGATCATTATTTAAAATCACTTCTCACATCTGGGGACACAGCACAGCCCAGAAGTCCTGTGTTCAGGTTTCAGCTCTGATACATACTGATCTTGTGACCCTGAGCAGATCACTTAACCTTTTATTGTCCAAAGCTACTATCAAAGAGCAGACATCACATAGTAGGCACATCAACATCAATAGAGGAAAATTCTTCCCTGTGAGTTTCCCATACTAATAAAATATTAGGTCCATTTCACAAAACAGCCTCAAAATATTTATACATCAATTCCCATAGGAGGACAATTCATGAATAGATACTCAATATTTACATGAATTCTCAACTATTTATAATTATAGTAAAAACTTCGCCTTTTTTTTTCCACTGTGAAAGACCCAGCTATACTGTATGGCTGTTCAATAGCCATATTGCTATTGCTATGCTAAATATGCTAGCTAAACATGCTAAACTCTTGCTAAAAATGCTATACTCTTTCAGAAAGAGAACTGATGAACTCTAAGGACAAATTGAAGTATAATTTTCTCACTTTCTTTTTCTTGATTTTTTTTTCTGAAATGGGTAAAATGGAAATGTTTTTCATGATTTTGCATGTATAATTGGTATCATATTGCTTGCTTTATCAGGGAGTATAAGAGGAGTGGGAGGGAGAGAGAACATTTGGAACTCAAAATTTTGAAAAAAAAGTTAAGTAATACTTTAAATAAAATATTTTCATAAAGATTAATAAAGTTCATCTTTCTCTAACTAATATTCATTTTCCTTGACTTGTGGAAAGAATTCTAGTTATATTCAGAAAAATGAAATATTTAAAAGCACCTAAAGTCCCTTGATTCAAAAAATGTCTGAACCAGTTTGCCATGGTACCTAAATTGCCCACCAATTAATTTCTTTGGATTTGCCATCAGAAGCCCAAGTTTGAATCTTAACTCTTTCATTCACTACTTATGTGGCTTGGATAAATGAGTTAGTTTCTTTGGTCCTCAGTTTCCTTATCTACAGAATGAAAGGGCTGGAATCAGTCACTTCTAAGGTCCCTTCCAAGGCAATATCCTATAGCCATGCCAAAGAATAGGATAAATTTTCTCATTTTTCTTGTTTGGGTGCCAAGTTTACTCTTTATATAATTTCACAGACTCTATCTTCAGTTGTTTTGTACCCATAGCATACAAATTCCCAACATGTGGACATGATTGGCCCAACTGTGGAGTAATTAATAGCCCCATTAGGAACACCCCACAAAATTTATATGCAAAAACCAAGTTGTTACCCCAGACTGATAGATTCATCTGAAAAGTCACAAATACATCTATCAGTCATATATTAAATAGTGAGTACCTGATTTAATGCTTCAGGTAGATATTATTGTAATGATTACAAAAGAAATCCAAGTACTCTGAAAAGAACTAGACATATCTCTTTACCCTCATACAACTTACAGTCTTCTCAAGAGATGAGGTTAAAGTACATAAAGCAATTACCATATTAAACTATAAGTGAAATTAATGGCATGTTATTCATGAAAGAAGGAGGATTGAATTATGACCTGGGACTACAATTTGAGATGTCCCCAAATGGAATGAGCTGTCTGATTAGGTATTGAGTTTCCTATTACTGCAGAAGTTCAAATAGAAAATAGTATTTCATCTGTTAGTGATGCAAGAGAGGGGAAACCAGCATGAAATGGAAAGGTTAACTTTGATGGTTTTGGATGCAGCTTCCATCTGTGAGATTCTGTTGTTCTCTGATTTGAAAACCAGGAGGTGGAATCATGGCAGGTAGGAAGTGGAGTGGTAGCCTAAACAAAGTAAGAAGTGAAAATAAGAGCTAATGAGGAGACCAGTCAGGCTGTGACATGAAAGAGAATAAGGTCTCAGAGATACTAGTGAAGGGTCTTCCAAAAAGCATTGAGGAAACATAATTGGACACCAAACTTCATCTCCCACCAACATTTTTCTAGATCCAGAAGACTCACCTAAAGACAGGAAAACAATTTCACACAATGGAAAATGGCCGGAGGCAGAAGAAAAGGAAAACTCAGCCAACTGGCAGCAAGTGCTGAGGACTGCTGAGCACAGACCCCAGATCAAACAGGGATGGAATTGCTCTGGGAAGCACATGAGTCCAGACTGTGGAGAGGTGGAACTTCCTTCCTGAATCTCATTAACACTTTGAAGTTAGGGGCAAAACAGCAGGTTTGAGGAATCAAGTCTATATGCCAGAGGACCTTTAAAATAGTCATACCATGGAACTGAGGACTTGGGTAGGGTCTTGGACCTAGTCCACAGTCCTAGACCTTTTTCTTTGTAGCACCCACAGTTAAATTTTGCATCAAACAATAGAAAAGAAAGTTAATCATCAGAGAAAGAGCAAGAACCTCCTTATATATATATATATGTGTGTGTGTGTGTGTGTGTGTGTGTGTGTGTGTGTGTGTGTGTGTATAATATATATATTTTAGTTCTTCTAGTCTAAAAAACTAAATGTTTACAATTTCCATATAAAGATTTCATGAGCACTAATTAATTTAAAGCAAATAAGTAGCATCTGGAAAAACACCAGACACGACAACCGTGAGTCTCCAAGTGTGTAGAGTAAAATAGACAATTCAGTCATTTACCTGGATATTTAGGAACAGCTAAGTGTTTGCCATAGTGGAGAAATAGTTTGGGTGTGCTACGTCTTTCTGAGTACATATATATATGAAAACAATGGTTTTTGAGCCAGGACCTTGATTCAAGGCCTTACTAGTTATCAAGACACTTAGCTAAAATTCTTTTTAGAAGAGAAATGTCCAATATATAGCCCTCAAAATTTACAGTGTAATCTGAGCCAGATTAAATTGAGGAATGTTTAACAAAATAAACAAAAATATAATACAATATAGGTAATGCTAATTTGTGGTTTTCTAAGTGAATATGCAACCAACAGGGATCTGTTTCTTATAGAGTTTGACACCACTGACTTAGAGAATGTCAGTAGGATGGTACATATATAGCACCTAGTGCTATAGGCTGGCATTTGCTCGGTGACTTATAATCTTGAAATGTTACTTGAGGCACATAGCTAGTATGTATCAAGGAAATATATCAGACTTGAACTCAGGTCTTCCTGTCTAAGACCAGCCCTCTATATACTATGTCAATTTGTCTATAGCAATAATAATAATGATAAAGGTAAAAACAGGTACTTGTGCTATCTGTGAGGAAGATATTTTATAAACCTTAAATCACTATAGAAATAAGAATTGTAGTGGTTTCATGTCTGAACATACCTGTAATAAGTTTATGTTGGTCTAGACATATGTCTATGGATGTTTCACATATGTGTCTGTGTGAGCAAATCTGTCAGTTTTTTCCTCCTCTTTTTGAAAGAAACCACCAGGACTCCAGATGTGCATTGAGCTCAAGGGACACCAAGGAAAGTCATTTGACAACAATGAGAGGCAGAGGTATCTGGGAAGTAATCAGGTCTTCTCATCACACTGATGTTTCCGGAGATAGAAGAGTGAGAGGCCTCTGCTGGCTTGCATTTCTCCAGGAAGAAACCGACAGTCAAAAGGCACAGAATCACTTTCTTTTCTTTCTTTAGTCTGGCAGCTTCCTCAAATCCTTCTTTCTACCTATAAGATGGAGTGGACCAGTTACAAAGTATATTTTCAGCATCCCCCAACTCCTCTCCATTTCCTGAATCCCTTCCCCTCTTTTAGTTTTCCCTCCTCCCCAAATTCCTAATTCAGTAGATTGTCAGGTTTTTCCTTTCAGAGATAAAATTAACTATCAAACTCATTCACACTAAGAAATTGAGAACTGGGTGTCTCTTGGAGCATGAGAGAAGGCAGAATGTAGAGAGTAACATGGCCTGGTAGAAGAACTATTGAGAGCAAAGTACTTTATAACCTTTGATAATATTCCTATAAAATGTGAATTTTGTGTTCATGTCTGCATGTGCCTGATAGATTTTTATATCTTTCTTGATATGTTTTTATAGGTATTCCCCATGATTATGTGTGTGAAAGAATCAGAAAGACCTGAACTGGAATTCTATTAACTAAGATTTTCTTAACTATGTAACCCTGTTATGAATCTTGATTTTTTCATCTTTAAAAAGCGAACAAGAATACATATAATACCTCAGAGTTATTGTGAAACTTCAATATGATGGCATATGTAAAGTGTTCAACAAACTTTAAAGTGTAAGAATGTCAACATTTTTTTGGTGCCTTAAAAGGAGAAGGGCACTAAGAAAGCCATGGATAATCCAAAGGCAGGAATTGCTAAAATTGGAATTTGGGGTATTAGAGTAAGGGATATTTTAGACCTCAAATAATACCCCATAGGCAGCCTATCACTCCTTTGCCTATTTGAGAAGAGTCCTGCTCTCTTCTGCTTTTCTCTTTTATTCCTCTTCCTCCTGTACTTCCCTGTCTTTTCTTTATTTATTCTCTCCTCTCCTTCTCTCTCCAAAGGGTCACCCTGCATAAATATGTACAGATTATATGCAAATTTATCTACACCAAAAGTTAGTAAAGGAAAATGCAGAAAAAGGCAGACTTGAACTTAGGAAGAATTGGTTTCGAGCCTTACTTCTAACATACATTAGCTATGTGACTATTGGAAAATGACTTCATTTCCCTGGTTTGCATTAACCACTCTAGGTCTCAGTTCTATTAAATGTAAAGTGAATAAGTTGGACAAATGATCAATTAAGGTGCTGTCTGTTTCTAAATGCTATGATCCATCCTGACTAAGGAGAATTCATCACAGATATGGACAAGAACACCTCTCTGACTTATATAGCTTTTACATATAGTTATATATATATAACTTTTGTAAAATCTTACATGACATTTTAAGATCTGTTATTAAAAAGAGATGCTGGAAAAAGGAAAGAAAATGGCATCATCATGCTTCTGAAGATTTGTTTTCTAACCTTCTCTCTAATTTCCTATAAACTATACACCCCACCCAACCTACCCTGGAAAAAAAATAAAAGCCCAGTCTGAGTGCAAGAGTCTGGTGGTTACATGTCCCTGCAAATGTGTAAACTGTAGTGTTTGAAAGAACAGAGGAGGCACGGAGCCTGGCACACACTGTTGGTTAATTTTTCTCATCTGTGTAGAGCACAGGAGGGCATCAGAGGCCCAACCTCTAATTAAGAGGCAGTTTTCTTTTCAAAAAGCAATGTGTTCTAATAAATAACATCTGAGCCAGTTAGTCGATTATAACTGTGGCCGAAAACCGTGAGACTTGCAGCAAGCAAACGATTATGGCCTTCGGGATGGGAATAGTTTCCATGTGATTTTGAGATGAGGACCCGCCCTGTGGATGTAGACTCCTCGACTTCAAAGGGACCCAGGACTGCTTGGTGGATGGATTTCTCCCCCACTCTGGAGGGAGGGAGTGCTGGCACAGGAAGGCTGAGGCTCAGCTTACTCTTCCCCAAATGTTCTGGTAGGCTCTGAGGACAAGACTTTTCAGATATAGTTGAACTCGATGGGTTCAGAGTCCCTTTCAACTCTGAGATTTTGTAATTCTGTGAAATGGAGTAAGTATTGCTGAATCCAGGGACATGCTTTGGTAATCCTCGACTCCTGCATGAATTGTTTCCAATACAATAGTGAACTATCTTGAATGAACTTACTTAGATACTGGGGTTAATATCCACACACTTTTTGGGGGTGGGAGGGTAGGAAAAGATTCACTCAACCTGACAGAATTTGTTTTCTCAAGTTCAGATGCCTTAACCCTGAGATAGCCTTTCACAAAGCCAGAGTGGGCAGCAGCCCAAGTGGTGCTATTTTAGGGGTGGCAGCATTGCCCCTTGCTCAACAATGTTTGCCTCTGTAGGTGCCACAAATTCCACTCTTAGTGACTAAGTTCTCTTTTTAAATCACCAATCCATGGGCTGGGTAAATCACTAAACAAGTATACACTAGATGATAGTGATGTTACTCTTGATGGAAAAATCTTTGGGTCATGTGAAGGCAATAGACAGTTACAAAGGGGGGAAAGGGGAGAGAGAGAAAAGAGAGAGAGAAAGAGAAAGGGGGAAGAGAGGCAGAAATAAAGAGACAAAAGGAGGGAAGAGGGAGATAGGGAAAGAGAGACACAGAGAGAGGAAAAAGAGAGGCAAAAACAGATAGAAAGATGGAAAACTGTGCAACACATACATGCACACAGAGGAAAACAAATAGACAGACAGAGACCCAGAGGATAGGGAAAATATGTGGAAAGAAGTAGATACAAACAGAGCAGGGAACTACCACAGAATGCTTGGGTATATGAGAGGATGGGGGGAGGAGCGGAAGGGCAGTAAAACGATGCCCCTATGTCTCATCTAGATGTATTGTGAGTTTGTGTTGTAAAGCAGTATGATTTCCCTTTGCTCTTACTCTAAAGGTCCCATGTTTGTGGCATCACTCTCAGGTCTGTTTCCTTCTTTGTCCCCTAGGAATTCTGAGACCAGACTTTCCAGGGTATTGTCTGCCTTCTTTTCCAGGGCAAATGGCATTCATGGCTCAGTTAGACTACTTCTGAGCCACCTCTACCCCAAATATGAATTTGCCCTACATTCCAACATTTCTTGCTTATTGTTCTTAGTGCCAATGATAAGCTAAATTTAGCTAACTTTACAATTCACATAAAAATGCAAGCCATAGGCATAAGGTGGGTTTAGGCAATGTGGAGAGAGGAGTTTCATCTGGACCACAATAATTCCCAAATGGCACTCTGACCCCCCCCCCCCATCCCATAGACTCAGTATGTTTGAAGAATAAGTTGGACACTTGTGCTGCTCTGTAGTGTAATGGGATACAAAGCCTCAAGACCAATAGCTTAGTTAGGTCTAACACTACACTTGACCAAAAGTAAATGTTAGACAGTCAGTTTTATGTTTATTTACTTTTTCTTTTTAAAATTGACTATGTCTAGAACATTTTCACAAATCCCCCAACAGTGATTTGTAACAGGAACACCAAAAACATACTGGGGGAAAAATGTATCTGGGTCAGTCAGATAACAGGCACTTATTAAGGGCTTACCATATGCCAGATAGTGTGCTAAGCACTGGGAAACAAAGAGAGGCAAAAACATGGCCTCCAGCCTACAAGGAGCTCAGATTCTAAAGGGAAGATGTCATGCAAACAACTCTGCACATATCAAAGGAGTAGATGGAAGATAATCTTAGAGGGAGGGAACCCTAATTCTTAAAACAATCTAGATTCTAGGACTGTGCTGAATTGCCTGCTCATGTGACTTTGGTCTCTGGATTGAGTACATAAATATGCAATAAATTGTGAGCAGGAGACTCCTATAAAGGTATTTCAGTAGCCATTCTAAGGCAGGCTGACCGTTTTCCTTCTACCTGGTTTCCATGCTTATATTACCATTTGATTCTTCTCCAGTCTTAAGCTAGCCTCACCAAAGTTGTGAGTTCTGGGGCCATTATCCCTTACCCTTTCGTCCATGATACACTGATCCTGACCCTTAATAGGATGTCCACACAGATACCAATTCCAAAATTTTAATCAACTGGGCTGGTCTATCTGGTCAAACGCTAGTTAATACAGAACCCAAACTGGGTTATGTCTACACACACCAACTGATTATTATTTTTTTCAAAATCTCTTGTTGACTTCAACCAAGCAATTAATTATTCTGAGGATAAATGATAGATGATAACTGGTTCACTGAATGCAGCTGATACTATCTACCCTCTATGGTTTGTATTTGTAGACACTGAACAAATAAAGATAAAATCATGAAAAAATATTCATTAAAATCTCAGCATTTATTTTTAAAATAGTAGATTATGATTCTGAAATATCTAGTTGATGATTTCCAAATAGGAAAGAATCTTTAATTGATTCTAATGTTTTTATCTATTTTCTATTGTATTCAACTCAAGTCCTCCAATGCCTCTTTAATTAATTCTGCACTACATTCAAAGGCTTGCTTTTGTACTTAATTCTCTGTTTGATTTAAATTCTTTTTGCAAATAAATAAATAATTATCAAAGCTAATGAGACTCTGAAGATTTGAGATGTAAATATCATATGCAGATTTGGTTTTTTTGGTTTCCCAGTTCAGTTGAAGACCAAAATAGCACTTGCAAGTTTGATTAAGAAGTCTCAGCTTCCCTTTCTACCCCTTCCCTATAAGTCTTTCTTCTGGCAAAAATAAATTATTTTATGAAAATATTATTTTTGCCAGAAGAAAGACTTATTTCCAATGTGGGCCAATAAAAAGAAGCTTCCACCAAGGTAGATGCATCTACTGGAGAAATCACAGGTCTCAATAGGGAAAAGGAAAAAAAAAAAAAGAATAGATCTCAAAGCACTGTGTTACATTGTATATCCCCAACTCTAAAAGCAAGTTCTGAGCCAAGACTACTGAGTCACAGACACCATCTGGACCTGAAATTCAGTTTATTATTTATTTAATAGCTATGTGCCTTTGGCAATTTATGTGGTCATTATGGTTCCTTCCAACCCTAATTCCATGATTCATTAAACCTATCCTAATGTTACACAATGGAGTAAGTGATAAAGATACATAGACAAAAGTGAAAATAATCCCTGACTTCAAGTAGCTTACATTCTATTGGAGGGGAATAAATATGTATACATAGAGAAGTAAATGTGAAATGCATATAAAATAAATACAAACTTTCAAGGGATGTTAGGAAGAGCTACAATGCATAACAATTTATATTTTCTTGCACATTCCTATTCTCCAAAAGTTGCCTCCAAGAGCATAAATTCATTTACACAAAGGGTACATCTGTTACATCAACATCCCTACACACACACACACACACACACACACACACACACACACACATACACTGTCTTCATTGTCCAACTTCTGAGATATTAAATTACAAATCTATGAAACATAAAGCCTTTCTCTAATATTCTAACACAAAGAACTAGAGATCTGCAAAGAATTTTCAGAGCTTCTCTCTGCATTGTAGTGGATATTATTAAATTGTATCTAAAGAGTCTTACATTGAGCAATCTGCCTTTGTGAAAGATATTTGTATCCTTTACCAAGAAAGTATGATTCATTTCGCAGAAATTTTCATCTGCGATTAATCTTTCAGGATATAGTTAGTGTTCTGATATTTTCAGATATTGTTTTATGGGGGGTGGGGTGGGATTTAAAGTAGTTGTCCCCTGGCAGCTCTTGAGATTACTCAGTGATTATAAGCAACTCAATACTGTGTGACAGCATTTCCATGCAAGGGACTTACAATCATGTTTCATTAATTCGGCTTGAATGAAGCCTCATTTCTGGCCTTGAGGAGCTTAAGATTTATGTGAAATTAATAACAGAACAGATGTCTTCACAATTTGGTTCCTCTGGAAAAAAAAAAAACTGATTACTTTGAAAACTTCAATGCTTTAAAATGCAGGCCCAGGGAGTTTTCTCTCTAGGGTAAAGAGTTATTCGTTGATATCGTCCACATCTCAGAACTAAGTGGAATTTAAATGTCAGATTTATATTAAATAGTCATGTTCCCCATTATGACATATAATAAACAAAAGCTTATTACTTTCATTAATAAGCTGTGTTGGACATTTAAAGTAAAGCTTCCTGAGATAAAGTATGGCCTCCGAATAAGCAGGAGGAATGAGGGAGGCACAGGGGAGGTATGGAGGAATATTCAGGCAGGCTTGGGTTTTTATCTTTGTTTCTGGTAATTTAATCATCTTTCCCTCATAGGAAAACAAAATGCATCTGTGCTCACACAAAACTCACTGACTTTATAGGAGAGTTGAACTGCCTCATGCGGATGTGTATGCTGGAGGCCAAATGTTTTCTTTTTCATAGGACACTTGAAACACTGGCTCTTTTAAAAAATATATATGCATATATATACATATATACATATTATATATATAATATAAATGTGTGTATGTGTATACATATATGTGCATGTGTGTGTGTATGTGTATATATACAGATTATTTTTCTCTCACTAAAAACTGCCTTCATTTTGTCTGTATTTCAAAACAATAGGTGCTTTGCAAGTTATATTCCAACACCTGTCAGATCACTAGGTATGTCTTTAAGACAAGAGGATCTAGCATTATCTCTTTAAGACCAAGAGGAAAGAATAATAATAATTGGAATAAAAATTCTCCCCTGGCTGGCTTTTTGATCTGTTTTGCTGAAGGGCAGAAGGAGAAATATATGTGAGATGAGAAGCTTCTGATAGAGCTGATAGGGGCTTCAAAGGTATGGGAATGGATATGTCTGCTTGGGATTTAGGATTATAGGACTTAGGTCTGGACAGAGACCTTTAGATCAGTAGTTATTAACATGAGATCCACAGAATCTCAAAAGTGTAATACTAAACTCAATGATACATAGATAGATTATAGTCAGGGTGTAAATTTTGATGAGAAAAAAATATATCTCTATTTTCACTAATTTCTAACTGAAATTTAGCATTTCCTTCCATTGTAAATGTTTGTAATAATACATCGGTATCCATAAGCTTTATCAGACTACCAAAGGGGTACCTAACACTCAAGGTTAGAAACTTCTACTAGTCAAACCCCTTAATTTTATACCTAAGGAAGATGTGTTCAGCAATTTAACTTTTTAGAAACTGGACAATTAAAATATGTGTTTATGGGGCAGGGGCGTGTGTGAATTAGCACTCATGACCTTTATGTGCATTCATTTATACTCTTAGAGGCAGCTTCAGAAAGGAGCATTATACAGGACAAAGAAGACAGATGAAGTTCTTCCTTCAACTCCTTTGGGAGGGGGAATCTATATCTATATCTATATAGAGATAGAGATAGAGATAGAGATAGAGATAGAGATAGAGATAGAGATAGAGATAGAGATAGAAATGTATACTTTGTGTTTACTTAGTCAGGTATTGAGTATGTTCTGTCTCCCTCTCCTAGAGCCAGGTCTACTATATCTCCCACTAAGAGCTCCAGAGGTATACTAAGGGTTGAGTGCATAATGCCATGATTTCAAGCTCCCACCAATTATGTTCCTCTCATAGCTACATATCAGTGACTATTGCTCTAGTTTCATGTAATAATATAATATCAATGAACTTTCATGAAGAGCTATTTAATTCAAAAATATATTCAGTACACAAATATAAACATTTCCCTCCAATACCTCAGGAGCATACTGTCTCATCCCACCTCTATCAGTGGGTAGAATGGAGTCACTCAGAACAATTTATTTATAGTACTGATTTCACTAAGTTCACTTTTTGATATAATATCATTGTAAATTGAGTTCTCATCTCAGCTACACCTCAAGATGGGTCTTGAAGATCACTCTTTGTTCCTTGGGGCATCAATACTATTCTAGCTACAAAATCCAGCAGGGATTCATTCTCCTGACCTCTCAACACTTAAAAAGTTTGCATCTTCAATCGTTTCACTTAAAGAAGAAAAAAAATATACTGTGACAGGCAAAATAACTAAGGCTGTAGGGCCTCAGAGGAAAAAAGGCCAAAGGTCTCTCATAGTTTTCTCTCACTAGATACTAGAGATAAAGTAGTCAAGCCAAGACAGAGAAATTGAAGGAAAAAATGGCCAAGGCTCTGGAAGCTGATTCTTTGGAAAAGCATACCCAGTACTGACTACTCAACTAATCAAAGAATCTTCTTATAACCACATGGTTAACAGACCAAAATTAGTTGCAGAATGTCTATACATACTCAAATCTCTGAAAATATTTCCATTACATATCATCACAAACTCCCCAGGCTCTTCCACAAGAGGCGACACCATCAGATGTCCTCTGAACACATGTACCCTGTTATATCTGGAACATAATGTCTGTCTCCATAAGAGTGGCAGAACTAGCTCCTCCTAGATCTGCCTAGGATAACTGTACTAGGGAGAAATATTTGTAGTTAGCCATTCAAACAAAAAATATTTCCTATCACTGCCATGCCCTTAGAGAGTAGAGGGGCAGCTAAAGCAAATCATATTTTGAATGTGCTTCATTATCTTATCTGGTCACATTTTTATAATGGTGAAAACTGAACCCTCCAGCAATCACAATGAGAAGAGTGGGAAGTAGGAATTGTGGTAAAGGAGAGAGGACTAGCAAAAAAAAAAAAAAAAAAAAAAAAAAAACCAGGATGTCATAATAATGTGGTATAGAGGAACTGTACTGTTTTTAAAAAGAAGAAGCCTGGATTTGTGTTCCAATTGGTAACTAACTAGTACCAATTCTAGAGCCACAGGAATTAGATTCCTAGTCAGACTGCTACTTACTCAATGTGTAACCTTAGACAAGTCATTTATTGTCTCTGGCTCACAATTTCATTTATAGGAAGAAAGTTTGGTTTAACATTTAAAACATTTAATTACAGAAAAACAAGTATTTTGAAGGTGGGAGTAAAAGAAAGAGGTGAAGATAAAACTACTCATCCATAAATCTAGACAACTCAGTCCCAGCATAGAATACCAAAAGTGAATTGACTAAAATGTATGTGAGTGGGAAGGGGGCAATATGCTCGTCATAAGCAGAAAGAAGCCCTATATTGGGAGCCAAGGACCCACTTTCTCCTGGACTTCTTGTCCTGATCTATCATTCTCACTTCCAGCTTGTCCCTACGGTCTACCAATTTGTGAATGATCTGACAGGAAGATGAAATGATGGGGGTGGAGTATAGGCTGATAACAATAAAGAAATTTCATGGCAGGGCTGATTCCTAAGGTCAGGCATGAGATAAAACCATTTCTAGAGCCTGGGAAAACTAGAGAGATGGCCTTTTGTATATCATTTTATCAAATTTGTCTTACATTTGTCTGTTACATTTGTCTTGCCCTTCTCTTCCTTCAAACCCAGCAACTATTCCTGAAGACACCAAAAGATTGGAGCTTCACAATAATTCTGGGTAATTTTTCCAGTGGTTAGTCTGAGAAAGATTTGGAGGATGTAATGGACTGAGAATTTTTTGAGTCAATACTTTGATTGGGTTGCTAAAATAGCTAACACACTTTTAGAAAACAAAATATACAAAATTTAGAGATGAAAATCTCAGTCCTCTGGTCTGATCAACCATATATTCAGTATTGTGTTTTCATTTCCAGGCACTACAGTTTAAAAAACAATATTGAAAAACTGAAATGTGTCCAGAGGAGAGCAATCCAGAGAATGATGAAGGTTTTTTTTAAAATTCATACCCTATGAGAATTACTTAAAATACTAAGAATATTTAGCCTAAGGAAGGAAAAAAAAGTTAGAGAGAATAGAATAGTCACCTTTAACTATTAGGAAGGTCAGAAGAGGGATCTGAATTCATTCTAGCTGGCTCCAGAAGATAGGACTAAGAGCAATAGGTAAGAATTGCCAACAGACAAAATAAGGCCTTATATAAGAAAAATTCTTAATAATTAGAGTTAGCCAAAAGTGGAATAGACCACTTTGGGGATAGTGGGTTTTACTTCAGAGGGCACATTGAAGCAAATGTTAGACGATTATTTGACCATTTGTTGAATATGTTGCAGGAAAAAAAAATTATTGCTTAGGTATAAGTTAGAAAAAATGTCTTTTGAAGTCTCTTAAAGTCTGTGATTTTACACTGGAATAACCTACTCACAACCTCTGATGAAAGGCAAATAATGAACCATTGGGAGAGATCACAGGATTTTCTTCCTGTGTCTTCAAGCTTATTGAGAAGTGCTGAGGTGATCATAAAACCCAGTGTCTATATATGCTGAAAGTGAAGACATAAATAATAGTGAAGTACTATGAGCTTACCTGGAACTGGGGAGAGAGAGACAGAGAGAAAGAGACAGACTGACTGACACACACACAGACACACAAACACAGAGAGAGACAGAAAGAGAGGGAGAGACAGGGGAGAGGAGGAGAGAGAGAGAGAGATGGAGACATATTTTCAGATACAAGAGAAGGTATTCCTACAGTCACAAAAGGATCCCTTATGTGAGGTCTAACACTATGAAGAATGAACGGTTATTAGAGGAACTCTACTTTGCTTTTTTTTTTTTTAATCTTAAAGAAATCGTTTTCTCTTCTTAGTGCAATAGTTGCTGATCCCCTGGAAAAGGGGATGAACACCATCTGCTGGAGCCTCAAAGGAACTTCAAAAATCAAAGAATACAGCCTATGTTAAAAATGACTACCTGATGGGAGCTAAAGGATGCCATAGTTGTGCATTTACAGAAGACAACGGAAAGGAAAAATATCAGTGATATCATTTGAAGAGCAAAAACTGCCAAAAAAAAAAAAAAAGAAGTAATGTTATGTAGGCAAAGGAACCATAAAGGAAAGCAGCTACATGAAAGACCCTAAAACTGTCCTAAAAGTCACTGCGATTGTAAGCCTGGTAGAAAGTTTCTTTCTGATAGGAAGTATTCAGCATTGTATTTTCTGTTTCCATTTCCTTGTGAATAATACTTTGATAATAGGTTGAACCTCTGTGCCTGAAAAGCAATCAGTGACTTCCCTTATTAAGATGTAAGATTGTGAAGTTCCTAGGGTATCTGAGTGGGGACAATGAGCCAAAGGAGTGAAAAGTCCCTGAAACCAGTCTCACCATTTTGTTAGAAGGGAGACCTTAACACTAGCATCAAATTAACACATGCTATTATAGAAAAAGCCAAACCCTTACCCCTTTGAATTCATTCTCTTTTTTTTAGTGAAGTTAAATTCCAGTTTCAAACCCACTATCACGCTCTCATTGGTAGAGAGCAATGATCTTCACTGTTTATGTGTAGATGACACATTTTTCTTTACCAATGCAGAGAAAATTCTATAGAGAATCCCAAACCTAATGGACCTTTGGATGCAATCCGGAACCTGCTTTGAAGTTTTTGAGTCTGAAGAGAGTTATCTGGGGACACTGAAAACTCAAAGGCATTGCTAGGTTCAGTATGTGTCAGAGATGGAACTTATTTATACTCATGTTTTAACTCTGAGGACTACTTTCTATCTACTAGGCTAAGACATCCTCAATCTCAGTTATGCTTTGCTTAGCTTTAGGCTCATGGGTGGCAATAGAAAGGTGTATTTTCTGAATTTCTATCTATTCCAAGAAGCAAGAAAAGGAAGCTACATATTCAATCCTATTAACCTTAGGTGGGAGATTAACAGCTCTTGGAAGTCACTCCCAGAAGCTTTGCCTAATTTATCAAAATCTTAGGGTTCTCTAAGACCTATTAGATAAAGGTTGATTCTCCAAGACTAATTCAAACAAATTCATTTAAAAGTCACTTTAAGTTAGGCCCACAGAATTAGTTGAGGGTCTCCCTTGTCAGAAGAATCCTGAGTACAAATGGTGACCAATTAGGATGAATTTCCTATTGAGATCTTTAAATCGGAAGGCAGGAGACAAATTGAAATTAGCTTGATCCCCAGCCTCAGTCTATCCCTATAAAGCCAGAGCAGAGCTTCTAAGAATTCAGGGCATAGTAACTGCCTTTCCTACTGGTAAATAACTAAAAAGGACAAGCTTGTCCCTCCCTCTCCCCAGATCTTTTAATATACAAATTTCAGGGGAGTTTGATCCTTTTAACGTGGTTCTTAGTAATGATCTCAGGACTGAGCTTCTTAAGGGGATCTGCAGGGGATGAGGCAGCTAGGTTGTGAAATAAGAGAGTAATGGATTTGGAGTCAAGAAGACTTGGGTTCATATTACCACAGACACTCTGTTATCTGGAGCAAGTCACTTAATCTCTCTAAGTCTCAGTTTCCTTATCTGCAAAAATAAGGGGATTAGATTCAATATCTTTTAATCTCCCTTGCAACTCTATGAATAGCCTTGGAATTTATTTAATTCCTTGTTAAGCTATTTTTTGGAAGGGCTGAGGGGGAGATGTTGAGGCATCATGGTATATAGAATAGTACTGAAGACCTGAGTTTGAATCTTGACTCTATTGCTTACTAGGTATATAGCCTTGGGTTTATTCTCTTAATTTCCATGAATCTCAATTCCTCATCTTGAAAATGCATGAGTTGGTCTAGATGGCCCTTGTCCCTTCAAAGTTTATATCTATGATGGGCAGAATCATAGATATAAAGCTAATCTTAAATGTCACCTGCTCCAGGAAGCCTTTCTTAACCACCACTGCCTTTTCTTTTTATATCTTTCTATTGTGTTTACCATGTAACATTGTTCATTATAAATACAAAAAATTGTGCCAAACCTGTTTACTGGACTGTAAGTTCAAGGTGGGCAACCATTTGTATCTAGGATTCTTTGACAAGGGGCTCTTTCTTAAAGGACATACTCGAGTAATACTGTGAGCCTAACTTAAAATGACTTTTTTGAATTAGCCTTGGAGAAGGCTTGTCTTAGCACAGTGCTTTGTTTACAACAGGTACTTATCTCACAAAATAATGTTACATAAATGTTGAATTGTAGAATTTTTGATAGGGAGACATATTAAAGAAATGTCATTTATCTTTGTATCTCCCACAATGCTTAGGACACTTAAGACTCTCCATTGCACATAAAGAATCTTAAATGGTTGTATAAATTAATGAGTCAGACAAGAAATGCATATATGCATAGATATAAAACCACAAAAATGTTGTCACTCAGATCTAGCCAAAACCAAATATACAGATGTGGAAGGAGGCACATAAAAGCAGAGAAAATGCTGCATGGCAGTGAACAAGTCAGTTCCCCTTTCTGGGTAAAATAAGGGAGTATCAGACTAGATCCTCTTGAAGACCTTTTCCAGTTCTCATATTTTATGTTTTAAGTATCCCACCCAGCTCTAACATTCTATGTTTTGTGTTCTTTGACATTTAGGCACATCTATTTTCCTTCCTCCAACTCCTTTTTGTTCCTGAGTTGACACTAAGAGACTTCTTTACTCTTTGCTATTAAATGGTCACACAGAAGCTGGGAGGAGAATTTTAGGGCTAGAAGAAAACCACTAGTGGGTATAGAGTTTTAAAATCTATTTGGAATCTTTTTAAAGAGTGTGTTTCTGAAAGGTTTTTATGTGTGCAGCTGGGTAGCTCTGTGGATATAGTGCTGGACTTGCAGTCAAGAAGACCTGAACTCAAATACAGACTCAGTTACTTAGTAATTATGTGACTCCCAATATGTCACTTATATGTTTTCTAATTCAATTTCCTCATTTGGGAAATGGAAATAATAAGAGTATATACAACTTCGGGTTGTTTTAAGGATAAAAGGTATCATATTTGTACAGTGCTTTGCAAATCTTAAAGCACTAACTAATTGCTATCTATCATCATTAGTTATTATATGCGTCTGGGATGTTTAATGCATTGGTCTTTGAAGACATTTCTTGCAGGAACACAGAGGGGCATGTGGGTGGGGTTGATACTTTCTGACCTCTTCCTCTACCTGCCAGAATTGATAGTCCTCAACAAAATTGTTAAATGAATATTGCAAAGAATGGGGTCTCTTTCTCTTGAACTTTGGGGATGACCTGTGTGTCAGGTTACATTAGTCTAATCTAAGGAGAGGAAAACTCTGTACCTGTTTTGTATTTCCTGGATTTTCTTTTGCTGGAAAAAGGGGGAAGTTATTTAGCTGAACATTATGGAACACTATGGTTAAAACACCGGCAGCCCAGTGGTATAAAGATAGCCATATGTGGTCAGTCTTTCCAGTCATGGGAAGAAGATAATTCAGGTTTAAAGGATCATATGTTATATTTGACTTTCAATTAATTAATCAATCAACAAACAGTGATTAAGTGCTTTCCTACCACATGCCAGAACTTGGACTAAAAATCTAAGCTCTAGAGATATACAAACTTAAATGAATAGTTCCTGCCCTCATGGAGCTTATATTGTAATGAAGGAAAATCTTACACTGAATCTATAGAATGCATATATTCTGTGGGGGTCCTCTTAAATGCATTGTATGCTTAAATGCATTAAATTCTCTTATTTCAGAGCAAGAAAGACTCTGACTATGGGCACAAATAACTCAGGAGAGCACAGACACTGCACATAAGTCCCTGCCTGCCTTTCCTGGGAGTATAGCAATCAGACATTCAAGTATCAAATGTAGTAATAATAATAACACTGCATTAGTACTTCTCTAATTCTGTGAAGTTAATAAAATACTTTACAAATATTATTTAATTTTACTTTTACAACAACCCTTCAAGGTAGATACTACTATTATCTCCATTTTACAGATGAGGAAACTAAGGCAGGCAGAAGTTATATGACTTGCCCTGGGTTACACAATCAATAAACTTCTGAGTCTAGATTTGAACTCAGATTTTACTCCAGGTCCAGTGTTTAATCCACTATGCCATCTAGAAAAGAAAACCACATCTGAATTATAAACAGCTTTGTTGGCTAATGAATTCTCTACTTTCTCATGTGTTGTACTGTTAATGTTTCAAAAATGGATCACTAACAATTGAACACTGGTATTTATTTAACATATAGGGATGGAGGTTTCTGTAGAAGGTCAGAACTCTGGAAAGGTATACTTGAATCAAGGACAGCAGGGTGCTTATAGTTAAGCACCTACTCAGTGTGATGGATGGGATAATAGCTCTCTAGTTAAACATATACTTAATGTGATATAATGATGTAATCACTCTAGTTGGCATATACTTAGTGTGATATGGTGATGCAATGTTCTACAATTGGCACCTGCTCAGTTGCCGTAGTGATGTAGTTGTAGTGAGGTATTTAAAGACTGAGAGGACTGGGAACTCAGAGTCTCAGCCACAGGCACAGAGAAGATTCAAGCCTCTGGACTTCATCCTTGACCAGCCTCATGGTGGCTCTCCTGCCTTCGTCACTTCTCTACTTAAAAACCAAGGCCCATTCAGAAATCCTCTGGAAAGCTAGGCCAGACATTACAGTCATCAAAGCTCATCTCCAACATATGACCACAACTGTGTTCCTTTATCATTGTACCCACTATTAATACTAACACTATGGGTTTTCTCTCTCAAGCTCATTGTTAACTAATCAGAACTAGGGAAAATTGTAGGCTAGACTATGTCCAAGAGTCTTAATGATTAGAGTAGAAAATGTAGATACCACTTAGTCTGAAGCTTTGAAAATTTAAACACTCAATATATTTCTCATTATCTTACTCTAGAGCATTACTTCTATATTTTTAATTCCCTTTCCCTTGTAAATAAACACATTTAAATAAGGTCACTCTTGTCATCTGTACTAAATAAAGGACTGAAGTAGAAAGAAAAGATGAAAGTAGACCGGAAAAGTGAGGCGCCAAGGATTTGTGGCTAAGAAGTTAAAAAAAAAGTCAGAAAGATAGGATGGAGCCTAGTATATCTCTTAAAACTAGATGGTTAATTGAATTCAGAAACCAGAATAGTCCAGGTCTAGTCCTGATAATTAGGGTTTAGGGATTAGTAATAATTTGGAAAAATAGTAAAAAGTAAAAATTGGAGAGTGGTAGCTGAATCTCAAAGTGCCTTGAAATCACTAGGTATTCAAAAATCTTTACTGAAGTGAAGAGAATTTAATAGTTTTATGAGCTATGTAGTGTTGGATAAGTAGTCATCTCCCTCTCCAGGAGTCAGCATGGTTCTATGGAAATGGCACTAGATTTGGAGTAAAAAGACTTAGGCTCAAATATTGTATTTGATGCTTACCAATCATGGTATCTTGTACAAGTCACTTAGTCTCAACTTATCATGTCTCAATTCCTCATCTCCAAAATGATGGTAATAGATTAGATAGCAACAAGGATCCTACTTTCAGCTCTAAGTCTATGATTCTAGATCTCAAAGATCCTTCTAGTGCCCATTTCTATAATTACCAAAGTCTATGAGCCTTTCATCCTGAAGCTTTTGGATTAGGGTGGGATATGACAAGAAGCAGGGCTGAACCCTCTCACTCTTAGACTTAAATATGACCCTGGAAAGCCAGTCACATCTTTTGTCCAACCAGACCAGTACTCTTTCCCATCACAATCCACACTATTGTGACTTTTACCTCAGGTGCCAACTGAAATAGGGAATTCTTTCTCCAGAGCAGGGTTAGTCCCTTCCCACTCCCCCCAGAATGGAAGAACTTCCCCTAAACCATGGCCAGCTGCTGGCTGAAGAAGGCATGGTTGCCTTTTAATCTTCTTAAAGCAAAATCCACTGAGCAAAATTATAATTTGCTATGGCTGTGCTTAGCCAATAGAATTTCACAAAACATCTTAACATCATAATGCATTGTAAAAAAAAAAAAAAAGAAAAGAAAAGAAAAAGAAAAAAAGCATTGCTAAGTGCCATAAAACATATGGGAACTCCAGGTCCCCATTCATCTCTTACATTAGGCTAGGGAAGCATATTAAAGTGATTTCAACTTCAGAGCTGAGCTCCCCCAAGAGTGTTCCAGTCTTAATTAAAATGTCAATGAAATACAAAAGTGCATAAGGGACATTTTCGGAAATGATTTGCTTCCTATTTTTCAGGACAGCTGCTCTTTCTATGAACTTACCCCTTCACTTCACCCTGATCATGGTCAAGTAAGAGAGATTGCAGAGTTAGTGGCAGGGGAGAGAGGCACAGTTTACTGACACATCTGCTTCAGAATTTTATAGAAATGACACTCAGTGGATTTTCTTATTTTTCTCTCTCTCAGATGACCCACAGAGGTTATAAGCAAATCATGCTCCCTTTCTGAGACTTTTCTGTTAAAAAAAAAAAAAGGCAGCAGTATTGTATAAGGTTATCTTTTAAGGTCCTTATCAATCATAACATTTACCCTTTCAGAGATTTCTTAGTTGAAAAATTCTATATTCATAGGATTGTGGATTTAGGGCTGGAAAATTCTTTAGTAGTCATTTAATTGAATTCTTTCATATTGCAGATATAGAAACTAAGGTTCAAAGAGATGGTTACTTGTCCAAGATCAAAGAGCTAGTAAGTAACAGAACTGGGATTCAAACGCAGGTCCTGGGACTCTGTGTTTCATGCTCTTTCTACTATACTGAGATGCCTCCGCTCATTGATGCTTTTATTTTCTGCATTCTAAAGTTGCATCTGGACTTGGGACCTAAGATCTTTCTTTTCTATACTGTCAGTTTGTCCCTTAAAAAGTCTTGGGTGTGCATGTGGGGAAGGGATGTATAGACAAAATAGTGGAAAGCAAGTACTGGCCTGACCTCTCCCAAATTCCCCTCCAAACAACATTGTGTGTGTGTGTGTGTGTGTGTGTGTGTGTGTGTGTGATACACACACACACATATACATAGTATGAATGTGTATGTATATGCATATGTGTATATAAGTATTTATGTATATAGGTATAATATATGTATATATATACATATATATATATATACATCTTATATGTGGGTGTATGTGTAATTTTTTCCCCAAATTTCATGTAAATTTTTTTTTTATATTTGGTTGATTTTTTTTTTTAATTTTGAGTTCTAAATTCTCTTCCTACCTACCTTTACCTTTCATTGAGAAGGAAAGCAATTTGAAATAGCAATGGAAAGCAATGTTATATACATGTGCAATCATGAAAAACCATACTTTCATATTAGTCATATCAGGAAAAAAATAGACAAAAACAACATCAACAAGAAAAAAATGAAAAATAGTATTTTTCAATCTTCATTCAGATTCCAGGTATACAGCATTTTCCATCCTGAGTTTTTTGGAATTATCTAGTTTCTTTGCATTGTTGAGAAAAATTAAGTCTGTCAGTTGATCACAGAATCTTGCTGTTAGTATACAATGTTCTCCTAGTTCTACTCATTTTACTTTGCATCAGTTTGGATAAGTCTTTTCAGATTTTTCTGAAATCATCCTGCTTATATTTTTTTCATCACAATAGTATTCTATTACATTTATATATTTCTTTAGCTATTCCTCACTTGATGGACATTCCCTCAATTTCCAATTTTTTGCTATCACAGTAAAAATATTTTTGTATACATAGGTCTTTTCCTTTATTTACTAATCTCTTTGGGATATAGATCTAGTAATGCTGTTTCTGGATCAGAGGGTATATATAGTTTAATTTCCCTTCAAATTTACTTCTAAAATGCTCTCTAAAATCATTGAGTTAATTCATAACTCCACAAATAATGGATTAGTGCCTCAGTTTTCCCACATTCTCTCCAATATTTATCATTTTTTTCTGTTTTATTAGGCAATCTGATAGGTATGAGGTGGTATCTCAGAGTTGTTTTAATGTGCATTTCTCTAATAAATAGTGATTTAAAAGCATATTTTAATGTGATTAGAGATAGCTTTGATTTCTACATCTGAAAACTGCCTATTCATATCCCTTGATGAGTTACCAATTTGGGAATGACTTGTAGTCTTATAAATTTGATTCAGATCTCTATATAGTTGAATAATAAGGCCTTTATCAGACAAACTTGCTGTAATAAAAAATTTCCCTTTTTTTGCTTCCATTGTAATCTTGGAAACATTGGTTTTGTTTGTGTAAAACTTTTTTTTTTTAATTTAAAGTAATCAGAATGATCCATTTTATATCTTGTAATGCTCCCTATCTTATTTGGTCATGAATTCTTCCCTTATTTATATATTTGTTTGGTCAACTATTCCATGCTCCTTGTATTTGTTTATGGCTTTATCCTTTATGTCTAAATCATGTATCCATTTTGATCTTATCTTGGTAAATGGTGTGAGATATTAGAATATACTTAATCTCTGCAAAACTGTTTTCCAGTTTTGCCAGCAATTTTTGTAAGATAATGAAGTTTTGTCCTAAAAATGTGGATATTCTGGTTTATCAAACTATATGGTCAATAATGATTGTGTATTATGTACCCTAATATATTTCACTGATTCACTGGTCTATTTCTTAGTCACTACCAGATTGTTTTCAAGATTACTGCTCTGTACTATAGTTTGAGATCTGGTATGTCTAGGCTACTTTGCTTCACTTTTTCCATTAATTCTCTTGCTATTGTTGATAGCTTTTTCTTCAAGATTGCTTTTGTTACTATTTTGTTCTAGGTCTATAAAATAATTTTATAGTTTGATTGGTATGGTACTAAATAACTAAATATATTTAGGTAGAATTGTCATTTCTGCTAGATAGGCCTGGCCTACCCATGAGCAATTAATATTTTTTCAATTCAGCTCTAATTTAATGTGTGTGAAAAGTGCTTTGTAATTGTGTTCATATAATTCCTGGGTATATCTTGGCAAGTGAACTATGAAGTATTTTATATAGTCCACCATTAATTTATTTTCTTACCCATTACATGTTAAAAAAATTTTTTAGCATTCATTTTTACAAGATTCTGAGTTCCTAATTTTTCTCTTTTCCTTCTTCCCTTCCTCTCTTCTGAATATGGTAGGCATTTTTATATAGTTTTTAAATGTACTGTCATATAAAACATGTGTTCATATAAGTCACAGTTATGAAAAAGGAACAGCTAAAAAGAAGAAAAACAGATAAGACAAAGTATAAATAGTGAAAAAAGCATCAATCTGCAATCCAAATCCTTCAATTAATTTTTATAGAGCTTTTTATTTTCTAAACACATGCATAGTTTTCAGCATTCACCCTTGCAAAACTTTGTGTTCCAATTTTTTTTCTCCCTCCCTCCCCCCACACCTCCTGACCCTCCCCCTAGATAGCAACTGACTCAATATATGTTAAACATGTGCAATTTTTCATCCATCAATTCTTTATGGGGATGTGGATAACATTTTCCTTCATAAGTCTTTTGTACTTGTCTTATATCATTGTGTGTTTGAAAAGAACTGAGTCATTCATAGTTCCTGATTTTCCTCATTTTATTTAGCACAGTTCATATAAGATTGCAGGTTTTTCTGAAATCTGCCTGTTCATCATTTCTTATTACACAATAGTATTGCATTACATTCA
This sequence comes from Antechinus flavipes, assembly GCF_016432865.1. Lineage (NCBI taxonomy): Eukaryota > Metazoa > Chordata > Mammalia > Dasyuromorphia > Dasyuridae > Antechinus > Antechinus flavipes. Next base: position 491,975,080 of record NC_067399.1, read on the forward strand.
TATACCACAACTTGTTCAATCATTCCCTAATTGTTGAACACCCCTCCATTTCCAATATTTTGTGACCATGAAAAGGGCTGCTAGAAATATTTTTGTACATGTAGATCCTTTTTTTCTTTTTTATGATCTCTTTGAGACATAGACCTACTAGTGATATTGCTGGATAAAAGGGCATATGAATTGCTTTTATTTCTTTTCACTGAGGCAGTTGGGATTAAGTGACTTGCCCAGTGTCACACAGTTAGGAAATATAAATCTGAGGCCAGATTTGAATTTAGGACTTCCTGACTTTAAAGTCAGTGCTCTATCCACTATGCCATCTAGCTACTCTTATCACTTTTATTTCTTCATATGAAAACTGCCTGTTTATATTCTTTGACCATTTATCAATTGGGGAATGACTTATATTTTATAAATTTGTCTCAGTTCTCTATATATTTGAAAAAAGTGGCCATTGTCAAAGACATTTGCAATAAGATTTTTCCCAACTTTCTGTTTCTCTTCTAATCTTGGTTGCACTGATTTTGTTTTACAAAAGCTTTTTAATTTGATATAATAAAAGTTATTTATTTTGCATTTTGTAATACTCTCTATCTCTTTAGTCGTGAATTCTTCCCCTCCCCATAAATCTGACAAGTAGACTCTTCTTTGCTCTTCTAATTTGAACATACACAGTTATAACTGCTGTGTGTTTCTCTTCATCCTATTCTTCCTCCTGTTTGTCACCTCTTTCCTTTTACCATTTCTCTCCTCACCATTGTTTTGCTCCTGAGTATCACCTCCCCTTATCAGCCCTCCCTTCTGTCATTCTCCCCTCCCTCTTTACTTAATCTCCTTCCTTCCTATTTTCCTGATGTGTAAGACAGAGTTCTACATTCAACTGATTGTGTATATTATTCTCTCTTTGAGTGAAAACTAATGAGAGTAAGGTTCAAGCAATATTCACCCCCCTATATTTTTATCTTTCCCTCCCCTGTAATAGGTCGTAAGTGCTTCTTCATGTGAAATAATTTACACCATTCTCTCTTCTTCCCTTCTGTACTTAGTGTACTTCTCTTTCTCATCCCTTAATTTTTTGTCATTCCTTCAAATTCAGCTTGTACTTATACCTGCTGTCCATGTATATTCCTTCTAACTATACTATTAATAATACAATTTTTAAGAATTATAAGTATCTTCCCATATATGGATGTAAATAATTTGATTCTGTTGAATCTCTTATGTATTCTTTTTTCCTTTTTTATCTGTTTATGCTTCTTTAGATCTTGATATTGGAGATCAAACTTTTTATTTAATTTATGTCTTCTCCTTATGAAAGTTTGAAATCCTGTTTCTTTGACCATTTTTTCTCCTTAATGTATTATGCTTAATTTTGTTAGATAAGTGATATGTAGTCCTAGCACTCTTATCTTCTGGAACATCATGTTTCATGACCTCTGATCCTTTAATGTTACAGCTGTCAGAACCTATGCAATCCTGATCATGACTTTCTGAGACTTGAATATTTTTTCCTTAACCTGATAATTGTGAAATTTGACTATAATATTCCTTAGCGGTTTTATTTGGGGATTTCTTTTCTGAAGTGATCAGTGGATTCCTTTTTCCTATTTTGCCCTCTGGTTCTAGGACATCAAGGGAGTTTCATAATTTCTTGAAAGATGCTATCCAAGTCTTCCTTTTGATTATGGCTTTCAGGGAGTCCAGTGATTCTGCTATATCTCTCCTGGATTTATTTTCTAGATAAGTTACTTCTTCAATGAGATATTTATATTTTCTTCTGATTTTTTTCCATTCTTTTTAACTTTTTTGATTGATTCTTACTGTCTCATAGAGTTATTAGCTTCTAGTTGCCCAATTCTAATTTTTAAGGTTCATTTCCCTCACTTTTTTCCTTTTTTCTTTTTTTCTTTGCTTCCTTTTCCCTTCTTTTCCTTCTTCTTTCCTCCCTTCCTCTCTTTTCTCTCCCTCCTTCCTTCCCTCCCTTTATTTTACTCATTTTTGGTGTGGGGAGTTCTTTCTTTTAAATTTGATCTCTGATCCCATGGTGGAAAGAATATTCTCTCAGGTTTCTTGTGCCAGTGGCTGAAGGACCTGGCTCTTTCTGTAGTACTGAGTTGATGTTTCTCTGAGGAACCACAGGAAATCTTTGTGTCTGGTGTTGTACTGATGAGGTGAGGTAGAGGAGGCTATAGCGATCTTGCAGCTTACCTGATGCTGAGTTGGGGTCCTAGTGGTAGCATCTGGCATGTGCTGAGGTTGACTTAGTGAGGTGCTTCTGCATTTCCCCAGAAATCTGATCTTTGAAGGCTGCCTATTTGCCCAGGGCTATACTGAAGCAAATGGTGGTCTGACTACTGAAGGCTTCCTGTTTACCTGGAATCATGCTGAAGCAAGCGGAGGTCTGGCCAGTAGAGGATACATATGTGCCCAAGGCTACACCATAGCACACAATGGTTCCTGAAGCTGGAGTCTACTTGCTCCCCTGACTATGCTTAGGCATGTGTATGTGTGGTGGAGGAGTTTTGGATCTTGGCATTTGCTTTTCCAGCAAACTGGAGTTCAGGATCTCCTGCTGGTTTGCTGAACTGAGGCTTGCTGCCAGCTGGCTAGGAAGCTTCTTTGCTACCCCTTTACCCAAAGAAGATGGATCCCTTTTGTCAATCTTTCAAGTTTCCTGGACTAAAAGATTGTTTCACCGCGTCTATTTGTTGGTTCTGTTGTTTTAGGACCTATTGGGGGGGCACTATTTTATGGTTGCCTGGAGATGAAGATGGGGAAATTATAGAGATTCACCAGATGGTCCAAGCTTTGGGGACAAAAACTCACTATCTAACAAAAATTACTAGCAAAACTGGGAAACAGTTTGGCAAAGGCTAAGTGTGGACCAACATTTTAAACAATTTACCAAAATAAGATCAAAATGGATGCGTTAATTAGACATACGGGATAATACTATAAACAAATAAGGGTAGCATGAAATAGTTTATCTGTTAGATCCATGAATAAGGAAAACAATATGACCAAACAAGACTGAGAACATTAAGAGATGTAAAATTAGTCATTCTGATTAAAATTAAAGAAGTTTTTGCACAACAAAATCATTGTATCCAAGATTACCATGCAAGCAAACAGTGGGAAAAATATTTACAGTAAGTATCTCTAATAAAGGCTTTATTTCTCAATATATAGAGGACTGAATCAAATTTATAAGAATACAAGTCATTTCCAGTTGATAAATGATCAAAAGATATGAACAGACAGTATTCAGATGAAGAAATAAAAACTATCTATACACATATGAAAAACATTCTAAATTGTTCTTGATTAGAAAAATGCAAATTAAAGCAACTCTGAGATAAGTCACACCCATCAGATTGGCTAATAAGACAAAAAGAAAAATGATGAATTTTGGAGAAAATGTGGGAAAATTGAGGCATTAATACATTACTGGTAAAGTGAACTGATTCAACTATTTATTCTTGAGAGCAATTTGGAGCTATGCCCAAAAGACTGCAAACTTTGATCCAGAAATACCATTATATTTGTTTCCTAAAGAGATTTTTTTTTTAAAGGAAAGGGACCTATACATACAAAAATATTTATAGCAGTTCTTTTTGTGGTGGAAAAAAGTGGAAATTAAGGGGATTCTCATTAATTGGGGAATGACTGATGGTATATAATTGTGATGCAACATTATTTTGCAATAAAAAGGTATACAGAGGATGACTTCGGGGGGAAAAAAAAACCCTGGGAAGACTTACCTGGAGTAATCCACAGTGAAGTGAGCACAACCAGGAAAACATTTTACACAATAACAGCAATATTGGATGATGATCAAATCTGAATGATTTAGATATTCTAAGCAATACAGAAATCTAAAACAATTCCAAAAGACATCATGAAAAATGCTATTAAGCTGAAATCTGAATGCAGACTGAAGTATACTACTTTTCAGTTTATTTTATTGTTGTTTTTGTCTTTTTTATCTTCCACTATATGACAATATAAAAATGTTTTATATAATTGCACCTATATAGCCTACATCAAATTATTTTTCTTCTTAATGAGCAATAAGAAAAGGTAGGAAGATAATTTGAAATTCAAAAATTTTTTAAATGAATGTTAAAAGTTTTACACGTAATTGGAAAAAACAGAGTATTTTAAAAAAGTAAATAAATAAAATAAAAAGTGATAAGCATATTTTAAAAATAAAAGAAACCATTCCCCAATTGATAAGCATCCTATCATTTTCTAGTTTTTTTCAACTAATTTTAAATTTCATAATGCTCTCTGTTCATAAATTTATTTTCCACTACAAATAGAGTAACTACAAACATTTTAGAACATAGAGGTTCTTTTCTTTTTCTCCTAATGTCTTTGGAACTAGACTAGTTGTTGAGTCAAAGGGTATTGTTAGTTTTAGAACTCTTTGGGCATTTTCTCATTGGGGAAGATAAATGCCTCCTACCTTCATGAGAAGTGGAGCAGAGTTTGCAAGAGTAGTGGAAAGAAAACATCTTTTTATTTTTGGGGGGTTCTTCTAGTTTTGAGGTTTAAGGGGGAAAATGGATAATGTCAATTCCACTTAAAATCCATTTTCCTCGTAACATTAGAGACTTTGGAAAATTTTTCCTTTGGTAAGATTTGAGACTCTTCCTCTCTTGGTTGAGGGAATTAACTTGTTTTCAATAGGAGAATTCTCTCAATCTGAACTGTCTGGAATATATTTTCATGTTGCTTTCTTTAATATCTGCTTTGCTAACAACTTGGATCAATGAATTTCCTTGCTTAAGAAAATTCTACAATGAAAATTCTACTTCTGCTACTGAGGCTTCTCTTGTTCTTTATACATTCTCCAATGGACTCCCACAGCAAATCATTTCCACTTTTGGGGGAATGGCTTAACAAGTGATGGTATATGATTGTGATGGAATATTTCTGTGCTATAAGAAATTGGTAAACTCAATGATTTTGGAAAAAGATGGAAAGACACATGAAATAATGGAGTGTAAAGTGAACAGAACCAAGACAGCATTGCATTCAGTAACAACAATATTGCTTTAAGAATGACTGAACTAATAAGTTATTTTGTTTATTACAAAAACCTAAATCAAGCATAAAGACAAATGAAGAAAATACTATCTGCATCTAGAGAAAGAAATGATAAATAAAAGTGTATGTAGATTACTTTTACCTATATGTGTATGAATATATAAACCTATTTGTGTCTAATGATAGTCACCTAGATTAGGAAGTAGGAGGAAAAAAAGAATTTTACATGATAATTTTCTTGGATATTTGAAAGAAACAGCAAGCTATATATGGTAGATATGCAGTTTCATGTATAATCATCTTTTTTATAATACTATGTTGTGATGACCGCATATTTAAAATCAGCAGGAGTCAGGAATTCTGGTTAGGGGAAAATCGTCAATCTTTATTCTTAGTAGAGATGAAGAAAGATCAAAGGTAAAGGGGAATCTGAGGTGAAGGGGGACAGAGAAGGAACCGGAAAGAGAGACTGCTGGCTGGCTTCTTGACACAGCTGCTCACATTGCTATCGTGATCCCCGCCCTTCACCTCCGATCCCCCTTCACCTCCGATTCCCCTTCACTTTGATGTTATGGAAATGCTTGTATTATTTGATAACTTAAAATAGAATTTTAGAAATTTTTAAAGAAAAATATATACATGTAATATGTAACAATCAAAAACACATGGAAAACTAATATACATATAAAATATAACAACTATAAATAATGGCATATACACAAAATAATACAGAGATTGCTATAGCATAAACATAACACAGAACAGAGTCGAATGAACATAATAGCAATTCATATTACAGTAGAAAAAATGTATAATTACATTTAGGGCATATTCCCATGGTAAGACATTGGAGGTACATGAGATACTGATGAAAGTGTCAAATTGGCTAGAGAAAACTGGTCTGAAGCTTTCAACGGACATATACACATTTTTTAAAAAAAGAAATATATATAAACCGTGCATATAAATATATACACATTGTGTAAAACACAACAAAATGACCAAGAAAGGAAAATTGTTTATTAGTTTACTTTCCTTTATATATTTTTTCGTCTATGCATTTTAAGCTAATATTTTATTGGTAGCTATGTGACAGTGAATATATTCCTGAACCTGAAGTAGAAAACATCTGCGTTGACATCCTGCATGAGATCCTAACTATGTGACTGGGTAAATCACTTTAACCTCTTTCAGCCTTAGTTTCCTCAGCTATAACATGAAGATAAAAATAGTACTTAGCTCACAGCATTTATTATGAAGATGAAATGATATGTTTATAAAATGATTTTTTTTGTTTTTTTAATTAAAAAAATATCTAAAACAATTTAAAACAAAATAGGAAAAAGAAAAAAACACATTGCCATGTACACAACAAAACATAAGAGGATTCAAAATAAAAAGAAATAAATTTCCATTTCAAAAAAGTTGATATAATGAATACTGCACATTATTTCAGAGCTGTCCATCCTTTTTTTTTTTTTTTTTTTTTTTTTTTTTTTTTTTTTTTTTTTTGCTTTCTTGTAGGTTTTTCTTTTTTTCTATACTGTGTACTTTTTACTAAATTTTTTTCCCCTTTCTTCCCTCTCCCCCCCCCAAAAGGCTACAATTGAGTACAGATATATGCCTACATATATGTGTGTGTTTATATATATATATATGTGTGTGTGTATGTGTGTATGTCTACCAGTTGGCCTCCCTCAAATCTCTCCTTCCAGTTCATCTTACAAAATACTACCACAATAATTATCCTTCAGTAAAGATCTGACTGTGACTCTCCTATTCAATCAACTTCACTGGTTTAATATTGCTTCTAAGAAGAAATATATAAAGTCATCTGATCAACTTTTGAATTCTATATTCAGCCTATTTTTCCAGATTTATTATAGATCACCCCAACCCATTCTGCCTCCTTCTATACATCCAAAGTGGCCTTCTCTCTATTCTTAGAAGTCACTCCACTTCCCAACCTTTGCATTGACCATCACATGTGCTTAGAATTCATTCTTCTCTTAACTCTGCCTCATAGAGTCCCTCTACTACTTTCATATTCAATTCAAGCACCCCTTTCTGCATGAAGGCTTTCCTAATCTCCCCACCTACTGCTGCCCTCTCTATCAAAGTACTTTGTTTTTAGCTATGAAGAAAGCTAAGTGCTACAGAATCTATGCTTTCTAATTGTAGCACTGAAGAGGACTTTTGAAAGTCCCTTGTACAGAAAGGAGATCAAATCAGCCAATATTCAAAGAGATTAATTCTGACTATTACTGAAAGGTCACATCTGAAGCTTAAGCTTAAATACTTTGGCCAAATAATGAGAAGACAGGACTCATTGGAAAATACCCTGATGTTGGAGAAGATTGAAGGAGAAAGGAAAAGAGGATGATAGAAGATGAAATTGGATAGATAGTATCATGAAAACAATAAACATGAACTTGAACAGACTTTGAGAGATGGTGGAGGATAGAGGGGCTTAGAATACTATGGTCCATGCAGTCACAAAGAGTCAAATATGACTGATTGACCAAATAGCAACAAAGCAATATTTCATAGATATGATTGATAATTATCTCTCTTATTTGTTGTTTCATTATTTGTCCTGGTGATCCTAGTACCTAACACAGTACCTGGCACACAATTGATGCTTAGTAAATACTTGATTAACTAATTGAATCTTTCTGAGACTCAGTTTTCTCATCTCTGAAATGGGGGCAATTATATACTATCTCCCTGAAAGGATTGTTTATACCAAAATGCTGCATGATTTCTTAAAATCCTATGGAAATGGGGACTATTTTTGTACCTGGTCAATTGGAGGGTTCTTAAATATGCTTTCTCTCTGTTTCTGCTATGTCTGCCTTCACTGCTCATCTGAAAAGGCCATTAATTGAATCCTTTCCATTGTCATAAGCAGAGTCACTTTTTAACTGCTTTCTAATATGTCTGTAATTTAATATTTTTGTGTCTTTTCAACTAGTTCAAATATTCTTATTTCTTCTTTCATGCTGCTAAGCCATCATCTTTTTGGTAGGGGTGGGAGGATGATTAAGTCTGCTCTGGCTTTGTTTGAATCTTTTTCTAATACATAATATACATTTTGTTCTTCTTATCTCTCTTTCCAGCTTTTGATCAATAGTGGAGTGTGTGTTTTCTATCCAAGAACGAATGAAATATATTCAACAGATTATACATTAATTTTACCATTAGGACACAATATGAACAGATAATCCACAAAAAATGCTTCAGATTTTTTAAAGTGAATTTAATTATAAGTAGTAATGTGTGTCTGTGAATTATAATTATGAAAAGTCATATTCTATAAATCCAAAATGACAGATTATATTTCAAAGCCTCATTGCAGAGGAATTAGAGGACTGATTTATTAGTTGTAAATGTCTGATTATTGCAGCTTTGCTAAAAAACATGATCACAGCACATTTGAGCTGGATTTAATGCATTTAATCCTTTTGACAAGAATCATATTTTGCACCAAAAGCTAGAATTCTGTTAATTTGTTTGTGAGATAGATATGAATAACTAATAGTTGTTTTCTGATTCCAAAATAGCAATAATTTAAAACGCTTTGAAGGCTTGTAATTTTGTAGCTTGCAAAGTGATTAAGAAATTGATATGAATTAAGAGGCAGGATGATTGTTAATACAAAGCAAGATGTAAATTTTCCTTAGTTGCCCTCTTACAGTGGTGAATGGATATGCGATTATCTCTGATATTCATTTTGGTTCTAACAATTTGCGTTTTAAGGGTTCTCTTAGTTTTGAAAGATCCCTCCCAGCTCTGAAACTATTTTTTAAAAAATAATATTTTGTTTTTCCCCAATTATAAAAAAATTCATGTTTGTTTTCATGATACTATCTATCCAATTTCATCTTTTATCATTACATAATTAACAATTTAAAACATTAATTATTGTTTTAAAGTTCTGAGTTCCAAATCTCCCTTTCCCTCCCTCATCCCTGAGATGATAAGCAATTTGATATAGGTTATATCTGAAATGATATAAAACATTTCCATATTAGTCATTATCTCTCTTAGTTAAAATCTCTCTTAACTCTGATATTTCATATTCCAAGGTTCTTTCTAGCTTTGTCATTCTTTACTTTAAGGTCCTTTCATTCTTTAACTTTCTTTGATATAAGGCAAGTTTCAGCTTTGACATTCCATATTCTAAGGACCTTCCCACTTCTCTGATTTTTTGACTCTGTGGATTATTTTGTGTCACCAAGAGAAAGAACACATAAAAATATTGGGAAGCACCCTAAGATGTATAAGGAACCCAAATCAATTATCAATATACAATGAAGAGGAGAGTAAGAAAATATTGTGCCTCCTGGGTTCATGCTAAGGAAAGTTTTCCCAAAATTTAATCCAACAGATATATACTCTTATTTCCAACTAGGACATTTTGGAGTAATCCTGGCAATAATAGAGTTTAGTAGATTGTGGACACTAACTGTATTTATAATCCTCATTCCATGATGAACATATTAATGTCTTATATGGCCCAGATATCCAAGAAGAATCACTTTTTTAGGTTGCCAGATTCCAAAAGGGATGGAAACCTGATGGACTGGAACTTGAATACGATAAATGAGAAGTAGCTATGTTCATAATGGACCATGCCAAGAGAGGAGAAAGAGAAGGACTTTCTTCTAATTTGATTCCTCTGGGAAACAAACATGCATCTAGCAGGGTTGGTGAGCAGTCTGCATAGGGATGATCATAAGGGAAGGTGGTATAAAAGCTGTGGTTACCTTGCTCTTCTGGATGCAAGTTACATATACTTTGATAAATCAATGAAATGTCCTTTTATTCCCAGAGGGGACACAGCTGACCTACTACTTTAGAACTGTTATTCTCTGAATTATTGCTCTCAATGAGATTGCATTGTTATCATCTATCCACATTTCCTTGACTTGACTAGTCTCCATGTGTTCAAGGGCACACATTTTGAGATGAATTAGGGTTAAAATCTGTGAACAGTTCAAACTTATGGACTCATTATTATCATGCTATAGCTCACTACAAGTATCATATGATTCTTAATTAGTAAGGCACAGATACACCTTTTTTTCTCTTTTAGGATACACATGGCTCAACTTCAACTGGTCAAATTTTCCCATGTCTATCAGACCATCAATTATTGTTCTGTACTCATCCCTGCTTTGTAGAATTATTAGAGTCTTGTGATTCTAGAGCTGACATGCCCTTAGAAATCATCTAAGTTCCAGCGTTTTAAACAATGAGTCACGACCCCATATGTGGTCTCAAACATCACTCAAGGTCCCCAAATTATGATTTTTACCAGTAAATGTTTGATTTGTATATTTTATATATCTATAGGCCCAGGGTCATGTAAAAATTTCTCTGGTAAAAAAGGAATCACAAGTGGAAAATATTTTAAGAGACCCTGACCTAGACCAACCCCTTTATTATATAGGAAAGGAAACTAAGGTCTTGAGTTGAGGAGAAGGGGGGAAGGGATATTTTGGTCACACAAAGAATAAGTGGCAGAACCAAGATTCAATTCTAGGTCCTCTGACTCCTTTTTCTTACCTCTCATTGTCACACTGCTATATGGCCACTTGTCAGATTAATCACAAGGAATACAATCCTCAGTGTGGGTCCAGGCAATAGTCTGTGAAGACCTAGAAACATTGAATTAAGCCCCATTTAAAATGCTCTTTGTTTTCCTGTTGTTTGCAATTTCCAGTTCTCGTGTTTTTTCCAGAGACTGATTTTAGTCCATTTTGCTCAGTACCTGCCTGTTCCTTTCACTGTCAATCATCCCTAGGGCTGCGCTTCAATGTTCAATGAGGCTCGAAGGATGATTTCTGGATGGTATTGCTGTCAGCAGGAAACAGAGTTTTGAAGGATGGTGACTGGATAGGGTACTGAGGTAGCGGGCATTAGGGACACCAGGGATTTATAAGGAATCGTTAAATGGAGAAGTTTTGAAAGTGATAAAAATAAGCTGTGCCCATTTCACCAATTATGTATTAAGCAAGGGCCAGAAGAGGTGCAGGGATGAAAAAGGAGAGTTCTTTAGGGAAGAGGGATAAGGTGGGACTTGCATCAACCAGAAGCATAAAAAAAAAGAAATGAAATGGCTCCAATCCTATGTGTGGAGATTGATCCCTATTTTAAAAGGTTAAATCTCATAGTCACCAGACTGGGAAAATTAGCAGAAGCTGGAAATAATCAATATTGGAAAAAATACAGGAAAACAGATACACTAATATACATGGTAGAATTGTGAATGGATTAAACTATTCTGCAATGAAATTTGGAATTACACTTTATTTTAATTTTAATTTTAGTGGTTTTGGAGGTAATAGAGTTTAAGTGGAATTATAGGAATTATATATTCTTTATATATAGTAATTATATTCTTTAAAAGTGATTAAAATGGCTGTGTTCTTTAATTCAGGAATCCCTTTGTTGTGGTCATTTAACTGTTTCTGTCTCTTTTGTGAGTTTTATTGGAAAAGATGCTGGAGTGATTGCTTCTCCAACTTATTTTACAAATGAAGAAACTGAAGCAAACAGGGTTAAATGACTTACCCAGGGTCATATAGCTCATAAGTGTCTAGGGTGGTATTTGAACTGAGGAAGATGAGTTTTCCTGACTCTAGTTCTGGCACTCTATCCACTGTGCCATCTGTTTGTCTCCTCAGGGATTCCTTGGCTATAAAATTTATAAAGAAGGCTAAAAGCAGGGGGGAATGCTCCCATTTATACTAGGATAGTATTCATGGATATTTTGTAGTAGTAAAGCATAGAGATTCCCATATGTGTTTGTTTGTGCATGGATGATGTATGGTCATGTGCACATATATTTATGCACATGTGTGTATCTTATCATGCATGTGCTTATACATATATGTGTATAAACATACATTGAAAACTTTCAGATATTCCATTCATTCTCCCCATTTAGTTATTCTCTGGTCTAATTACACTAGATCTACTTGTGAAATTGCTGCATAAATAACTATGGAACTCCTGAATATAGCATGTTACATGATAATAGAATATTATTGTACAATAAAAAATGATCAACATGAAGAATTCAGAGAAGCATGGGAAGACTTTTATACAAACTAATTCAAAATGAAATAAACAGAACCAGAACAATAATCTACACAAAGACTACAATATAAAGAGAAGAACAAAATATAATTTAAGGTTGTATAATACTTAATGACCAAGTTTTGCCCCAGAGAACTATTAAGAAAACATACCTTCCTCTTCTTTTTGAAGAGGCAGGGGACAAAAGGTGTGGGCTATTGAATATGCTATCAGACTTCATGGATTTGTTAGTTGCTTTTGCAAAATTGCTTTCCCATTGCCTTTTGGAATCTTTGTCACCAATGGATGGCTTGCTGGGAAAAGGAGTGGGGAGAAACAGTAGTTCATCGCAGTACAGAGACAATGTGAATGGTTCATGAAGTCAGAAAATTCAAGGGAAAAAAGCAATTCAAAATGCTAGCCCTTTTCCCTTATCCCCCAAATCTTCATTATCCTAGCCCAGTTTTATTATCTTCTCCCTAAAACGTTCCTCAAGCTCTCCAGTTTTTAACATCTTACAAACCCCAAGCCTAGAATATATCATTCCCCTGTCCCTTTCCTTTGGCCTTAATCCTTTCCATCAGTCCTAATTCATTTCATTAATTCCTAGCATTCTCAGTCTGTTTCAGGTCTCTATATTCCCTTCCACATATACTAACTCTTAGTTTCTATTTCACTTTTCTAAAGTTCTTTCTCAGCTTCCTCCTTTATCCTTAGGCTAACTATTCCCCAATTCTAAATGGTCCCAAAGCCTCCATATTATATGTCATGCACATATTCTCTCCTCATACTTTGATCTCTTTTAGCCTTGAGATGGCCTGTGCTAGAGTAGATAAATGCTGAGGCTGTCTTCCCTACAATTATTTCCTTAAAAAAAAAAAAAAGAACCACTAAATCTGATAGGTCAAGAGAATGCTTCAAACGAGGATAAAATATCTGCACTTTAGTAAAGCTTTTAAGAAGGTGTCTAGTACAATCCTTGAAGACAAGATGGTTAAGGGTGGACTGAATGATAAAAACAGTTAAATGTATTCAGGACGGGTTCAAAAACAGGCTAGATTAAAAATTATTAATTAATGTAATACATCCAAGCAACCTGAAGAGAATCTCTAGTGATATGCTACAAGATATTTGTTCTCAACTCTAATATTCCTGTGATGGTCGGAGAATAAACTATGCCAGTATCAGGATCTCGACATAAACCAATAGGTTAGACTTTAAGCTAAATCTAACAAGACTAAATTGAATGAGAATAAATGTAAAGTCTTATATAGAGTATTAAAAAACATCAACCGCACAAGAGATTCTTAATAAATACTTACCAAATGTCTACTATGTACCAGATACCATACTGATTGATTAGATATTATCTCATTTAATCTTCACAATGATATTTGGAGATAGGTGATATTGTTATCCCCTTTTTATAATTGTGGACTTTTTTTTCTTAAATTTGACACAGATTAGATGATTTGTTCAAGGTCATACAGTTAGTAAGTTTCTGAAATTGAATTTGAGCTCAGGTCTTCCCGACTCCAGGTCCTAGACACTGTACTTTCTACTTGTACAAGTACAAGCTAAGGGTGAGTTAGGTTAAAAATAGATTATGTGGGGAAACAAAAGAAAAAACATATAGAATATTTAAGTTAGTTTCAAGTTAAAAATAAGTCGATAGCCAAAAAACTAATTGAATATTAGCTAACATATACAGAGATAGATGAGATGATAGTCTCATATATTCTTCCCCAGAATGACCACATCTAGAACATTGTGTTCAGTCTTCAGCACCTTTAAAGAGGGAAATTGAAAAGATGGGTCATGCCTACAAGAGGACACTGAAAGATATGGCTTATGGAGGATCTTTTGAAACAATGATGTTTAGATTTGATAAAAAGATGTAGTATGGGTTTGTCCACACTCCTATTCCCTCACCTAAAGCTGTCAAAGATTAAGTAATCTCCAAACACTGAAAGGGATATCATTTATATGAAGGATTTGTTCTACTTGATCCAAGAGAGTAAAACTGGGACTTTAGGAGGCTAGCTAACTAAATTTGATTCTGCAAGCTTTTATTTGTACCAGTTATGTGCAAAGTATCATTGGGAATTTAAAAAATGAAAAGTGAAACAAACTATGACCTAGAGAAGGCTAGGAGTGAGGAGCACTGCATACACATCTATTGATTTGTACACAAATAAGTGATAAAAGGTAGAATGTGATAGAGGGTGAAAGAGAGATCCAGGCAACTCCTTCCACAAGAAAAAGGTCATTTTTCAGCTAAGGGCAATCAGGAAAATCTTCATAAGAGCATATGGCACTTGAAAGGAGCACAGAAAAAAAAAAAAGATAATTTCAACAGGTATGAAAGAAGACTAGATTCCAAGCTAGTACTGATAAGCAATTGCTTATAATTGGGCAATCTTGCAATTGGACAGACAGTCTATAGAACTTATCTAAAGTGTATGTGTGTATATATAAAACACATGTATACATATACATACATATGTAAGTGTATACACAGATGTAAATGTGTATGTATTAGAGAGATTGATGCAATATTGCAGGAGGACAAATTTGGTCCAGAATTGAATGAAAGGAGGAGAATGGTCTGGATTGCCTTTCGTAAATTGCAAAACTCTTTTAATAACTCAAATTTCATCCTTGAGATGAATATCTATCATTTTAATAACAAAATTTTTTTGGTGATTCATGTAGTTGAGAATCAGACAATTAATAAGCATTCATTACATGTCTACTATGTATCAGGCACAGAGCTAAGAATTGAAGTACCAAAGAAAAACAAAAACAATCACAGTCCCTGTTCTCAGGAAACTCAGTCTAATTAGGGAGATAAAATACAAACAACTATGTATAAACAAGAACATAGATAATAAACAGATGGAAGTCACTAAAATTAAGGAGAGTAGCCAAAGACATCCTACACAACAGGATGTTAGCTAGGATGGGAAGGAAGCTGAGAAAACTAGGGGCTAGAGTAAGAGGATTCCAGACCTAAGGGAACAGTCTGAGAAAATGTCCAGAGTAAGAAGATGGAATGTTTTTTGAGAGAAACAGCAAAGAGGAGCTGTCACTAGATCACTAGGGAATTATATAATATTTAAGAAGATAGAAGGGGACAAATTTGGGGAGAACTTTGAATGACAAACAGGGAATTTTCTATTTGATTCTAGAGGTGACAAAGAGCCACTGAAGTTAGGTGAATAGGAGGATGTTTGGAGTAACATGGTCAGACTAGCGCTGTAGGCTGATCACTTTGGCAGTTGAGTGAAGAATGGACTGAAGTGGAGAGAGACTTGAAGCTGCAAGATCAAACAGAAGCTATTAATTGCAATGATCTAGATTGCAATTAATAATAGGTGACAAGGGTCTGCACCAGGATGCTGCACCTGCAGCAGGGTCAGGGGAAAGAAGGGGACATATACCTAGGACATTATAGAAATAAAATCAAATGGACTTCATAACAGATGATTGGTGGTACAATAATTTCCAAAGAACTAAAATGGGGAGTCTCCCGATGGGATGAGAAGAAAGCAACACGCCAGTGTGAACAAGGAATTACACTGCAGAAACAGTATAAAAGATATCATTAGAAATGCATAATTGAAGCATTAATTGGTCACATGGAAAGAGAGGTATTTTAATCATTTCATAAATCAAGAAGCATTCTTCACACATTTGTTTATTACATAACAAATCTTATGCTGAGCAATGAAGTTAGAAAGCAAGGCTAATCATGTGCTCATCTAGAAACTGTAAAAAGAATAGAAAGAAGTCTAGTGCTTCTTACTCCCAAATATTGGGTGGACTTTCTTTGGTTAATTTTTGGGAGAAGATGGAAGAAACAGAATAATTAGGCTTAGATAATCTGTGATTTTCATTGTCAGAGACAACAACATGAATGAGATCACAGACCCTTTGGAATTTTACAGAATTTTTAATAACAGTTAAACAAAAATAGGATGAATTTCCTTTCAGGATACTTAGCAGCCCTTTGATGGAAGGGACCAAGCAAAAATTAGATAACCTTTTTTTGAGAATTCCCTAGACCTCAAACTTTTTATATCAGGAACTCCTTTGGCATTCTGGTAATATCACAAATTCTCTTTCAGAATAATGTTTTTAAATCATTGAAAAAATATTAAATCTTACTGAGAAATTAGTGAGAATATTGGTCTAATTTTTTCACTTGAAGCTTATGTGGTTCAGTGCTAAAAATCTGTCCATGGAATTCTTTGGGTTAAGAACAGATTATTGCATTGGATGGGAGGCTAGATTATATGCTTTTTCATCACTATCACTCCCACTACTGACTTCTTTAACTCAAATAGTAATACATTCAGAAGGGGTTAATTCTGAGGACTTGGGCAGAGTCTAAGATTGAGGAGTTCAAAGAAAAAAAGAAGTTGTAGCAGAGAAGGAAGGAAAAAGAATCAGTAAACAATGAAGAACAGCTTGAAAATTAGGTACTGTTCTCAAAAAGCAGGAATGTGGGGTCCAGAATAAATAGAGGAAGCCAAAAACATAAATACTGAATAACGTTTGTAGGGAATTTGGAAGAAGGGGAGTAGAACTAGCTTCCTCTTGCCAGTACAAACTGGGTCAGCTAAAGCAGTGAGAAAGCTTTTCGGCTTAGCTGTGATTTCATATAATAACCACTAGATGACAGTAGAAGCTCAGGGAAGGCAAATGGCTTTAACATCTTAAAGCCTTCAGGCTGTGATACTACGAGTGGCCATCAGATGGCAGAGGAAATCTTTATAAGATACCTGGAGAGTCCTAAAAGGCCCAGAAAGGATGTTTTTCCCTGCTGATAGACTCTTTTTTTCAAGATCCTCTTTTCCCTTTGACTCCTCAGGAAAATTTCTGCTAACCCAAGAAAACTGGTATGGTAGAGGAGATAAACTGTATGTAATACACACACACACACACACACACACACACACACACACACACACATATACACATGTGATAAGCACATGTGTATGTGTGTGTGTGTGTGTGTGTGTGTGTGTGTGTGTGCAAATACATACAAAAACATTATACCAGCAGGGACTAATGGAAGCATAGACTTAGAGCTGCAAAGTTGATGGACACATACTAGCTTTGTGACCCCTAAGCAAATTACTTTAGCTTGTTCAGCTTCAATTTCCTCATCTAGAAAATGAGTAAAATAATAACACCTCTTTCAAAGGGTTATTGAGAAGATCAAATAGAATATTTTAGGATTTCTTTGTGAACTTTTAAATACTATATAAATCCTACCTATTATCATGATGAACATCATTACTTTTATTACTAATTACACCATATTTCTGTGACTTTCTCAAGGGAATATTTGCTGTTATATAGAATAGTCAGATCTGGATAGTGTTAATCACTGAAAGGCTTTGAATCACAGATCTATCACTTCTCAATAATGCACATTTGAGGTGATCAATTTCCCTAACTATAAAATAGAAGTATAAAGTTTATATTTGTTTACTGACAGCTTAGTTGTGATATATATATTTTTTTTTTTTCAAATATATCCCTTCACTCTCCCATTTCTAATGAGGCATCTCTCATAACAAAGAAGAAAAAGGAAAAAAGAAAAAAAAGTTCAGCAAAATTTACCTACAAGTGAACCCATGTTAACAATATATGAAATATTCAATACCCCATAATCCCATACTTCTGCAGAAATAAGGAGGGTCCATTTCTCATCTATTCTATGTGGCAAAACTTGCTTATTATAACTACACAGTGTTTAATTTCTTTTTGCTATTTCAATTTATATTGTTGTCATCATTATACATATTGTTATTCTCATAGTTTTGCTTACTTTTTATATCCATTCATATAATTCTTCCTATTCTTCTCCATTCAAAGCTTTCACATAACCATTATCTGATTTGAATCTGATAATAATAATGTAAGGGAATCAGGATAAGTAGTATTATTTCTGTTTGAAAAATGAGGAAACAGAGGCATCAGAGAATAAGACAATTGTATTTATAAAAAATTTGAATTCCAAAGATCTTTAAACATTTTATGTCATTGACCCCTTTGAAGTCTTGTGAAACTTATGAACCTCTTCTCAAAATAATGTTTTTAAAAGCATAACATAAAATGAAATGATATTAAACAATTTGTATTAAAAAATATAGCCATCATTAAAAAAACAAAACACAGACTCCTTTGAACCACCTTATTGAGTCCAAATACCTCATTTCATAAATGAGAAAACTAAGGCTTTTTACAAGATCATTTTATTAACTAACAGCTAGGATTCAAATCCTCGTCTTTTGATTTCAAAATCAAATTTCTTTTCACTAACTAGTAGTTAAGTGGCATAGTGGATAATGTTAGAATTGTAGTCAAAAAGATGAGTTTAAATCTTTTACTAGTTTTGTGATCCTGGGCAAATTAACTAACTTGGCTTAGTCTCCTCCTCTAAAAAATGGGCTTCATAATAGCACTTACCTTATAAGATTATTGTGAAGCTCAAATGAGATAATATAAGTAAAACACTTTGTAAATATTAAAGCACCATATAAATAATTGTTGCTATTATTATTATTTTTATTACTAACTACAGCACATTTCAGTGATTTTCCCAACCCCTTTAAATCCTGGTCAAATCCAAAAATTTAAAGTCCCCTCCCCTCCTTATTTAAAGTTTAAAGTAGCCAAGGGTTCTTCTATAACACCATCTTAGGGTTAGGGTAGACTTTATGGAGGAAGTGAATTTTGAGTCAGATTTGGAGGAAGCACAATTTAGGTACTCTCTGGATCAAAGGTTAGGAGGAGGAGCCATGAAACATTATATATATATATGCATATGTTGGGGGTCACAGTCCCAACTCCCAAGTGGAACAGGCCTTATGTGACCAGCACTGCCTGTCCACTTTAACGGTGGACTGTAAGTAATGAGGGGTGAGACCCAGGGTGATGTCAGACTCTGCTTTATTACAAAGACTGCAAGTCCTTTTATCTCCTCTGTGCTTGTTTCTACTTACTACTTCCTATGCAAGCACATTCTAACCTATAGTAGATACAGATTCTCTACAGGAAGCTACACATACATATATTGTGTGCATTCCTTTCCCAATAAGTACATTCAAGGTATTCCCCTCTAAGATCCAGCACGCCTTTCCTGGGAACTACCATGTTGCTCCTTTGGGTGGGACCCCCTTCCTCCCAGCGCCATGTTGCTCACTCTTACAAGGCTACCCTGAGCCATGCCCTGTGTGATGCCCAAGGCTGGCAGGGGGTTGGTAAGTCCTCTTACATGTATGTAAATATGTTTGTGTATGTGTACACATATACATGTGTGTGTAGATGTAATCAGATTATAATTGGAAAGGACCTTATAGGTCATTTAGTTGAATTCCACCCCTATTTTTTTCAGATTAGAAAACTGAAACGTAGAGAAATAAAGAGATTTTCCCCAAATAACTGAGGAAGTAAAAGATAGAGAATGGATTAGAATCCTGGTTCTCTGACTCCAAATCCAGATATATTTTCCATATATGCAGTACAAATGACTACAGGAGAGAGTCATCCTTGGGTAACGGCCAAATCTTAGATTACTTAGTAACTGGTTGGGGGTCAGATAAAAGGGGACTGGCATTACAGAAGGGAACACTAATCACTGGGAGCTCAAGTAGTTGGGGAATAGGGATAATAAAAGGGAATCTAGAGTTATGGACCTCACAAAGGTTGATGGTACATAGAAAAAAATCAAAATAGCTTTAGTGAAGGTATCAGTGTTCATATACTGGTTCTCATACTTATTCTGGATCAGTCACTTAATTCCTCTATGTTTCAGTTTCCTCAGCTATAAAGTGGGTTAATAATATATAAATTACCTGTCTCATGGATGTTAAGAGGAAAGTGTTTCATAAAACTTAAACCTCTATTAAAAATGTAAACTATTATTATTTTATTATTATTAACAACCTTAAAAACAATAATGATATCCTCAGATAGTTATTAGTTATGTTACCCAGACAAGTTAGGTAACTTCCCTCAGTCTTAATTTCCACATCTATAAAATAAGAAAAATGTTAGTATCTATCTTATATAGTTTGAGGATGAAATGAAATAATAAAATTTTAAATCACTTTGAAGATCTTAAAGTGCTATATAAATATTAATTATCATTATTTAATAATTAATTAATTATTACTCATTCATCTTATCTTTTTTTTTAAATAGCTTTTTATTTACAAGTTATATACATGGGTAATTTTACAGCATTGACAATTACCAAACCTTTTGTTCCAATTTTTCCCTTCTTTCCCTCCACCCCCTCCCCTAGATAGCGGGATGACCAATACATGTTAAATATATTAAAGTATAAATTAAATATAAAATAAGTATACATGTCCAAACCATTATTTTACTGTGCAAAAAGAAGCGGACTCTGAAATATTGTACAATTAGCCTGTGAAGGAAATTTTTTAAAATTCAGGCAGGCAAAAATATAGGGATTGGGAATTCAATGTAATGGTTCTTGGTCATTTTCCAGAGTTCTTTCGCTGGGCATAGCTGGTTCAGTTCATTACTGCTCCATTAAAACTGATTTGGTTCATCTCATTGCTGAAGATGGCCAATTGGAATTGATCATCATATAGTATTGTTGTTGAAATATATAATGATCTCCTGGTCCTGCTCATTTTACTCAGCATGAATTTATGTAAGTATCTCCAGGCCTTTCTGAAATCATCCTGCTGGTCATTTCTTACCAAATAAGAATATTCCATAATATTCATATAACACAATTTATTCAGCCATTCTCCAATTGATGGGCATCCACTCAGTTTCCAGTTTCTGGCAACTACAACAAAGGCTGCCACAAACATTCTTGCACATACAGGTCCCTTTTCTTTCTTTAAGATTTCTTTGGGATATAAGCCCAGTAGTAACACTGCTGGATCAAAGGGTATGCACAGTTTGATAACTTTTTGAGCATAGTTCCAAATTGCTCTCCAGAATGGCTGGATGTGTTCACAATTCCACCAACAATGTATCAGTATCCCAGTTTTCCCATATCCCCTCCAACATTCCGCATTATCTTTCCCTGTTATTCTAGCCAATCTGACAGGTATGTAGTGGTATCTCAGAGTTGTCTTACTTTGCATTTCTCTAATTAATAATGACTTGGAGCATCTTTTCATATGGCTAGAAATAGTTTCAATTTCTTCATCTGAGAATTGTCTGTTCATATCCTTTGACCATTTATCAATTGGAGAATGGCTTGATTTCTTATAAATTAGAGTCAATTCTCTATATATTTTGGAAATGAGGCCTTTATCAGAACCTTTGACTATAAAAATGTTTTCCCAGTTTATTGCTTCCCTTCTAATCTTGTCTGCATTAGTTTTGTTTGTACAAAAAACTTTTCAATTTGATATAATCAAAATTTTCTATTTTGTGATCAGTAATGATCTCTAGTTCTTCTTTGGTCATAAATTCCTTCCTCTTCCACAGGTCTGAGAGGTAACTATCCTATGTTCCTCTAATTTATTTATAACCTCATTCTTTATGCCTAGATCATGAACCCATTTTGACCTTAGCTTGATGTACATTGTTAAGTGGGGGTCAATGCCTAGTTTCTGCCATACTAGTTTCCAATTTTCCCAGCAATTTTTGTCAAACAGTGAGTTCTTATCCCAAAAGCTGAGGTCTTTGGGTTTGTCAAACACTAGAGTATTAAGGTTATTGACTGTTTTGTCCCTTGAACCTAACCTATTCTACTGATCAACTAATCTATTTCTTAGCCAATACCAAATGGTTTTGTTAACTGCTGCTTTATAATATAATTTTAGATCTGGTGCAGCTAGACCACCTTCATTTGATTTTTTTTTTCCTATCTTATCTTTTTTGTTAGGCTAGGGTTAGGAATGACCCTGGGACAAATTACTTTCTTTCTAAAATTCTGATATATACAATGTTCTAAAGACCATTTCATAATAGTCAAAAAATATTAAGTAAGTTAATAAAACAAATAAGTTTTATGATTAAATAAAAATGTTAGGATGCAAGACCACTTCTAGACTCACTGAAACCATCATCTATTCTAATAACTATTCTATTCTATGAACTATTCTATGCTATTCTAATAACACAAAAGACCGTAGGGTTGGCATTTTAGGAATACCAAATTCAGTTTCAGACACTGACTAAATATATGAGCCTAAACAAGTGATAATCTCTGTTCATCTCAATTTTCTTCTGTAAAATAGGGATAATGATAGTATCTACCTTACAGAATTGTTCTTGGGATAATTTGTAAAGCACTTTGCAAACTTTAAACCATTATACATATTCTAAGTATGATAAGGGGAAGGAAAAGGATAATGATGTATCTAATCTTGATGCCATATATCTAATGGTAATACCTATTAAAAATGTTTCTAAGTTTTGGATTACATGAGCAACAAAATGGTTGACTAAACATTTTCTCTGATTCTTATGATGTCTCAAACCATGGTTAAAGATACTCAGTATCCAAAAAACACAGGAACTAATGATCACTGGCCATGAGCTCACTCAGCACATTTCTTCCATCTCCCATACTACTAACAGCAAGACTGCACTGGAAGTGCCAGGAACCTGATACAACTTTATTTTAAAATCCCAAATCCCAGTTCCCTCTCCCTCTTTCCAATGCCATAGAGTTCTGGCTCCAGGATATGGAGCCCCTTTCTCCCCCTATTCCAGGAATAAAGCCTAACATTAACACAAAATTCCAAATCAAGAAATAGGTGGGAAAATGAGCAATTGACAAACTGACAAAAGGCTATTATGATAATAGGGATCAAGAGAAAAACTCAGAAGACAATAAAGACAAAACAAGTATAAGTAAATTCCTTAGAAACAAAAAAAGGAAATTAGACACAAGACCAACAAAGCCTCCTGGTAAACCTAAAAATTATTTTCAAAGTCAAATAAGAATAGTGGAGAAAATTTGGCTAAAAATTACAGCAAAGGAAGAAAGTTATTAAAATAAAATTAACAGAGATTTCCAGGGGTGGAGCCAAGATGGCAGAGTAAAGCCAGGAAGCAGCTCAAGCTCTCCCAAATTCCCTTGAAAACCACATGAAATCAAGCCTCTGAACAAAGTTTGATGGAATGAAACTACTTTCCAGCTCAAGATATATTGGAAAAATTTCAAGAAAGATCAGTATCACTGGGGTGAAAAACCCAGCTCAAAGTCTGGGAAAGCCAGTGAGAGGGTCTTAATCATAAAAAATCACTCTCAGTCCTGGCTAAGTAGAGGAGCAGATCAGTGGGGCAACCTCCAATCCCAACTCAGAAGGCAAACTGAGAAACCAAGCTGTTTCCTGGAAAAAAAAAAAAACAGGCAAAACTATCCCCTGTAAACACAAGGGGTCCTGTGCTCAAATCCAAGACTCAGAGCTGCAAAAGAAGCTTTGGACAGTGCCCCCTTTATTCCAAGAGCAGAATTGCATAAAAATCCATAAAAATAAGAAAAAAAGAGGAAATACCAAAAGACAAGGAAAGAAAATGAGCAGGAAATAGGAAAAATCCTTGACCATAGAAACTACTCTAGTTGACAGGGAAGACTAAATCACCAACTCAGATAAGATTGAAATGTCCACAGCGAAAATCTCAAAGAGTGATATGAAGACAAAGAGACGTTATGGAAGTATTCATAGAAGACTTTAAAAGGCAAATAAGAGAAGTAGAAGAAAAAAATGAGAAAATAAATGAAAAATATGCATGAGAGAGTCTCTAATAAGAGTTTGTATCCAAGATATATAAATAATAAATATGTATACTAGTAGACATTCGCTAATAGATCAGTGTTTGAAGGATTTGAACAAACAGTTCTCAAGAGAATTGAAAAGTATTCACAATGATATGAAGAGAATATTTCAAATCACTAGTAATAAGAGAAATGCAGATCAAAATTACACTGGGATTTCATTATACAACCCACAAATTGAAAAATGGCCAAAAAATACAAGCAGTCAAGGAAGAGGTTTGCAAAGATAAATGCATTACTATATTGTTGGTAGAGCTGTAAAATTTTTTAGAAAACAATTTGGAATTATGTAAATAAGATATCTAAAATGTCTATTCCTTTTGAATCAGAGACTCCATAATTTGGCTTATTTCCCTAGGAAGCCACTGATAATAATAAAGTATTCATGTACACCAACCTATTTATAATCAAATTTTTTGTGATAGTTTTTGTGATAGTTCCCCATTTGGGAAATAGGTAACCAAATTTTAATATGTGGATATAATGGAATATGATGGTGCTCTAAGAAATGATGTGTATGAATATCAAAATGTATACAAAAATCTATATGAATTGATGAAAAATAAAGTAAGCAGGGCAAAAAAATCCACAAAAAATATACAAATTTAAATAAATAACAATCAAAAGTTAAGAATAAATGATACAAAATTATAAAGAGAATCAGGACTCAAATGAAAAGCTATAAGAATATATCCAAGGTGGGAGGTCAGTGCATAAGTATTAAACTTTGCACATGTTTTAAGACTCTTCCTGTGTTGATCAGTTGTATTGCCTTTTTCCCACTCTCTTAAAAAAATACTATTTGTCTTGGAATAGCTCACAGGAGGGAAAGGGGGAAGGGAGCCAGAAGATATCATGGTGATATAAGCAGCAGGAAAAAAATAATAATTTTTTTTATCTTTTTAATTCTTTAAGAATCAGTGTTATGTCTAGGCCCATGGTTTCCAAACTGGGCTACATCCTAGGAAGTCCCCAAAGATTCCAAGAAATGACTCATGACATTTTAAAATTTTCAAGGGAAACTCAGCAATACTTGACAACTGTCAGATACTGCATGAATTACTACTTCTATATAGACCACAATTTTAAAATTAGAGTATACTATGTTTGTTTTGATGACACCATTGATGCTCAAATGTTTTTGTTTGTTTATACTTTTCACTGTGGCAGCAACTTTTTTTTCTTTTTAAAAATTATTTATTTGCTTTAAACATCCCTTTATTTTTAAAATTTGAATTTCAAATTTCCTCCTTCCTCTCAAGCTGTCTTATGCTTATTGAAAAGGCAAGCAAAATAATATCAGCTATACAGGTAAAGTCATGCAAAATATATTTACATATTATCCATATTTCCAAAATATGAAAAACAGAGTGAAAAAATTATGCTTAAGTTTGCATTCAAAGTTCATTAATTCCCCTCTGAAAGTGGATGAGATTTTTCCATCATGAGTCTTTAAGAAGTGTTATACATCATTGCTTTGGTCAGAGCAGTCAAGTCTGTTAAGTGATCTTCATTACAACATCGCTGTTTTTGAGCAATATGATCTGGTTCTTGTCACTTTACTCTACATGAGTTCATGTAATTCTTATCATGTTTTTTTTGAAATTACTCACCTCAGCATTTCTTATAGCATAATAGTATTTCACAACTATATGCTATAACTTGTTCAGCCATTCCCCAAATGATGAGTGTCCCCTAGATTTCTAATTCTTTGCCGCCATAAACAAAAGCTAGTATAAATATTTTTGTGCATATAGGTTATTTTCCCTTTCCTTTGATCTTTTTTATATACAGATTTAGTATTTCTGGGTCACAAAACAGCCAGTTTTATAGACCTTTGGACATAGTTCTAAATTCTACTCCAGAATATATGGGCCAATTCATACTCCTTCAGCTCATTTCATTAGTGTAACCCATTTTTCCCTCCCCACTTCTAGCATTTTTCATTTCTGAGAGGCATGAAATAATATCTCAGAATTGTTTTGATTTGTTTTTCTCTA
The DNA here is from genome assembly GCF_016432865.1 of Antechinus flavipes. NCBI lineage: Eukaryota > Metazoa > Chordata > Mammalia > Dasyuromorphia > Dasyuridae > Antechinus > Antechinus flavipes. Next base: position 492,001,015 of record NC_067399.1, read on the forward strand.
CTCAATAGTGATTTAGAACATTTTTCATATAGTATTTTTCAAATAGTTTTGATTTCTTCTGAAAACTGCCTTGCATATCCTTTGACCATTTATCAATTGGGGAATGGTTCTTATTTTTATAAAATTCATTAAGTTCTATATTCAGTATATATTTGAGAAATAATATCTTTATTAGAGAAACTTACTGTAAATTTTTTGATATTTCATTACCTGGGGTGTCTTTTAACATAATGTGGTTTCCCTGATTATCTCTTCTATTTCCTTTTGTTTTTGCTTTATCTGAAATCATGATTGCTACCAATGCCTTTCTTATTTTAACTAAACTGTATTAGATTTTGCTGCAAGTCTTTGCTGCAAGTCTCTGTTAGCATCATTCTGTTTTAAATGTTTCTCTTCTAAGAATTATTATTGGATTCTGGCTTCTAATTCATTCTGATATATGCTTATATTTTATAGGTGAATCCATTTTATTCACATTCACAGTAATTATTACTGTGTATATTTCTCCATCCCATTTTCTTCTGTTTCTTCCTTTGTCTCTCTTTTTACCCTATCCCTTTTCCAATGTTTATTTTGCTTCTAATCATTAGCTCTCTTAATCTTCCCTTGCATTTATTATTTTCCCCTTTCTCTTATTCTCTTCTCTTCCTATTTCCCTACTGACTAAGTTGCATTACTATACAGCCCTGAATTTGTAAATAGATAGATATTTATATAGATATTTGTATATGTTTTTCCTACATTAAATTAATTCCAATGAGAGTGAGGTTCAAGTCATTCTCCTCTATTCCCCGCTTCATTATAAAAGCTCTTCCTTGTGTGCTTTTTTTATGTGAGAAATTTTCCTCACTTTATCTCTCCCTTCCCTCTTCTCCCAGTGCATCTCTTTTTCTCACCTCTTCATTTTTTTAGAGATCATTACAAGTTAAGCAACGTATCTATACTCTTCGTTTACTTAAACTCCTTTTTACTGTTCTAATAATGAACAGTTCTTAGAAGATATAAATACCTTCCCATATAGAAATATAAACAGTTCAATTGTATAACTTCCCTTATAATTATTCTTTTATGTTTATCTTTTTTATGCTTCTGCTGCATATTCTGCTTGAATATCAAATTTTCTATCAAACCACATGTGGTACTTTCATCTGAATTTAAAAGTCCTCTATTTCATTAAATATCTATCTTCCTTCTGAAGAATTACATTCAGTTTTGCTGGTTAGATTATGCTTGGTTATGATTCTAGCTCCTTTGCCTCCAGAATATCATATTCCAAGCCCTCTGTTCCTTTAATGTGAAAGTTGCTAAATCTTATGTGATCCTAACTGTGACTTCACAATATTTTAATTGTTTCTTTTTGGCTGCTTGAAATCTTTTCTCTTCAACATAGGAAGTCTTGAATTTGATTCTAATATTTCTGGGAGTTTTCATTTTGGAATTTCATTTGAGGTAATTAGTAGATTCTAGCAATGTTAGTAACTTCAATTTTCTCATTTGCAATGTCTTATCTTTGAAAAGCTGGGTTTTCAGTAATTGATGTGGTTTAAAAAATAAGTAAGCACTTATAAAAGTACATAAAACAGGATATGAGAATAGCAAGGCTGAGTCAAAGGCTTATGAAGTTGTGCAATATCCACATATCCCATTAGTGAGCAAATGTGCTTACATGAAAATAAAATAAAAATACTCCTTTTTCTTAGTTGTTAGAAGACAAATGTGAATTAAATTGTTTTTATCTCATAAATTAACAGAAGAATTAATTGGAATTTCCTTTTTTCTAAAGAGTACCATGAAAATACTTACTTAGACCTGAGGATGCTATGATCCAAGAAAATGCAGGAAGTTCTATTCTAAATAACTGTGAAAAACAGTTTTGACTGAGATAATCCAATTCCATGCTATTTATAGTTGATTTCTCAAGAACACTTTTAAATCTGTATTTTTACAAATACAAGGAGACTTGCCATCTATTGTATATAGAAGAGTTCAAGCTAACTTAGCTGTCATATTTTCTTTAGTAATCTATATTTCTTTTTAAGGAAAAACTTTCTGCAATTTCTGGTGAGAATAGGAGAAAGGTCATAGGCAGGACCTGAGCAGAACCCAACAAGTGAGTAGTCTCAAGTCATACTTTGTCACAGCAGAAGAAAGATCCCAAGCAGCATCTAAGAAGTCTGGGTACAAACCACAGCAGGAAAAAAGACCAAAATATTTTTTGTAGCAGGTGAAGTCTAGTCATAATCATTGAATTCAGAATCAAACAGGGACTGACTCCACTATCCAGTGGTCACAGAAGCAAAGTTTGAACAAATCACAAATTCCAAACTGGATGTTGAAAGTGGTGATAAGAGTAACAAAGATAGGGACTTCCGGCCAAGATGGCGGAGAGGAGGCACACAACTGTGTAACCTCTGCGTATTTCTCTCAGAATCCATTTCATTTCATGCTTCTGAATTAATGCTCGATTGAAAAAAAACATACAATTAGTTACCAAGAGAAACCATCCTTGAGATTCGCCAAGAAAGGTCTGTTTTTGCGCGAGGGCGGGATGGTTTTTAGATCAGAAGCAGGCTGTGGGCAGCAGCGGCAGCGAGAGCACGGAAGGCGGCTCAGAGCCGAGCAGAGCGGAGAGGGGGTGGGGCGTGATCGCTGCCATCTCTGCGGGGAGAGCTTTGCTACAGGATTAGATACTTTGCTCCGGCAGCAAGTCAGCAGCCCAGCAGAGAAGCTAAAAACACCGGGGGGTGGGGGGGGGGAAGAATACAACCCCAAACAGCTGGAGTCTCTCGGGACCTGACCACCCCTCCCCCACAGAGTCTCAGCACACTCTGGGATCTCAGAGCGCAGGCGCAGCACAGCCATCACTGTCCTGTTAGGGCCTCACTACTGCCCCGCAGTCTGTAGAGGAAGCTCGGTAACACCACCCAGCTCGCCCAAAGAAAGCAGCCTCCATTCAAGGGTTTTTTCTTCTGTTTCTTTGATAGTTTGTCTTTGATTATTAGACAGAATGAGCAAGAAACTGAAAAAGACTTTAACCCTTGACAGCTTCTATACAGATAAAGAGCAGACTCCAAATCCTGAGGAGACTAAAAACAAACAGTCTCCAGGTGAATCCCCAAAGGAGGAGATCATCTGTTCCTTAGCAGAGATGAATCTCATGGAGGAAATTAAAAAGACTCTCACAAGAGAGCTAGAAGAAAAATGGGAAAAGGAGAGGGAGGCTTGGCAAAAGGAGAGGGAGGCTTGGCAAAAGAGCCTGGAGAAGTCAGTTAAAGAGAGAGTGGATAAAGAAATCAAACCCTTGAAAAATAGGATTAGTGAACTGTAAATAGCTCTCTAAAAAACAAAATTGGCGAAACGGAAAAAAATTCCATAGAACAAAAAAACTCAATTGGACAATTAGAAAAAGATTTGTAAAAAGTGAGTGAAGAAAATACTTCACTGAAAATCAGGGTCGAACAAATGGAATTGAATGACTCGAGGAGACAAGAAGAATCAGTCAAGCAAATCCAAAAAAATCAAACAATGGAAAAGAATGTGAAATACCTTCTGGGGAAGACAACAGACCTGGAAAACAGATCCAGGAGAGACAACCTGAGAATCATCGGGCTCCCAGAAAAGTATGATGAAAAAAAGAGCCTGGACACTATTTTCCAGGAAATTATCAAAGAGAACTGCCCAAAAGTCATAAAAACAGAGGGTAAAATAGACATTGTCATCGATCCCCTACTGAAAGGGATCCTAAAATCAAAACACCAAGAAATATAGTGGCCAAATGCCAGAACCCTCAGACAAAGGAAAAAATATTGCAAGCAGCTAGAAAAACCCAATTCAAGTATCGAGGAGCCACAATAAGGATCACCCAAGATCTGGCAGCATCCACATTAAAGGATCGAAGGGCCTGGAATATGATATTCCGAAAGGCTAAGGAACTTGGTATGCAACCAAAAATAACTTACCCAGCGAGAATGAGCATCTTCTTCCAGGGAAGAAGATGGACATTCAATGAAGTAAGTGAATTTCACCTATTTTTGATGAAAAAGCCAGAACTTAACAAAAAGTTTGATCTACAAGTACAGAACTCAAGAGAAATCTAAAAAGGTAAAGATTAATCTTGGGAACTATAAAGATGTATAAAGAATATAGATATACCTTGTTCTAGAAACTAGATGTGGAAAGGACATTGTACCAGAAAAAGGGTAAAGTGGGGGTAGTACATCTCATGAAGAGGCATAGGAAACCTATTATATCTGAGAGAAAGAATGGAGAGGGATGAATATAGTGAGTATTTTACTGGTTTCAGAATTGGCTTCAAGAGAAAAATTTTAGACATATTCAATCTATGGTGAAACTTCTCCCACCTCATTGAAAAGTGAGAAGGGAAAAGTGAAAAGGGAAGGAATAAACTAAGTGGAAAAGAATACGGTAACTGGGAGGGAAAGGGGTAAGATAGGGGGAGGAACTCTAAGGAGTGGGGAGGGATACTAAAAAAGGGAGGGCTGTGAGAAGCAAGTGGTGCTCACAAGCTTAATACTGGGAAGGGGGGTAAGAGGGTAAGAAGGGAGAAAAGCATAAACCAGGGTTAACAAGATGGCAAGTAATACAGAATTGGTCATTTTAACCATAAATGTGAACGGGATAAACTCCTCCATAAAGAGGAAGCGGTTAGCAGAATGGATTAAAAGCCAGAATCCTACAATATGTTGTTTACAGGAAACACACCTGAAGCGGGAGATACATGCAGGTTAAAGGTAAAAGGCTGGGACAAAATCTACTATGCTTCAGGTGAAGTCAAAAAAGCAGGGGTAGCCATCCTGATCTCAGATCAAGCTAAAGCAAAAATTGATCTAATCAAAAGAGATAAGGAAGGGCACTATATCTTGCTAAAGGGTAGAATGAATAATGAAACAGTATCTATATTAAACATATATGCACCAAGTGGTGTAGCATCTAAATTCTTAAAAGAGAAATTAAGAGAGCTGCAAGAAGAAATAGACAGCAAAACTATAATAGTGGGAGATCTCAACCTTGCGCTCTCAGAATTAGATAAATCAAACCACAAAATAAATAAGAAAGAAGTCAAAGAGATAAATAGAATACTAGAAAAATTAGATATGATAGATCTCTGGAGAAAATGTAATGGGGACAGAAAGGAGTACACCTTCTTTTCAGCAGTTCATGGAACTTATACAAAAATTGACCATATACTAGGACATAAAAATCTCAAACTCAAATGCAGTAAGGCAGAAATAGTAAATGCATCCTTTTCAGACCACGATGCATTGAAAATTACATTCAATAAAAAGCCACGGGAAAGTAGACCAAAAAATAATTGGAAACTAAATAATCTCATACTAAAGAATGATTGGGTGAAACAGCAAATTATAGACATAATTAATAACTTCATCCAAGAAAACGATAATAGTGAGACATCATACCAAAATGTATGGGATGTAGCCAAAGCGGTGATAAGGGGAAATCTCATATCTCTAGAGGCCTGTTTGTATAAAATAGAGAAAGAGAAGGTCAATGAATTGGGCTTGCAACTAAAAATGCTAGAAAAGGAACAAATTAAAAACCCCCAGTCAAACACTAAACTTGAAATTCTAAAAATAAAAGGAGAGATCAATAAAATTGAAAGTAAAAAAACTATTGAATTAATTAATAAAACTAAGAGTTGGTTCTATGAAAAAACCAACAAAATAGACAAACCCTTAGTAAATCTGATTAAAAAAAGGAAAGAGGAAAATCAAATTGTTAGTCTTAAAAATGAAAAGGGAGAACTCACCAGTAACGAAGAGGAAATTAGAGCAATAATTAGGAGTTACTTTGCCCAACTTTACGCCAATAAATTTGACAACTTAAATGAAATAGAAGAATACCTCCAAAAATATAGCTTGCCTAAACTAACAGAGGAAGAAATAAATATCCTAAACACTCCCATCTCAGAAAAAGAAATAGAACAAACTATCAATCAACTCCCTAAGAAAAAATCCCCAGGACCAGATGGATTTACATGTGAATTCTATCAAACATTTAAAGATCAATTAACTCCAATGCTAAATAAACTATTTGAAAAAGTAGGGATTGAAGGAGTCCTACCAAACTCCTTTTATGACACAGACATGGTACTGATACCTAAACCAGGTAGGCTGAAAACAGAGAAAGAAAATTATAGACCAATCTCCCTAATGAATATTGATGCTAAAATCTAAAATAAAATATTAGCAAAAAGATTACAGAAAATCATCCCCAGGATAATACACTATTACCAAGTAGGATTTATACCAGGAATGCAGGGCTGGTTCAATATTAGGAAAACTATTAACATAATTGACTATATCAATAACCAACCAAACAAAAACTATATGATCATCTCAATAGATGCAGAAAAAGCATTTGATAAAATCCAACAGGCATTCCTAATAAAAACACTTGAGAGCATAGGAATAAAAGGACTTTTCCTTAAAATAGTCAGAAGCATATATTTAAAACCTTCAGTAAGCATCATATGCAATGGGGAAAAACTGGAACCTTTCCCAGTAAGATCTGGAGTGAAGCAAAGTTGCCCACTATAACCATTATTATTCAATATTGTATTAGAAACACTAGCCTCTGCACTAAGAGTCGAGAAAGAGATTAAAGGAATTAGAGTAGGCAATGAGGAAACCAAACTATCACTCTTTGCAGATGATATGATGGTATACCTAGAGAACCCCAGAGATTCTACTAAGAAGCTATTAGAAATAATTCATAATTTTAGCAAAGTAGCAGGATACAAAATAAATACCCATAAATCCTCAGCATTTTTATACACCACCAACAAAATCCAAGAGCAAGAGATACAGAGAGAAATTCCATTTAAAATAACTGTTGATAGCATAAAATATTTGGGAATCTACCTACCAAAGGAAAGTCAAGAATTATTTGAGCAAAATTACAAAAAAGTTTCCACACAAATAAAGTCAGACTTAAATAATTGGAAAAATATTAAGTGCTCTTGGATAGGCCGAGCGAATATAATAAAGGTGACAATACTCCCTAAACTAATCTATTTATTTAGTGCTATACCAATCAGACTTCCAAGAAAATATTTTAATGATCTAGAAAAAATAACAACAAAATTCATATGGAACAATAAAAAGTCGAGAATCTCAAGGGAATTAATGAAAAAAAAAATCAAATGAAGGTGGTCTAGCTGTACCTGATCTAAAATTATATTATAAAGCAGCAGTCACCAAAACCATTTGGTACTGGCTAAGAAATAGATTAGTTGATCAGTGGAAAAGGTTAGGTTCACAAGACAGAATAGTCAACTATAGCAATCTAGTGTTTGACAAACCCAAAGATCCTAACTTTGGGGATAAGAATTCATTATTTGATAAAAACTGCTGGGATAACTGGAAATTAGTATGGCAGAAATTAGGCAAGGACCCACACTTAACACCATATACCAAGATAAGATCAAAATGGGTCCATGACCTAGGCATAAAAAATGAGATTATAAATAAATTAGAGGAACATAGGATAGTTTATCTCTCAGACTTGTGGAGGAGAAAGAAATTTGTGACCAAAGATGAACTAGAGACCATTACTGATCACAAAATAGAAAATTTTGATTATATCAAATTAAAAAGCCTTTGTACAAACAGAACGAATGCAAACAAGATTAGTAGGGAAGCAACAAACTGGGAAAACATCTTTACAGTTAAAGGTTCTGATAAAGGCCTCCAAAATATATAGAGAACTGACTCAAATTTATAAGAAATCAAGCCATTCTCCAATCAATAAATGGTCAAAGGATATGAACAGACAATTTTCAGATGAGGAAATTGAAACTATTTTTACTCATATGAAAGGGTTTTCCAAATCACTATTGATTAAAGAAATGCAAATTAAGACAACTCTGAGATACCATTACACACTTGTCAGATTGGCTAAGATGACAGGAAAAGATAGTGACAAATGTTATAGGGGATGCAGGAAAACTAGGTCACTGGTGCATTGTTGGGGGAGTTTTGAACAGATCCAGCCATTCTGGAGAGCAATTTGGAATTATGTCCAAAAAGTTATCAAACTGTACATACCCAGCAAAAAAAAAAAAAAAGAGGGAGAGTACAACCACAAAAGGGGCAGCTAGGTGGCACAGTGGATAGAGCACCAGCCCTGAAGTCAGGAGGACCTGAGTTCAATTCTGGTCTCAGACACTGTCTAGCAGTGTGACCCTGGGCAAGTCACTTAACCCCAATTGCCTCAGCAAAAAAAAAAAAAAAAAAAGAGAGAGAGTACAAACTGTACATACCCTTTGATCCAGCACTGCTACTACTGGGCTTATATCCCAAAGAGATCTTAAAGAAGGGAAAGGGACCTGTATGTGCCAAAATGTTTGTGGCAGCCCTGTTTGTAGTGGCTAGAAACTGGAAAATGAATGGATGCCCATCAATTGGAGAATGGTTGGGTAAATTGTGGTATATGAATGTTATGGAATATTATTACTCTGTAAGGAATGACCAGCAGGATGAATACAGAGAGGCTTGGAGAGACCTACATGGACTGATGCTAAGTGAGATGAGCAAAACCAGGAGATCATTATACACTTCGACAACGATACTGTATGAGGATGTATTCTGATGGAAGATGATTTCTATGAAAAAGAGACCTAACTGAATTTCAATGGATAAATGATGGACAGAAACAGCTACACCCAAAGAAGGAACACTGGGAAACGAATGTGAACTATTTGCATTTTTGATTTTCTTCCCGGGTTATTTTTACCTTCTGAATCCAATTCTCCCTGTGCAACAGGAGAACTGTTCGGTTCTGCAAATATGTATTGTATCTAGGATATACTGCAACATATTTAACATTTATAGGACTGCTTGCCCTCTTGGAGGGGGGGGTGGAAGGAGGGAGGGGAAAAAAATCGAAACATAAGCGAGTACAAGGGATAATGTTGTAAAAAATTACCCTGGCATGGATTCTGTCAATACAAAGTTATTATTAAATTTAAAAAAAAAAAGAGTAACTAAGATAAGATCAAAACCAATTAAGAAATACCTTGGTTTGAGAGATGTCCAAAGAACCCAAAGAACTTCACTAGTACAAAGAAAACCTCAAAGTTAAAATTTTCCTTTTACAAAGATTGTAAGAGTACCTGAAAAAATGAAACATAAAATTTTAAATGGAATTGTTATAGAGGAAAGATTGGAAAGACAGGTTGACATTTAGAATAGGCATTGGGAAATGTAACTCAAGTCATTAAATGACTTGAAAATTAGAATGGGCCACATAAAAACAATGACTCAATAGGAGAATAATACATATTAAAACAAAATCAAAAGAATGAGAAAAATAACAGGAAACAATAAGAAATATAACAAAAAAAAACAACTTGGAAAAAAAAAGATCAAAGAAAGATGATCTAAGAATCATCCAAATACTTGAAATTATGAAAGAAAACTCAGAACTATTAGAAGCAAAGTGAGGGGCATCTAGGTGGTACAGTGGATAGAGCACCAGCCCTCTTGGATAAAGATATCTAATAAATAAAGGCTTACAATAAATAATATCATATTTGGCAAAACTAAGAATCATCCTGAAGGAGGAGAGGAAGGAATGAAACTTTAATAAGATAAAGAATTTCTGAGTGCTTTTAATGAAAAGGTAAGAACTAAGTAGACATTTTGAAAATGAATTATTAGAGTCAAGAGAAATGTAGAATGGAACACACATTTGTTCAATTAGAAGGAACTTTACAATGATAAATTGTTTATATGCTAATAAAGGATAAGAAACAATTATTTTCTCAGAACTCTAATATCATCAAGAGTCATTGAGAAAATTAACTAAAACAGATAACCTGGATATGATTTTTATTGTTTTAATAGTCACAAGAAGTAAGGGAATATGGAGGAATATGGGACTAGAACAGGAAAAGTGAAAAGCAGAATGTAGAGGGGAATAAGACGAAAACTTTCTCTTTTTTAGTTTAGATAGATTCTTTATTTAAAGTTTAATTTATTCCTATGCTTTCTAATTTTTTTTTGTTATACCTTTTTATTAACAGAATATATGCATGGGTAATTTTTGCAACATTGTTCCTTACACTCATTTCTGTTCCAACTTTTCCCTTCCCTCCCTCTCCCCGTCCCCTAGATGTCAGACAGTCTTATACATGTTAAACACGTTAAAGCATATCTTAGATACCATATATGTATGCAGATCCATACAGTTCTATTGGTGCACAAGAAAAATTGGATTCAGAAGGTAAAAATAACCTGGGAAGAAAAACAAAAATGCAAGTGGTCCACATTCTTTTCTCATTGTTCCTTCTCTGGGTGTAGCTGATTCTGTCCATCATTGATCAATTGGAACTGAATTGGATCATCTCTTTGTCGAAGATATCCACTTCCATTAGAATACATCCTCATACTGTATTGTTGCTGAAGTGTATAATGATCTCCCGGTTCTGCTCATTTCACTTATCATCAGTTCATGTAAGTCTCTCCAAGCCTCTCTGTATTCATCCTGCTGATCATTTCTTACAGAAAAATAATATTCCATAACATTCATATATCACAATTTACCCAACCATTTTCCAATTGATGGGAAGCCATTCAATTTCCAGTTTCTAGTCACTACAAAAAGGGCTACCACAAACATTTTTGCACATACAGGTCCCTTTCCCTTCTTTAAGATCTCTTTAGGATATAAGCCCAGTAGTAGCAGTGCTGGATCAAAGGGTATGTACAGTTTGATAACTTTTTGAACATAATTCCAAATTGCTCTCCAGAATGGCTGGATCTGTTCAAAACTCCCCCAACAATGCACCAGTGACCCAGTTTTCCTGCATCCCCTACAACATTTGTCACTATCTTTTCCTGTCATCTTAGCCAATCTGACAAGTGTGTAATGGTATCTCAGAGTTGTCTTAATTTGCATTTCTTTAATCAATAGTGATTTGGAAAACCCTTTCATATGAGTAAAAATAGTTTCAATTTCCTCATCTGAAAATTGTCTGTTCATATCCTTTGACCATTTATTGATTGGAGAATGGCTTGATTTCTTATAAATTTGAGTCAGTTCTCTACATATTTTGGAGGCCTTTATCAGAACCTTTAACTGTAAAGATGTTTTCCCAGTTTGTTGCTTCCCTACTAATCTTGTTTGCATTCGTTCTGTTTGTACAAAGGCTTTTTAATTTGATATAATCAAAATTTTCTATTTTGTGATCAGTAATGGTCTCTAGTTCATCTTTGGTCACAAATTTCTTTCTCCTCCACAAGTCTGAGAGATAAACTATCCTATGTTCCTCTAATTGATTTATAATCTCATTCTTTATGCCTAAATCATGAACCCATTTTGATCTTATCTTGGTGTATGGTGTTGTGTGGGTCCATGCCTAGCTTCTGCCATATTAATTTCCAGTTTTCCCAGCAGATTTTGTCAAATAGTGTGATGACCGCATTAGCACCCTGGATACTTTAGAATCATCTGGAGTCAGGATCAGCAAAAGTCCTTGATCTTTATTCTTTATGGATGTGAATGGAATAGCCACATGAATCCAGCCAGGAGTCACTCTGGGTTTCTTACTCCACTCTTTTTTCTTCCTCCCAATCTCCCTATACACCAATCAATGAATGCCAGCACAGAATGGTGGGGAAGGCCATGTTCCAAGTAAATGTAATAGAGTATTTTCCAATTGGTAATTAGCCTTAAATGCTTGTTTGTCCAAATCTCAATGCATCTGCTCAGTGTCAGCCCATTACAAAATAGTAAATTCTTATGCCAAAAGTTGGGATCTTTGGATTTGTCAAACACTAGATTGCCATAGTTATTAGCTATTTTGTCCTATGAGCCTCACCTATTCCACTGATCAACTAGTCTATTTATTAGCCAGTACCAAATGGTTTTGGTGACTGCTTTATAATATAGTTTTAGATCAGGTACAGCTAGACCACCTTCATTTGATTTTTTTTATTAGTTCCCTTAAAATTCTGGACTTTTTGTTCTTCCATATAAATTTTATTATTTTTTTTAGGTCATTAAAATAGTTTCTTGGGAGTCTGATTGGTATAGTACTAAATAAATAGATTAGTTTAGGTAGTATTGTCATCTTTATTATATTTGCTTAGCCTATCCAAGAGCACTTAATATATTTCCAATTGTTTAAATCTGACTTTATTTGTGTAGAAAGTGTTTTGTAGATTTGCTTATATAATTCCTAACTTTCCTTAGGCAGATAGGTTTCCAAATATTTTATGCTATTAACAGTTACTTTGAATCAAATTTCTCTTTGTATCTCTTCTTGTTTGGATTTTGTTGGTGATGTATAAAAATGCTGAGGATTTATGTGGATTTATTTTGTATCCTACAACTTTTCTAAAGTTGTGGAGTATTTCTAATAGCTTTTTAGTAGAATATCTGGGGTTCTCTAAATATACCACCATATCATCTGCAAAGAGTGATGATTTGGTTTCCTCATTACCTACTCTAATTCCTTTAATCTCTTTCTCAACTCTTATTGCTGAAGCTAGCATTTCTAATACAATATTGAATAGTAATGGTGATAGTGGGCAACCTTGGTTTACTCCTGGTCTTATTGGGAATAATTCCAGCTTATCCCCATTACATATGATGCTTACTGGCAGTTTTAAATAGATGCTACTGATTATTTTAAGGAAAAGTCCATTTATTCTTCTATTTTCAAGTTTTTTTTTTTTTTAATTAGGAATAGATGTTGGATTTTATCAAATGCTTTTTCTGCATCTATTGAGGTGATCATATGGTTTTTGTTAATTTGGTTATTGATATAGTCAATTAAGCTAATAGTTTCCTAATATTGAACCAGCCCTGCATTCCTGGTATTAGAGTTAATTGTTCTTTAAATGTTTGGTAGAATTCACATGTAAATCCATTTGGTACTGGGCATTTTTTCTTAGGGAGTTGATTAATAGCTTGTTCTATTTCTTTTTCTAAAATGGGACTGTTTAATCAATTTACTTTTTCCTCTGTTAATCTGTGCAAGCTATGTTTTTGAAATATTTGGAATATTTGAATATTCCATTTCATTTAAGTTATCGAATTTATTGGCATAAAGTTGGGCAAAGTAACTCCTAATAATTGCTCTAATTTCCTCTTCATTGGTGGTGAGTTCTCCCTTTTCATTTTTAAGACTAATAATTTGATTTTCCTCTTTCCTCTTTTAATCAAATTTACGAATTTGATTACTAATTTACTAATTACTAATACTACAAATTAAACAAATCTATTTTGTTGTTTTTTTTATAAAACCAACTCTTAGTTTTATTTATTAATTCAATGATTTTTTTTTTTACTTTCAGTTTTATTAATCTCTCCTTTTATTTTTAGAATTTCAAGTTTAGTGTTTCACTGGGGGGTTTTAATTTGCTCTTTTTCTAAATTTTTTTAGTTGCAAGCCCAATTCATTGACCTTCTCTTTCTCTATTTTATGCAAGTAGGCCTCTAGAGATATAAAATTTCCCCTTATTACTGCTTTGGCTGCATCCCACACATTTTGTTATGGAGTCTCATTATTATCATTTTCTTGGGTGAAATTATTAAATGTCTATTTTTTGCTGTTTCATCCAATCATTCTTTAGCATAGATTATTTAGTTTCCAATTATTTTTTGGTCTATTTTCCCCTGGCTTTTTATTGAATGTAATTTTCATTGAATCGTGATTGGAAAAGGATACCTTTACTATTTCTGCCTTTCCACATTTGAATTTGAGGTTTTTATGTCCTAATATATGGTCAGTTTTTGTATAGGTTCCATGAACTGCTGAGAAGAAAGTGTACTCCTTTCTATTTCCATTTAGTTTTCTCCAAAGATCTATCATACCTAATTTTTCTAATATTCTATTTATCTCTTTGACTTCTTTCTTATTTATTTTGTGGTTTGATTTATCTAAGTTTGAGAGGGCAAAGTTGAGATCTCCTACTATTATAGTTTTGCTGTCTATCTCTTCTTACAGCTCTCTAATTTCTCTTTTAAGAATTTAGATGCTATACCACTTGGTGCATATAATTTTAATATTGATATTGCTTCATTATCTATGCTACCCTTTAGCAAGATATAGTGACCTTTCTTATCTCTTTTAATTAGATCAATTTTTGCTTTTGCTTGAGTAGAATGGCTACCCTTGCTTTTTTGACTTCACCTGAAGCATAGTGGATTCTGCTCCAGCCTTTTATCTTTATTCTGTATGTATCGTCCTGCTTCAAGTGTGTTTCCTGTAAATAACATATTGTAGGATTCTGGCTTGCTATCCACTTCTGCTTTATGAGGGAGTTTACCCCATTCACATTTATGGTTAAAATTACTAATTCTGTATTTCTTGCCATCTTGTTAACCCCTGCTTATGCTTTTCTCCTTTCCTTCCCCCTTTCCCTCCTTCCCAGTATTAAACTTGTGAGCACCACTTACCTCTCACAGCCCTCCCTTTTTAGGATCTCTCCCCCTCTCCTTAGAGTTTCTTTTCTTATCTCTTTTCCTCACAATTTCTGTATTCTCTTCCACTTAGCTTACTTCTTCCCTTTTCACTTTTCCCCTACCACTTTTCAATGAGGTGGGAGAAGTTTCTCTGTAAATTGAATATATTTAATATTTTTCTCTTTAAGCCAATTCTGATGAGAGTAAGTTACACACTATGTTTAGCCCCCTCCCTTCTTTCCCTCAGATATAATAGGTTTCCTTTGCCTCTTAGTGAGATGTAGTACCCCCACTTTGCTCTTTTTCTGGTACAATTTCTTTTCTACTTTAATTTCTTTTTTATATTATAACTATAAAACCAAATTATACATGTGTTTTTAATGTATATTCATAACAGAAATAGAGTTCCTATGATTTCTTTTTACCTTTTTATGCTTCTCTTGAGTCCTATATTTGGAGATCAAATTTTTTGTTTAGTTCCAGTTTTTTTATTAGAAATAGATGAATTTCACCTATTTCACTGAATGTCCATCTTCTTTCCTGGAAAAAAAATGCTTATTTTGGCTGCATACCATGTTCCTTAGCCTTTTGGAATATCAGATTCCAGGCCCTTCGATCCTTTAATGTGGACACAGCTAGATTCTGGGTAATCCTTATTGTGGCTCCTCTATATTTGATTTTTTTTTCTAGCTGCTTGTAGTATTTTTTCTTTGGTCTGATAGTTCTGGAATTTAGTCACAATATTTCTTGGAGTTTTGATTTTTGGGTCTCTTTCAGTAGGTGATAGATTAATTCTTTCAATGTCTATTTTACCCTCTATTTCTATAATATCTAGGCAGTTCTCTTCGATGATTTTCTGGAAAATAGTGTCTAGGATCTTTTTTTTTCATCATAATTTTCAGGAAGCCCACTCAGATTATCTCTCCTAGATCTGTTTTCCAGGTCTGTTGTTTTTCCAAGTAGGTATTTAAAAATTTTCCCATTGTTTCTTTTTTTGGGGGGGTGGGGTGGGGGTGTTGCTTGACTGATTCTTAGTGTCTCCTTGAGTCACTCATTTCCATTTGTTCAATTCTGATTCTTAATGATGTATTTTCTTCATTTTCTTTTTTTATTTCTTTACAAATAAAATTTGTAAATTTCTTAATGATTTTTTTTTTTTTGGCAAGTAAGAAAGCTTTATTGAAACAAGAGAACCTTTTAAAGTAGCAAACAGCAACACAACACATTCTAGCCAAGGCTCTCCCCCTCACTCTAGGAAACCAAACCCACAAAGGCAGATGCGACCTCCATCTGATTCCTCCCCACAGCAGGCACAGGCAAAGGCAAGAGCGGCTGGTGGAGCTTGCTCCAGAGTGGCTTTCCTCTCCAGCGTAGCTCCTTCTACACACAACTTTAGACAGATAAGCAAGTGCGTTGGTAATGGGCAGGGTGCTTGGGGGTGGGAGGGATGAAAGCTTGTCAGCACAAAGCAGGCTGAGTAAGCATTGGAGAATTAATTTCCAGTCACGGAACCCATACCCCGGCTCCCTTCCAGAACACGCTAGGGTTAGGGTTCTAGGTTAAATACAAGGCCTGGGCTCACTTTAAGAATCACCACATCCACTGCTGGTCAGTGGAGGCACTAGGGGCTCTCTTCTACCTGCTACATTTGCGTGAAAGCTCAGAATGAGCACGCGTGCGTACTTGTGTGTACATGTGTGTGTGAGTGTGTGTGTGTGTACATGGAGGGGGGATGTGGTCCTGAGTCACAAAACTCTGGGGCACTGTTTAAGCTTCTATTTAGGAGAACAAAACATGTCGGCTACGTTTAAGACAACTGGCTTACGGGCTCTGGATCCTAAAAGGCCGGCTTCAAAACCCAGAGCCACTCAGGATGGTGAGGGGCATAAGGCCCACCGGCTTGTCCCGTATCTGGCTGGAGACTCCCTGCTCCTGCCTCCACCATGTGGGTAGGAGGCTCAACTTTCCCTGGAGATCCAACTTGGGTGCTCACTCATTCACAAAGCCTTCCCTGAGCCCCGAGCTGGAGGTCCCCTCCGCCTTTAAGCTGTTCTCCCAGATAGCGCTCATTCAGGCCATGCCATCTCTCCCCGCTTAAGATGGCTAACTTCTTGATCCTGGGGTCTCTGACAAAAACTTACATCCCAGCTCCCCAGCAGGGCCTGATGTGCTAAGGAGAAAATTGGACCACCATTGATGAAGGCTTCTGAGATACCCAGAGAGGAAACTGGACATTAGACTAGAGTTTGGAGGGCTGGGCGGGAATCAAATTCAAGGGAACAGCTTTAAAAGGAAGAAAGGCAATGAGTGCCCTCCTCAAAAAGAGCCCTCCTGTCTGACTAGAAGAGGAGCTGAAAACACACAGAGAGGCCCAGCAGCCTTAGTGCGGACTGGGGAGGGGGTCCCTTCATCCCCCCCGTCTCCCAAAGGGATGAGCTTGATGCCTTTGGGCTCACTCCTTCCACCTTTTCCTGCCCCATCACCCTTGAGAAAGAGGTCCAAGCACCTCAGAACCCAGGGAAACAGGGGCAAAGGTAAGGCCCAAGAGGCCATGAACTCCAGGAGCAGGGAGAGAGGCTGAAAAACTTGGTTTCGAGCTCTCAAACACTACATTTAACCTTAGCTAAAATGAATGGGTCAGGGTGGAATCTGCAGGGAGAAAAACAGACGAGGTCAGACTAAACACAAGACAGACAATTACAAAATTGTCCAATTGAGTTTTTATGTGAGTTGTTTTGTTCTATGGATTTTTTTTCCATTTTGCCAATTTTATTTTTTAGAGAGCTATTTTCTTTTTCCAACTCACTAATTCTATTTTCCTTGGTATTGTTTACCTTTTCCAGTTCACTAATTCTGTTTTTCAGGGATTTTATTTCTTTACCCACTCTGTCTTTAAATGAATGGGATGACTTATCCAGACCCTCTTGCCAAGCTTCCCTTTCTTTTCCCCATTTTTCTTCTAGCTCTCTTGTAAGAGCTTTTTTAATTTCTTCTATGAGAGTGTTCTGTGATGGGGACCAGATCATATTCCCCCTCTGGGGAGTCATCTAGAGACACTCTGTTTTTAGTCTCCTCAGGATTTGAAGTCTTCTCTCTATCCATATAGGAGCTATCTATAGTTAGAGTTCACTTTAATTTTTTGCTCTTTTTGACAAAAAAGAATCAAAGAAAACAAACAAACAAAAAAAAAAGCAAATGCAGTCTGCTTTTTGGGCAGTATGGCGTAATCAAACTTCCTCTACAGACTACCGGAGATAGCAATGAAGCAGCAGTGGAACAGCAATGGCTGCACTGCCTGCACAGTGGCCCATCTCTGAGACTCTGAGAGCATGCTGAGTCACTTTGGGGGTTGGGTGGGTGTGGTCAGGTCCCAAGAGACCCCAGTGTTTTGGGATTGAAGTCTTTAACCTTTGTGTTTATAGCTCCTCTGCTGATCTACTGGTTTGCTGCCTGGGCAAAGAAAGTTCACACTGAGTTCTCCCTGCAAATTTTCTGATGGCTCACACCTTGCCCCTCTTCAGTCTGCTCAGTGTGAGCTGCTTTCCATGCTTTCACTGCCTGCCTGCAGTCTGTGCCTGGTCTAAACATTCCTGCCCATGAACAAAAACAGACTTTTTCTGGCTAATTTTGAGGATATCTTCTGTTGGTAATGTATTTTTGGTATTTTTCAGTTAAGCACTAATTCTGAGGCTGTATCATGGGGAAAAAAAAGTATTCTGAGGGCAAGAAAGAGCTTATATAGATGTGTGTGTCCTCTCCACCATCTTGGCCAGAAGTCAAGATGAAAACTTTCAAATATTCAAATCAAAAATTCATTTGAATGGGAGAAAGTAAGATTGAACATAATCAGAGAGAGAGAAGGAGAAAAAGAGGGAAGAAGGAAAGAAGGGAAGAAGAGAGCGAGAGAGAGAAAGAGAAGAGAGAGAGACAGAGACAGAGACAAGAGAGAGAGAGAGAGAGAAAGAGAGAGAGAGAGAGAGAGAGAAATTCAGAGAGAGAGACAGAGACAGAGACAGAGATAGAAAGACAGAGAGACAGAGTGAGAGAGAGAAAGCACAAAAGAGAACAAAAAATATGTTAAACTCAAAAGAGAAATAGTAGGGGACCTGAAGAGAGAAAGAAGGAGATTAAGACAGGAAAGTGAATATCCATAAACAAAACCAACTTCAGCAGCAAAAGAGAAAGAATAAATGGAGTTTTTTGTTTGGATTTTTTTTTTTTAAGAAGGAAAAGAGTAACAATCTGAGATCAGAGGCAATGGGAATAGAAAAAAAGGGCAATGGAGTAGAAACAGATGGTTTCATTTATAGATCATAAGTGTTAGGCAAATAACCTTTCCTTCCTCCCTTTTTATTTGTGAAGGTAGGGTCAAAGGTTAAAAAAAGGGGAAGATTATAGGAGGAAAGGATGGAGGGAAATAAGCAATTAACAACCATGACCATGACCATTAATAGGATGAACTCACATATAAATAAGAAGGGAATAGTGAAATGGCTTAGAAGGCATAATCCAAGAACATGTTTATTAAAAAATACTTGAAACATTGAGTCCCAGAGAGTTAAAGGGTTGGAATGAAATGTATTGAAATTCAGTCAAATTTGTTCAGCCAAACATATGCCTTTCTAACAGACAAATCTAGGAGACTAACTTAGTCCTAAAGAATTTTAGTCATGGAAGACATTATAGAAAAAAATAGACAAATTCATCAGAGAAATTGTTAATAAAAAGGTAAGATGGCAAATTTTAGGATGCAATTGAAATAGTCATTAGGGGAAAAAAATAGGTCACTATATCCCAAAGAGATCACACAAAAAGGGAAAGGACCCACATGTGGAAAGTAACAGCCCTCTTTATAGTGACAAGGAACTAGAAACTGAGTAGATGCTCATCAGATGGAGAATGGTTTAATGTTATAGTATATGAATGTTTTGAAATATTATTGTTCTATAAAAAATGATCAGCAGGATGATTTCAGAAAGGCTGGAGAGACTTAGATCAACTGATGCTAAGTGAAGTGAGTAAAACCAAGAAAACATTGTATACACCCAAGACAAGATTATGCAATTCCAATAGACTTGTGATGGAGAGAGCCATCTGCACACAGAAAGAGGACCGGGGCATTGAACATGGATCACAACATAGTATTTTCACCTTTTTTGTTGGTGTGTGCTCGTTTTTTTTTTTTGTTTTGTTTTCTTTCTCATTTTTCCTTTTTTGATCTGATTTTTCTTGTGCAGCATGATTATTGTAGAAATACATATAAAAAAATTGCACATGTTTAACATATATTGGATTACTTGCTGTTTAAGGGAAAGGATGGGGGAAAGGCAGGGAGAAAAAATTGGAACATAAGGTTTGCAAGGGTGAATGTTGAAAGCCATGCATATATTTTGAAAATAAAAAGTTAAAAAAAATTCTGAAAAACAATTTTTAAAGTTAGATCATTAAAAGGGTTCATCCACCAGAGAAAGAACAAATCAAATAAATGGATACACAACTAAAAAAAATAACAACAACAAAGGAAAAAACAACAACAACTGAACAACAAATTCGAAATTTTGAAAATCAAAAAATAAGTTAACAAAAGGGAAAGCAAAAAAATCTCAATTGGTAATTAAAAAAATTTTTCTCCCCACCAAATTAAATAAAATATATAGAATTGGCTCAGTTGACTAGAGATGGGAAACAAAAACAAATTAC
The DNA here is from genome assembly GCF_016432865.1 of Antechinus flavipes. Taxonomy (NCBI): domain Eukaryota; kingdom Metazoa; phylum Chordata; class Mammalia; order Dasyuromorphia; family Dasyuridae; genus Antechinus; species Antechinus flavipes. The sequence goes on from NC_067399.1 coordinate 492,021,169, forward strand.
TCATTTCAAAAAAGAATTCATAATTGAAGAGGAAATAAAAGTTCTCAGAAAAGTATTTTGCTCAATTATAGGCTAATAAAACTGATAACTTCCCCTCATTAAAAAAACTTCCAAGAACAGATGGATTTACAAATGAATTCTATCAAATGTTCAAAGAACAATTAATTCCTGTACTATATAAACTATTTGCAAAAAATAAAAAGAAGGTATATTTATTTGATATAGATATGGTTTTAATAGCTAAATCAGTAAGAAGCAAAACAAAGAAAATTGCTAATGAATTTTTATAACAAATTTTTAAATAAAATGTGATTAAAAAGGCCACAAAGATATTTTTAAAATGATACATAATGACCAGATTGGATTCCTATCATGAATGTGAAGTTAGCTTAATGTAAGGAAGAATATAAAAAAAATAAACTATATTAATAATCATTACATGAATAAATGCTGAATTTTAAAATAAAATCCAATATCTCTTCCTATCCAAAACATAAAGTTTTCCTTAATATAGCAAATGCTATTTCTTTAAAACCAACCAAAAATATTATATGTAATAGAAAAAAGTTATAGTCTTTTCCAAAAGATCGGAGATGAAAGGAGATGTCAATTATCATCAATTATTGCTATCTTTAATATTCAAAGGAGACCAAAATGACATCACAACATCAAAATCAATGCACAGTGTGTCCAACTATGTATGACTGATCAAGCTATGACTAAACAGAAGGCTATCTCACAAGTTGGGCATAAATAGTTTATGTGAGCATTTGGGATGAAGATGTTTCTAAATTTGTGTGTCTTGTATTTTTGAGTTACTATAATTCTGCTTTGCTCATACAGCACAGTTACCTTCTTTGGTAGGAGCATACTATGTTGGATGGTCTGATACCAAACCTGCGCTTATGTTTCATAATCAATGCCAAAGCTTCTCAGAGAGACTTTGGGAATATCTTCTCATTACTTCCTCAAATTTCCATGTGAGCACTTGTCTTATATGAGTTTTCCATAAAATAATCTTTGAGGTAAACATATATTTGGCATTCAAATAACATGGCCTATCAGAATTGCACTCTCTGCAATATAGTTTGGATCTTGGCAGTTCAAGAAAGGATCTCATTGTCAATACCTCATGGTGCCAGGTAATAGAATCTTCTTAAGACAATTCAAATGGAAACTGTTCAATTTTCTGACATGGCACTGGTAGATTGTCAGGTTTTACAGGCATATGACAATGAGTTCAGAACAACAGCTCTGTAGAACTCTTTGATAGAAAGTTTAATAACTTTCCTTTCCCACATCTTTTTTTGGTAGTCTCCCAAATGTTGATTTATCTCTGGCAATGCATGCATCAACTCATTATTTATGTGTACATCCCTGGAAAGTATGCTGCCAATGCAAATGAACTTATCCACAGTATTCAATTTTTTTTTCCCATTTGTTTTAATTGATAGTCCTACATATGGATGATACAATGTTCACTAGTGGAAAATCTCTGTTTTCTTGGGGTTAATTGTCAAGTCAAAATTAGCCCAAGCTGTAGAGAAGCAATGTATATTCTTTTTTTTTTTTTCTTGCTGAGGTTATTGGGATTGTGACTTGCCCAAGGTTACACAACTAGCAAGTGTTACGTGTCTGAGGACAGATTTGAACTCAGTCCTCCTGACTTCAAGGCTGGTGCTCTATCCACTGCACCACCTAGCTGCCCCAGTAATGTATATTCTATTGCATCTTTGCCTCAGAGGCTACACTGAGTGCTCAATATGTGGAAAGAAAAATCATATACCAACTCTCTCTCTAGTTTGATCTTGGCTTGAAGTTCTTTCAAGTTAAATAATTTACTATATTTGGTAACTGACCTTGATGCCTTTTACTGAGTATTATCCTATTTTCTCAAATTAAAGTAATTTAGAATTTTGAGCAGACCTGATAAGATCTTATAACCTTGCCTAAGTAGAGACCTCCAAGGAAATCAATATCAGATAAGAATAACTTAAGGGGTCTATGCCATTTTTCACCCAATAGTAACTTGAAAATGATAAAAGTTTTTTTTATCAAAATCTTTTGAGAGATCAATTCACAATCTAACAGCATTCAGCCTAAAGAGAAGTTACTTTTCTAATAGTACTTCTGATACAATGGCTTCCCAATTTTCACAATTTAAGAAAATTTAGAAACAATATTTTATATTTAAAATATAAAACAAAACTTATTGCCAATTAAGTAGCATTAATTCTGTTGAATGCATCTCCAAATTAAATTACATAGAGAATAACTATTCACCTTATTGCTTTAGATATTATATACTGATTGCATTCAAAACCAATATAAAATAATTTTGATCCAAATATATTTCAATAAAATCTATTCTTCTGGTTTCTAAATATATTACTTTAATGACAAAAAAGCAAGTATCTTTTCCACTAAGAATTACTTTATTCAAATAATTCTTGCAAATATATTTCTACATAATAAAGAATAACCATGTTTCTCATATCTTTCTCTTGTTAATAAGATCAAAACTTTCAAATCTCTTTCCCAAAGTATGAATGCTTTATTTTCAAAACTTTCATTTACATTGTCATTAGCATCAATGGGTTATATCTTTCTTTAACTTTCTATTCATTCTTTTCTCATCCAAACTTACTTTAAATTTTCTCTTTCTTTTCATGTTCTTTAAATAGATTTTGAATAAAATCTTACAAAATTGGTTATGTTTTAGCCTTTCATATTCTGATCTGACATTCCTTTAACTTTCTTCTAATTGCTTAATTCCTCTAGTATAATTCTTTCTTGCTTAGTCCTCTAGACTTTATTTCCAATCATATCCCAGGATATCTATATAAACCAATGTTCACTCCAATGATTTTCTCCTTTACAATTTAACACAAGTTTATTATTATTATTATTGTTACATATCAACTGATTGCAATATTTTTATCTTTTGGGGTTCTTTGGAGCTTATAAATGCATGGTCCATTCCAATTTCTTTTAGGTGACTTTGCTTCTAGGATATTTAAACAATTAAGTTCATTCATAGAAGAAAGAGAGACAAAGAAAGATAGAGACACAGAGAGAGACAGAAAGAGACAGAGACAGAAAGTTCTTCATCAAAGTTTCATTTTTTATATTCTCTTTCCTTTGGCTGATCAGGCTATAGAAAGACGTTAGTTTGACAGCACTTACTAACAAAGTTTTCTTTTTATCTGCCACTGAATATTTAATCAAAAAGTCTGTAAAAGTAAATCCCTGCTTGAGATTATCAATAGCTTAGAGATATATTTTGAAATTTCATCTTTCTAAGCTCTCAAAAAAGCTCCTTTGAACATGTCTATTGCTACAGAGATCTCCCATTTGTCAATCCAAGTTTGTGGCTCCCTTGCTGCACCCCGCATCTCTATTTCTTATTTCTCTTTTTGTAAAAGGGCTCTCAACTAATCAGGAATCACATCTCCTAACATGTATACAATTTGAAAAGAGTTCCTTCAAGGGATTCCCAAACCTACCTAGCCAGACTATAGCAGTGTTCTACATAAATATTTGTACTATGTTAATAAACACTGGCATTTTAATTATCAGTTATAGTACACACACACACACACACACACACACACACACACCTTACTGCATTTTATGACACATTGTTCAGTAATATTGCTCTTTATGCCTCTGGGACTTTTTGACACATTTTTTGTTTTTCAGGCAATATATTATTATTGTTGTTGCTAATAAAATTGTTAGTAGTGTTTCTCCTATAATGTAAGTTGCAAATGTTTTGTAAAAAGTACATAAATATAATTGATCTATATTTTGAAGTTACTGATGTTCTCATCCTTTGTCAGTAGGTAATTCATATATTATGAATCTAATGAGTTTAAGCCACTAAATTATTTACCATATCCTTTCTATCACTTTTCAGTTTTTCAATGATTGAGTTACTTCTCTTGTTATAACTGTCCTGTTGCTTATTATACTAATGTACTATAGGCTTACTGCTTTTCATTTGATCTCACTTGCATGCTTGTTTTGTTACAATCACATAGATCAGGGTTGGAAAACTATGATCTGTGAGCCAAATCCAGCTTGACTCCCATTTTTGTATGACCTTCAAGTTAAGAATAGTTTTTACATTTTGAAATGGTGGAAGGAAAAAATCAAAAGAATATCATCTCACAATTGATTACATTATGTCCATAATTTTTTTTTTTTTAAAAAAGATTGGAACACAGAATTCAGTTACAAATTTTGTATGGCTACTTTCTTGCTACGATGACAGAATTGAAAAGTTGCGATATAAATTGAATTGCTTTTATCACATTTCATTGCTCTGCTCTGGTACATTGTAGATCTCAGTGAAGTAGTTATAATTCAATAGTATTTCATGTATTGTGTGTATCACTGTAACTTGGCATTTTTATTATCAATGCAAAATTATAATGTCAAAACAAGAAAATAAGAGGGGGAATTTTGTGTGTGTGTGTGTGTGTGTGTGTGCTCAGAGTTAAGATAGAATTTTTTTTTTTAATGAATTAGAGAACTCACCATTGATCATTACTATTAAACAGTTTTGGAAATAAGTTTTTGTTGGAGACTTGATATTTTTTCTCAGTGAAATAAGTCTAAAATTATAAGGCAAAAATAGAATTTGATGGCAAAATTTATAGCATGGTAAAATCAATTCATTGATATCTGATGTTTGAATTAGAAGTATTTGCAAGATACCTTATAAGTTTCCTATGCTATCAAAAATCAGAGCAAGGAGCAAAATCACCATTTCCAACCAAATTTACAATGGATATATTTTCCAAGCTCAAGCTACAGTTCCAGAAGTATTTTTTAGACTTTTATGCAAGTGAACACAAAATCCATATTTTAAAATCCATTTAATTATGAAATTGAAGAGCTTCCATGTAACAATAAATTGGGGAAAAAAACACATGAAATATCTACTTGGAAAAACAACAAATCTGGAAAATAAATCTAGGAGAGATAATCTGAGGATTATTGAACTTTCTGAAAGTTATGATTAAAAAAAAGAGCATAGATATTATTTTACAAAAGTCATCAAAGAGAACTGTCCAGAGGTAATAGAATCAGAAGATAAAATAGGCATTGAAAGAATTCATCAAACATCTTCTGAAGAAGACCCTAAAATAAAAACTCCAGGGAATATTGTGGCCAAATTTCAGAACTATCAGATTAAGGAAAAAGTTTTACAAGCATCCAGAAAAAAAAAAACAATTTAAATACCGAGGTGCCACAATAAGGATCACTCAAGATCTGGCTGCTTCCACATTAAAGGATAGAAGGGCCTGGAATCTGATATTCTGAAAGGCAAAAAAACCTGGAATACAGCCAAGAATAAACTACCCAGATAAGTTGAGCATTTTCTTCCGGGGAAGAAGATGGACATTTAATGAAACAAATGAATTCCATTTGTTTCTAAGGAAAAAACGAGAACTAAACAAAAAATTTGATCTCCAACCATAGGACTCAAGAGATGCAGAAAAGATAACAGGAACTCTTCAGAATTGTATTTCTGTTGTGGATATACAAAAAGACTACATGTATAATTTGATTTTACTGATATAACATAAAAAAGGGAAGTAGAAATGGAAAAGGGATAATGTCGGAAAAGAGGGAAAGGGGGGATAAAAAGAGGGAAACTACATCCCACAAAGAGGCAAAGGAAACTTATCATATCTGAGGAAACTCAAAGAGGGGGAGGAACATTGTGTGAATCTTACTCTCATCAGAGTTGGCTCAAAGAGAAAATAATTGACATACTTGTTTTACAGAAAATCCTCTCTTTCCTCATCAAAAAGGGGGAGAGGAAAAGGGAAAAGAAAAAGAGTAATAAGGGAAAGGTACAAGAAAGGGGAAGAGATTCAAAATGGGGGAGGGAGGGATCCTAAAGAGAGTGAACATTGTGATACAAGTGGGGGAGATAAGTTTAAAACTGGGAAAGAGGGTTAGGGGGGCAAGTAAAAGAAAAACATAATCTGTAGATAACAAGATGGCAGGAAATACAGAATTAGTCATTTTAACTATAAATGTGAATGGGATGAACTCTAGCATAAAGCAGAAGCAGATAGCAGATTTGATCAAAAGTCAGAACCCTACAATATGTTGCTTACAGGAAACACATTTAAAGCAGGGAAATACATACAGGGTAAAGGTAAAAGGCTGGAGCAGAATCTATTATGCTTCAGGTGAAGTCAAAAAAGCAAATCAAGCAAATGCAAAAATTGATCTAATCAAAAGATAAGGAAGGAAACTATATCTTGCTAAAGGGTAGCATGGACAACAAAGCAATATCAATACTAAACATATATGCACCAAATGCTATAGCATTTAACTTCCTAAAGGAGAAGTTAAGAGAGTTGCAAGAAGAAATAGACAGCAAAACTGTAATAATGGGAGATCTTAACCTTGCACTCTCAGAATTAGACAAATCAAATCACAAAACAAATAAGAAAGAAATCGAAGAGGTAAATATAATATTAGAAAAATTAGATATGATAGATCTTTGGAGAAAACTGAATGGAGACAGAAAGGAATATACTTTCTTCTCTCCAGTTCATGGAACCTATTCAAAAATGACCATATATAAGGACATAAATGTTATGAGTTCAAATGTTGGAGTTCTTGTTCTTCTCAAAACACTGCCGGTTTAGCTTAGGGCCCTCCGAATATCTCCAAATCCAAAGGTTCTGTCCGTTAGCCTATGCCTCTGCTTTCTTCAGCCTCCAACCAGCACACAGATGGAATGAATCTCTTGTTTCCTTCTCTTGGAGCTTGGCTAGCTTTCTGGTGAGTCTTTCAGACCAGCTTGGTCTCAGTGCGGGGTATGCAGGAGCCCAGCCACCAGCTACAGTGGTGTGAGATGAAGATGAATCTGGTTGTCCACTGAACTCTCCACTCGTAGTTTTATCCTCTGAAAACTCTTCGTCTGCCACCAGCCAGCCAAGTGGAATATATTCTGCCTTGCCTCGGAAAGATGGCTTCTGGCGTAATTCCGCTGAAATCCGTCAAAGTGCTCTCTGCACTAGAGTCGCTCCTCTCGAGTCCAGCTGAACTCTCCTCCGTGACCAGCCAGCCAAGAGGAAAAATGCATTCTCGAATAGCTCTCTCTCCTTATATGCGAATCTTCTGAGAGAATGGGATTATGGGTTTTCTCCCATAGTGCTCTCTGGCCCAAAGAGCTTTAAGGGAGGTGTGAACTCCCTTGAAGTTAGAAAGTTTACTTTGTGAAGCTAGCATACTTGTGAACTTCAATGAGTAAAGGTGTGAACACAAGCCTTGTATTAATTAGTTCTACTTAGTACCTTGTTTTAGGTTCTGGCCAAAAATCTTCTTGTAAGATTAGATCAACTCTAATTAGTTAACAGTTAGTAAGGATTCCAACATCTCCCCCTTTCTTTTGTTAGATGAAAACACCAAAGGAAATAGGAAATCTAATCAGATTAGTGGGTTTCTAAAGGGGTACACATAAATCCATCAATATGGGCCAGAACTTTGTAACAGATATACATGGTATACATAAATCCATCAATATGGGAGGCATTATACATAATTTACAAAAGCACATAGCAATATAACACAGGCTAGTAGTAATGTAACAACATGAATCAACCTGAAAATTTACACATGTCCATAAGTCCTAGAAATAGTCCATAAGGAATCCATTGTCCATTAGTTCATGTGCCAGGAATCCAATAGTTCCTGTAAGCCCTGAAGTACTGCAAAAGTCTCATCAACAATTTTTCATCTTAAGTAATCCAATGATTCTCGCTGGTTTTTCAAGAACTAAAACAGTTTCATCTTGTGTTAGGAAATCCAAAGATTCCTGAAGATTTTAAAAGTCTTTTTAACAGTCTCCTTGTCAGCTATGCTCTTTCAATGGTGAGCACAATCAGCAACAGAACCACCCGATATTTCTTGGGTCTTCTCCTTTGTTTCAAGGGTCTGCTCCATCTCTCTGCGATGGACAAGGCGAATGCGGCTCGTAGGCACCCATCTGATTCCTTCTCCACATGTAGAGATGCAAGCAAATCCTCTCCCCCAAGCAGTTAGCCTATCTGGTCCCTTCCATTCACCACTTTCTGGATCTCTCCACATCACCTGGTGATTATCTAAAGATAGTGGAGCTGCTCGCACTGGACACTGCTCTTCTAGTGGGTTATAAAACCTGTCTGCTGGAGCCAGTGCATCTTTATCAAAGATTAAAAAAATTAATGGTATAGAGAACTAAATTTAGAAGTTCTCTAGGGTTACCCGTGGCTCCCCCTTTCTTTTGTTTTTGAAGGAGTGTCTTAATGTCCCTGTTTCTTCTTTCTACTATTGCTTGACCTTGAGGATTGAAGGGTATGCCAGTAGTGTGTAAAATCTTATACTGTGCACAAAAGTGTTCAAAATGTTTGGAGGTATATGCCGGTCCATTATCTGTTTTTATTTCTTGTGGCACACCCATAATTGCAAATGCTTGAATGAGGAATTCAGTGACCACTCAGGCTGTCTCTTTTGCTGCTGGTATGGCAAAAGTGAATCCTGAAAAGGTGTCTACCACAACGTGGATAAAAGACAGATGATCAAAAGATTTATAATGGGTCACATCCATTTGCCAGATTTCATTGGGTCTCAAACCACGAGGGTTCTTCCCTGGAGGCAGTGTAGGAGCATGGAAGGGAAGGCAAGCTGTACAGCTTTTTACTATGCTCCTAGCTTCTTCTTTTGTAATCCCAAATTGTAAATGCAAAGCTCGAGCAGCCTGATGGTATTTAGAATGGGATTCCTGGGCCTCCTGAAATAAAGGCGTACTGGCCAACATAGTTAAAAGGCTATCTGCCTTTGAATTTCCATCAAAAATAGGACCTGGAAGTCCACTATGTGAATGGACATGCAGGATATAAATCTTTCCTGGATGCTTTCTCACTTGCTCTTGAAGTTCCTTAAAGAGCTGATATATATTAGAAGCTACAAATTTTATTTGGGCTGTGGCAATTCTTTGTACCACACCTACTGAATAGGCTGAATCAGATATTATATTTATGTCGCCTGGGTAATAAGTGAGAGCTAGCATGATCGCATATAATTCGTTCTGCTGAGTGGACTGAAAAGGAGTTCTGACTACTCTTTTTACAATTAAATCATGAGAGTATACAGCACGAATATTTTGTTTGGCTGCGTCTGTAAAAATAGTTGGTCCTTCAAGAGGAACCTTAGAAACCTTCTCCTCAAAAATCCATTGCCAATTATGCAGTAGTCTGTTTATCTTTAATGGAGATCCATGTGCAAAATTTGGAGCCATGGCCAATAAAATTTGCCACTCTGGGATGGTTCACAGCATACATTAATTTGTGCATTTGTATAAAAGGTGTATATCTTGTCAGGTCTTGTCCCAGATAATTGTACTGCTTGCTTAATGGCCTTTAATAGAATTCTAGCCACAAGCACTGGGTCAGGCGTAAGGCTTTGTTCTGGTTGTGCTGGGAGGTTCACCCACTCTATCACACTGTCTCCTTGATGAAGGACTGCTGTGGGTGCTTCTTTCGTAGCAAAAAACTGATATTTCCAAGGGTTTTTGAGTTACTCCATGGGACTCTTAATCCCAGGGTCGTGGGTTCGGGCCCCACGTTGGGCGCCAAATGTTATGAGTTCAAATGTTGGAGTTCTTGTTCTTCTCAAAACACTGCCGGTTTAGCTTAGGGCCCTCCGAATATCTCCAAATCCAAAGGTTCTGTCCGTTAGCCTCTGTCTCTGCTTTCTTCAGCCCCCAACCAGCAGAGATGGAATGAATCTCTTGTTTCCTTCTCTTGGAGCTGTACCTGATCTAAAATTATATTATAAAGCAGCAGTCACCAAAACCATTTGGAATTGGCTAAGAAATAGATTAGTTGATCAGTGGAATAGATTAGGTTCACCAAACAGAATAGTCAACTATAGCAATCTAGTGTTTGACAAACCCAAAGATCCTAACTTTGGGGATAAGAATTCATTATTTGATAAAAACTGCTGGGATAACTGGAAATTAGTATGACAGAAATTAGGCATGGACCCACACTTAACACCATATACCAACATAAGATCAAAATGGGTCCATGATTTAGGCATAAAGAATGGGATTATAAATCAATTAGAGGAACATAGGATAGTTTATCTCTCAGACTTATGGAGGAGAAAGAAATTTGTGACCAAAGATGAACTAGAGACCTTTACTGATCACAAAATAGAAAATTTTGATTATATCAAAATAAAAAGCCTTTGTACAAACAAAACTAATGCAAACAAGATTAGAAGGGAAGCAACAAACTGGGAAAACATCTTTACAGTTAAAGGTTCTGATAAAGGCCTCATTTCCAAAATATATAGAGAATTGACTCCAATTTATAAGAAATCAAGCCATTCTCCAATTGATAAATGGTCAAAGGATATGAACAGACAATTTTAAGATGATGAAATTGAAACTATTACCACTCATATGAAAGAGTGTTCCAAATCACTATTGATCAGAGAAATGCAAATTAAGACAACTCTGAGATACCATTACACACCTGTCAGATTGGCTAAGATGACAGGAAAAAATAATGATGAATGTTGGAGGGGGATGTGGGAAAACTAGGACACTGATGCATTGTTGGTGGAGTTGTGAACGAATCCAACCATTCTGAAGAGCAATCTGGAATTATGCCCAAAAAGTTATCAAACTGTACATACCCTTTGATCCAGCAGTGTTACTTCTGGGCTTATATCCCAAAGAAATACTAAAGAAGGGAAAGGGACCTGTATGTACCAAAATGTTTGTGGCAGCCCTGTTTGTAGTGGCTAGAAACTGGAAAATGAATGGATGCCCATCAATTGGAGAATGGCTGAATAAATTGTGGTATATGAATGTTATGGAATATTATTGTTCTGTAAGAAATGACCAGCAGGATGAATACAGAGAGGCTTGGAGAGACTTACATGAACTGATGCAAAGTGAAATGAGCAGAACCAGGAGATCATTATATACTTCAACAATACTGTATGAAAATGTATTTTGATGGAAGTGGATTTCTTTGACAAAGAGACCTAACTCAGTTTCAATTGATCAATGATGGACAGAAGCAGCTACACCCAAAGAAAGAACAGCGGGAAATGAATGTAAACTATTTGCATTTTTGTTTTTCTTCCCGGGTTATTTTTACTTTCTGAATCCAGTTCTCCCTGTGCAACAAGAAAACTTTTCGGTTCTGCACACATATATTGTATCTAGGATATACTGCAATATATTTAATATATATAGGATTGCTTACCATCTAGGGGAAGGGTGCAGGGAGGGAGGGGAAAAATCAGAACAGAAGTGAGTGCAAGTGTCAAATCTCAAATTGTATTACAAAGTAGTAATCAGAAAAACAATCTGGAATTGATTAAGAAATAGTTGCAGATGAACTGATGCTGAGTGAAATGAGCAGGGCCAGGAAATCATTATATATTTCAACAACAATACTATATGATGATCAATTCTGATGGATCTGGCCATCTTCAGCAATGAGATGAACCAAATCCATTCCAATGGAGCAGTAATGACCTGAACCAGCTATGCCCAGTGAAAGAACTCTGGGAGATGACTAAGAACCATTACGTTGAATTCCCAATCCCTATATTTTTGCCTGCCTGCATTTTGGATTTCCTTCACAGACTAATTGTACAATATTTCAAAGTCCGCTTCTTTTTGCACAGCAAAATAATGGTTTGGTCATGTATACTTATTGTGTATCTAATTTATACTTTAAAATATTTAACATCTACTGGTCATCCTGCCATCTGGGGTGGGGGAAGAAGGGGAAAAATTGGAACAAAAGGTTTGGCAATTGTCAATGCTGTAAAATTACCCATATATATAATTTGTAAATAAAAAGCTATTAAAAAAAAAAAACAGAATTTCTGAAATGAAAAGAAATTCCATAGAACAAAACAACTCATTTAAAATTTCAATTGGACAAATACAAACAGAAGTAAAAAAAAAGTAAATTAAAAAAAATTCACTAAAATTCAGAACTGAACAAATGGAAATAAATAACTCAATGAGACAAGATCAATCCAGCAAAACCAAAAAAGTGAAAATATAGGAAAAAATGTAAAATACCTAATTGAAAAAAAAACAATTGACCTGGAAAATAGATCTAGGAGAGACAATCTAAGGATTATTAGACTCCCTGAAATCTATGATGAAAAAAAAAAGATCCTAGACACTATTTTTCAGGAAATCATTGAAGAGAACTGCCTGGATGTCATAGAATCAGAAGGTAAAACAACTACTGCAAGGATTCACCGAACCTCCTGAAAGAAACCCCAAAATTAAAACCCCAAGAAATATCATGGCTAAATTTCAGAACTATCAGACCAAGGAAAAAATATTACAAACATCCAGAAAGAAACAATTCAAACACTGAGGAGTCACCGTAAGGAATACTCAGGACCTAGCAGCTTTCACTTTAAAGGATCAAAGTGCCTGGAATCTGATATTCTGACAGGCAAAAAAAAAAAAAAAAAAAAAAACTTGGAATGCAGCCAAGATTAAATTACCCTGCAAAACTGAGCATTATCTTTCAGGGAAGAAAATGGACATTCAATGAAACTGGTAAATCCTATTTATTTTTGATAAAAAGACCTGAGCTAACAAAAATTTAACCTACAAATATAGAACCCAAGAGAAGCATAAAAAGGTAAAAAGAAAAAAAAAAACTCTTGAAAACCATTTCTGTTATGGGTATGCATCAAGAATACATGTATAATCTGATTTTGATGTTATAAAAATGAAACTAGATGTGGAAAGGGGATTGTAACAGAAAGAAGGGGGAAAGTAGAGGTAAAATGAGGGAAATTATATCACAGGAAGAGGCAAAGAAAATCTATTACAACTGAGGGAAAGAAGGGAGGTGACAAATATGGTGTGAATCTTGCTCTCATCAGATTTGGCTAAAAGAAAGAATATTAGATAAATTTGGTTTAACTGAGAAACTTATCTCACCTTATAGAAAAATGGGAGGGGAAAGGGGTAGACTATATAAAAGGGGAAACAGAAATAGTAGGGGGAAAGTATAAGAAAGAGGTCTCTAAGACTTCTAAAGAAAAAAGTCTCTAAAGGGGGAAAACTCCTTAAGAGAAGTAGTCCTCATAAATAAAATACTGGGGAGGAGGGAAAAGGGAAAAGGAAAGAGAAAAGTATAATTTGGGGTTAAATTATAGCAGGAAATACAGAATTAATCGTTTTAACTGTAAATGTGAATGGGTTGAACTCTCCAATAAAATGTAAGCATATAGTAGACTGGATTAAAAGTCAAAATCCTACAATATGTTGTTTACAAGAAATGCATTTAAAACAGAGAGATACATACAGAGTAAAGGTAAAAGTCTGGAGCAGAATTTATTATGCTTCAGATGAAGTTAAAAAAAATGCAGGGGTAGCCATCCTGATCTCAAATCAAGCAAAAGCAAAAATTGATATAATTAAAAGAGATAAGGAAGGAAACTATATCTTGATAATGGGTACCATAGATAATGAAGTAATATCAATATTAAACATATATGTAACAAATGGTGCAGCATTTAAATTCCTAAAGGAGAAGTTAAGAAAGTTGCAAGAAGAAATAGACAGCAAAACTCTAACAATGGGAGATCTTAACCTTGTTCTCTCAGAACTAGATAAATCAAACCACAAAATAAATAAGAAAGAAGTTAAAGATGTAAATAGAATACCAGAAAAGCTAGAGGTGCTATATCTTTGGAGAAAATTGAATGGAGACAGAAAGGAGTATACTTACTTCTCAGCAGTTCATTGAACCTATACCAAAATTTACCATATATTAGGACATAAAGACCTCAAAATCAAATGCAGAAAGGCAGAGATATTAAATGCATTTTTTTTTCCAGATCACAATGCAATAAAAATTGCATTCAATAAAAGGCTAGGGGAAAATAGACCAAAAAGTAATTGGAAATTAAATAATCTTATCCTAAAGAATGAATGAGTAAAACATCAAATCATAGACACAATTAATAACTTCATCCAAGAGAATGACAATAATGAGACAACATAACAAAATTTGTGGAATGTAGCCAAAGTGGAAATAAGGGAAATTTTTAAATTTTTAAGTTGTTTACTTGCATAAAATAGAGAAAGAGAAACTCAATGAATTGGGCTTGCAATTAAAAAAGCTAGAAAAAGAACACATTTAAAAACCCCAATCAAATACCAGACTTGAAATCCTAAAAATAAAAGGAGAGATCAATAAAACTGAAACTTAAAAAAAAAAGCTATTGAATTAATAAATAAAACTGAGTTGGTTTTATGAAAAAATCCACCAAAATAGATAAACCTTTCATTAATTTGATTAGAAAAAGGAAAGAGGAAAATCAAATTGTAGTCTCAAAAATGAAAAGGGAGAAATATCCACCAATGAAAAGGAAATTAGAGCAATAATTAGGAGTTACTTTACTCAACTTTATGCCAATAAATTTGACAACTTAAGTGAAATGCAGGAATACCTACAAAAATATAGATTGCCCAGATTAATATTAACATAGTAGGAATGTAGAATTAGTGCAATATTAGGAAAACTATTAGTATAATTGACTATATCAATAACCAAATTAACAAAAAAAAATGATTGTCTCAATAAATGCAGAAAAAAACATATGATACAATTCAAAACCCATTCCTAATAAAAACACTAGAGAGTATAGGAATAAATGGATTTTTCCTTAAAACAGTCAGTAGCATCTTTTTAAAACCATCAGCAAGAACCTTATGTAATAGGGATAAATTGGGGTGAATATATCAGTAATATCAGGGATGAAACAAGGCTGCCCACTATCTCCATTACTATTCAATATTGTATTAGAAATGCTACCTTTGGCAATAAGAAAAGAAAAAGAGATTAAAGGAATTAAAGTAGATAAGAAGGAAACCAAATTATCATTCTTTGCAAGTGATACAATGGTATACTTAGAGAATCCTAGAGAATCAATTAAAAACTATTAGAAATAATCCACAACATTAATAAGATTGCAGGATACAATATAAATTCATATAAATCATCAATATTCTTATATATCACTAACAAAATCCAATAGCAAGAAATACAAAGAGAAATTCCATTTGAAATAACTGTTGATAGTATAAAATATTTGGGAATCTATCTGCCAAGGAACTATATGAACAAAACCACAAAACACTTTCCACACAAATAAAGTCAGAACTAAGCAATTGGAAAAATGCCAAGTGCTTTTGGATAGATAGAGCGAATATAATAAAGATGACAATACTACTTAAACTAATCTATTTATTTAGTGCTATACCAATCCCAAGAAACTATTTTACTGACCAAGAAAAAAATAACAACAAAATTCATCTCTAAGAACCAAAGGTCAAGAATTTCAAAGGAATTAATGAAGAGAAAAGCAAATGAAGGTACCAGATCTAAAACAATATTATAAAGCAGCAGTCTTCAAAATCACTTGGTACTGGCTAAGAAATAGAGAAGTTGATCAGTAGAACAGATTAGGTTCACAGAACAAAAGAGTCAATGATTGTTAGTATTTGACAAACCTAAAGGCTCCAGCTTTGGGGATAAGAATTCACTATTTGACAAAAGCTACTGGGAAAATTGGCAAGTAGTATGGCATAAACTAGGCATAGATCCATACCTAACACTGAAAACCAACATAAAGTCAAAATGGGTTCATGATCTGGACATAAAGAATGATGTTATAAACAAATTAGAAGAACTTAGGATAGTTTACCTCTCAGATTTGTGGAGGAAGGAATGTGTGACTAAAGGAGAACTAGAGATCATTATTGATCACAAAATAGATAATTTTGATTATATTAAGTTTAAAAGTTTTTATACAAACAAAACTAATGCAGACAAGATTAGAAGGGAAGCAATAAACTGGAAAAACATTTTTACACCTAAAGGATCTGATAAAGGCCTCATTTCTAAAACATAGAGAATTAACTCAAATTTATAATAGTTTAAGCCATTCTCGTAAATGGTCAAAGGACATGAACAGACAATTTTCAAATGAAGAAATGGAAACTATTTGTAGTCACATGAAAAGATGCTCCAATTCACTATTGATCAAAAAATTCAAATTAAGACAACACTGAGATACCACTACACACCTGTCAGATTGGCTAAGATGACAAGAAACAATAATGACCAATGTTGGTGGGGATGTGGGAAAACTAGGACACTGATACATTTTTGGTAGAACTGTGAACATATCCGACCATTCTGGAAAGCAATTTGGAACTGTGCTCAAAAAGTTATCAAACTGTGCATATGCTTTGACTCAGGAGTGTTCCTACTGGGCTTATATCCCAAAGAGATCTTAAAGGAGGGAAAGGGGCCTGTATGTACAAGAATGTTTATGGCAGCCCTCTTTGTAGTGGCAAGAAATTGGAATCTGAGTGGATGCCTATCAACTGGAGAATGGCTGAATAAATTACGGTATATGAAAACTGTGGAATACTATTGTTCTGTAAGAAACAACAAGCAGGATGATTTCAGAGAGTTTTGGAGAGACCTACATGATTTGGTGCTAAGTGAAATGAGCAGAACAAGGAGATCATTATAACACCACAACAACAAACCTATAAGATGATCAATTCTGATGGATGTGGCTCTCTTCAACAATGAGATGGTTCAAACCAGTTCCACTTGTCCAGTGATGAAGAGAGCTATCTACACCCAGAAAGAAGACTATGGGAACTAAGTGTGGGACACAATACAGCATTTTTACTCTTTCTACTGTTGTTTGCTTTCATTTTGTTTTCTTTCTCAGTTTTTTTCTTTTTCTTCTTTCTTGATCTGATTTTTCTTGTGCAACAAGATAATTGTATAAATATGTATACATATGTTGGATTTAACATGCATTTCAACATATTTAATATATATTGGACTACCTGCCAGATAGGGAAAGATTTAGGGGAAAGGAGGGGAAAATTTTGAAACAAAAGGTTTTGTAATTGAAAAAATACCCATAGATATGCTTTGTAAATTAAAAGTTTTAATAAAAAAAATTTAAATAAGAAAAAGAAAATAAAATTTTTTAAAAATAAAATAAAATATCAAAGAGATTATAGCAAGTTATCAGTACAATGATACACTATGACTAAGTAGGATTTATACCAGGAATGCAGGGCTGGTTCAATATCAGGAAAACTATCACCATAATCAACCATATCAATAACAAAACCAACAGAAATCATATGATAATTTCAATAGATTCAGAAAAAGCTTTTGACAAAATACAGTACCCATTCCTATTAAAAACACTAGAGAGCATAGGGATAAAGGGAGCTTTCCTTAAAATAATAGGCTGCTATAACAAACATTATTTGTAATAGAGAGAACCTGGATGCATTCCCAATAAGATCAATGATGAAACAAGGATGCCCATTATCACCACTATTATTCAGCATTGTGCTAGAAATCTTGGCTTCAGCAATAAGAAGAGAAAAAGAAACTAAAGGAATTAGAATAGGCAATGAGAAAAGAAAATTATTACTCTTTGCAGATGATTTGATGATATACTTAGAAAATCCTAGAAAATCCTGAAAAAATCTATTGGAAACAATTCACAGTTTCAGAATATAAATAAATCCATGTAAATCATCAGCATTTCTATATATTACTCACAAAGGCCATCAACAAGAGATAGAGAAATTTCACTTAATACTGTAGACAAAATATAATGTTTGAGGTTCTACCTGCCAAGATAAACCCAAGAACTATGAGAACACAATTACAAAACACTTCTTACACAAATAAAATCAGCTCTAAACAAATGGAAAAATAGCAATTGTTCATGACTAGGTCAAGCTATTATAATAAAAATGGCAATTTTGCCTAAATTGGTCTACTTGTTCAGTGCCATACCAATCAAACTGTCAAAATGTTATTTTAGAGAACTAGAAAAAATAATAACAAAATTCATCTGGAAGAACAAAAGATCAAGACTATTAAGGGAATTAATGAAAAAAAATACAAAGGATGGTGGTTTAGCAGTACCAAACCTAAAACTATATTATAAAGCGGCAGTAATCAAAATCATTTGGTACTGCTAAGAAAGAGAGTGGTGGATCAGTGGAATAGATTAGATACACATGACACAATAATCTAGCTTTATTGCAATCTAGTATTTGATAAATTCCCAAGCTTCTGTAATAAGAACTTATTATTTAACAAAATTGCTGGGAAAACTGGAAAATAATTATGTCCCCAAATCGACATAGACCTAAATCTCATACCTCATACCGAATTAAGGTCAAAATGGATACATGATTTGGGTATAAAGGATGATACCTTAAACAAATTAGGAGAATAAAGGATAATTTACCTATTAGATTTTTTTGGAAAGGGAGGAATTTATGACTAAAGAAGAACTAGAGAACATTATGAAAGACAAAATGGACAATTTTGATTATATTAAATTAAAAAGATTTTGCACAAAACTCTGAATGAAGGCCTGGAGGAGTTGAAGAGGAAAGGTTTCTTGTAAACTTTGGTTAAGAGTTGTTGTTGCTTTTACTAAAAGAACACAGTAGCACTCTAGTTGAAAAGAACATTGCAACACTCTAATTGAAGAGCATTGTAACAATTCAGCTGAAGAAGACACAAACATTCTGGCTAAAGAGAATTTACTAACTAACAATGAAGCCAGAGGCAAAAGGTGGTGAAGACTGAAGTAGTTTATAGATGAGTAAATCTAAGGAATCCAGTGAATCAACTTAAGAAGTAGAGATGAGCCTAGCAAATAAGTGAAATGAGTATGACAGGAAGATTAAAAAGTATCTATGATTATATGCTGAAATACATCCCAGGCAAAGAATGATTTCAATAAAGAGATGGAGACTTTAAAATGTTTCTAGGCAGCATGGAAGAAGCCAATACATTTTCATTGTTCAGCTATTCAATTGTGTTCCACTCTTTATGACTTTATAGACCATAATATACCAGTCCTTTTCTCTACTATTTTCTGAAGTTTATCCAAGGTCATTTAT
Organism: Antechinus flavipes; assembly: GCF_016432865.1. NCBI lineage: Eukaryota > Metazoa > Chordata > Mammalia > Dasyuromorphia > Dasyuridae > Antechinus > Antechinus flavipes. Next base: position 492,040,220 of record NC_067399.1, read on the forward strand.
ACAAGATCCAAGGTCCTCTTCCATGAGTAATAGATTAGTCTTTAAGTGACTCCAGCCATTTAGAAAGAGTTTTTTGGGGAGAGTTTTATATACTTGGGGCTGATAGCTTACAAGTTAGTAAATTATAAAAGAAAAGTAAAGAAGGATCTAGGAAGGAGCTTTTTCTTGTTGTAAGAAGATAGAAATTTTTTTTTAGCAAGGTATTGTCTTTCAGATAGTTGGAGGTTTTGCAGGGAAGAAGAAGCAAAAGATAAGAGGTTTTATTGCTCCACATTCCTTAAATAGATACGCAGTTTTGTGTAGATTCAGGGCTCTGCCCCATCAACACAATCTATCCATTATATTCTCTGATATTTCTTTTTTTTTTTTTTTACCTTCAATCTTTCCTGATATTAAGGTATTTTCCAGTAAGTACCATCTTCTCATTATGTGGCCAGAGTATTTAAGTTTCAGCTCCAGAATGTAGCCTTTCAGTATTGAGTCCAAGTTAATTTTTATTAAGTATTTACTGATTTGGTTTTTTTGCTGTCCAAGATGGAATGTCAGCAGTCTTCTCCAGCATTACAATTCAAAAGCATGGATTCTGTTTTCCTTATAATTCAACACTCACAAGTATATGTTATTACTGGAAAAACCATAGCTTTGACCATATGGACCTTCTCTGGCATAGTGATGTCTTTGCATTTAATACGTTGCTCAAATTTGCCAGTGTTATTTCCAAGAAGACCGTATGTTTCCATTTCATGGTTACAATCAACTTTGTAGTGCTTTTTCAGCCCCAAAATATAAAATCAGATACTGCTTCCATTTCTTCTTCTATCACTTCCAGAAGTGATGAGATCAGTTGCCATGTTCTTAGTTGTTTTTGTTTGTTTGTTTGTTTGTTTGTTTGTTTTTTTACTGTTAAGCTTGAAATCAGCTTTTACACTCTTCTCTTTCACCCTCATCAAGAAGCTTTTTGATACTTCGCTTTTTTTATCATCAGAGTGGTATTGTCTGTATATCTGAGGTTGTTGATATTTCTTTTGGCAACCTTAATTCTGGATTTTAAATTATCCAGCCTAGAATTTCACATGATGTATTCTGCATGTAAGTTAAATAAAATGACTTTATACAATCTTACCATACTCCTTTCTCAATCTTAAACCAAAAAGTTGTTCCATTTTTGGTTCTACCTGTTGCTTTTTAATCTGCATACAGATGCCTCAGAACACAAATAAAATGAGGTGTTACTCCCATTTCTTTGAGGACTTTTGCCACATTTTGTTGTGATCCACACAGTCAAAGGCTTCAGGGTAGTCGTTGAAGAAGTAGATGATTTTCTGGAATTCCTTTGCTTTCTTCAAAATGTTGTGAATATTGGCAATTTGATCTCTAGTTCCTCTGCCTCTTCAGAGAACTGGCCCGTAATTCTGATAATTCTTAGTTTACACAGTGTTGAAGCCTTATTAAGTTATTAGTCTCAGACTCCAAGGCCAAAATTGCTTCTATTCCAATTATTTTATGATTTCCTATTTTAGCATGCCAATCCTTTATGATGAATTTGACAACTTTTTGGATTGGGAAGGAAAATGATTTTTCTAGAAAATTTTGTAGGTCTATATAAATTTGACCTTCAGCATCAGTGGTTGGAGCACAGACTTGTATTACTAGGTATTACTCTGACTTACATGGTTTGCCTTGTATTTAAACACATATCATTCTGTCTTTTTTTTGATTATGCCCCCCAACTGCTTTTCTCACCCTTTTATTGGCAATGAGGTATACTTCACTTCTTCTAAAGAGTTTTTGCCCACAATAGTTGATGTAATGAACTTGTGAATTAATTTTATCCATTTCTATTCATTTAAGTCCATTGACACCCAAAATGCTGATGTTTAAATTTTCTATCTCCTTTTTGACCAAATCCAGCTTACTTTGATTCATAAATCTTATATTCTGGGTTACTATGAAATATTGATCTTTACAGCTCAAATTTTCTGTTAGTCCTTGACATATCTACAGCTGAGCTTCCTTTCAGCTTTAGCTCTTACACATTATTCTTTCTGGAACTTCTGCTTTTTCCCCAGTAATGAAGTTGGACATCTTCTGACCAAAGGAACTCATTTTTTAATGTCAAACTTTTATCACTTTAATATCATCAGGGTTTTCATGGCAAAGCTATTGGAGTGGTTTGCTGTTTCCTTTTCCAATGAATCACTTTTTGTCTGAATTCTCCACTATGATCTATCCATAATAAGTAATCCTACTAGCTCATAGTTTCACTGAGCTATGCAAGCCCCTCTGCTATGATTCAGGACAGAAATCAGCAAATAAAGAGTAATTTAAGATGGAATAGGGATAATATAAATTAAGTTTCTAGAGGAGACTGGAAAGATTTTGATCAAAGACATAAATGGAAGTGATCCTTATATCAGGAAGGGAAGCTGGGAAGGATGAACCTAAGGTTTTGAATATTAAATAAGTGACAAATGGAAGCTCGTGGCCTCTATTTTCTCAGTAAAATAGGTGTATTGTTTAATTATAATTATTTATTATAAGGAATCGCTTCAATTTTAGTGATGAATGAATTGGTGTGAAATAATAGAAATGAATAAAGAGAAAAGAAATGTCAATCAATCATTTAACAAGTACACAGAAAAAATAAAGAATGTTCAGAAAGGAACACATAGAGCAATTTTGTTATTACGTTGTTAAATATATACCCTTTAAAATAGTTTATTATGGAAGTTCATGGTTTCATAGAAAATCCTCTTGTGTTTGCTGATGATTGCTAAATTTATAATAATGACTAAAAGAAAAAATAGAAAGTGAGGTCACTCCACAGGGTAATGAGTAAGAATTGTGTGGAGAACTTGAGGACAGAAGTTTTAGAAAGTTTTTCATGAGAAATGAAATGCAGCCAATTAGGAAAAGAATAAAATGATTGCTATATTACACCAAAGGCCCAATTAAGATTAGAAAATCTCACTTTGCAATTTGGTCCCAAGTAAGTACAATTGTAACTTCTGGTAGTGATATTGAGCAGTACCCGAGTGCTTGCAGAAATCATTTACCTCCTGGAAGTGACTTCTGCCTGCATAATGAAAGCAGTTTGCAGTTCCTAAGATTCTCTGAGTCACCTCCATTGATTGCACATTCTGTCTCCTTTGCCTTAAACCAGATCTTTTATATCTGGTCTGATAACAAGAGCAGGAATTTCAGCCAAGAACATAGCTTTTTTTGTGGGGGAGGAGGTTAGCAATAGCTGCATATGGGACTTTAGGGAAAAAATATTTGTAGAGGAAAAAACTCAAAGAATTAGCTGAAGGTAAGGGATGAAGAAATTTGTCTTCAAAAGTATTTAGAGGAGAATTCATGGTATCCTTGGGACCATTGGAGCAGATGGGTGAAGTTCAACAGAAGATGTAAGGATGTGTCTGAGACTTTGGGATGATTTAGGATGAATTAGGAGAGCAGATTACTCTGTCTCCCTCTCCATCCCCACCCGATCCAAACCCCAAAAACAAGAAAACCCAATTTCTGACCCTCAAGGCAACTATAATCTTTGATTTTAAAATCTACCTCTTGGACAAAAATTTTGTCCCTTTGAAAAGAGGCTTGTTCTTTCCTGGATCAAAGCATTGAAAGAGTCCTGAATGTACAGGTCAGGCACTGGGTACTCTCCTTGACTTTCCCCACATACATATATATGGTCTGATGACAATTCTAGCAAGATGCCCCTTTGGGCTTGGAAAGCATTGGTGATCAATCCAGTCCATACCTGGGCTGGTTATTACTAGTCTAAGAAGTTCCTAGAATCACTGTCAGAAGAAAGATCCCTCTCAGGGTTCTCTGAGCCTCAAGCTAAGAATCTTTCTGGGTTTCAGTTTCTTTATCTGTAAAATGAATTGTATATAATAAATATCTTTGAAAGGTCTCTTCCAGCTCTAAATACATGACCTTGTGACCCCAAAGGTCTTTCTTCTGTGGACTTTAATGGATAGTAATCCTTTCCTCAGGAACTCTGAGAAGATATGGTGTAAGATAAAGGGAGCTTGGGTCTTCACCTGATTTTTTAGCTGCTAATGGGTATGACCAGATTTCTCAGAGCCCACTTCCTAGAGTCCTGTATTATCTGGGTCTACTTCAGCCTTGGAGCAAGAGAGAAAGGGATATAGTATGATACTGGATTCCTGCCAGTCCTCAATCCCTCAAAAAAAAAAAAAGTAAAAAGACATTCATTTGTCTATATATCTGTTTATATGTCTGGCTGTCTCTCTGAGTTAGATAGTAAAAAGAGCATTAGACTAAATGTTAAATGATTTGGATTCAAACCCCACCCCCCTCCAACTACTAAAAAGCAAATTACTTAATCTTTCTGAGCCTATATTCTTTAATCTGTACAATGGTGCAAAACCCCATTAAAAAACATAAACACAGAATGTTCTATCCATCCTGTGTTTGTGATTCTTGAAAATATCAAAATCTCTGAAGAATCAGGGTTACAACTGACCAAAAGAATAATGGAAAGATGCATGGCAGATATTAGTGAGCTACAACATATCCTCCAATGACAATAGATGAACAAGAAGTGAGAGGAGGGACACATATGCAAATGTGTAATCAGAAAAGGAAGGCTACTTTTATGATGAGAATGAAGTTTGAGTGAGTTGCAATCTGTATCAGTGGAAGAACACAAAAGAGTTCACAAATCTATTAAATAACTTGAAACAGAAAATTAGTAATAATTCTAGCATTACATATGTTATCAAGTACTTGTGAGGAAAGCACTTTGCAAACCAAAAATCCCTATAGAAATGTGAACTATTTTATTGTTTTTGCATGTATTTTTCAGTCAAAACCGAATCAGAGACAAGACTAGAGAAAGATTCAAACTCAAGCCCCATTCCATCTACTACTCACTACTTTGCCATGTCTCTTTTTAAATTTCTCTCTTTATCTCTAGCTATCTGACATCACCTTTTTCCATTTCCATGCCTTCCTACTGAACATCGTCCTTGATGGTGCTTTTCCATTTCTCTTCATTTCTCTGATTATTTCTCTCTCCTAAACTCTCCACACCCAAGGCCAAGTCCTCCTCTTCCCCTAGAGCCTGCCCAATATCAATCGCGAAGTTGCAAAGTTGTAAAAAAACTTTCGAACCAGAGATTTCCAAGGTCACCGGTCCAGATGTTGAGGGGTGGGGAAGTGACATGAGGCATGTGATTGTATATAGACCGTCAGGGCCCAAGGGTATGGTCACGAAAACTCTAGGGCAGCCAGTGGGAGGGGGTAGGATTGGATAGTAACCCCTGTAGGAGGGAGACAGGGGAGAGAATTCGTCCCTACCTCCCCCCACCCTAAGGCCACAAAGTTGACTGCAGCTATCCCAACTCCCAGCCCAGCTGGCCACATCTGGTAACTGCCCCTTTTCCATGTTTCCGCTGGATCCAGACTTCCTCTTGCGGTGGCTGGAGGCTGCGCATCTGGGGGTTTAAACATACAAAGGAATTGCTGGGACCAGCAAAAGGGCAGGCGGCGCGGAGAGGAGCGGAGCGGAATAGAAGGGAGGGAAGCAGAGGGGAGGAGAACTAGCTAGCTAGCTGCTGCTCAGCTTGAGGGCTGGAGATGATGCGCTGTTGAGAAAGAAGGCGGAGACGTGGACTCCAGACTCATAGAGCCCCCTCTTAGATCGCTACAGCACAAACACTTTGAGGAACTACCATGAAGACTTCAGCGGCCCCCGGAGTCCTGGGATTCTTCCTCCCGGCCCTCTGGCTCCACTCCAGCGTTTTTCACCAAACTTGGGCAGCCCCGTCCCCAATCATCAAGTTCCCGGGCGATGTCTCTCCCAAAACAGACAAAGAGTTGGCTGTAGTGAGTGTCTCGGTTCGGCTTCAGCAGGGTTGGGGGTTGGGGAGAGGGGAGGGGAAATGGAGGAGTCCTGTAAACAGCTGTGGGGGGCTGGCTCCCTCAGCTCTCCTGGGGGTGAAGAGAGGAAGGGGGAGAGGAGACAGCTGGAGGATGGGAGGTCTGTCTGGGTTGGGGAGAGGCAGGGTGTCCCGGGAGAAGAGAATTGGCAAAGTCTGTCTTTTAGATGTACAGCCCACGGCCAAAGAAAGTTTCCTAGGAGTTTGGAGAAGTGAGGCTGGAGAGGGGCAAGAGAGAAGAAGGGAGGAGGGATGGAGGCGCGAGGCTCGCTGAGGTTTCGGGCAACTCCTAATGAGAGCCGTCACACAGCTGGGGAGAAAGAGGGAGGGGGAAGCGGGGAGCCCCCGGCCGATTCCTGGGGAAGTGAGCTGGCCAGAAAACCCTTTCCCCAGGGCCTGGACCGATCCTTGAAGCATCTCAGATGTTGTTTTTCGTGCATTCACCACATCGTTGCATAAGCAGAATCGGAGGGACAATTATTGTGCGGCTCTGGGACTGCTGAACCTTTGGCTTTAATAAGCACTTTCGACTTGGAGCACTAGTCCCCGCGGTCAGAACGTGCTTTTCTGAAAGCTGCGGGGCGGGAGTATGGAGAATGCTGGGGAGAGGAGTGCAGGGAGGGAGAGTTTAAATCGGGGGTCTTCTACCTAATCCCCGGGCCTATTTTCCTTAGAATTTCTTTTAAAGAATTCATAAAACCGAGTCCCAGAATTGAAGAAACTTCCAGAGGCCATCTACTCCAACCTGTACTGAATAAATATCACTACTATAGCATCTCAGAAGAGTGGTCAGTCTTCATTGGAAGTCATCCAAGAATAGGGAACCCATTCATCACCCACTAAAGCCACCCATTCCTGTTTTGTATTGCTCTATTTGATTTTCCTTTCATCAAACCCCAAAGTGCCTTTCTGAAATTTATGGGCATTTGTTCTTAATTCCACATGTGGGATCAAGTAGAACAAGTTCAATTGCTCCATCCTACTAACAATCCTCAAATATATAAAGATAGATAACACATTCCCTCTACTTCTTCAATATTCTTGTCTCCATCCTAAAATATCATTTCATCTTTCAACAGACCCTCACTAGTCCCTTCATCATCCTAGACTTATCTATCCTCTGGATGTTCTTTAATCTGCCAATATCCTTTAAATGTCTGCAACAACAACAAAAAGTGCTCCAGATGTCAGAGCACAAAAAAGTGCTCTGGGTTTAGCTTTCTTTTCTGTAAAATTAGGGTTTTGGCTTAAATGATTAATGACATTAATTTTAGTTTTAAATATATCATTTTCCAGGCCTATCACTAATCTCTCTCTTATTCTAAAGATCTTCTTTTATCTATTGATGGATCCCTCATTTCCAAAAGGTCAAAAAAGTTAGAGGAACCCTGAACTACATCTGAGGTAGGACTAATTTGGTTTCCTGGATTATTTAGGATAGCCCTCAACTTGAGAGAGCTTGGCAAGAAGAGGACCAGATGCAGAATTCCTCCAAGCAGAAACAGCTGAGGCAACATTTTTCCTGGGTCCTCATGTGGGGCTTGAGTCATAAAGAGAGATAATTCAAAACTCTAACTATAATACATAACAGCAAAAAGAATATCAAGGCTTTAAGTGAGATGAGAAAAGAGGTAAAGTTGAATTAGGCAGACTTTAAGGTTCTTCCCTGCTTGGACATCTTATAGTGTCATCTTTCCTAATCCCTATTATTCAAAGTTATAGATTTAGAACTAGAAAGGATATCTGTCACAAGTCATTTAGTCCAACCTCTCTTTTTACAGATGTAGAAACTGATGACAGCTCAGAGAAATTAAATGACTATCCAGGGTCACAAAGAGATCAGCAGAGGTGGGATATAAATCCAGGTCTTCTGAATTCAGAGCCAATATTTTTTTTTTCATTATAACTTTGCAACTCAGCAATTATTAAATGTCTAATTTGCATCTAACAAGGCAATAAAGACAAAGTGAGAAGGACCTAATCCTTACCTTTGAAGAGCTTCTAGTTTAAAGCGACAATACCAATGGTCCCTCTAATATGCTAGCTAACATTTGTAGTGTAATTTTAAAACTTGCAAAACATTTTACATATTATGTCATTTGATGTAAAATAACACACAGAAAACAATTAGCATAGAGGGAATGTTATTTAATAGTGAATGACACTATGCTAAGAACTATATGAAAAAGTCCATGGACTTTTTTGTAGACAGTATCTGCTCTCTGGAAGTAAAATACACAGATAATTAGCCAGCAAGTTAACAGGCATATAGTTAAATGCCTACTGTGGGCCAAGCTAGATGCTGAAGTGGATAGAACAGTGGACTTTGGAATTAGGAAGACTCAACTTTATGAGTTAAAATCTGGCTTTAAACATAATAGCTGTGTGACCCTGGACAAGTCCCTTGACGATGTTTGCCTCAGTTTCTCATCTCTAAAATAGCTGAAGAAGAAAATGGCAAACTAATTTATATCTTTGGCTAGAAAACTCCAAATAATGTAACAAAGAATTGAACATGAATGAAATGAATCAGCAACGATCTCAAGAAGCTCACAATCTAATGAAGGAAAAAACAAGCAAGCAAATATATGCTAACAAGGTACATATAGGATGAGTGAAAAAATAATTAAAAGAGGGAAACACTAGAATTAGTACTTTAAGTACTAAAGTAAGAATAAGGTACTTAAAGGAAGTCAGTGAAGCCAATAGGCAAGGTGAGGAGGGAAGGTTCCAGGTACATAAAGGTATGTGGCTGCTATTCAATCATTTGGAAAGAAAATAGTATATCACTAACTGATAAGAGAAAAGTCTTGTTTATTAAGCATCTTCTTTGTGCCTGATAGTGTTAGGAAAAGTGGTCAAATGAAGAATTGATTTTTATATATAATTTGCCTAAAGATTTACAAGCAACAAGAGCACTGCAAAACCTTCCTTATCTTTCCTCATCCCCATAGATTTTGCACCCATTTTGGCTCTGTACTCAGATTGGGTGCTTCTTACTGCTTCCCTGATTAGTCCAAGAATGAGGAAGTGAGAATTCAAGAACTTGTTGAATTGAAATGAAACACTGGGACACAGAACCCAACTTGCCAAGGTAGAATCCAGGACAATTTGGTGAAGGTTTATGAAGGCTAGGGCGCAGACTTGTATGGAATAGTGGAAAAAGCACTAGTTTGGTATTAAAAGTCCTTCTTCTCTTAGAATCTATGTAGCTTCTATGTAGCTGGGTAATCTTGGGCCAGATAGCAAACTGCTCTAAGTCTCATTTTCTTCTGAAAACTGAATGAGGCTGTCTTAGTCTCTTGTTTTTTTCTCAACATGAAGACTCATGATCCAATTAAGTAATTCAATTCAAATCAGCAAGCATTTACTAAGTGCTTTCTATGGGCAAGGCATTGCACTAGGTCTTAGAAATGCAAAGGGTATAGATCAAATAGTCCTCTTCCTTAAGGAGCTTATATTCTACAAGTGATGTAGCATGTATACAAATAACAGTGAAATATACATAAAGTAATTTTAAGAAATAAAGAACCACCAACAAGTGGGAAAATCAGGAATCTCCTAGGGAAGTGAAAACTGAATTGTGCTTTGAAGGAAGGCTGGGATTCTAGGAGGCACAGATGAAGTGGAGAATGTGAAATAAAACTGGAAAAAAGAACTGGAAGTTTAAATTCGAGCCTATTTTAAATTCTAGTTCACATTATATCTTAGAGACAATAAGGAACATTAAAGATTTTTGCATGGGAGAAGGCTAGCAAATTCACATCTGTGTTATAGAAATAGCAATATTGAAAAAGAATTGAGTTAGGGAAATATCAGAGGTAGAACAATTATTAGAGGCTAATGCAAATTCCAGACAAGAATTGATAAGACCACTGAGAAAACACTACATAACTTAAAGATAGGGAGCATGATTAAAATAACAGCCTGAGAAGACTTTGCAGGGAATAGTAAGGCTAAACTGAAGGGAATGATCAGGATGGACTAAAGGCAGGGAGAAAGTAAGTAAAATTGCTAAGAGAATGGGAACAATTATATCCAAATCATGTAAGTTGAATTTCTGGGGAAGTTTTTCTCCCAAATGGAAGAGAAATTGGGTGTAATAAGCTTGAGCTTATGTGATAGTTTGGGACTGGTTACCTTTATGGTTGTAGCCAACTTTATAATAAGGCCATAGTCATGAGTTTCATTCTCAGGTAGGTCAGTTGTGACTACTGGCAGTTGTTCTGAAAAATCAACAACCTGTGATCAAGCCAAGAAGAATAAATTGCTCAATGTAAATCTCTCCTAACTATTATAAACAAAACTCAGAGCCCCTGCCTTACTGATGAGAGGATCAGAAGCAACAATTTTGCATTTAAACGTAGTACATTTATTTTCTAGAAACTGCAAATCTATGTAGAAAGTCATGAAAACAACTGACTAGAAACTGAGCTCTGGGAATAGAAGGGGAAGTAATTTCATTCTTTATTGGCCTTTCTTTCTTCTCTAGTCTCATATCCAGGGGCATTCCCTGAGGCTCTGTCCTTAGTTCTTTTTACCACTCAGTTTCAGAGAATTCATCTATTCTTGCAGCTTTATCTATCTTGTAACTCTATTTTATAGAGATAACTCTTTTACTTGCATTTCCAGTCTTGAACCTACTACTGAGCTTCTGTCCAAATTATCCAATTGGCTACTAGACATTAATACTTAGATGTCCTGCCCATGCCTAGAATGTGCCTTCTATTCTTAGAATTCCCTTTTCTCCTTCAGAATTCAGCTTAATCACCACTTTCTATTAGAAGCCTTTCTTGAGTTCCTTTCTCTTTTTGATATATATTTTTCATATGTATTGTATGTATTCATACATCTTGTCTCATATTGTATATACTCCCCATAAAATGTAAGCTCTTTTAGGACAAGGATTGTACTAGTAGCATCTAGTCTAGTGTCCATATTAAACACTGAAAGATGCTATCTGATTGGGTGATTTTAAGGGACAATAAGTACTTTAAAATGCTTGTTGACTGATTGATTGATTATCTACTCTTTAAACCAATTTATCATCATCTTTCCCCAAACCAGCTTCCTTTCCTAACTTCTGAGTTTTATCATGATACTATCAATTAGGCATTGGGGCTTAAAAATTCAGAATCATCTTTGACATATTCCTTTTCTCATATTGAGTCAGTCATTAAGTACTATTGAGTCTTCACACACACACACACACACACACACACACACACACACACACAATTACTTTCCATTCCAATTGTCAGAAAAACTCCAGGGTCAAAAGATCTCATATTTGGGTTGTAGTAATAATTTAATAATTTTTCAATTGTTCTTCTTGTTTCTGACTTCACTTTACTCTATATCATCCTGCATATCCCCATCAGATAGCTCTTCTTAAAAAAATATCATGATATTTCCTGTTCAAAAATTTTTGTAGCTTCCCATTATCCTCATAACTTTGCTTGACATTTAATTTTCTTATAGTCTAGACACCACCTGTCTTTCCAAAACTCTCTATGGCTATGTAACATTTTATGAAAACAACATAATTTATTAATCTCTGCACACTTCCTAAATTCATCTCCTATTCACTTTCCCCCACCTTTTAATTTTAAAAATACTTCCCACTTTAAAAAAAATCATCATGGTTGTTCTTCTTTTGTTTTTTTCCCTAATACTTGTAACAGTGCCTAGCACATTGTACTCTGGGAGAAAATACAATGAATGAATTATTGTAAATAAGTCTAGTGCACAAGGAGGTCCTATAGGGGAGTCCTTTCCATATACAGAACTGACCTATGTCCCTGAAGGCACTAAGATTAAGTTCCTTTTAAGTCTCAGCATTGAGTTAGACAAAAAATGCAGATAATGAAAACCAAAGAAAATTTAGTGATTCTCTAATCCAAATTCGTCTTTTTATAAAACAAAACTCAAAGAAATAAATTGACTCGCCAAAGGGCAAATAGCTGGTAAATAGAAACATCAGGGCTTGAACCAGGGGGTTATTTTCATAGATGAAACCAGAGATGTGCTGGTAAATGTTTAATGGAAAGGTTGAAAAAAATGGCCATTCCAGAACACATTTTTCAGTTTAGTCTTCATGATTATTAATATTTTTTCTTATAACCCATTTAAATCTAGACATCAACAAAATAATAAATCAAACCCTAATTCGTAGCATTTGCTGATTCTTTGCTTAAACTAAAAATTTAAAAATATGCTTAATTGAGGCTGTTTGAGCTAGCTCAAACATATCCCTGGCTTCATCTCTTTTCCCTATACCATGCTTCCATAAATGAGGTAGCCATGGATGAAGAACCATACTAGGAATCAGTAAGAGTATGGGTCAAATCCCAGCTCAGACATATACTTGCTTGTTATTCTATTCTCAGAATCTAGCATACTGCCTTGCACATATTAAATTATTTTAATACATGTTTCTAGGTGGCAGAGTGGGAAAGAATTAATCCTAGGGTCAGAAAGACCCAAATCCAAATCTGGCTTCAGTCACTTACTAGCTGTGCAAACTTGGGAAAACCTCTTAACCTCTTTTTGTCTCAGTTTTCTCAAATGCGAAATGAGAATAACAATATCCAACTCTTAGGGTTGTTATAAAACTTAAATGAGATAACATTTGTAAAGTCCCTGGAACATAATAGGTACTACATATATGCTTATTCTCTTATTCCCTGCTTCTTCTTTATATTGATTGATTAATTGGCTTTGGGATTTAGAACAAGTCATTTAACCTTTTAGAACCCTAAAGAACTCTTTAAACCTGCATTTTGCAGGGCAGTAGTTTATCTGCCTTTGTAGAAGGAGTCAGTTTTTGTTTTTCTTTTTCCATTAAGGCTTCCCTATACACAGAAAATCATAAGACTGTACTTTCCGCATTGCTTACTCCCAAAATGTTTCTATAAACACTGGCTATTTCCATTATTTCTGGATATTTTACTGGCTTCATTTGTAGATGAAGATCTTTAAAAGACCTGGATCTGGATCTAGGTCAGCATTATAAACATGATTCCTTTCCAAGACATCAATCAGTCCAGCATCTCTTGCAGTATGATCATAGAATCTAAATGGGCACATAGGGACTCAGTCCTAAACACTTTTATATTCTAGCAATACCTGAACACTTTCTACGGCTGCCCTAAGGAAAGCTGCAACCTGTTTGTGCTGAAGGACACTCTGAAGAAAATGCAGAAATTCTTTGGGCTACCAGAGACAGGAGAACTGGATCACAACACTATTGAGACCATGAAGAAGCCACGATGTGGGAACCCTGATGTGGCCAACTACAACTTCTTCCCCCGGAGGCCCAAGTGGGAGAAGAATCAGATCACATACAGGTGCTTAGGGAAGGGGAGAAGACTGGGGGGAGGCCAGAGCAAGAGAACAAGGCAACATGAAATCCCAGGCATATATGCAAGGCTGCAAAGAAATAAGGTTGCAGACCTTTGGGGCATCAGGTAACAGATCAAAAGGAAATACAGTCCTCTCTACCCTGCCCTGATCTTTCCGGGCAAGAATCCATGGGGATCTTGAAGATTGATAGGTAAAGTGGAAAAGTAGAGAAGTGGAGAGTGTCAGAGTATGAGACATACATAATAGGAGGTATTGCTCTTTGGTAGAAGGTCATGCTTCATTTTTGCCTGGCATGTAGTGGGTATTTAATAAATGTTTGTTGATATCTTTTTTGGCTGGAGTATTTCAGTTATAGACCTTAGAGATCATCTAATCTGGAAGTTCTTTACCTAGAATTCATGAACTTAAAAAAAAAATGAAAACCATTTCAGCATAATTCTTTTTTTTCAATCCTATGTATCTAAAATCATTATTCTGAGAAAGATTCCATTAGTCTCAAGCTGCCAAATGGGCCCCATTGCACATGAAAAAAGTTATGAATGCCAGCATCTTAATTTTTAAAAAATAATATTTTATTCTTCCAATATATGCAAAAATAGTTTTCAACATTCATCTCTGTGTTTCAAATTTTTCTCCCTCATTCCTCCCCAAGACAGCAAGTAATATGATATAGATTAAAGATAGTACCTTTATTTAAAATTAGTTCAACATAAAATAAAGAAAGGGGGTCTAAAGGGTGGGTGAGGAGAGAGGGGTTGAATTAACCCCAATAGTAAGTAGCAATGAAAAAATTCAAATCTAGAGCCTTTGACTTCAAAACCATGGCCTACATTTATTTTCAATATTTGTTAAGCAATAAAATGTGAAGAGTACTATGCTGAACCTGGAGAAGATAACAAGGCTAAATTAAGTCATAGTTCTGTGTTTTAGGAAGACCATTTTCGAAGGTGCATTGAGGAATGAATAGAAAGTAGAGAGATATTCGAGGCAGGAGGCAGGAAAAATAGTTAAAAAGCTAACTTACATTAATCCAGTGTGATAAGTGATATGTGGGGGCTATGTGAGTGGAGAAAAGGAGATGAATAGGAGAAATGTTGTGGAGGATGTAGAAAATCTCTTCAGAAGTAATTTCTGTCTCTGACAGGAGCATGGTGTAGTGGATAGTAGTTTTCATTGGAATCAGGAAAACCTGGATTCAAGTCTCTGACTCATGGTGCATGTGTGATCCTGGGCAAATCTCAATGATCCAGATAAATCTCTAAGATTGAAAGTGGAAGATTATGCGTTCCTTGGGAGTTAGAGCCAATTTCCTTATCTGTAGTTCCTTATGCCAATGAAATTACAGGCTATAGGCCCTGGTTTCTATGATATAAGTTACATGTATTTATCTCACAGTCCTTTGGGGGATGGGAGTATATCATCCCAAGTCTTCAGAGGGCTGAAAAGGTGTGAATTAGATCTATGATTTAATTGGAATAAAAAACTCCTAAGAGAAGAAACTCCTTTTATTAATACTGACTGGAATCTTCTCTATAACTTGCAGAGCGGTGCCTGGACCATTGAGAGGTAAGTGACTTGTCCAGAGTTAAAAAGACAGGTTGTGTCAGGTCATCTAGGTTTTGAAGCTAGCTTTCTGTTCACCAAATCACACTAATACCCAAAGAAATTGGATTAGAAGAAGGTTGGCTTAGAACTCCAATACATTATGGGGGAAATGTATTTGCTTATAATGTTTTTCCTGACCCTCATTCTTTTTTGCCTACCTCAGGATCATTGGTTATACACCTGATCTTGACCCTGAGACAGTGGATGATGCTTTTGCTCGAGCCTTCAAAGTTTGGAGTGATGTGACACCACTTAGGTTTTCACGTATCCATGATGGGGAAGCTGACATCATGATCAACTTTGGTCGTTGGGGTAGGTGCTATAGATGCTGCAATACCTATGAAAAATATAAAGCTTGAAAAGCCATCTAGGTCTAATTTCCTCATTTTACAGATGAGGTAATGAGCACAGCACAGTTCAATGATTTTCTCAGGATTATACATTTAATAAATACCTAAGCCAGGGGCTTCAATACATTTTTTTGGTTTTATTTCAGTTTTGTTTTGTTTTCCATTCTTAATTCTCTCCCTTCCATTTCCCTCACCCATTGAGAAGACAAAAAAAGAAAAGAAAAGAAAATATGCTTCAATCTGCACTTAGTCCATCAGCTTTTTATGTGGAGATAGATAGTTTACTTCATCATCAGTGTTTTGGAATTCTGGTTGGTCATTTTATTGCTCAGACTTTCTAATTCTTTCTAAGTGATTTTCTTTAAAATAATGTTGTTATTGTATGATTTGTATCCTTAGTTCTACTCATTTCATTTTTCATCAGTTCCTATAAATTTTCTCAGATTTTTCTTTTAAAGTTCATTATCTTTTAAAAAAAATTATGAAGCTTTTAATTTTTCTGTTGAAATGAAGTAGACAATTGAAACAATATAATATAAACTACATAGTTTCTTTTTTTAAATTGTTCTAATAGGTGATATCAATATAATTTTAAGCATAACAAGTTCGATTATTTTTTATTGGCCTATCTAGAAGAATTATCTATTTTAATTTCCTAGTGTACACAAGCCAGAATTCCAAGTATAGTTTTTTAATACTTGCCAATGTTAAGACAAATTCTTATGTTATTGATTTCTCAGCATATTCGTCCCAGTCCTCAAACCTTCTACCCCTAATTTTATGTTCTTTTTAACTTCCTGTTTAAAAATAATATTTAGTTTCCCCCAACTATACATAAAAACAATTTTTACATTCTTTATTTTTTAAAGTTTTGTGTTTTTTTCACTCCCTCCCCTCCAGTTCATTATCTTTACAATATTTTTGTCATCATATAAATTGTTTTCCTAGTTCTACTCTCTTCACTTTTTATCAATTCACACAAATCTTTGCAAGTTTTTCTGAAACTACCTCCTTCATAATTTCTTACAGCATAATCATAATCCACAAACTTCATTTAATATAACTTGTTCAGCCATTCCAAATGATTGACAATTCCTGTTTCTAATTCTTTGCTACCATGAAAACACTTGCTATAAATAATTTTTACATATGACTAAGACTGTATTTGAACTCGAGTATTCCTGATTCCTATTCTAAAATCCTGTCCACAAAACAATGTTGCTAGAGGATCACTATCAGCATTACTTTCCTGAATATTTAATCTGTCCATACTTCTTCTAGGCTTAAGTTAGAATGGAGAGTATGATAGATAAATGCTTAAATGGCAAGGCAGCTTTGACATAGGCCAAGAACTTGGCCTTTTCAGTGATCTCATATGATTTTTTGGAACAAATCAGAACCCTAAGTAAATCTGGGTTGTCCTGGATGTCCTGAGTGTCTCTTTGAGTGGTATTCCTGGAGGCTAAGGAACTTATGGCTCCATGTGTGTTGCAGAGCATGGGGATGGATACCCCTTTGATGGGAAGGATGGACTCTTGGCTCATGCCTTTGCTCCTGGCACTGGTGTAGGAGGAGACTCCCATTTTGATGATGATGAGCTATGGACCCTAGGAGAAGGTCAAGGTAGGAGCTTGATTCTTCCCATTCCCCCATTCTCCTAGATGTATCTTATCTTTACCACTACATCCTTACTAATTCTGTTTACTCATAAATTCCAAGTGAATAGAGAACATTCCTCCTTCTCCTTATCACCCTGTGGTATCCACTATGTACTTCTCTCCCCTCTCTCCCCATCATTTGAAAACACTATGTACTTTCCCATTTGGCAGCACACAGTTGGAAGACAGGCTATTCCACAGACATCCCTGAGCAAGAGTAATGGCAGCCAATACTTATTTAGGGCTCACACTTTTCCAATCACTTGACATACATACATCCTTCTGAAACAGGCAGAGCAAGTATTATTCTAATATTTCTTAAATTTTTATTCTTATATTTCAGATGAGGAAACTGAGTCAGAGAAGCAAAGAATTTTGCCTAGAATCACTCAACTAATAAATGACAGAACTGGGATTTCAACCCAGGCCTTCTGACTCAAAATTCAATGAGCTTTCTAGAGCAGCAGCAACTATTGTCCTCCCTTGACACTGCTGTGTCTCTGTTACCTGTCATTGACTCAAACAGGTCTTTTTTGGGGATGAAAAAGATGATTTTGTTGTGATTGGCAAATCAGAGAACAGACATACAGATGGAATAGGGAAAACAACACATACAGATTACTAATACGACAGATTACATACTTTCCTGATAGCACTGTGGGATATGTGGTCAAGTAATGAATGTGGAAACACAGGTTCAGAAAAGTTAAATGACTTTCCCAAAGTCACACAGTTGCTAGGTCCAAGTCAGGTCTCCTATCCTTATCTATTTACTCTATCCTGCTGCCTTCCGTATATTACAGATCCTGCTTTCCAAGTTTTCCCATATTCCAGTTTTACCTCCCTTCTACAGCCCATGGTCCTTTATTTTGAATAAGCTAGTAACAGCTTCTCTGTTGCTTACAGTGGTCCGAGTGAAATATGGGAATGCCGATGGTGAGTACTGTAAGTTTCCCTTCCTATTCAATGACAAGGAATATACTAGCTGCACGGATGCTGGCCGTAGTGATGGCTTCCTCTGGTGTGCGACTTCCTACAATTTTGACAGCGATGGGAAGTATGGCTTCTGTCCCCATGAAGGTGAGTTCTTCTCTTAACCAAATTTTTCTTGTATTTTGAATGTATGTCCCCCCCTGAAAATGGCAAAACTGTCTAGAACCCCTGTCAGCTTTAGACTTTTATTGATTCTGGTTTCCAAGTTTTCCAAGTAGGGAAGGGGAACAGCATGCCTTTCTAAGAACTGGTTATTCACTTTGGAAGTAGAATCCAGGAGATTGGTTAGAAGGTTTAGGATGGGTCAAGGGCCCAGTTTATGCAGCATAGAGCAGAACTTATAGACTGAGGCTAGATTGACTATCTGACTCTGGGAGGTAAATCCTTAAGGGGACAAAGGGAGTACTAGCAATAGGTCCTCCTTAATTTAATCTCATGTTAGATCTAATTTATGTGTATGTAGGAGGTGAGCAGCTAGATGGTGAAGTGGATAGAGCACTGGGCTTGGAGTCAAGAACAATCATCTTCCTGAGCTCAAATCTGAACTTAGATACTACCTTGCTTGTATGATTGTGCAAGTCACTTAACTTTGTTTGCCTCAGCTTCTTCATCTGCAAAATGATCTAGAGAAAGAAATAGCAAACCAATTGAGTAACTTTGCCAAGATAATGCCAAATAGGGTCCCAAGGAGTCAGATATGACTGAACAGACTGAACAACAGCAACAAATGGGAGGGTACTAATCTGTAAGGCCTGGGACTCTTCAAGGTTTGTATTTTCCTCCCTGTCTACCATAAATTCTGCATATAAAATGCCCTTAATAAAAGTTGGTTATATTTATTTTTGCTGTATCTGTTCTCCTGATGTGTGCTTGGATCACTCCCTCTCCCTAAAGATAAAGAGTATGTCTATGTGGGCTCATGAAGGTATGTGTGGCTAATGTGTTGTGTGGTGGATTTCTGGACTTTTTAACATTATAAGAAATTATTTTTCTTTATACATTTTATATTTACATTTTAGTTCATCTTATGAATCTAAAGTCTTTTTGTTTAGCCTGAATGCAAAAAGAAATTTATCACACATAATTTGATTTCCATGTAAACTTACACTTTAGAAATGTGAAGGCATAGGCCTAACATATATTTAGACATGGGAAGGCTTAGTTAGGAAAAAACTGAAACAATTAAGTAATGAGGGAAACATTTTCTCTTTCTTCATTCCTCTTTCCTGATTTTCAAGGTTAAGAATGACAACAATGATAGAGTTTTATGGCTTTTTTCCCCCCTGGTAATTCACCCACTGTATCATGCATTGCTAAGCATATGTAGTAGCTGTTTCTCACACATTCTTTGTGTGCCTAAAGATAGACACATGCTTTCAACAGAACTGAAGATTGAACACCAACTAATCTTGGCATCAAGGAAAACAATTAGCAAATTAATTCACATTTCTATTTATGCTTCTGTTAACAAAATTAGTCATTATTTTACATGAGCATGTCTGACTCCAGTTCGTAGGATCCATTAGTAAAATAGTTATTGCTTTTATAAAAAAGCCATTTCACTTTTGAATTTTCTGTGTCATGTAATTCAACCATCACTTTCATATGATAACATTTCTAATCAAATTAGAAGAATCTATTAAGTAAATTATTAACTTTGAAGATGTTCAAGAATAGAAGAATAGAAGGCATCTATTATTGTTTTTCCTCAGCTTTTTGGTCTTGAGACAGAGTATACATATTTGGGATAGAAGTTTCTATTACTCAGTTCCTCCTGACTGCTGATTCAGTGTCTCTTTCAGCCTCTGATCTTAGGGGAACATGGGCTTGAAAGATCAGTGAAGAGCCAAGGGGCTTCCTGGGTGGGCAACGGAGAAAAAGGGGGTGGAGATGGTGTTGGATAAGGAAATTGGGGCCAGTCAAATTCAAAGTTAACTCTTTGAATCTTTTCAAAACAAAGGTCCTGGAGCCTCTGACTGGTCTCCTGCCCTCTTTATTCCTAATGTACCTAGAGAGCAGGACAGAAGTCTCATGGAATATAGCCTGGCATATAAAATCTAATGTCCTTGAGTCGTAGACTGGGAGGTGGGAATGGCACTAACCCCATTCCAGTTATAATAGAGTTAATGGTGGTGGGGGTGGGGAGTGAGATCACCTCTGGCCCTGTTCAGCACAGATGGTCCTCATTATACTGTGTGGTTTTGCTTGTTGGCAATTCCAGAGATACAACATTTTGCAGATTGGGGGTGGGTAAGGGGACTAGAAGTGAGACCAGGGAAAGAAAAACCATAGTTCGAGCTCTGTCTTCTGCTTTACACTCTTGAGTACTAGTTTCTTTCTTGAGGAGTCAGTGTAAGAACTTTAAATATTTTTAAAGAACTCTTCCCTCCAAGATATTTGTCCTTCTTTTTTTTCACTGCCTCTCTCCCTGTTATTTTTGTTTTAGATAGGGAGTGGAATGGGATCTACTGGAAGAGAAACTGGGAAAGAGGAAAGGTAGGGGATAGAGTGGTGGGACCATGACGAGATATCTAATCTTGATCCTATTTGTGTGTGTGTGTGTGTGTGTATGGAAATAAACAGATGTATGTTTGCCTCATCTGTCTCTGACTGTCCAAAGCCCTGGTTACCTCTGAGAGGAGAAAGATACACAGCCAGTTATGATCTTGCCTATGCTTATAAATATGTACATGAGGGAGTATATATATATTTGTGTATACATATGCATGAACTAACATAATCTCTCTCTCTCTCTCTCTCTCTCTCTCTCTCTCTCTCTCTCTCTCTCTCTCTCTCTCCCCTCAACCCCCATGTGTCTGACTGTATATCTGTTACTCTGTCTCTCTCTGTGTGTCTCCCTCTTTTTCTCTCCATGTGTCTGACTGTGTATCTCTGTTTCTCTTTGTCTCTATCTGTCTGTATCTCTCTCTCTCTCTCTCTCTCTCTTTTTCTCTCTAGCCCTGTTTACCATGGGTGGAAATGCTGAGGGACAGCCTTGCAAATTCCCATTCAAGTTCCAGGGTACCTCTTATGACAGTTGTACTACTGAGGGCCGAACAGATGGCTATCGCTGGTGTGGCACTACTGAGGACTATGACCGTGACAAGAAATATGGTTTCTGCCCAGAGACTGGTGAGAGTCATTGCCTTGTACTCTTGTACTTTGTCTTTCCACACTACCATGATGGAAAATTTGAGATCTCTCCCAATCCCTCAGTCCATATTCTGGGTTTTGTCTATTTTTCTTTCTCCATTTTTCTCTTCCATCTTTTTTTGTCTACTTCTATCTATGTTTCTTTCTCTGTTTCTGGTTTCCCTAGTAGAATATTCCTTCATCATTTCATTTTATCTATATATCCTTTCAATAAGTATTGAACATTTCTCCTGTCTAGTTCAGTGGAAGACATTATGGGAGATATTAAGATCTCAATAAGCTTGATAATTTCCTCAGCTCTGCCCTACTCAATTTTTTTTTAATTTCCAGTATAATTACCTATCACCTTTAATAGAGAATTCTTAACTTGTTTGGACAAAGCTAGACAAAGAGAAGTGGAAAGGCTGCTGTTAGACACACTGACTATCTGAGATGTCTCATCTATAATGTTGTCCTCCGGCCCTCCTTCCCTGTTCTCTCCTGTGTAGTTCCCCTTCACATATACTTTTATTCCCCCTCACAGCCATGTCAACTGTTGGGGGGAACTCTGAGGGTGCCCCATGTGTCTTCCCCTTCATCTTCTTGGGCAACAAGCATGAATCCTGTACAAGTGCTGGTCGCAGTGATGGCAAAATGTGGTGTGCTACAACTACCAATTATGATGATGACCGAAAGTGGGGCTTTTGCCCTGACCAAGGTATTGGTGATACATGGGAGGAACAAGCGAGGGTATATCTATTCTCCTGGGTCAAGATGACATCTTTCTTCTCACCACAAGCAGATGCAACTTCTCTATAATCTTTTCCTTCCTCATTCCCACTTTAAGCAGTCATATCTGCTTCTCGTAGGCCTTGGGGGGAGGGGAGGAGGGAGGAAGAGTTTCCTTCTGAATTTAGCCACTTACTCTAGTCCCAAAATCAGAATTTGGGGGAATGTTAGAAAAATTCTCTTGATTATACTCCTAATATCATAAAATGAAAGGATTTAGAGCTGAAAGAACTATAGAGTAGTTCCTCTCCTTTCCCCATGTGAGGAAACTGAAGCCCAAAGGACTTAAGTAATTTGTACAAGGTCACAAAAATAGTAAAGAACAGAGTAGCTATTTTAACCAAATCTTATACCCCAAATCCTTTTCCAGTACATCATGTTCTTTTGATCATTTCAATATCTACTATTTAAAGAGTATTGTTCTAGGCATCAGAGTCACAGGTATTGATAAATAGAATCCCTGCCCTCAAGAAGTTTATAATCTAGTTGAAGAGGCCTAAACTTAGGAAAAAACCTCATAGTTATGTAGTTCAAGCCAACCCATACCTGGGCAAGAATTCTCTTAATAACCTCTCCAACAAATAATCATCTAGTCTTTTCTTGAAAATCTCTAATGAGAAGAAATTTCTTGCCTTTCAAGTCAGTCAGTTTTGCTTTTGGAAAGTTGTAATTTTAAGGGAATTATTCTTCTATCAAACTAAAATCCAGACACAAGGGAATAAGATAAAATATAAAACTATGTATGCCCAGTGTCAAGTGAAGGATACCATCAGTGAATGGGACAAACAGACACTTATTTTCCTCTTCAGTCCTTTATTGTCTCCATCTCCTTTCTATTTCATTCTTCAGGGTATAGTCTGTTCCTTGTGGCAGCTCATGAGTTTGGCCACGCTATGGGATTGGAACATTCAGAAGATCCTGGGGCACTAATGGCACCAATCTACACATATACCAAGAATTTCCGTCTATCTAATGATGACATCAAGGGCATTCGGGAACTTTATGGTAAAATCCCAGCTCCAGGATGGGACATGGGGACTAGATTTTCCACTAGAGTGGGATTATGGGAGGTGTGAATCTGGATATCTCATACTGAACCTTGAAATCTCCCAGACATGTGAACTGTGTGAGCTAATGTGTGAACTCTCAAAGGTATTAATTTAAGCATTGTTTCTATCAGTACTAGTGACAACACCTTGTAAGGATTTGCTCTAATGTGTGAACCAATAAGCATTGTATCAATTTCATTGAGTTAACGCTAGGATTCTAACAGCTAGCACTACTAAAGTGAAAACGGGGGAAAAAATATAACTATAACAAAATAAAACAGTAAAAGCGGCTTCAGTTTCTTTGATAAAATACTGATTAACAAGCCTGACAAATATTAGTCAGAAGGTAACTTTACTATCTTTCCTGTGTAATAGACCATGAAAGCTTCCAAATTGTGAATGGGAGACTTAAGACTGGAGGGAAAATTGGGCTGTGCAAAAGACCAGAGAAGCTAGTGAGGATTATTGAAGATTTCTAACTGGGGAGTTAAGGGGCTTATGAGATGAGGCTTCAAAACTAGCTAGGACTTGTTCCTGGGTATAGGTGAGGTGTCATTGTAGGTAGGAGCCATGACAATTATGTGGGGGAAGTAAGGGTCATAGATTACTCCTGAATTTTGGGAGAAGGATCCAAGGTTACATGTGCTTCTCACAGGGTCTTCCACTGACACCGACACTGGCACTGACACTGGACCCACCCCTACTCCTGGGCCTGTCACTCCTGAGATCTGCAAACCAGACACAAATATTGTGTTTGATGGCATCTCACAGATTAGAGGAGAGACGTTCTTCTTTAAGGACAGGTGAGTGATGGATCTTACTTCTATTCCTGAGTCCTTAATCTCTCCTCCCTATCTTGCATCCCTTTTCCCTTAGTTCCTACTTTATACCCTTTCCTTTCTACTGGCACCAGAACCCAAGAAAGGTTTTCTGCACAACTCTTGTGCCAGGGTAAACTGTTCTGATCATGGGATTTAAGTGACCACAAGAACAAGGGAGCGATAAGTGCCCTCATTCAGGCCTGTAGTATGACAGTCATAACCATTTACACCTTTTGGTGTATGAGATCAAATTCAGAGAACTACACTGCAACATATAGAATGTTATACTGAACCTGAATATGCAATGAAGCCAGAAGGTATTTATAATTATATATATAAATGTTGGTCTTGTAGCCAACAGCTTGCAAGGAGATCAATCTTTTCTAACAGAGCTGTTAATTTTATAGTCAGCAAAAATATTCAAAGACTGCTAAAACTGGAATGAAACTACTTGGAAGGGAAATTGAAGAGATTAACTTTCCCAAGGTCAGTAAAAAATAATTGAGTTGGAACTCATCAATAGAGCTTTTCCCCTTAAGATTCTTTCTTAGACTTTTATTAGAGAACCTGATGTCACCAGTAGCTTAATAGTAAGTAAAAAAAAGACTCTTCCCCGAGGTGCTTCAGATTAAGTGAATTGTAGAGAAGTTAGAGCCTTTCTATAGTTCTCAGTTATCTTCAGCACATTCTAGTTGTGAAAATCAAGACTTCAGTCAGAACTTTCTGAATCATAAATATCTTTCAGCTAACAGCCAGAGAGGACCTCTCAGAAAAAATACCAGAGGGCATGACCAAGTCTAGTGGAAGTGCCCCATTTTGGCAGGTCAGAAGGATTTCTCTGATGACTCTTATTACCCTAACATTCAAAAAGACTGAGCTAGAGAGCACAGAGAATAGTTCAGTTCCAATTAGCTCTATGTGGTCCTTAGAATTGGGACATGAGTAGTCAAGAATGTTTAGTAGCATGGAGAACCCCTCCTACCCACAGCTGATCTTCGTGGAATTGAGATGATCATAAATTTTTTTCATTAAACAAGTAGCTACTGGGATTTGTCAGTAACAACTTGCCAAGCTCCTGCTAATGTTCAGGACCCAATTGAAGCCAGAGAGTTAGAGGTAGAAGGGATATTGCTTTTGCTTTCAGGAAGCTTATGAGGTAATGTCAGAAATATGAGAAATGTATGTGAACAGAAAATAAAAAAAAATGCCCAAGAGTGTATAATAAATATTCATTTAGGAACCTGAGTATAATAATATTTACTCTAAAGGTGTTTGTGGATTAGTATGGATCAAGGAAGTCTTTCTGGAAGAAAGAGGAATGATGCAAAGTATGCCCAATGCAGCTCATAATACAGTGAGCATTCTTCAAGTCATGGCATCTGAGCAAGCCTAACTAACTTCTCTCATTTCCTCCTTCTTAATTCCAGTTTCTTCTTTTCTTCGTTCTCTCTGTTAAATAGCTAATGTCTGCCATGGCCTGGGGTTTCCTTTAGGGAGGCTGACTGGGACAGGCCAGCTATGAGAGAAGAAGCAGTTTGGGGGACTTTGTGAGGGGGAGTGGGAAATGGCCATGAGGGTGAATCTCCCCAGACTTTTTTGTCTGTTCACTCAGGTTCATGTGGCGGACGGCAAACACAAGGGAGAAGCCCACAGGGCCCCTGCTTGTAGCCACATTCTGGCCAGAAGTTCCTGAGAAGATAGATGCAGTTTATGAAGCCCCACAGGAAGAAAAGGCTGTGTTCTTCTCAGGTACTGATAAATGGAGGGAGAGAAAGACAGGGGGACTATGTTGTTGAATTCAGTGACCTCGGACAAGTCGCTTTACTGTTCTGTGCCTCAGTTTCCTCATCTGTAAAATGAGAGGCATTGGACTCAAAGGACTATGAAGTCCCTAGCTTGAAATCTACAATCCTATCTTGATAATATTGGATGAAGAATTTGTTCATCACATGCATTTGACCTAATACATACACATGCAAACTCAAATCTAAGCCCATCCCCTCAGGTTTTTTCCTTTTTAACACCTTCCCATAGTACCTCTGCTTCTTTTTCTGAAACAAAATAAAATAAGACAAAAACCAAAACAAAATACCTGTCCTCTTCCTCCTTTCCTACTCATTTCATCCTCTGTCCTTCCTTCCAGCACTACCTTTTTAATATCCATAAACCCTCTCTTTGGCTCTTCCCCCCCCCCGCCTTTTTTTATCCTCTATTTCTGATCTAACTATGGGTCCATTGTCTGCCCCTAATCTGTCTTTTGCAAAAAAACTATATATCCTGAGGAATTGTTGCCATGATTTAACTTGGGGCTTGGAAAGAGATCTTCCCATCACTTTTAGTTTCTGTCCTCAGGAGACCCACAGAGATGTGAGGTAAGAATGGTTGATTGGTTATGGATATTCTATGTGCCCAGATCATCAGCATAGCTTTTGTCATCATTTCAGGGGATGAGTACTGGGTTTATTCAGCCAGTACTCTGGAGCGGGGCTATCCTAAGAAGTTGACTAACCTTGGACTACCTCCAAGTGTTCAACGTGTGGATGCTGCCTTCAGCTGGAGCAAAAACAAGAAGACATATATCTTTTCTGGAGACAAATTCTGGAGGTAGGTTTTTCTGGCTCTTCTTGTTAAACAATTCAATAATTTTCTAAGTATTTTCAAATTAATTTTACATTGATTTTCTATATAAAGTCTCCTGGAACTGCTTTTCAGATTTTTCTTTTGTCAGAACCACAGACTTGCACAAATATGGGAAAGACAGAAAAGTTTTCTCCAGGGCAATAGTAGAAGGAAGAACAGAGATACTGATTTAAAAGACATAAGACATAAGAGTTTCATGTTTCTTAAGGCCATTTCCTAGCTTTATAGAAGAGACAGAGAGAGATCTATATCTAACTAGTTCTGTTTTAATGAGTTTGAGATACTAGCTTCTTGCCATGTAATGATGTTCTTATGAAGTCAATTGATTGGATCCTCTTTGTATTTTACAAATGAGGAAGATAAACTCTGGAGATCATTAGATTTTGAGCTAAATGGGACATTAGAGAGCAACGTAAGAGACACTGAATGACTTGCCTATGTATATGTGTCTAGTGTGAGGGCCAAGATTCAAATTTAAAATCTTCCTGTTTATAGTTCGGAGCCCAGTGATTTGGTTATTTAATTGATCTTATTAGAGACTAGTTAACATTAAAAAAAAAAAAAAAAAAGAACAGTGTTAAAGAATCCCCAATAAATGAAGCACAAGATAAGCATGTATAATACAAATGTGTTATTCTTGAGAACTCTGAGTAGGCACTAACATGATATTCTTATATATCCTAATAAAGACAGATGACATCAGTAATTCTTCATCCTTTAATTTTTGGTTAGATTAAATACATTCTCTTTTCTGGATAATGAGCCACATATATGAAGTTCTTTTCATATAAACTCTGGGCACATCAAAAAGAATTATAATTGCCCTAATATTGTGTATATGCATGTCTGTCTGTCTATCTATCTTTAAATATATACATATATGAAAGCCATCTCCATTTATATCTTGATCTATATCTGGCCACGGGACCCAGATACTTCTGGAGGAGAAAGTGAGGCTGGTGACTTTGCACAACCTTTTCTCACTAAAATCCAGTTCATTACATGTCATGACATCACCTCCCTGATATCATAGTTGTCTCAGAGAATAAAGGACAGACAACAATAACAGTAACAACAATGTGCTTTCTAACTCACTACACATCACCTTTCAGGGTTTTGACAATAAAAGGTAAAGTGGCTAACAGCTTTGCATGTTGAAATCATCTCTCCTCCTCCAAGACTCTTGGGGCTAGCACTACCTTCCTAGACAGGCCACTAATAGACATTTATTACTACCCCCAAGATATTTCTATGGGAAACAGCTTAAAGGATGCAAGAAGGAGGTGAGACATAAGAGAAGCATCTTTTCACTCCCCTCTTCCACCTAGAACTTTTCATTCCTTTCCATTCATACCTAGGTCACAGAGGCTGGTTCTGTCTTAAGTCTGGGTTCAGACAGAATTCCAGATGTACTATTAAGTCACTTAGCAGCTAAGCTGATTTATTTCTCAGCCAGGAAGGGAAAAACAAGGCAGACACAGACATGAATAGAATCAGACACACCAAATAAACATACTTCCTATAGGCAAAACCATGATGACACATAAATATACACAAGAGCTTGAGTATGCTCACTCAAGGAGAATCCTCTATATTTTACAAATGAGGAAGATAAACTCTGGAGATCATTAGATTTTGAGCTAAATGGGACATTAGAGAGCAACGTAAGAGAGACTGAATGACTTGCCTATGTGTATGTGTCTAGTGTGAGGGCCAAGATTCAAATTTAGAATCTTCCTGTCTATAGTTCAGAGCCCAGTGATTTGGTTATTTAATTGATCTTATTAGAGACTATGCAGAAGCACACAGGCAGATCTTCTATCCACACAAGCAATGGTACCAGCTGAAATTTGTATGGGACTTCAAGGTTTATAAAGCACATTCTGTGTAACCTGGCAGAGTGGAGAGAGAGTACTGGCCTTGAAGTCAGAAGATCTCAGTTCAAACTCTGCCTCCCAGCTGTGTGACTGATCAAGTCACTTAAACTTTCATTATTTTAGATAACTCTTCAAGATCACAAGTTCTAGAAAAGCTGTGGACTTTCATTGGTGCAGGAAATCTACTATTTGGGAGTTCCCTATAACCAATGATATTTCAAATCCAGTCTTCCTCCTTTATGTACATTAGGTACTACAGCTATTATCCCTACAAATATCATTTAAAGATAGTGAAGATGAGAGAGGCTGTTACTGGTCTGTAGTCATACAGCTAGTAAGTTTTAGAAGCAGAATTTGAATCTGTATCTATTTCATTCCAAGGTTATGCCCAGCTTAGTTTCTATACCAAGTATTTAATAAGTGCTTCTCAGATCTTTGTTGAGCCATCTGTACTTGAACAGACAGGAGAAGTGTAGGAAAGTTTTCTCCAGCAGGACAGGGGTAGGAGGAGGAACAGAAAGACTGATAAGGGCAGACATAAAAGCCTGTTGTTTTTTGAGGCCACATCCTTGGTTTGAATGGAGAGAGAAAGGGAGAGATGAAGAGAGAGAAAAAGAGAGAGAGAGAGAAAGAGAAAGAGAGAGAGAGACACATTATCTCATTATTTTTGTTTTAATGAGCCTGGGAATATTGTCAGCTCTTTGTTGTTCAATCATTTTTCATTCTTGTCCTAACTTGTGACCTAACTTGGAAAATTTTTGGCAAAGATATTGGAGTTTTTTTTTTTTTTTTTAGCCATTTCCTTCTCAACCCATTTTATAGAAAAGAAAACTGAGGCAAATAAGATTTAAGTAAGTTGTCTAGGGTCACACAGCTAGTGTCTGAGGCTGGATTTAAAAACACAGGAACAGGAGTCTTCCTGATTCCAAGCTCAGTATTTCATCCACTGTGACACACCTAGCTGTCATATTTAGTCAGTAGTAATCCTTTAATGTTTATGCTATACATGATAATTGTGGAAATATGTCTAGAATTGCACATGTTTAACATATTATTGGATTACTGGGGGGAGGAGTGAGGGGAAAGGAAGGGATCAAGTAAAGAGTAGGAGCTGGAGAGTGTGAATGAACTTTTACTGTATAAAATATAAGGCATTGTTAGGAAATGAGATGTGAGATTAGGTGGATGGGAGTGCTATAAGTTAAATAATTTTTTGGGGGGTGGGGGGAGCTTAAAGGCAATCAAGATTAAATGACTTGCCCAGGATCACATAGCTAATAAGTATCAACAAGTACCTAGTAAGTGTTAAATGTCTGAGACAGGATTTGAACTCATGTCCTCCTGACTTCAGGGCCAGTGCTCTATTCACTATGCCATTTAGCATCCCCTATGTGAGATAATTTAGAGCCATTGTAATAGTCCAAGTATAAAGTGATATAGGACTGGATGAGGTGATCCCCAAAGTTTGGGTCTTATGACAGTGACCCTAGGATTAGGATGAGAGGAGTAGAAAGGAAGAACACACATTTCAAGGATAAGAAAGTTTTGCAGGAGTATTATACTAAGTGATGTAGTGGGATAGAGAAAGTGGCTGCCTGGATTAAGGAAGATGGTAGTCAATCCAGTTTTCTTTCTATAAGACTTAAGTTGACAGCTAGCATACTTTCAAACCAGGTATAAACCAGTAGCTATTACTCAGACACGGGAAAGCCTATCCCATGATTAAGAGCTTTTTAAAAAAATAACATTATTTATAAGTTACTCTCCCACTTTATTGCTTCTTAACTTCACAACATCCTGATTATCTGGGCAGGGCAGGGCAGGGAATAATATGGCCAATGGTAATTAAAGCCCTTGGGTAGGGGGTGGGGAAAATGATCTGCCTTGACCTCAATTTGAGGGGATTATCTTTTGGCCTAGTGCTGTGCAAGGAATCATCACTGATTTAGAGCTAGAAGAGATGTTAAGAGGTTTACATGTGAGGAAACTAAGATCTAAATGGTAAAATATTTGCCTAAATTCAAATAGTTAGGTAAGTGACTGGACCCCAATTCAAGCCCAAATTCTTTTACTCCAAATCTAACATTCTTTTCATTAACGAAATCATTTCATGTATAACCTATATCAATTGCTTGCTATCTTGGGGAGGGAAGAAGGAGGGAGAAAAAGTTAAAACTCAAAATCTTATAAAAGTGAAAGTTGAAAACTTTCTCTGCATGTAATTAGAAAAAATAAAAATGGGGAAAAAAAGAAATTTCCATCAAGTAGATAAAGGCATGCTTAACAAATTTGTAGATGATATAAAAGGAGAGAGAGCTAACATTATAACTGCTCTAACACTTGAATAGGTTATGTTTAACTTAGGGAATGTAGGGGATGACGTTAAGATGAAATTTACTGGAGATAAATGCAAAGTCTTAAAAATTAGTTTCTCAAGCATAGAATGGGGACGGTGTGGATAGCCCCAATTTATTTGAGAAATATCTGCAGTTTTTACTGGACAGCAAATTCAGTTTAAGTTAAAAGTTGATTTGGAAAACTATTAAAATTAACCCTATTTTAGGCAGCATTAAAAGATACATTGTATCCAGAATCCAGGAGATGATAGTGCCATTGTACTCTTCTCTTGGTCATATTGTATCTGAAATAATATGATCCGTTCTCTTCACCACATTTAAAAAAATAAATTACCTATACACACACACACACACACAAAATCAACTACATGTCCAAATGTATTTCCCACCCATTTTTGTTGTAGCATCTGTTGTATGCATGCACATATCTACATACACAGTATGTATATATACGTACATGTATAGATATGCACATATATGTGTGTATAGTCACTCTGTGTGTGTGTGTGTGTGTGTGTGGTGTGTGTGTGTGTTTTAGAAAGAGCACTGACCCTGGAGTCAGAGGACCTGGATTCAGATCCCACTCCTGATGTTTAGTCTAGTTGTTTAACCAAGGAGCAAGTCACTTAGGGAACAAGTCATTTAGTTTCTCCAGGCTTCAATTTCATCATTTGCAAAATGAAGTAGTTGGTCTAGTTGACCTCTGAATTCCTTTCCAGCTCTATATCTATATAAAATGATTTCAAGAAAGAACAACAATGAAACAATTTACTAAAGTTAACAAACATATAGAAACATTCTAATTCATGAAAAATCCATCAAAGTTCTCTCTCTACGAAGAAGATGGAGTGGAGGGACACTGATGAACTGTAGAGTTTTCAGAAGAGAGCAACAAAGATAGTGAAAGGTATCAAAATTATGCAATAAGGGGGTTGATTGAATAAACTAGGGGTGTTTTGTCTGGGAAAGGACTGGGCTGGTAATGGATAGCTGTCTTCCAGTATTTTTAGTACTGTTGTGTAGAAAAGGGATTACCTTTATTCTCTTTGATCCCAGAAAGCAGAACTGTGAGTAGTGAGTGAAGGCTGCTAAGATTCAGTTTTAGGTTCAAGGAAAGGAAAAACTTAACATATAGAACTATCTAGTGAGAGAATAGGAGATCTTTGGAGGTCATAAGCTCCCCTCACTTGAAGACTTTAAATGAAGACTGAATGATTGTTTTACCTCTTGGAGATGTCATAGAAAAAATCTTCAGACAGATTCCAGTTGGACTAGAAAGTCTTTGAGGTACCTTCCAACTTTGAGATTTTGTGATGATAACATGTCTACCCTTATAGGCCATATGTACAATTAGTGGCAGATCTGATACTAGGACATAAGTCTTTTCTCTTCATGTCCCCTATCTTTTCCACTGCACTGTTATAGCATCTCAAGAGCTTGGTCTAAATTGCAAAGTGCACAAAGGAATCTTTGATTATATCCACTATCCTCCAGGGAGGTATATGGTAGAGGTAGATTCTGTGGTGGTCTTCCTGGCCATGGGTAGCTGTGTTCTCCATTTCTTGATACCTGCCCAATCCCATTCCTCCTTAGGTACAATGAAGTTAAGAAGAAAATGGACCCTGGCTTCCCCAAGCTTATTGCTGATGCCTGGAATGGCATACCTGACAATCTGGATGCCGTGGTAGAACTGCAGGGAAGTGGTGAGCTGTCTAGTTGGCTTTTTCTGCCTTTCTAGGACTAATCGACTCTTTCCCCCAACCCCCACCTCAATCCCAGGCTCCCTGTGGTTGCCCAAGTACACACTCATTCATTGTGTGGGGGAAGCATGAGTCTGCCTAGAGAAAACAAACCAGCCCCTTCAGCCCCATGCTGGGAGAGATTCCAGAACAGCTGACCTCTGCTCAACTCGGCCTGGCTTCTGTCAGGAAAACCAAGAAAAGCTTCACTGGCACTCTCACAGCTGCCAGGCCTAAAGAAAGGGTGGCCCTAGAGTTAGGGTGGCCCATGCATACCTTTTCTCCCCGCCTCGCTCTCAGTTACTCAAGCCCATCTTGATTTATAGATCTGCCCTGTTTGAATTTATGTTGGCAATCCTACACCAAAGAGCAACATAACATTCAAGGAATGACTCATTTCAAGGTTTAATTGAGAAATTACTGATTTATTCATGATTCTCTGTTGAGAACAAATAGCCCCTGAGCTACTTCAGTTGTCCCTGGCCCCCTGGTGATGCTTGGCCAACATTGAACCCTAGGCACTGATCCTTATATCTAAGGTGGCTTTGAGGGATTCTCCAAGGCATGGCTGGCAAGTTAAAGTCATTTGGGGATTGCAGCTAGAGATCGGTTTACGTCAACAATGATCTACTAAGAGTCTTCTCTGTCTAGCACTGTGCTAGGCATCATAAGAGATAGAAGGAAAAATATCTCACTTCTGTTCTGTAGGAGCTTGCAGATCTAGTACCAGAGACAAGATCAATACAGCAGAAACAATTGTAATTGATATAATACAATATCAGATTTCTTTCTAGATTGTAGAGATCACAAGGACTAGCTTTGAGCTGGAAGAGATCTTAGAGATCACCTAGCTCAACATTCTCTTTTTATGAATGAAGAAATGTAAACCCTGGGTAGTTAAGTAACTTGGCCAAAGTCATCCAAAAATAAATAAAAAAGGTGGGATTGGAATTCAGGTCTTCTGATTCTAGTTCCAATGTTGTTTATACTATCCCATCCTGACTCCTTCAGGGGTCAAACTTGCTGCCCAATAGAAGTTCTGAAGAAAGGGAAGATCAACACCCATCCCTGTTTCCTTTCTTTCCTAGGACACAGCTATTTCTTCAAGGACTGGTATTACCTTAAACTGGAGAACAAGAGTTTGAAAATTGTAAAAGTTGGAAACATCAAAACGGATTGGCTGAGCTGCTGAACTTTACAAACTCTCTGTAACTCAATATTTACATCTCTTATCCCTCCCTCCCTTCTTTGTCACTAGCTAGATCTGAATACTCATTACTAGCCCAGGCTGGTACTGGTTGCCCCAAGCATTAAGGACATAGTCAATTCTCTCACATTATGTTAATTTAAGATTTTGTACAGTGGCCTTCCCTCCTATCCCAATTCCCTAACCCAGGGATATAGATGTTTATTATTTACCCCCATCTCCTCCTTTTCCTTCTCCTGCCCTACCTCTAGGCCCCCAATAAGGGCTGAGTGATCCACGAAGGGTCTTCTGGTATTTTACCCCCTGTCTACAAGAAGATACTTGGATATCTTCTGGGTAACCCTGCCCAGGGCTGCCCTGGTGCTGTGCTTTTTTAAGGTCCTTCTCCTTCCTCTGCTCCCTCATTACATACCTTTATCCTCAAAGCCCAGAAAAGACTATCTGGATTGGGCACTGGTGGCCCTGACACCCTGGTACGGAGACTTGGGAGTCATGGTCTAATGGCAGCTGTGTTAATCTGCTTTAACACAGCTGGCTGCCTTAGTATTAGATTCATTAGCTATTTGCTTCAATGCACTTTGGTCTTTTTTGGTTGTTTGTTTTTTGTTTAAAATTCTTTTCTAGACAGAAGGACTCAGGTTTTCTGAAGTCACTGCATGATGTGCCTGAGCCATATAATAATGTTTAACTGGTTCGTGTTTTATAGCATTTTCCCAACCATCATGACCCCTTCACATCTGGTAGAGGGGAGAAATAAAAGCTCCAGTTCTCCCCTTCCCACTCCTTCCTTCCCATGAGAAATGTCAACAAATATGAATAAAGAAATCCATTGTGCCCGGGAGTGTTTGAAGAACATTGCAACAGCTCATGGGAGAACTAGGGAGCAGCAGCAACAGAAAAGAAAAAGGACTCCACAGGAACATGTTCTCAAATCCTCCCCACACTGTTGAGGAAAGATGGTCTAGAATGCCTATATAAAGAAGATTCTCCATATAGAAGTAGTTCACAAACTAGAAAATCTTTAGTATAATATGACCTAGGGGAAAGAGCACCAGACTAGAAGTAAGGAGACCTGGATTCTAGTCCTGACTCTGCAAGTAATTGACTCGTAACTTTGGTCAATTTATTTCATATCAGGCTTCAGTTTCCCCCTCTATAAAATGAGGGGGTCAGGCTAGGTCACCTCCAAGGTGTATTCTATTTCTTCCATTCCTATTTTCCTTTTTGTAATACCTCATTTAAGACAGAGAAGCAGGTAGGGTGGAATGGGAGTGATAAACAATGAATATAGCATTTATTAAACATTTAATTGTGTGCAAAACACTGTGTTAATTGCTGTGGGAAAAAAAAAAAACAGAAAAATAAGACAATGGGCTCACATTCCAATGAGGGCAACAACACATTTGGATGATTTCAATTACAAATCAGATAGAAAAGTCTCTTGGTCCCTAGGATACAATGGCAAAGCCAATGGAAATACCTCTTCTTTCATATCACTTCCACTGACAAAATCATATCAATATTCGATGATAAACCACTTGACAAGTACCAAAGAAAGACTTGGATGACAAGAAATTTTTTTTTATTGAGGTCTTCAAAAAAAAGTGGCTATAACACCTATAAAAACAATTTCCAGGCTACATTGTCAAAGAGGTTGATTACTAAACTAAGGGCATTGGGTTAGAAGTATCACTATTCCAAAAGATTTTAGATTCAAGGTCCTGGGATGTCTTCCTCAGTGTATAGGGGGTGAGTGTGATGCTTTGATCTGCTGGCACTTGCTGCTTCCTATTTCTCTCTCAGAGGGAGTTCTGCTGTTTCAACAAGGCTGGCTTGTCTGTCTTGTGTGTGTCAGTTGATTGGCATTTAGTAGAGGTATTCTCAAGATGCCTTAAGTCAGCACCTTCCTCTTCTCCACCCTCTCATATGCAGTTCTACTTCTCCCCCCAAACCTTTCACCCCCAACCATTTCCAGAAGGTGAGAGAGAGAAAGGTTCAGAGTTCAGCTGGATGTAGCCAGAACTGGATGCTCATGGGCAGAATTAGGGACAGGAATGAATATACAAAGCAGGTTGGGAAAAATCTGCAGCCCAGTAGACAGATTAGGATCAGGGGATTTAAAGCTGGACAGAACTTTAAAGGGCATAGAATCCAACCTCCTCAGTATCGAGATGAGAAAGCTTAGGCTCAGAGTCCAAAAAGTGACTTGCAGTATCAGAATGGGAGCAAGTAGCAAATCTAGGAATAAAAGTCAGGTCCCCTAACTCCAAAGGCAATGCTCTTTCCACAGCACAAATCTGCTTCTCTTGTTTCTGTCTCAGAACAGTACTTTTGACAATGCTCTCTGGAAAAATATTAATAGTGCAGTTAACCTGCTGAGAGATGTAGATCGAGAGAACCCTCTACACCAGGTTTTTCAGGATCCAATTTCATGTTTATCAATCAACAAGTATTTATTCATTATCAATTGAGAAACATTTGTTTGCTAGCTACTAGGTGCTGGGGAATACAAAAGTAAAAAACGAGCCTGCCTAGAAAGAGTTTGAATTTTAATAAGGAGATGCAACACATATAGGGGAATAGTGTCTAAGGAAGGAAGTTTTAATATGGAGCTTAATATGGACCTTTTCTATGTCATGTTTTGACAGTTTGGTAGATTATGGACCCCTTCTTAGAATAATGCTTACTTGTCTACATTCTTAATAGAAAGAAATAATAAATTTCAGTTAGAGGTACATGAAAATAAGAGTGTATTTTTTTCTCATCCAAATCTGATATTTATTCACAGATGCTTTAGGGATTTACAGATCCTGGATTAAGAACTCCTGGTCTAGTCAGTCATAGGGATTATAAACAAGGCAATAATAGATTGTTACATCCCTTCCAATGGCAATATTTTTTTTTTCAGAGGAGGAGGTGGAAAAGGGGCAGTACACACCAGGGCAGAGGTCAAGATGACCATGATAGGTAGGCCCTGATGTCCTGGTGGGTGTCAGGATGATATATTAAATATGGTCTAGCACTAACTAGATATAATTGTTTAATCCCTGAGTTAAATACTGCAACCCAGCAATGGACTGTTAGAATTCAAATCTCAAAGCTGAAGGAGATTTTAGAGGTCATCTAGTAACATCTGTACCTTTACTAGAACCATAACTCTCTCTATAAAATCCTTGACTTGACAAAAGTCATCCAGTCTTTCCTTGAAAATGACCAGTGACAGGAATTCATTATCTTTTTAAGTCAATCTATTCCTATATTGCATTGTTAGGATTTTTTTCCCCTAATAGCTTTGTGTAATGGATAGAGAGATAACTTTGGAATTAGGAAAACCTGAGTTCAAGTTCTGTCTTTGAATATGATGTTTATGGGACCCTGGACAGCTCTCAAGGCAATTTTCTGAGTTTGTAAATGGAAAAGAAGGTGCTAATGTATGTAAAATAGTGGGAGTTTTCTCATTGGGGAGTTCCTTACACTACTGAAATCATAGGTCTAGTCCCTAACCTTATTCCTATTCAATCTTAATTTGTCTCTTTCCAACTTCTTTCCTTTGTTCCTAATCCTATTGTCTGTGGCCCAGCAAAACAATCTATGCCATTTCTTTGAGACTGCATAGCCCTTTTAATATTTGGGGATGGCAGATTAAGTCAAGTCAAATCAACAAGCATTTTTAAAGTTCTTACTATTTTGTAGTGTGAAGCACCAGACATAAGAATGGTCTCTCCCACTCACAGCCCACCTCCCCCCAAAAAGTAAAAAACAAACAGTCTCTCAAGGAGTTAATAGACTGTTGAGGGAGCAATGTGAAAACAACTAGAAACAAACAAGACATACTGGATAAGTCAGTAATAAGAAAAGGCATTAGCATTAAGAGATCCTGAAAGGCTTCTTGTTAAAGATGCAACTTCAACTAAGATTCAAAGGTAGTCTGGAAAAGTAGGAGGGAGAGATGAAGAGGGAGATAGTTCCAGACATGGGAATTCTAGAACTGTGAAAATTAAATGCAGTTACTAGATAAAGTCTCCTGTGTAAGGAACAACAAGGAGAGCAATGTTACTTGCATCATAGCAGTGTGGAAGAGAGTAATGTAGAAATGTTGAAGGAAATGTTATTAAGGGCTTTAAAAGCTAAAAAGAGGATGTTTATGTTGGATTCTGGAGGTGGTGTTGGGGAAGGGAAAGGTGAAGGAGTTATGGATAACATGGTCAAATCTGTGTTTAGAAAGATCACTTTGATAAATGAATGGAGGATAGTCTGGAATGAGGAGAGGCTTGAGGCGGGGAGACCAATCAGAAGAGAATTGCGTGAGATAAGTAAAGTCAGGTCTTATAGGTCTCGCACAGACCAGATCAGCAGGTTACTGTTTGTAAGGAAGCCAAATTAATCTTGTGCCTCACCCATGGAAAGATATTGGACACATAATTGTGGAGATCCAAAGGATAGATGATAAAATATGTTACATCTCTAAGGCATTCCCCTTCCTCTCCATGTCTCCCCTAACAGAACTGTAGGCCTGGGAGAGAAAGATTGTCATTGTTATAGATTTAAGGTCATTGTTTCCTCTCTCCTGAATTTGTCTTCACTGGATTCCTGTCTCACAAAGGTCTAAACCAGTTTGCTGAGGCTATGGGAAGCTTTACTTGCTTGAGAAAATAATGCTCTGAGGGAAGAAAGAGTGGGGAGCTAAGAGTAAAACTACTGCTGATTGAGCCAATGGGACCTAAAGAGGAACTACATCCTCTTAATCTTTGTGGTATTCTTCCTCCTTGGCTACCTTCTACTCAGCAGCTTCCTGTTTAAGAGCTCTCAACTCCCTTTTACCGGACTTCACACTCCTCTCTGTTCAAATCACTGTAATTGCCCAAGGAGCTATGGAAAATGGAGGTTTGTACAAAGAAGCAAGGAACCTTACATAGCCCCTTTGAGAGTCAGAGGACAGATAAGGGGATCATTTAGTGAAAGAAAAAGCTCTAGTGTCAGATTTGGAAGGCCTTGAACTTCAGTCCTAGCTTTCACAATTTCAAGTCCTATGACTTTAGGCTATTTGGAATCTGTTTCAGTTTCCTTATTTGTGAAACTGGAATAAAAATATGTGGGTCTAGGTTAAGAAATTCTTTAAATCTTAACACATTATAGATAGGATTAGATGGTAATGACAATTCTTTGTTGAATTCCTCTAATACCTTAAGGGGGTCTTAAAGATGCTCAGTGATGCTCCACATCTGGCAGGTTCTATCATGTTAGGAAAGCCAGAAAAAGCTGGCTTGTATATTTGCTGTCCAAGGCTAGTCTCATTAAATTGAGAGACAGCAGGCCAGCAACTGAAGAAAGTTTTTCCACAGCAACTAATCTGGAAGATCTACTAGAGTTTGAAGAGGGTCCAGTTTGTGTTGGTGGAAATGATCTCTGGACATATATATTTTAAATATCACAACGGAAAGCTCCGAAGTTGAAGTTTAGCGTACTGGGATTTCAAATTTTGATTGTTATTAAATGTGCGATTTTTGAGGAAGTTAACTTTCTTTGTCTTGATCGTAAGAGGCTGCCCTAAATGGGGCTTCCCAATTCTAAATCCTCTGAGCTCTTAACTACTGAGTTCGGAAACCAGAAAATTGTATGCTAATCCTGAATCTGACACGTGGACTATGTGGCCATGGACAAATTAGAGTTTCCTCTTTAGCAAAATGGATATATAACGGCAGGTGCAATACCTTTCTGCCGTAGCAGATGTTTTCTAAGTAACATTCTTTGTGAGGAAGGAGGTTTTGAAAGGAAATGTGTAATTATCATTAAACATCACAAGTTTCCACAGCTACAAAAGGTGGATGCAGGAGCTCAAGAGGGCGGGAGCACTAAAAGAGGCGGGGCCAAACTGAGGAAGGCCGAACCATCTCTGCTGAAAGGATCCCGCCTAAGTCTATGAGAGAAGGTGGAGATGCTGAGAGGGGCGGGACGGAGCGGGACACGCTGAGGTAGGGAGGGGACCTGTTCGCCTGCGCAGAGGGGGCCTGGAGGATCTGGGCTCCGATTCTCGAAGCCCGGCAGCGTAGAGGAGATTGCTTTGGCTCGGCATGAGCGGGTGCGCGGAGGCTGCCGCGGTGGCTGCGACCTTGCCCGGAACAGGGGTCAGAAACCCGGAGGCACCCGGCGTGCGGCCGCCGATGGTGCCCCGTCAAGCATCTTTCTTCCCACCGCCAGTGCCCAACCCATTTGTGCAAGATACACGGATTAGCGCCAGCAGCCGATTCCTGGTGAGAGGGAGGGGCCGAAGAGGGCTCTGGGGGAGGGAGGAGAAGGAAAGGTGGGAAGGGAGAGAGATAAGAAGGGAAGAGTGCTTGGGCCTTGTCCGAAGCCGGTTCTAAGATCAGGAAAGATCTATGATATGATAAGGATGCACATCTGTGACCAAGTGCATGGGGAAAGAGTGGGTATATGATGGTCAATCTGTAACTATCTGAAAGGTGGGTTTATAAAAGGGAGGAGCCTGAAGGGATTTTCATTTATTATTATTATTGTTGTTATTATTTTATCGGGAAAGAGATGTTGAATTGTCCCATGGAGAAGTGGTTGAAGTTTTATGACAGTCGGCCCTGTTTAAAAAGGGTATGTGACTGAGTAAGTTGTTAAAGATATTTAATAGTGACATGGTGAGATTTTGAGGTAGGTTATGAGTCTGCAACAAGGGAAGAATCTTCAAAATTTGAATTTGTATTCCGAAATCTTAATACATGTTTGACACATCGTAGACATTTAATAAACGTTTGTTGATTGAAAAGGAAGGTGGATGTGAATTCAGAAAATAATGGTATTGTCTACATGCCAAAAATATATAGTTACGTATTTGATGAAAATTTCCTTTTCTTTGCTTTTTTTTTTTTTTTTTTTAAACTGCAGCTTTGCACCATTACACACCCTCGACTTCCTCTTTGGTAAATTTGGCGATTCAGGAAAAGATAGGCCTATGTAATTTATGTTCGTAATGTTGGTTCTGCATTCACAAGTGACAGCAATTTTTTCTTTGCTTCCCTTAAATACTATTTGGCACTTTAATTGTTATGTAAAAATCTATATAGTGCCTGAAAATTACACTTGGCAATGAATGACTGTTTTGGTGAAAAATTGCAAGGGTTCAGCTAGGTAGTCATTTCATATTACTTAGAAGTGATGAATCTAAATGGCTGTTGCAGATGAGTTTATAAAAGAAGAAAGAAGACAATGTGGTAATTATTTTTAAAAGTGAGGTTTTGAAAGTTTTTCTCTGAATTTTTAGCTGATAAATTTTTTAAAAGTCCTTTTCACTTTCAATACTTAATGGAAAATATTTGAAAATACAGGGACCATTTTAATATTGTAATATTAGTTCAGGCATAATGACACTGATTTGTTGTTAAATAAGTATCATTTATGTTGTATATATGTTTGACATGAAAATATAGTTTGTAAGGCTTTGAAGAATCAGTTTTCAGGAGCTTGCATGATGGAGAGAGAAAATCTCAAAGATATTAAGCAAAATCCCAAGAATTTATAGCTATTTTTTTTAAAAGCAATTTAGAGCAGGGCATCTTAATCTTTCCCCATGAAAGATGCCCTTTTACCTGAGAAATTTTTATGATATTATGCATATAGTTATATAAAAATAGATACACAAAACATTTTCTGATAATAAATCATAATAAACCATTCAGTTACATAACTCCATATGGAGTCACAACCCTAGTTTAAGAAGCTTTGATATAGAGAACATCAATAAATAACAGTTTGTTTTACTTTTCCATTTATATATGAATACATATATACGTATGTGAAATTTTTGTGAGAATTATATAATCTGCATTGAGGCCATTCTTATTATATTTGATGAAAATTTCCTTTTCTTCATTTTTTTAAAAACTACAGCTAGGATTGGAAAGGAAGAAAAACTATATTCCATGGTAGAGCACATTTTTACCATTGTACAATTGATTGAAAGATAAAGAGAATAACTCTCTGGAAAACTGTTGAGGTCTAGCTTTGGGGTACCTAAATGAAGTTAGGGTTAAGGTCTAGTGGCAGGTTTGGGGTACAGATTTGGGGTGCAAGGGGGTCTAGTAGCAGCGCGAGTTCCCAATAAAAGCATTTATTGGCCCGGAGAGCTAGATTGATAAAAGAGGTTTATTATTAGATAAGCAAAGTTAAAGTATAGGCGAAGGTAGAGATAAGGAGGGCACTGGACAGAGGGTCCAGTGGACAGAGGGTCCTCACATGGTAGCCATGTTTGGAATCTCTGCAAAGAGGGGTTCCCAGCGGGGCCTTTTTATAATAGGAGACTTAGCTCAAGGGGCTTTCGGGTGTAGCCCCAAAGTTGGCTCATATCCGGGTGGGGCTGGGAACAGGTCAGATCTTCTATTGGAATTCAAAGGGACCAGGATTTGTGAGTTAAAGGGCAATTTACATTATTAACTAGGAGAGGGTGGGAATCTAGAAAGGAATCTTTCCCGCATCATAACTATGCATAGCATAAAACAGATATATCTTGTCTTTTCCCTTTATGTGTCATAATTTTTCACCAGCATCCTGAGATGAAGCTTCCTGAGAGAAAGAACTGACTTGCTTGTCTGTATTTATATCCCCAGAACTTAACATTGTCTATCAGTCGGTAAAAATTTATCAAATGCCTACTGTGTGCAAGGTATTGTGTTAGGTACTAGGGATACAAAGTTTAAAGATCATTCTTGCTTTCAAGGAACTCATCCAATGGGATGCTTAGTAAATACTTAATAAATGCATTGTTTATCTTCCTTGAAGGTATTAATTACCATCAAGATAGATATCTAACACTGAGTACAGGTGAGAGGTGAGAGAGGGATTCCTTATATATGACTAGGTCTTCCTAATAATATTGTTCATATATGATATTGTTCTGATTGCAAAAAGCCTTAGGACATCATAAAACCTTCTTGATTGGGATTTATTATCACTCAAAACAACTTAGCCTAACTATACAGAAAAGAAAAGCTAATAGATAGAAAAATTCCATTTTTTGGCCATGATATATATTTATATGAATTATCTCTAGAGCTTACCCAACAGTATGTATATTTTAGATAGAAAATCAAAATGAACAATGAGTTGGGCTCAGAATGGAACAAGAAGCTGGCTTCCTTGTCTTTGAGAAATTGCAAAAAAATGTCCTTTACCCCATTTTCTCCCCTAAACAGAGTCCCTTCTTTTTAATACCTATGTTTTTCTAGTGATTACATATAGCTGTAAATCAAGCACAACATTATGGTTTCTATAGAAATGACATTTTTTGAGCAAGAGAAAGAAAAAAAAGAAGGAAGGAAAGGGAAAAGGAGATGAAGAGATAAATGAAGAGAGGGAGAAAACCCTTGGTGGTGCAGAAAAATGTGCAAGAAAGAGCATTTATTAAGAATTACTGAGCACTGTGTTAAACCCTGTGAATAAGTAATAAAGTCAGTGCTTATTCTCAAGAAACTTTCTAATGAAAAAAGACTGACCAATAAAAGAATGCTAGCAATAGGAAGGGAAAAGGAGGATAGAGGGAAATAGTAGAAGTGTCTTGGAGGCCTGGGCCTCAGCAATAGACAGCAAAATTTTACCAATAAAGCTGGGGAATTTAGGGGCCAATCTAGACCTGGAAGGTTCAAAATTACAGGTTATTTAGTCCAACCCCCTAATTTTACCAATATAAGTGATTTGTCCAAAGTCACAAGTAGTAATCACCAGACATGTGCATCTGAACTCTGATTCCAAAGCCAGTGCTCTTTTGCCTGTCCCAGTCTGAATGAAGATCACCCAAAGGGCAATGAACTGACCGATGGTGGCCACAAACAAATCATGATACATTATGAGCAAGGAATTATACAAAAGAAACAGTGTGAAGTATGACATTAAAGAAATATTATTTAAAAAAAAAGGAACCAGTCACATGCAAAAGAACATGAAAAGAACATGAAAAAAATCTTAAGCATGTTAGGTGGATTCGGGTCATGGACTGGAATTATAAGGATGGAAACCCATGGATGGGTCTGCCATGTTGATGTTATACCCCTATGGAAGAAATCACAGGTCCATTAAGTATTAGAATATATGTGCTTATTTCAGTCCCTGAATCTAAAAGTCAGATAATATTCAAAATGGACTGGCAATATTTGTAATCAGGTTCTTATTACCTCATACTTGGATTATCACAATAGCCTGATGATTGGTTTATCTTTCTTGTTTCATTTTCCACTCGGTTATCAAATTAATCTTCTTCAAACTCAGAATAGAGCATTCAGTAAACTTCAGTGTCTTCTTATCATCTCTAAAAGACTATAAAATCTTCTGTTTGGCATTGAGTCCTTTATCATCTAGTCTCCTCCTACCTTTCTATTACTCTTACTTTTTACTTCCTACCTATATACTCAATGATCCACTGGCATTGGCCTTCTTCCTCTTCTCCAAAAAGATACTCCCTGTCTCCAAACTTTTGGCATTTTGATTGGCTATTCACTAATTCTGGGAATAGTCTCCCTCCCCATCTTCATCTACAAATTTTTCTGGTTTCCAGTCAAAATCCCATCTTCTACAAAAAGTCTTTCTGATAGTGTCTTACCATATTGAACATCTCCAATGTATCTGATGCCTTATTTAGCTTGTTATAGATATGACAATTTTTAAGTGGTCTTCCTTATTAGACTATGAACTCCTTGAAAATAGTGACTGTTTTTGCCTTTCTATCCTTTGCACTTAGCATAGTACCTGACATAGATTAGGTACTTAAATAATTCTTTTTGACTGTCTGACTGGGACTGATTATAATCTACATGTTTGACATACCAGAAAGCCAAGAGATTGAAGCAATCCCATTTTATAAATTATCTTGCACACTAAAACAATTTGAATAAATGAAAGGCAACATTGTTTAGAACTAGATTGCTAAGATTTAGTAGTAGAAGGAAACTTAGAGACCAGCTAATTCATTCTCCTCATTTTACAAATGAGGAATTAAAACCCAGAAAGAAATGTATCCACAATGTGAGAAAGCTCCTCCCTTCCACCAAGTGAACAATTTACTGCAGGACTAGACAAACAGTGGACGATCTAAGATGTCATGGATGAGTGTGACTTGCACCTTTAGATGGAGTACTCACATTGCTGATATCACAAATCTACTGA
Organism: Antechinus flavipes; assembly: GCF_016432865.1. NCBI lineage: Eukaryota > Metazoa > Chordata > Mammalia > Dasyuromorphia > Dasyuridae > Antechinus > Antechinus flavipes. The sequence goes on from NC_067399.1 coordinate 492,084,874, forward strand.
AATAGTTAAGTAACTAGGCATATTTGAATAAATAAATTTTATCATGAAAACATTTCATAGGTTGCTTTCCTGTGTGACTGGAAAATGCACTTAACCTTCCCCCTCCCCCACTCTCAATTTTTTCATTGTGTAAAATGAGAATAATAATATTTATAATACTAACTTTATAGCTATGTTGTGGGGAAAATGCTTTGTTAACTCTAAAGTACTAGGTTGATGTTGAGTATTATTACTATGTATTTAAGAACTTTTTTTCACCTATGTCTCGTATAGAAATAAGCCCTGGCTCTTTTTTCCTGATTAAATTCCTTACTATTTCATCATATAATTAAAAGTGTTTAAGTTTTTATTTTTTCTATAGTGAGGAAAATAAAATTGCAAGGCAATGGAAACATAGGAAGAGATATAATACAGCTTGGTGCTTTGACTGACTGTTCCTGTGTTCCTAAAGGGAAGTTTAGGAAATATTTGCTCTTGAGATTTTTCAATGTTTTATTGATCTCCAGTTGCATTACTCCTATGCACTATTATTTATCACAGGAGCTTTTGTACTTCCAGCTCATGTGATTTAAGCTCTACTCTCAAATCACAGTTCAGTATCTATCATTTCCTGTCTTCTAATGAAGGATCTTTTGTGACTAAGATTTATTTCTGCTGTGTATGGAATTGAGCTCCTTGGTAGCTTGCAGTATTAGTCAAACTGTCCTTATGATGCATGATACTTAGCTGCTTTAGTTAAAATCATATTTTGCTACATCTTTACTAAATCCCTTTGGATAATGATGGTCTTTGACAGACTCATATCGTATTCAATTTCACTCATTGAGAATATCATTATAGCTGTTGTGTGGATTAATTATGAGGTGCTTGTCAAGTGGGGCAAAAGGAAGGAATTTAATAATGAAGTACATAAACTAATATGACTTTGAGGTGTATGTCCAACTGATCATTGGGCTAAAGAGTTGTGCGAATAGGTAGAAGTTGCTATTGAGTGTTTATGGGATATTTGAGATAGTATAAACAACTAAATATGGTTTGGGTATGCTTTAGGTAAAGACAGCACAAAAACTATGTAAAATCTGAAAGCTTATAAGCAAGAACTTTACAAGGATGCAAAGCCATGCATTTAGGTATATATTATAGTAATTAATATAGTAATTATACAGAAGAGTGGCAATATGATAGTTGGTGGAAAGTTGTCTCAGCTAATATCTTACACCATATTCCATAAAAATATCCAAAATGGAAATAAAACTTGAAAATTAAAGATCATGCCATTAAAAAAAAATACAAGAGAAACTTTATATACTTTTTCATAGCTATGAATAGAGCATAACTACTTAATTAAATAAGATATTGAAGTAGTTAAGGAAGATAAAATAGATACTTTTGATGATATGAAATTCAAAAGTTTTGCTGACACAAAATTAATATACCTAGGATAAGGTAGGGCAGCTGGGTGCTGCAGTAGATAGAGTGATAAGCCTGGAGTTCAGAAGACCTGAGCTCCAGAAAACCAGGCTGTAGATACTTAACATTAACATTTTGACACTGGGCAAGTCACTGTTTACCTCAATTTCTTCTTTTGTAAAATGAATTGGAGAAGGAAATGCCAAACCCCTAGGGGTCACAAAAATTTAAACCTGACTGAAACAACTAAACAACAACAACAAAGGATAAGAGAAATGGTTGAATGGGAAAAAAAAATCTTTGTAGCAGATTCCTCATATAAGACTTTAGTTTTACAAGATATAAGCTAATGTATATAAAAGACCAAAAGTCTTTCCTCAAGTGATAAACAGTCAAAGGATATGAACAGATAGTTCTCATAAGAATTGAAAATTACCTGTGTGAAAAAAATTCTAAATTTTTAATAAGAGGAATACAAATTAAAACAATACTAAGGTTTCAACTTGCATCTAGCAAGATAGCAAAAATTATCCCCTAAATGGGAATAGTCACTATTAGTGTGTGTTTGTGTGTGTGTGTGTGTGTATGCATAGATAGACACATTAATACATGGTTGGCAGATTGGAATGGTAAACATATTCTCCAAAGAGTTCGGTGACAAAGAGAAAGGCTTCATATTTAATATAATATTTATACAAGCACTTTGTAAGATATCAAGGAATTGGAAACTAGATTCCTGTCATTTGCAGAATGACTAAACAAATTGTGAAATGTAATGGCACATTAATGTATTGTAAGAAATAACAAATATGATGAATGCAGAAAGGGATGGAAAGACATAAAAAGAAAAAATGTATGAACTGATGCAAAATGTGATAATCAGAGTCAAAAAAAAAAGCCAATATACCCAGTGACCATGGCAATGTAAATGGAAACATCAAGGACCTCAAAACAACAACAAAAAAACGAATAGTATAAAATTACAAAAAAAAAGTTGGCCCACAAAGAAGACATATGAGAAGATATCTCTCCATATTCCTTAAATTTAGAGGGTCTATATATAACTTTGCCTGGGATGTCATTTTTAATGTATTTATTAATGTTGCTGATTTTTTTTCTTGCCCCTGCCACCCAGTTATATAGCAGAAGATCTGGCCCCAAGGAAGGTGGTAGAAGAATGTAAAAAGAAACAGAGAACATGTAAAAGTAAAAGATATTAACAAAAATCTATTTTAAAAGAATAAACAAAATGTTCTTAGGCCAAGAAAACCTCAATTCAAGTCTTTTACATATTAACCCTATCACCCTGAACAAGTCAATTAATTTCTTAGTGCCCCAGGCATCCCTAAAATTGTAATTTGGGAAACAATATTAATCTTCTTTAGGAGATCGAGTTTTCTCTTTAAAGTTCTTATACTGCAAAATAGATTACATATAAATAATTTCAAATTATAGCAGTTCTCTCTAAGACAATAGTCATTTCATATTTCTGTTTTAAAGAATGATTTAATGAGCTTTGCTATCAAAAATAATTTCCATTTATCCATCATTATCATCTTTAATTTTCAGATTCTCCTTTTGGGAAGTATTTTGCTTCCAATCCGTGCCATATGCGTTGCATTAATATTGATAATGGCTTGGCCATTTGCTGCAGTTGCTACAGTAGGCTTACCAGAAAAATTGACACATCCAGTCATAGGTTGGAGGAGGTAAGCAATACTTATGATTAAACACTGAGTGTTTGAGGATAAAGAAAAATCTGTCTAAGCCCAGTAAGTATGCCAGCAAGGCCTGAGTTCAAAACCAGCATCAGATATTTACTAGCTGTATGATCCTAAGCTAATCACTTAACCTTAGTCTGTCTCAGTTTCCTCAAATTTAAAATGGGATTAATAATAACATCTACTTCCCAAGGTTGATGTGAAGATCAAATAAAATTATATTTGTGAAGTATTTAGCACAGTGCCTGGCACATGATAGGCAGTATATAAATGGTAGCTATCTTCATCATCATCATCACCACCTTTATCATTATTTTATGTTTGCAAAAAGTTAGGGGCAGCTAGGTGGCGCAGTGCATAGAGCACCAGCCCTGAAGTCAGGAGGACCTAAGTTCAAATCTGGCCTCAGACACTTAGCATGTCCTAGCTGTGTGACCCTGGGCAAGTCATTTAATCTTGATTACCTCAGTAAAAAAAAAAAAAAGAAAAGAAATTAACCTAGCCTTATTTCACTGTAACAGTACAAGTCTTATTAAACACTGCACAGCTATCTATTTTTGTATTAAATATCCCAATATAATATAGTAAAATGTTATGTTGTATAAAATTTTGCCAAAACATGATATTGGTTCTGAAAAATATTCAATTAGCATATACAATAATATTTTATTATTACCATGAATCCTAACTTTCTTGTATGTTTTCTTAGTTTTCTAACTTGCCTTAGTTTCTCTCCCAAAGCCTCACTCTTTTCATTTTTCTTCCTATGTGAGTTTTTGCCCTGGTTTTATAGAGTCAGATAACTATATTTTTAGAATGATGTGTCATCTGGGGAGGAGAAGAAAATTATGCTTACATTTTTTTCCCAGCTCTGTACTTTTTTGCTAGATGATCCTTCTAGTTAATAAATTTTAAAAGACTATAATAAATAGCAAGTGTGACAAAAAAAGTAATCATTTTGATTTTTAAAAAATTAAACAAAGCAGAATTAATTCATACATATAAACAATATATTTTTATTTTAAAGTAATGATATCATTGATCAAACATTTTAAGCTTTAAAATTATGATTCTATGATTTTTTGGAACTTCTCCTTTGATGATCTAGTCAGAATCTATGGTACATTCTTTTGAATATCCTCAGTAGTTCAAGTCTTGATGGAGAATTTTTTTTCTTAGGATAGATCTGATTTTTGGAAACTGCAACACATCTTTTAAAGTCAGTTCATCTATTTACCAGAAATGAGTTGTGTCTCTAAAGTTGTTAATAGAACTGATTTTTTCAAAAAAATATAAAAAGTATATCATAACTTAGATTTAGAACAACAAAAAAGTATTTTCTTAAATACTTGCAGATAGTGGTACACAACATTAATCAAACCATTTTAAGAGCTCTTACTTGGGCATGACTTTCAGAGGTATTTTAGAAAGGAGCCCCGCAAGAAACCCGTGTTGTTATTCTGTAGTCACACTTTTTTTATTTTTGCAAGTTTTAGACAGTTGCCTATAGGGCACTAAGAGGTTAAATGACTTACCTAAGGTTACTGAAAGCAACTGTATAAGGCCATTAAATTGCAGAGAAGGTGCTGATTAACACTGGTAGAGAAAAATCTCACAAATTCCCAGTGAAATTCAGATCCAATACTGACTCCTATTTTTGATATATTATGATGCTTTGAATTTCTTACTACACTTGAAAATGAAAGTCATTCTGCTACTGTCATCACCCAAAAGAACTAATTATATTCTCTGTGCATTTATTTTTTCAAAGGACACTAACTCACCCAGCTCTGAAGTTTCTAGGCCGTGCTATGTTCTTTTCAATGGGATTTATGGTTAGAGTGAAAGGAAAAATAGCAAGCCCTATCGAAGCACCAATTTTTATTGTAGCTCCTCACTCTACCTTCTTTGATGGAATTGCTTGTGTTGTTGCTGGGTTACCTTCTATTGTGTCAAGAACTGAGAATGCATATGTCCCACTGATTGGCAGTAAGTATTTGTAGCTAATACATGTGACTTTTGTTTTTATGCTAAATTAAAAAAAAATTTAAAAGCATTATATTATTTGTTGACTAACTTTTTAATCAAAAAGATTATTTTAGGAATATTGTTTTTGAAAATGATATTTATCTGTTGTACCTACTGTATTGTACAACACTTAAATCTGATGTAGCTAATATATATACTAAAGATATTATTGTGTCTTTTTGTAATTAGAACTCTTGATTTATCATGTTGAATTAAATATTTTTCAAAACAAGTCCAATTCAAAAGCCATATCCTATTGCCGTACATAGTGTATTTTTAAATGAATTCAATGAATGGAATGAGATAGAGATTAGTGACTCAAGAGATATATGAAATCTTTTCTTAATGTTTATGCTTTCTTCATTAATTGCTTACAAAAGCCTCCATGAAGGACCAGTAGGTATTTTTAAAAATGATGACATGAACTGAAAAAAAAATGCTTCCTGCCATAAAATATAATAATGAAGCCAGTGAAATGTTTTTTCCCACAAGGAGCTTTGGTTTCTCCCTAAGGTACTTGTCTCTGAGTAACTTCTTTCTGTTTTCATCTCCTGTTGTTACGTAGTTTGCTCTGGAGGAGTAAAGTTGGTGCTTCCTGCTTTGTCATATGTGTAATAAAGATATTTGTTTTCTTTGTGATATGGTAGACAAGAAGGCTGATTTGATTGTCGGGTAGATATACGTTCAGGTCTATACTCTGAAGTATCCTGGCTGTGTGACCAAGAGCAGATCACTTAACTTATAAATTGCAGAGAAGGTACTGATCTAAATGGGTATAAATGCTCCCTATTTTTAAAAATAAATTTCTGTGCTTCACTAGATCCATCTTTGTCTGATGGAATTATTTCTGTAAAAGTTTAAATGAAATATCTTATGTAAATCCACATTTTTCACATATCAAATCTTAATAGTGATAGTTTATAGTAGTATCTTTAGTGTTTAATTTAAATTTAGTATTAAATAAGAAACTGTCACTGTGTATGGTTATAAAATGTTATATTTGCTACCTTTTATGTTCTTTATCCTTTCTCTCAAGCCAATAGATGAAATATAATTTTATGCTTAAATATATATTTTGCTCTTAGAAATGGAACTTGAATTCCTTGAATTGGAAAGCTTCTTTGCCACTACTGCCCCCTCTTTCCAAAAAGGAAAAAAACTTTATTTTTTGATAGGTTGATGTAAGCAATGTTTATGTTTTTGTTGTTGGCTTGAAATATTTGTCATTTAGATTAATGCTTGTTAACCAAGCATATTATCTGTGGTTTTTTACTTGTTTTAAAAGGAGTTTTACGAGCTATTCAGCCAGTACTAGTATCCCGAGTAGACCCTGATTCTCGAAAGACCACAATAAATGAAATAAGAAAGAGAGCCACTTCAAGAGGTGAATGGCCACAGGTAAAAACATATTTACTTCTCTTCAGGATCTGTCTTTTATGAGTTTGTAGATTTATTAATTTATGTATTAGTTTTCATTTATGAATACTTAATGTATTTACAGGATTTTCAAAAAGTATTATTAATTTTTAAAATATTACTATTACTTTCTACTGACTTCCCCATCAAAAAGCAAACAAAAAATAGAATTCTCATTTGTTAAAAAAAATAAGTTTAGTTAAACAAAAGTTCTATTTGAAAATGTGTGCCTTATTCTTGGCTCTAGATTATTGTTTTCTTTATCATCATTCTTTTGAAGTCATAATTGATGACTATATTTGATTAGAATTCAGAAGTCTTTCAATGGTGTTGTTATCCTATGTTGTCATCAGTGTAGTCAATAGTGACAAACTCAAATAGGAATTAATTCCTTCGGGCTGTATTTACTTGGAAAATCAAAATGAACATTCTCTATGCTGTGTTGTATTTTCATTAACTTATTAATTACATTTTACATTTTAATCTGGTTTGGGCAGCTCTCGTGGCTGCTGGCAGCCAGCTGCCTGAGTTTCACATCTCTTGTAAATTTTCCTCATTCTCCTTACGTTGTTCTCTATCAGTTCATACAAATCTTTGATTTTTTCATATTTATCACTCTCTTTGGGTATAAAATACTCCATTATATTCATATACTACAATTTGTTCAGCCATTCCCCAATAGATGGATGTCTATTGTTTACAATTCTTGTTACCACAAAAATTGCTATCTTTGGAATATATACTTGGTTGTTATATCTCAGGCTGGAGTATGTGTATGTATATATATATATATATATATATATATATATATATATTATATATATATATATGCTAAAAGTACTTTTAAAATCATAATTCCACATTATTTTGTACAATGGATTGATCAGTATAAAGCTGTAGTAATAGTGCATTTGTTTACCTATCTTTCCACAATTCTTTTAGCATTTATCATTTTCACTTTTTATCTTCTGCTGAGCAATGGCATTTAGGTGTTTTAGTGGATAGAACATTTGACCTATCCTCAGGAAGACCTGAGTTCAAATCCAGTCTCAGATACTTACTAACTGTATGACTCTGGGCAAGTTACTTAACTGTTTGCCTTAGTTTCTTCATCTGTAAAATGCAGAAGTAATTGGCAAATCACTCCTGTATCTTTGCCAAGAAAACCTTAAATGGAAGAGTTGGAGATGATGGAAACAACCAAAAATGACAATCAAATGTAATAATGCTTTGATATCACATCAGCATTGTTGGGAATTATTTTTTAATAAGTGGATGATAGTTGTACTTTTTTTCATTTTTCATTTTACTTATTAGGCAGCTAGTTGGTCTGGCAGAAAGAATGCTGGACCTTGAGTCAGGAAGACCTAAGTTCAAGTTCTCCCTCAGTTGCATACTAACTACATAGTTTTGGGCAAAACACTTACCCTCTCTTCATCTCAGTTTTCTCATTTGTAAAATGGAGGTGATAATAACACCTACCTCACCAAGATTGTTCTGAGAATGAAATGAGATCATTTATCGAAAGTGCTTTACAAACTCTAAAACACAATATTGAGTAATGATTAATAATGTAAAGTAGTTTTCCATATATTGTCTTGACTAGTAAAACATTTTATGAGCATTTTAAAATTTAGTAATTGAGAAATATGTGATGAGAGATCAGTACTGTTTCTGAAAGGGAAAACTGAAGCGAATAAACAAAAATTTATTTGACCAAGCTATTATAAAGATAAAAAGAAAACTGGAATACATCCTAATGTTCATTTCGTGTAAGCCTTATTGGAGCACAGCCCAGTGTCTCCGTGTTTTAAATTAAGTTGAATCATCATTATCAACAGTAACAAGCATTTTTGAGTGCCAACTATGTGTAAGGTTAAAAAATCTTGTCATAGTAATCATGTTGAAGATTTCACCATCATTCCTGTGTTTTAGGAGAAAATTGGAAGAAAAATCAGTGAGTTCTAATCAATCTCATGCTTTTTAAAAACATTTTTAGAAAATAAAAGTAGTAACAATTACATAGTAATAAGCTAAATAAAATGCTAATCTATTAATGAAACTGAAATAATAAATATATTCCTTTCTCCCTTAAGTTATTAGTTTTCCCAGAAGGCACCTGCACTAATCGTACCTGTTTGATCACTTTTAAGCCAGGTGAGTAAATGTTAATAATTCATTTTGACAAATAGGTATAAAATTGCCTGTAGGAGTATAGATTTTCAAGCTTGCATGGTTCTTAGTGATCATTTGGCCATCATTTCAAGGACAAGGAAATTGAAAGTCTATAACTTGATCAGCATTATATAGGTAAGTAATAAGTGACAGAGTCAGGATTCAACTAACTAAAAATCTTGAGTGTTTTCTACTATACTATGTTGCTACCTCAACTGATTTGGTGATTCCCCATGAAATAATGAAAACTAATAACTTTGAAAGCCTTTATAATTCTGATCAACACAATGATCAACTACAATTACAGGATGAAGTAGGCTTTCCACCTTAGGACAAAAAGAAGATAGATTCAGAATAAAGTTGGAAATATATTTTGGAGGATTTGTCCAGTGGGGGGGAGGGATTTTTTTTGCTTGTACATTTTATCAATGCGTTTTCCCCCTCTTTCTCTGTGGAATTAAAAGGGGAGAGAATGGGTAGAAAGAAGAGAATTTTTGTTGATTGAAAAAAATTAATTTTAAAAACTTCATGAAGTAACTATTGGGTATTTCTCTGAATATTTCTAGCTAGAAAAAGTTTTCAGACTTTGTAAAGGCACAGAATTTATTATTTTTTACGTCTGGTTCTTATGTTGCTGTTCTCTTCTCCCACTGGAGAAAGTCAGAATCTGGGCCCATAAATGATCATGCAGGGATCTCTATATAAATTCATAAACATGGAGCAATATGGAAAGAAAATCCAACAATTTGACAATTTCCTCAGTTTTGCTGAAATCCCTCTAAATATTCACTTGTTTTCAATAAGACTATGTTGTTGTTTAGTTGTGTCTGATTCTTCATGACCTATAGATTATAGTATGCCAATATTACCCATGAATTTTTATTGTCAAAAATACTGAAGTAGTTTGCAGTTTCTCCTACTCCTCTTCCTCCTCTTCCTCCTCCTTCTTCTTTTTTTTTTTTTTTTGAGGCAATTGGGGTTAAGTGACTTGCCCAGGGTCACACACCTAGGAAGTGTTAAGTGTCTGAAGCTCACTTTGAACTCAGGTATTCCAGACTTCAGGCCCATTGTTTTATCCACTGAATTAACTATTCATTAGCTACCTTATAAGACTATAACATTTATCAAGCTCTTTGGTATTCTATTTATTCACTTTGAGGGAAAACTATGAGGTCCAGCTGAGATTTCAACTACATAAAGAATTTCCTAATAATACAGATGAACCACTGGCCTATTGCTTACCGAGTCTGAGAGAGAGAAAGAGGGTGATAAGGTTAAGTGATTTCTCTGTGATCCACACATCCATAATGTCAGAAGAAGGCATTCTGTTTTTGACTTTGTTCTCTGGTACATCACATTGCTTCTCCACCATTTAAATGGTTTATTCTTTTCTTTGTTTTAACAGTTTTTGTTGATATAAAAGACAAATTGCCAAATTTCTTTGTGGTTTTAGGAGCCTTCATTCCAGGAGTTCCAGTGCAGCCAATACTGCTGAGATATCCAAATAAGTTGGTGAGCACTATAAATTACCAATGGAAGAAATTTCAAACATTTTAAACACTCAGAGTAGATTTTTGTGAGCTTCCCTAATATTTGAGTGGTTATTTGCCACAGATAGTACCAGTATCTCTAGAGTCACATTTTGCTCAACAGTTAGTTTTTAAAAGAGGAAATATATTTCCTTTGGATGATAGGTTCCCATTTGAATTTGGAGATGGGATGATGGGGAATATATAAGGGAATATTGTAGGCTCTGAGGATTAGATTTTTATTTTTAAATCAGAGGTGGTTTTCATCTTTTTGTTCTCTTAGAAGACCCTTAGTATACTTTTAGTTAAATAAAAAAAACCTACTTTCAATTCAGAAACTAGTTTTTCTTTCCTCTCTAGTCCACTGAAAAAAGGATATATTAATTAAATTCCATAAATTAGTGAAAAGTACATCTGATTGTAGGTTTGAATTGATTATGTTTTTATAATCTACATTCCTTCTCAGTATTTTATTTGTATTATCCTTTTTGAGAATTGTTTGAAATTTAATTTTTAATTTGAGCATGAAATTTAGTCATATATAAAATCACTTATTTCCCCCCTTCAAATAAGAGCCAAACATTTGTCAAAATGTCAAAGAATTTTTAGTGTAATTTATTTCCATATGGAAATAGATGATAACCCTTATGTAAATCACCATCATGTTTTTTAAAATTTGAATATTCTTAAACAATACAGTAATGAATTTAAATGCAAATAATTTTGTTTCCCTTCCACTTTAATCCCTCACTAACATTTTGAGTATTCTTTTTGTTTTAGGATACTGTGACCTGGACATGGCAGGGTTATACATTGTAAGTTGTGTATTGTGCTACAAATATCAGTATATATCAATTATTAGGGAAGGGAAAACAGATCTTTTAGGTCACAGAACTCTTCTTGTTCAGTTTGTATATTAGAGATTTGGGATTTTTTTTAGCTGATAAGTGAATGACAGTTCTTGGCAAAAAGTAGCCTTGTATATCAGATAAATCCTTGTGCTCTGGTACCTTGAATGCAAATTCTGAATAGTATCATGATGATCTTTGAAGATTGTCATTTCTGAATAAAGAGCTTGCTAGTTTATTTTTTAACTTGTTTAGTTTTATGTAGAAAAAAAATTCAGTGTAAGAGTTTTGCATTGCTTTGGGTTTAATCAGATTTACTGTGATCAGATAATGCTTCAGTTTTGAATTTACTGTTAGGAGCAGACTAGTCAATGACAACTTTAAATTTCTTAGGCACAGGAAGATAACTATATTATCAGCACTTGGCATAGTGAATATAAATTTATGTTGGATATTTGAAGATTCCAAATTTTGGTTTTGTTCCTAAATTAATAATCCTAAAATAAAATTAATATTTTAAAATGTTAAATGTCAACGGTTCTTTAAAAAAGTATGTCAGAAAAAAAGAGAATTTGTTTTCATTCTTATTAAATTAATTATGAAGTAATTTAAAACATTCTGTCAGTGTTTTTTTTCCTCACAAAGAATTCTTATGTTTAATTCACTGTTATTGAGTTCTGAGCCAGCTTGATGTTTGGTGACAGATATTGGAGGAACATTTATAATTTGAATATATCTTCATGATACATACTTAGTATGCACTATTTTATAACCTGTATGAGTATGTGTTTAACTGACATAATTTTACCTACATGATTAGGTAGGTAATGTTCTTAAATTAAATTAATTATTAACTTTTAATAATTATTATTAAATTAAATTAAATATTAAATTAAATTTAAATTAAAAATTAAATTTAAGCTTTTTAAGAATTTAAGAATTTAGAAATAGATGAGGGAAAAAATAATTTGGCCTTCAATGATAAGATATATATGCACATTGTCATAGAATTCAGTATTGCTGAGTATTTCGTTGTTTCTTCAGTCATAACTTCAATTTGTTGTGATAATCATTTTCTCCAATTTTTTTATATATCCCATTAAAATCATTAAAGGACAGCTAGGGGACAGTGAGTAGAGCTCTGAGGTTGGAATCCAGAAGACTGGAATTAAAATCTGGCATTAGACACTTATTGGTTGTGTGTCCCTGGGCAAGTCACTTAACTTTGTTCCTCAGTATCCTTTTCTATAAAAAAATCTGGAAAAGGAAATGGCAAACCATTCCAGTATCTTTGCCAAAAAAAACAAAATAAAACAAAACAAAAAAAACCCAAAACCCTAAATGAGATCACAAAAAGTCAGACATGACTAGAACAACTAAACAATAAAATATGTAAATTATAGGATATCCAAATGATACATACATATATAATAACCATATTTACCATAGTTTTCAAATAAAAAAAATTAGGATGTCTCATGATCTAGTTAAAAAGTATATATTATTTTCTTAAAATTAAGACTGTTGTAAAAGGTATTGAAAAGACATTGCATTACAGTAATTGGAGAGCTGACCTCAGAGTCAAGATGGTCGGAGTTCAAATATTATCCCCAGACATCTACTGTCTTTGAAATACTGGACAAGACATTTGGTCGTTCATCTTCTTAGTACCTCAGTCAACCAATTATTCTAAGGATAATAGTTGTTATTCTGCTTTATTATAGGAGGATTTGCTACCAAGAATTCCCTATGCTAAAGATATTAAAAATCAATACCTTCCTAAAGTCCCTCCCAAAAGTCATCATACCATAGAGTAGCATAGATATTTATTATAATGTTCTGCTCATATTTCAATTTGGCTGAAACAAACATATTTGTTTGGCTTTAGTTATTATTTTTGCTCATTTCATTTATGTTCTAATTTAGCAAGGAGATAAGTACAAAGCATATGGAAGAATAGAATCAAAGAAAACTTATCTTAAAAGCTGAATTCATTTGACTTCTCTAGGAGAAAAATAATCATTTGTCTATTCTGTATTTTTTAAATATATCACCATTTGTATATTTGCCAGAAAATACAGAAAAAAATTTTTAAAAGAGTAAGTAAAATCATGCTTGGAATCTTCAGAAAGCGAGTGGATGGTAGTGTACCTTGTGAAAATAGTTATATTTCTTGAGGATCTGTTTTTGGATCATTAAGAGTAAAAAGCAATTTCAAAGTAGCGAATGCCCAAAAATTAACAAGCAGAAATGTTAACTTTGAAATCTAAGGAGAGTAATTTTTGAATTCTACATGCTACTGCTTTTTTTTTTTTATTAGCAAACAAAATTAAGTATATTTCCTTGCTAGAAGTGGAAAGATATTTTCAGTTTTATCTGGAAATTATGAGAACTGAAAATTAAATGAATAATTTTTAATGAGACAGAGGGATAAGGATCAGCCTTATGATTTCATCAGCACTGGGAATACCCAGATAAGCAAGCTCCCTTTCCAGTACAGGTTGAATTGGCATTTTCTCTATAATGTATACTCTTAGAGAGTTGCCTCAAACACTTATAGGTTAAAGATTTGCCCAAGATTATAGAGCCATTCATTGTCAGAGGCAGCATTTAAACACATATCCTCCTAGTTCCATGTCAAGTTCTCTATCCAATGTGCCACATGGCCTCTCATATAATTAGATATGGAAGTGGTAAACCTCTTATTCCCTAGCTTCCTTTTTTTGATTTCTGCCTTAAAAAACAAACAAACAAATGCACTTGGCTATTTGGAGTAATATTTTTCACTGTGAGTAATTTTTCATCTCAAAAATATATAATATTTAAAAATATCAACTTGGTCTTTTTTGTTTTGAATAAGCATCTATTACACTACTTTGCACTCTTTAATTGAATCATATACATATATGTATATGTTTATACATATGCTTATATAACCAAATATATACTCTCATATCCATAGATACACATACTGGGTCTCCCTGTCTCACCTAGTGTATAAGTGTTTCCTCTTTAGCTGATATCATTACTGATGGGCTCAGAAGATGGATTTTATTCCATTTCAGATCTGAGTCAATTCATTCCTCTTTAAGCAGCATGGTGGACTCCTGGTCCCTGAGTCTCTGCATACGAGTGCTGGACTTAGTGTGGATACCCAATTGGCAAAACCCATTGCAGTTCAGAATTCTCAAGTTCAAGCATGGATCATGTATTTTTAAAAGACTTATAGATGAATGCTTTTATGAAAAGGTTAAAAAAGAGAGTGAAAAATACCATCTTTAAGGAATTAAGAAATTTGCTAGAAATCTCCTATTTCAGAACCAGTCTTTGAAAGATTTTAATCAATTTTAATGAAAGTCTTAATTTTGTTTTAAAGTAAAGCTTAGAACTTATCAGAATGCTGCTTGATATGCTACAAATGCTTCCTAATGGATATTAGCATTTGTAGCATATCATGCAGCATTCTAATATCCATTAGAAAAGATTAGAAGCTTAGAGTCATATTTAAGAGATCCTTTCTGTCTAATAGATCTTAAAGTGAAATCTTAAATAAATCCTTTTTGGAAAGATTTCAAATTTGAGATATAGTCTGCTGAGCTGTGAGACTTAAAAATATCTCACAATTTTAATTTTTGCTTAGCAAGAATGATCAACTTTCAGCCTGTAAGATGTTATTATGGAGCATTATCAGTAGAAAAGGAATATCTTTGAAAGTCAAATTGTATGTTGTTTGACACTATGGAAATGAAAAGAATAATTAATAACGTTAAATAATTTCTGTATTCTTGTATAAAGATGGCATTGTTTCTTTCCCCCTTCTCCAGCATTCAACTTTGCATGCTTACTTTCAGCCAGCTCTTCACAAAGGTAGAAGTTGAGGTAAGTTAATCAGAATTTAGATGTGAAATTTAGGATGAGGCTTACTGGTTTCCTCCTGGAATTTCCAAATTAAAGGCTCTTAACCTTTTATTTTTTTATGCTATGGACAGGTTTGGTAGTCTGAAGAATCCTCAGAATAATATTTTAAAATGCATAAAATAAAACATATAGAATTACAAAGAAAACTATGTTGAAATACAGTTATCAGAATTACAAAAGAGTTCTTAGATGTCCTGAAATTAAGAATCTATTTTAAGAACCCTTGTTCTAGGACCACAGATTTGGGTGTGTAACTCCTGACTGGTATGAAGTTACGATAGACCTTATACTTTTAAAAGTGGTTCCACCTTTCGATGAATTCTGCATTTAGACACAGGCTATAAGTTCCAATCTTAGAACCCTTCTTAGGAAAGACATTCTGAGTAATAGTAACCTCATTCTTCAATATAATAGGAAATTCAGCTATGCATTTGCATCCCAAGTCACACATAGAAATTGAAGCTACAAATATGTAATATTTTGGAATTTAGTTTATGAGGGAATAATTTTTTTTTGATTGTTAATTTTAGTTTTTGTTCCTTAGCCTTCCAGAAGTAATTCATTATTAACACAGACTGTTTAGGATTGAGCAAATTATAGTTAAAATGGATTTTCAATTGCAAAAGTTTGTATTTAATTTGAGTTAAATGTTTTTAGGTTTATTTAGTTTTGCTTTTTGGTTTGCTTAGAAAAGACACTGTTCTTTTCTTAATTATACTGTGCTTATTATTCCGAGTTTATGTAAGTACTGTTATTATTTTTAAATATTTTTATTATTGTAGATTTTTATTTTTTTCAAACTGAAACAAACACTACAGAATTGTAGAGTTGTCTATACCACAAAGGCAAACCAGACCTTTCTCGGATCCTGATGACATAAACCCAAATAAGGAAAACTCTAGCAAACAGATGGAGGAACAGTCATAGAACCATATTTTACCCTGATATACATAGCAGTGGTCAGCTTTGGATTGCAATAGAAGTATGCAAATTCCTCTTTTCTCTCATTTTAACCACTCTTGCCACATTTCCTCTATGTCACACAGCTATATTGTTTTCCTCTTTGTCTTTGCTTTTTTTTTTTTTTTTTTTTTTTTTTTTTTTTTTTGGTATAACAACATTATTTTAGCCAGACTTGTACTTGGTTAGTTAATATTTTTTGAAGGAAAGTATTTTCATTACTGTTTAACTTCAGAAACAGACTTTTGTTTTCCACCAATCTGACCTGAGTGCAATATGATTTAATGCATCAAAATTGTTCTAAAAGCAGATATATTAAGCAAGATGTTGGAAATTTGAAGACTTCAGTCTTAATGTGTATATTTTAGATTTATGGAATTTAGAATTTTGGTTTTATGAAACTACCTTTCATTCAAGGAGTCCTAGTTATTTTATTGACTTCTGAATGCTTTTAATTCCCCATTGTGCTTAAATATAGCTAAAAAGACCTACATTAAATGCTTATTCAAATTGCTTACTGGTTGTAGTTCATGGCCTTTGCTGAAGCATCCTGTTTTCTGCCTAGACTGAGGCATTCTAATTTAGGTTACTGCACAAATACTTTAGCCTTGCTTGTCTTGGTTTCTTCAGGATTTTTAAAATTTATTTTATCATTTAGTATATTTCAGATATTGTTATTAGATATTGCTAACTAAAAGAAGTAGAATTATCAATCTGCTAATATATCCACATTAAAATTAAAATTTGAGTACTTCATTAAGTTCTTTCTTCATTGCTGCTCATTAGTATGAATCATTAAAAACAGTTGCCCATTTCTATGCAACCTGTTACTGATGATTAATATTTACCCCTGGAATTTTGGAGATATTTCTTTGTTCTATTTTTATTCTTTCCCCCCACAAATTATTTATGTTACTTCCTCAGCACAGTTACGATTTTTTTTCAGCCACAACTCTGTAAAGGCCAGTTGATTATGATCTGCCTTAGTAATGAGTATCCATATCATACTAGATTCTTGTAATATTGAAATATTGTTACTTTTTCACTCTATCTGAAGTCACAGTAAGTTTTTAAAATGAGTATGAAAAGAGGGAGAGGATTTGAATTTTTTTAAATAACTTTTTATTGACAGAACATATGCCTGGGTAGTTTTTTACATTATCCCTTGCACTCACTTCTGTTCCGACTTTTCCCTTCCCTCTCTCTACTCCCTCCCCTAGATGGCAAGCAGTCTTATACATGTTAAATATGTTACAGTATATCCTAGATACAATATATATTTGCAGAACTGAGCAGTTCTCTTGTTGCACAGGGAGAATTGGATTCAGAAGGTAAAAATAACCTGGGAAGAAAAACAAAAATGCAAACAGTTTACACTCATTTCCCAGTGTTCTTTCTTTGGGTGTAGCTGCTTCTATCCAGTACTGATTAATTGTAAGTGAGTTAGATCTTCTCTTTGTCGAAGATATCCACTTCCATCAGACTACATTCTCATACAGTATCATTGTTGAGGTATATAATGATCTCCTGGTTCTGCTCATTTCACTTAGCATCAGTTCATGTATGTCTCTCCAAGCCTCTCTGTATTCATCCTGCTGGTCATTTCTTACAGAACAATAATATTCCATAACATTCATATACCATAATTTACCCAACTATTCTCCAATTGATGGGTATTCATTCATTTTCCAGTGAGAATTTGAATCTTAAAATAAAAAAAAAGAATGTTATTTTTTTTAATTAAACAAAGAAAAAGAAAAAATATATTCTTGTATAAATTTTCTGTATGCATCCTTTCACATTTACTCTGTCTTGAAAACCTAGGATTAGGTATTATAATAATATAGAGCATTTGTATATAGTATTTTAAACTTGATAAAGTACATTACATGCATAGACTCATCTGATCTTTATAATAACTTTGCCAAAGTTATAAAGAAGAAAACTGTCTCAGAGACTGTTAGGACTTGTTCAGTATCTCACAATGGAAGGTGGAATTTGTATTCATAGCTTTCTGATTCCAAGTATAGCACTCTTTCTACTGCTATAATGCCACTCAGATTTTCAGAATTTTGTGAATAGAAAATTATTATCTGTAGTTCAAGTTAACATTGAAGTTATATGTATTAAATATATTTTTATTTATTTTGTTGTTTCCCAATTTTATTCCCAATTTTTAAATATTCATTTAAAAAATTTTGAGTTTCAAATTCTCTTTCCTTCCCACCTCTCTCTTACCTCTTAAGCAATAATTATCACAGTTATCCATGTGAAATCATACAAAACACTTTTCCATATTAGATATGTTGCAAAAGAAAATACAACCCAAAAAGTGCAAGAGAAATTTTTTTTTAATTGCATTTTTCAACTGTTTATCAGCTCTCTCTCTCTGGAGGTGAATAGTATTTTTCATTTTGGGTCCT
Organism: Antechinus flavipes; assembly: GCF_016432865.1. NCBI lineage: Eukaryota > Metazoa > Chordata > Mammalia > Dasyuromorphia > Dasyuridae > Antechinus > Antechinus flavipes. The sequence goes on from NC_067399.1 coordinate 492,103,302, forward strand.
TTGGAATTGTCTTAATTATAATAGCTAAATCTTTAATAGTTGATCACCCTTACAGTAATTGCTATTACTGTCTACAATGTTTCCCTGGTTTTTTGACTTTCTCTTTCACCAGTCCCAAAAAAACCAGATGGTTTTTTTGAAACTATCCCCCTTTCCATTTCTTATAACACAATAGTATTCCATCATAATAATATACCATGACTTGTTTAATCATTCCCCAATTGATGAAAATTCCCTCAATTTCCACTTCTTTGTCATTACAGAAATATCTTTATAAATACTTTTGTACAGCTATATCCCTTTTCTTTGAACTACTTGGGATAAAGCTCTAATAATGGTTTGCTAAGTCAATAGGTATACACAGTTTTAAAGTCCTTTCAATGTAATTCCAAATTGTTTTCCAGAATACTTAGGCCAATTTACAGTTCCACCAACAGTGTATTAGTATTCCAGTTTTATTGCTTCTTCAGCATTTGTCATTTTGCTTTTCTGTCATGTTAGCTAATTTGATAGACATGAAGTGATTTCTTGGGCTTTTTAAAATTTTCATTTCTCTAAATAATAGTGATTTAGTGAATTTTTTCATATGAGTATTGGTAGCTTTTATTCCTTTTTTTTATAAAGATTATTTGTATCTTTTAACCATTTATCAAAAGGGCAATGGCTCTTATTTTTATAAATTTGACTCAGTTCTCTATATATTTGAGAAATGAGATCTTTATCAGAGAAACATGATGTAAATTTTCCCGTTTTTGAAAAAAAAAAGCTTTCCTTCTGATTCCTTCTGATCCTCCCTCTATTAGTTTTGCCTGTGACTGATAATATATTTTTAATTTAATTTAGTAAATATTGAACTTATATTATATGCCTGTCACTATGTGTAGGACAGCTAAATGATTCAGTGGACAGAGTAGTCATGCCTAGTGTCAGAAGACCTGAGTTCAAATCTAGACTCAGACACTAAGTAGCTTTGTGACCCTGGACAAGTCACTTAATTTCTATTTGTCTCAATCTACTTGAGAAGGAAACGAAAAACCACTCCAGTAGCCTTTCCAAGAAAATGCAATGGACAGTATGGTACACAGCGTTACAAAAACTCAGACATGACTGAATGACTTAATAGCAATAATCACTCTGCAAAGTGATATGAGGAATACAAAAGAATTATGTTACCTAATCCTTGTTCTCATGTATTTTTCTACCTTTATCTCCCCCCCCCCCCAATTTTTTAGGCAACAGAACTTAAATTAATTTTTTGTGGCTGTCATTTGCATTGACCATATTCCATACATAGTTGTGTTTGCCATGTGCTTTTATAACTTTTAGTAAAATGCTTCCTTTCTGTCAGTAAGAGTTAATAAACATTTATTAAGTAGCTGGTGTGTTACGGGCACTTTGCTGAGTACTGGACATACAAAGGGGAAAAAAGATAATCCTAGACCCCAAGGAGTTTAGTGTAGTTGGAAATAATTTTGCAAACAAGTTATGTGCAAAATAAATAGGAAAAATCAACAGAGAGAATGTATTAGAATTAAGGATTAGTCAGAAAAGGTTTCCTATAGAAGGTTTTATGGAATTAGACTAGATCATCCCTAAGTTCTCTTACATTGGTTATGAACCTGTTAAGTTAATGGTTCTCAAACATTTTTGCTCACTGCTCAGTATTCTTTAGTGTGAGGAAATCACAGTCCTCTGAATATTTAAGTTGACAATCTTACAACAGACTCGACATGTGACTTTTCTTCAATATGAGGAACATTTTTCTTTAATTCTTTATGAGTTTAAGATCTGATACGTTACATTAGTGAATACTTTTAATAGAAAAGTTTTATGTATTTTGTGATGACTTTAAAATATTTTGTATCCTAGTAAGAAAAATTTATATTAAATCAAACTATTTTACAATTTTACAAAATTTCTTTATCTATAATAACAACATCCACACTTTCTTGGCAGACAGCTCATATCATGGCTTCAAGTTACACAAAGTAAGATAGTTAATAAGAGAACATCTCAAATATTCAATAACTCTCTATTGATTACTCTCTAATTGATTACTGCAGAGGAGAAGCTGTATGTTAAATTAATGCACATATTACTGTGTATAGTTAGCTAGTTTCTATCTTGAGCTCCAGTATCACATCACCAGCTACCCATTGCACATTTAAAAGTGAATGTCCAGAAGGAATCTCAGACTCAACATGTCCAAAATAGATCTTTTCTTCCTTTCCTCTTCTATGCATTGAAATTCTGAGTACTACCAACCTTTTGTTTTTTATACACATGTGTATAAATATACATATGTACATTTATCTACATAAATACATTTATAGAAGAGACAACTCTTCTGATAAAATATCAGCTCCTTGGGAGCAAAAAAATTTCATTTCAGTTTTGTATCCTAATGCCTACATAGCACAGTGTCCAGAACATAGTAAATTCCAAATAAATGTTTGTTGGACATTTTTATTACTTTGCTCATGATAACAAAATTGCCTATGACAAAAAAAAAAGTCATACCTTCCTCCCTCCCGATAACTGAAGATAGAACTTGTTCGCTACTTTCTTGTAATGCATTTTAATGCAAATGCAGTCAAAACACATAGTCTTTAGAGACTATTTTAATTCCAACTTATTATAGGTATTAAAAATGATTTGTATGTATGTATATCCCCATATATACTCATATTTTTCTAAGCAATCGCCTTACAAAGGTTATAGTATATATTTAAAAGTGTGGGTGGTATTCTTAGACATTTTGGGGAGGACATTTCACCACCCAAAGAAACATAAGAACATTTTGTTATTCAAAGTGGGTGTGTTTTTTTTTTTTTTTCAACCAAAACTCAGGAAATTCGGATTTAGGAAAGGGCAGCATTTAATAATGTTTTATTCAATAGGTTCAGAAATATTTGGAAGTCCCAAAAGAGCTAGTTACTTGTAGAAGGCTCAAGTACATGTATAACTCTCTCTGTAGTTCATTTAATTTCCAAGGTACTGAATTGGTTTGTGGCTTTTGGCCTAGACGCTGCCTTTTGGGAGCTCTCCATCACACAAATGTAGAGAAATGTTCTGAAGTCTAGTTTATTTTAGAGTGTGCTCATGAAAAGCATAAGTGATATTATAGCTTAGTAGAAAGAACCTTAGTCAGAATATCAGCAGGCTTAGATTTTATACTTTTCAATGATTTTAACTAGCTTTGCTGTCCTGGGTAACACATTGCCACCCATGGAATATAAAATAAGGGAACTGAACTAGAGTATTATCAATCCCTTTCTGTGCTCTCAAGGAGTTCAGAGCATACCCAATTATGTTTAGCATCATCATAGGTGTGTCTCTTCTCTTGTTGAGAGGGCAGTGATAATTGTTTATGGATTTCTTCCTTCACTTTCCTCTGACTCTTGAAGTAAAAAGAAGAGTATAAGAGAGAAAACTTCATTTTAATCTATTACTCTTTTCCTCTTAATAGAAGGGAGATATTGCTAGCTATACTGTCTCTTAGATATAAAATGTGACATGCATAAAAAATACATTTGACGTATACTTATTGCTAAATGAATGAGAGATAGAAAAGACCCCAAAAGTAGAAGAAAAGGAAGTGCATTGTTTCATAAAAGTAGAGAGAGAAGGAAAATTTAAGACGAGTGTATTAAAAAGTTTACATAGATAAAGGAGAAAGATTGAAAAAATGCCATAAGATTTAGGTATTTAGTTAACCTTGGAGAAAATGTTGGTAGTGTGATGGTGGTACAATCGAAGTTTCAAGGGGTTACCTTCATATTCATATTCAGGGTATGCTGTAGTCAATCCTGCATATACCATTCCAAGAGTATCACCTCTTCGTTATAGTATACTTTTGCTCCCATCAGGTTGTGCTAATCAGCCTCAAACACACACACACACACACACACACACACACACACACACACACACACAACTTATTTGTTTTTGTACCCACACATATGTAACATATATGTATTATATACAAAATAAATAAAAGGAATTTCTTTTGGAGGGGAAAAATACTGGAAACTAAAACAGCCAGATATTGGAGATGGCCCCAGATACAGTGAGAGACCCTCCTCCCCTCACTCCCACCTCTGGCCTTTTTAAGCTATGGTTTTCAAAAGGTCTTAATTTGACAGGAGACCACACCTATTTAGTGATTAAGGCTAGTCATAAACTGAAGCAAAGTATGACCTCTTTCACCTGATCAGAAAAAAAAAAAAAAAAAAAAACCTAAATAAGTAAATCTGGGAGGGGTTTCTGGGTTTCTGGCCAAAAATTGGTGAATCAGACCAATGACTACTTGGGGCTTGGCCTGGAACTCATTGTTGGCCAGTCTATGAGAATCTGAGTGGTTTTGGTTTAAAATATGGTGTTTAAGAAAAAAAAAATCTAGAGAGTAAACCCCGAGATATTTTGGGAGAGGTCAGAGATTCAAAAGGAAAAAAAAGAAAAGTATGATACCCTGTGCAGACAGAGAAAGGGAAGGGAGAGAGGAAAGTGAGAGAACAGAAGGAGAAAGGGAGGTGGGGAAGAAAGAGAAGAAAGAAAAAGAGGAAGGGAGGGAAGAAAGGAGGAAGTTTCCTAACTGACTAGTTCCAGTTGGGTTCCAAGTAGGGTAGCTCTACACACAGAGATTGTTGTTTGTCCTTCATTCTCAAAGAGGACCATGTCATAAGGGAGATGATTCTATGGCATGAAAGTGAATTGAATTTAAGTGAGGGAAGACTCTATAGAAATAAAGGGAATGTTCCTTAAAATGATAAGCATGTAACAGAGATAAGCTACAAGTCTTCCTAGTAATATCAGGGGTGAAGCAAGGATGCCCATTACTTCCATTGTTATTCAATATGTTATTAGAAATAAGTAGTAATAAGAAAAGAAAAAGAAATTGAAGGAATTAGAATAGACAACAAGGAAACAAAACCATTATTCTTTGCAGATGATAAGATGTGTAGGCAATCAACTAAAAACTAACTGAAATAATTAACAACTTGAGTTATGTTATAGGATATAAGATAAAAACACATAAATCACCAACATTTCTTTATATGACTAATAAAGTCCCACAGAAAGAGAAAGAGAAATTCCATTTAAAAATAATTGTAAATAATATAAAATGCTTGGGAGTCTACCTGCCACGACAAACCCAGGAATTATATGAACACAATTATAAAATGCTTTTCATACAAATAAAATCAGATCTAAACAAATAATAGATAAAAAGTCAATTGCTTATGGGTAGGCCAAGTCAATATAATTTTTAAAAAAATGAGAATTCTGCTTTAGCTAATTTACTTAGTGACATATCAATCAAACTAACAAAAAATTATTTGATAGAACTAGAAAAAAGAAAAACAAAATTCAACTTGACAAACAAAAAGTCAAGAATATCAAAGGAATTATTTAAAAAAAAACACAAAGATAGACTAGCAAAACCAGATTTCCAACTATATCATAAAATAGCAATCATCAAAGCTATCTGGTATTGACTAAGAAATAGCATGGTGGATCAATGCAATACAGGTACATAAGACCCAGTGATCAATGATCATAGTAACCTAATGTTGAATAAACCCAAATTTCCCAGTTTTGGGGATAAGAACTCACAATTTGATTAAAATTGCTAAGAAAACTGGAAAACAATAGGACACAAAATAGAAATAGACCAGTCTCATGCAATATACCAAGATAAGGTCAAAATTAGTACATGATTTTGATATATAATGTGACACTATATAAATTAGAAGAGCAAGGAATAGTCCATCTGTCAAGTCTCTGGGGAGGTGAAGAATCGATCAAACAAGAGAATTACAAAATGTAAAACACTCATTTTGTTTATATTAAATTAAAAAGCTTTTGTACAAACAAAACCAATGCAACCAAGATTAGAAGCAAAACAGAAATCTGGAAACAATTTTGACAGCAAATGTCTCTGATAAAAGTCTCATTTCTCAAATATATAGAAACTGAATCAAATTTATAGGAATACAAGCCATTCCCCAATTGACAAATGTTCAAAGGATATGAACAATCAGTTTTTAGATGAAGAAATCAAAGCTATGTATAGGCATATGAAGAAGCACTCTAAATCACTTTTGATTAGAGAAATAGACATTAAAAAAAAAGTCTGTGGTACCATCTCGTGCCTAGCAGAGTCATTAATGACAAAAAAAGCAAAATGATAAATATTGGAGAGGATGTGGAAAAATTGGGACATTATTGCACTTTTGGAGGAGATGTAAACTGATCCAACCATTGTGGAGAGTAATTTGGAATTATGCCCAATTATTATGCATTCTCCTTTATCTAGCAATACCATTATGAGGTCTATATTCCATAGAGATTTTTTTAAAAAAGGGAAAGAGATCCTTACATGTACAAAAATGTTTATAGCAGACCTTTTAAGTTTTAGCAAAATATTAGAAAGGATTGCTGAATATTATAATCAACATTGCCTCATAAAGCATTAGCCCTAGAAGAAGTGACTTCTTTGATTTCCCATTTTTTTTTTTCATTAAGGGTAGCTAAAAATCTTCAGATATTTAACTATAAAATTTATTCATTTTATTCCTTTGAATTCTTTTTAAAAAAATTTCCAAGAGTAAAATGCCATGTTAATATTAAGATAATTAAAATTGCTACATGAGTAAATATTAACTATGCAAATAGGGACCCAGCTAACTCATATTTCACTAATGTACCAGACACTTTATTAGGCAATATTTTCAATGCAAAGTATAACTGACTACATATAAGAAAGAATGCTATATGCCTATTTAATTTATAAGATTGATTTATAATGATTTATTCTAGCATTTGTAAATTCAATTCTTTAGTCATTTAATTTTTTTATCATTTTGTATTGTTAACACATAATTATAGGTAGTTTTCTTGGATTTTAATACTGAGCAATTATAAAAGATTCCAGTTATGTTGAAAAAAAAGAGAAAATATTAGTGTTTTTTGGAAAATACGTACTTGAACAGTTAGTTTGAAGTGAAGTGAGCAAAACCAGGAGAACACTGTACATAATAACAACAACATCGAAAGGATTATCAACTGTGAAAAATTGAGCTACTTTGATTCAGACAATGATCCAAGAAAATTCTAAGGGAACCATAATGAAAAATACTATTCACTGCCAGAGATAAAACAGATAAATTCTGAGTACAGATTAAAGCATATTTATTCTATTTTCTTTTTTTCTCTATGTGTATATATTTTGCAATATATTTAGAATGGAAATATTTTACATGACTTCACATGTATAATTTTTCTTCTTAAGAGGTGGGAAGAAGAGAGAAAGTTTAGAATTCCAAATTTTAAATAAATGAGTATTAAATTTTTTTACATATAATTGGGAAATACTTAACAAAATAAAAATATTTTAGAAAGAAAAAAGCTAGTTTTTTTGAAGTTAAGAAGGGACCCCAAAAGATTGGGGGTCACAGACAGGTGTCACAAGGTATCTCAAAAAATTTTGCAGGAGCAGGTAGATGGTGCAGTGTATAGAACACCAGCTTGAAAATCAGGAGTATCTGAGTTCAAATCTGACCTCAGATACGTAACACTTCCTAGTTCTGTGACCCTGGGTAAGTCACTTCACCCCAATTGCCACAGCAAAAGGAAAAAAAAAGAGAATTTGCAAGCTTTAACCCACCCCCAAATTAAAAGGCAAAATTTATTGTAAATTGTAACACCACTGGAGTGGTCTAAATTCCAAGAGAATTTAGCAAAGAAACAGAAGCAAAGAAACACATTTATCTAGTTCTTCATGTTATTGATATGCTAATTTTATGACCCAGAGGTAGGATCAAGAAGTGATCTCTGTAATTTGGTTATCACTGACCAAAAGACAATAATGTTTATTGACAGACAGATTGTTAGAATAATAGGATTCTCAGGGAGTGGGAGACCTCAAGATCAGAGATTCCAAAGCCAGAAGATTTAAAATTACTACTTATTGTTGGAACAGAAGCACCCTAAGGTGCTTAAAATTTTTGCTGTCTCTCCTAGAAGCTATATTTTGCTATTTGGGAGATTTGGAGACCTCTAGTGGATTAATTTATAGAAAGATGACAAAATGTGAGCTGAAAACAATCTTGGAGTCTATATTTATTAAGAGAATAATAGAAAAGAATAATGAATATAACCTTTATGCTTCAATAACAGCAAAAAAAAAAAAAAAAAGTCTGTCTTTTACCCTCTCATATGGTGGTATGTGGAATTAACTGAGTGAAGACCTCTCATGGGAATACAGCTTTAAACCATACCTTAATTGTGACTTGAGACTTTATAATAACCAGTAGAGCTATAGCAAAATTCATTGTCTTGAATGAACATTCCCCTCCTATTTCCCACCATCTCTTATTTTGTATTAAAATACTTCTTTTAAAGGTAATTATGGCTTTGAATTCTTTTATCCCAGAATATCTGCTTTACGAATCTCAAGTGAAGTAAAGTTTAAAAAATGTATGCTTCAGTCTATATTCAGACACAATCAATTCTTTCTCTGGGCATGTATAGCATTTTTCATCATAAGTCCTTTAACGTTGTCTTGGATCATTATAGCTGAGGACAGCAAAATCATTATTGCTGTTGCCTTTGACACAGTACATTTCCCTTTTGAGTTCATGAAAATCTTTCCAGTTTTGTTTTTTTGTTTTTTCTGAGAGCATCCTACTCATAATTTTTATAGTACAATGGTATTCCATCATAATATACTATAATTTATTCAGGCACTCCCCAGTTGCATGGGTATCCTCTCAGTTTTGAATTCTTTGCCCTCCCAAAAGAGCTTCTATAAATATTTTTGTACATATAAGTCCTTTCCTATTTTATCCCTTTCGAGATACATGCCTATAGTAGTGGTATTGTAAGTCAAAGGGATTTTTTTTAGCCTTTTGGGCATAGTTCCAAATTGCTCTCCAGAATGGTTGAATCAGTTCACAATTCCATCAATAATGCATTAATATTTCATTTTCCCCATATTTTCTCCAACATTTCTCATTGTCTTTTTTCTGGCCATTAGCCAATTTAATAGGTTGAGGTAGCATCTTAGAACTGTTTTAATTTGCATTTTTCTAACCAATAGTGAGTCAGAGTGTTTTTTTTTTTAAAATATGGCTATAAATAGCTTTGATTATTTCTTTTTTTAAAAAAATAATAGCTTTATATTTTCAAAATATATGCAGATAGTTTTCAACATTCACCCTTGCAAAACTTTGTGTTTCAATTTTTTTCTCCCTGTTTCCCCTTACTCTCTTCCCTAAACAGCAAGTAATCCAATATATGTTAAACGTGCAATTCTTCTATACATATTTCCACAATTATCATATTGCACAAGAAAATATATTCTAAAATGAAAAAAAATGAGAAAGAAAACAAAAAACATAGCTTTGATCATTTCATTTAAAACTGTTCATGTCTTTTGAACGTTTATCATTGGGGGAATGGCTCTTATTTTTTATGAATATGACTAAGTTCACTATATGTTTGAAAAATGAAGACTTTATCAGAGAAACTATCTTCAAAATTCTTTTCAAAATTACCATTACTAAGTGTATTTTCCCCCTCCCAGCCTCATTTATTCTATTCTTTCTTTCCTTTCATTCTATCCTTCCTCAAAAATGTTTTGCTTTAGACTACTCCCTCCCTCAATCTGCCCTCTCTTCTATGGTCCTCTCCTATTCTCTTCTCCTTCTACTTTCCTGCAGGGTAATCTAGATTTCTATACTCAATGAGTGTGTTATGCCTTCTTTCAGCCATTTCTGATGAGAATAGCACTTTGTAAATCTTAAAGCACTATATAATTGCCGGCAATATGGCAGCAAAATCTGGCTATTCAATATTAAAGAAAATACAATTCATTATAATTTAATGGACTTGGAATCAAGAGCTGAGGTGTAGTCCTGGACCTGTCATTAACTACCTCTTTGATCTTAAATAAATCATGGCCCCTCTTTGGACCTCAGTTTCCTTATCAGTAAAATGAAGGGGTGGATAATGTATTTCCCAAGGTGCCTTCTGACTTTATCTTCCTCTGACTCTGGAAAACCATATAAATAAAAATAATGACAGTTTAAATGAAAAACTAAAACCTATCTTTTTCCTAATACCAATGATTTCCTTTTGGTCCTTTCCCAGAGAAGTCATCTGTTCCATTCTCCTTTCTTCATAGAGCCAGAAGAGGAAGGGTGAGCATATTCTTTGCTCCCCAATATTCCTCCAAATCAGAGGTTATTTAGACTTATTTTGTACTTAGAGCCTAGTGTTTGGCAGTCTGTGAAGCCTGTGTACTTCTCAGATAATGTTTTAGGTACATAAAATAATTTTTAAAAAATATAAGGTCACAAAGAAACCCAATTCTATCGAAATATAACCATTAAAACAAAAAAATCCATTGACCATAGTTTAAGAGCTCCTGCTTTTAAAAATTGTTTAAATCTTTTAGAAGTCTATATTATCCATTTACATAGCTTTTCCCTCATGTTTATCACCACTGCCTGCTGTCATATTAGGTAGTCTCCCATTTTTCTCAAATATGTTAGCCTCTACTCAGTCTTCCTTTTTTCCTTTTTACCTCAACTGCTGCCATCATATACATTGGCTTTAAGATAATTTTTTAAAAAGGCCACATTTATATTCCATTTGACACTTAAAAGCCTGTTTCTTGACTCATTCGGTTGTTCTTTCTATTAAAGCTTAGTCACTGATTTATTGATACTTCTCTTATCATCCTTTCAACATAGGATCTCCACCTTCACAACATATCATCCATTCACTAGCACGCCATTCAATAGACGTAATCAGTTGGAATTGATCTTGCACTATTAAACTTATGCTTTAAAAAAAAAATCCCAGGCTGACTTCCTTCATTCAATAATTATTCCATAATTGCCAGAAAATTGCTAGTAAATGTTTTTTGAATCAATGAGTAGAAAGTATAGAATGTGAGAAAATAAATGTTAAAAAAGAAACTTAAATGATGCAAGTAATGTTTCCAGCTAGATGGAGTTGAAAGACTGGACTGAAAGAAATGAGCAGATACTGAGAAGCTAAGATAATTTTGACAATGATTCTTAACCTATGTGATTTTCCTTATTGAAATTTGTCTTCCAGTTTATGCCTGTTCATGTTCCCAATGATGAAGAAAAAAGCGATCCTGTTCTTTTTGCCACTCATGTCCGGAACATTATGGCAAAGTAAGTGTCCATGCAAAGCTTGAGGACACAAGGAGAAAGTAGATAGATAGATAGATAGATAGATAGATAGATACTATATACATATAGAGATAGATACATACATATACATATCCACACTTACATACCCTAGCCACCCACACCCACCCACCCATACATAGAACAACATGCATAGATATATCTATATACATAGTATTTTTTTCAGATGGTCCCTTATGCTTCATAATCCTTATAAAGAAGATTAAAATAAGTTATTCTACATTTCCCTTGCATGTTCATTAGTCTTTGTCATACCTTTCAGTGTCCCAAGGATAATAACTGATTATATCATCAGGAGCCTATAAAATTTCAATAATAGTTCTGTAGGGTCAGGGATATGTTGATAGATGTTTAACAACTAACTCTACAGGGAAAAAAAAGCATGCAGGATACACTTTTAAGCTTGATCTACATTATTTACATTTTATCTGTCGCTTTCTTAAGTCTAGAAAATCAATAAAATAATAAATCAAGCTCTAATTCTAGCATTTGCTAATTTCTGACATATAAATGCTCACACTGAAAATGTAATAATTAAAATTTGCTGTATTACACCACTTACCACTTGCATGGGGTGGACATCAAGTGAGCTATTTTTCAAGATAGTGTGTTTTGTGATCATTTGAGAATAATCTTTTTAGATGATCTGAGAATATATTCATTTTATTTTAGGAAGTCTAGGAGAGATGTTACATTAGTTTGAACTATAAAACTAAAGAGATGAAAGTCTGAGAATCATGCATAACTTCAGCAATTGGAAATTATAATGAACAAATGTATCCTTTCAGTTAAAAGAGAGAATAGCTAACATTTAAAAGGGGCTTTAAGAGTTGCAAAGCACTTGGTTTATTATTTCACTAGATCCCATTTCATAGCCTAAAATGTCCACTGGAATAATTTCAGTTCTGATCATTCAATCAAGAGTAGGATTATTTGGATACTATATTACATAAAGAAGAAAATCCCACATTGCACTTGTATGTTATCTCATTTAATTTTCACAACACCTCTGTAAAGTAGGTACTATTGTTGTCACTGTCTTACACTTAAGGAAAAGACTGAGAGAAGTTAAGTGACTTGATAAGAATCACAGTCAGTACTTGTCTAAAGCAGCATTTTAGTTGGTCTTCCTAATAAGGCTGGCATCAATTACTGAACCACATAGCTTCCTTCATAAGAAAAAAGTGGAAAAAACTTTTGCACAAATATCTTTGATAAAAGTTTGCTAGCCAGATATAAAGGTAATTTAAACAATTATATAAGACCAACAACTAATAGAAAAGTAAATAAAATAAAAACAAAATAAAATAAAAATAAAAACCAGACAGTTTTCAGAGAAGGAATGGAAACTTCCAACAAGTCAAAATTTTTAAAAAGTTGCAAATTTCTAATAGAAAAAATTCAAATTATTAAAACTTAGTGGGTCTCTTTCACATCCTTCTAACTAGCAAAGATATTAAAAGATGGAAAAAGTAAATGTTGGAGGGGCTACAGGAAGACTGGTACACTAATTTTATGTTTAGTGGAACAGTGCAGTAGCACAATCAGTGGAAAATTTTGAGTTTTCCTGAAATTCCCAGATTTGGATTAATTACAATATTTGATCTTGGTCCCAGAGAAAAGACAATGAACCATTTAACTCTTCCTGCTCTTGATAGCTGGATTATGAATACAGAATATGGACATGAGTCAGATAAAGTCCTTTGGTCAATTAGTTTTGCTTAATGTTTTCTATGTTACAAAAATGTTCATTGGTAATTAGTAATTATGGATATAAACAGTAAGTATTGTGTAAAAAGTGCATCAATAAAGCAAAAAAAAATGTAGGTATTATAAGATAAAGAAAAAGGTAAGAAAATAATGGGGGGGGTATTTTTGTGTTTAGCTGAAACCATACCTCATCAATCTGTAGATAATAAAAATATTATTTTGGCTAGAGAGAGAGTAGAGGAAAATTGTATAAATATTTGGCAAATATTTCTCATAGTAGTTTTGTTAACTAGTATACATATTATAATTATACTTTAAAAACCCACCACCTTCTATCTTAGTTCTGTGTTTCAAAACATTTTTCCATGAGTTTTTTCTCTTGTCTCTTCATACTAACTTTATGCTCAGAACTAAAGAAAAAAAAATTAGTTAGAATCTACATCAAATGGGTACACTTAAAAATTATTAATAAAAGTGATTTTTTTCACGTTTGCGATAAGAATATAGAGGCTCATGCCTTATATTTCTTTTTTTTTTCCTATCCACATTTTACAAGTAAGTTTTTTTCCCTTTTATTTTAGGTTAATTTATCATTTCAATTTATTATCCTTTCTCTAGAGTACTTGTTCATGGTATTATGTTTGTAAACTTTTTCATGCTATTTGAATTTTAAAATAATTTTTATTAAGTATTATAAATTTGGTATCAAACATCAATGCAACTAATTTAACTTGCTTAGCATCTTTTTTAAACTTTTAAATTAATTGATTACATTATAAGAGGCAGTATGACATGGTGTTAGAGTATGAAGGTTAGAGTATGAATACTCTTAATTTAAGTCCAGATTCAGACGTATTGGCTATGATCCTGGTCTTCAAATTAATCCTCCAAAATAGGAAGGGCAGGTAACATTATTCCTATTTTACAGATGAGCAATCTAACATCCTCAGGGATAAAGTGGCTTTCTCAGTCACTCTGCTGAATAGCATTAGAGTTGTGATGGAAATAACTCACATCCCTTGATTTCCAGTTTTGTGTTTCAATCATTTGTGCTCTAAAAAATAAATAAATAAAATTTAAAAATGCCCACTCTGTTATATAGACACAACCATGTAGAGATTAAATACATTTTTAAAAAAGTTCAATGATTAAGTAGTTAAAATTGGGCTCTTTGGCAGAAAAACAAAACAAAACAAAACAGAGCTATCATTATAAATAATAATAAGTACTGTTGTTACCTGATCAGTTCAAGCTTAGTAAAAAAATAAAAATCATCATTTGAGAAATCATTTGAAAATCAATGTTTTACTTTTTCTTTAGTGCTTTAGGAGTACCTGTTACTGACCATACTTATGAAGATTGCAGATTGATGATTTCAGCTGGACAACTTACATTACCTATGGAAGCTGGTTTGGTGGAATTTACTAAAATTAGTCAGAAATTGAAGTAAGTACATATTAAGTTGAATACTGTGTTTTCATCATATATGTTTCTATTAAAGTTATAAAGACTTCTCTTTTGGTTATTCAGTTTTCCTATTTGGAGTTCTAAAGCTGACTTACATTGGCCTAGTGATGCCAAGTCTTCATATCATCTACTTTTTCTCTGGTAATTAGCCTTGTGAGCAATCTAAAAATAGTAGGTCTGCATAAACACAATTCCATTGTTACTATTAGAAGTAATTTCTTGGCATATGTACATATTTTTAATGATGGATCATGTGCAGGAGAGTGCATCAAGATGATAGAATAGTCCTACAGAACTTGTTGATTTGTTTTAACATTAAGTAATTCATGATAACCAGAAACTTTATAGGATCATTCAGCCTTACTGCATCATTTCAATAATGTCTGATTCTTCATGATTCCCTTTTGGGTTTTCTTGACAGATACTGGATTAGTTGGCTCTTTCTTTCTCCAGCTTATTTAAAGATGAGGAAACTGAGGCACACAGGGGTTAAATAACTTGCCCATAGTCACATAGCTAGTAAGTGTCTGAGACCAGAGTTGAACTTAGGAAAATTAGTCGTCCTGACTCTAGGTCCAACACTCTATTGATTGTGCCATATAGCTACTCATTATTCAGTTCTAATAACTCATATTCCAGATGAAAATACAGTTTGCATGTAGCAGTTTGTATAAGGTTATCCTTTGAGTCAATGAACTCAAGTCTGCTGATTCATAGATTCTTTGCACCATACCATATTGTATTCTGATCATCACTTTTTTTAAATATACTTACTGTGAAACATTTTTGTAACAGGCCCAAAGATAATCTATTTCTTTGAGTCTTATTGTCTAAAAAAAGATGAGAGACATGTCAGTGCAAACACCTCTTTAAGGTATTGAGTGCAAGTCTAAGTCTTAGAGAGTTTCAAACTGAACCATTTAGTTTGAGGAACATAATTGCTGAGTCCTCACTTTCTTATGGTTTATATTATATGTAATGGTCATAATTTGTTCTTTTGTTTCAATCATTTCAGATTTTTTGTTACTACATTTGTTTTTTTTTTTTTTTGTTTTTTTTTAACAAAGATATAGGAATAGGAATATCCTATATATAGCCATTATATATAATATGTGTGTGTATACGTATATATTCATATACATATGAATGTATATGAGAGAGAGACAGAGAGAAAGAGACAGACAGACAGACAGAGACAGACAGAGAAAAAGAGAGAGAGAGAGAGGAAGACTTGCAAAGATGAGTCTTCCTGACTTCAGTCCTGGCAGTCTACCCACTGTGCTGCCTAGGATTCCCAGTCTCCTGGAAAAAAAAAAGCAAACTAAAAAAACTGAGTTGAATTTCCAAAACTATAATTGGTTATGATATCAGAGTTCAATATTAGGATATATTGATTTTACAGCATTTTTCCCATATGAGAAATAAAATCATTTGATTGATTGTTTTTACATTGACATTCATAATGTTTCTGTAACTTTAGAAAGTTCAGATAGAGAAATCTGATATAGAAGAAATATGTTAGTTAACTTTTGCAAAGTTAGGGTTTGTTATATAATGCACAGTATGTTTGCTACTATTTTATTTTAATTTTTATTAATTCTAATATTGAAATATTTATCCCCAACATTAGGAAACTAAATAGTGTCTAATGGACTTCTTCAATAGCAGGATTTGCTCTGTCAAGTGACATTTTATTTATAGGAGCTCTATATTCTTAAATAAATTATAAATTCTTGGAGGACAGGGACTACATCTTAATCTGGTTTTTGTGCATTGTCTCTATGCATACTTTTCATCTGCCCTGGGATTGACAGTAAAAAATAGTATTAACTTATTAAGCAGTTGATATATGGATTTAATTTTGTTTACTTCATATGATCTCTCACCACATGAACTAATTCATCTCCATTATTTTTCTTTTTTCATAGTACTAGTGCAAAGGATAGTTATTGCAGTAATATATTTTTACATAAATTAAAATCATATTTCCATTTACCTTTTAAAAATATTATATGTAAAATGTATGTATGTTGTATTTTTATATTGAATATATCTAAAGACTTTCTAACTACTCTTTGATTATTTTAATTTTTCCCCTAAATTATTTTTATGCCTGTTCTTATTTAGATTAGATTGGGAAAGTATTCGTAAACATTTGGATGAATATGCTGCTATTGCAACTGCCTCAAAAGGAGGAAGAATTGGAATTGATGAATTTGCAGCGTATTTAAAATTGCCCGTTTCCGACGTACTGAGACAGCTTTTTGCACTCTTTGACAGGGTTTGTTTAATTTTTTAATTAATAATTTTTATTTACTTTTAAAATGCATTATTGATATTCTTTGTTTTTCACTTTACTGTCAATATTTTCTACCCCATCTCCACCTTTAAACTCACTCTTTTATCAAAGAAAATCAGTTTGGTATAGCCACTGTGACTGACAGGATGCGTAACAATCTAAATTGAGAGAAGTATTGCACTTCTTTCTGTGAAAGTTTTCTGGATCCAATATTTGATGATATTTATATAATCTGAATTTTGTTATTTTTTAGAATTGTTTTTCTTTGTAAAATTTTTTCTTTGTAAATTTCTAAACTTTAGAAACAAAATGTTACTGAAACTTTTTAGGCTAATGTATAATATATAGGCTATAAATCATAAGGCTTGGCAAGCAATTCAAAATGTTTAATATTAGCTAAAGTTTATGAAACTGCAATGTATTTATCTTGTTAGAATTTTTTGTTTAAAATATCAAATTATATTCAGAACAGTGTTAAATCATTTAAAAAAGGAAATATATCAAAATAGATTTGGAAAAGAAAGACTCCTTTTAGTATAAAGTAATGATATAATAGAATTGAGAATTTTTTTCACAGCATTGGAAAGAATGTTTACATTTGTCAAAACTAAGATATATGCATATTGATAATATAGGTATCATTTGTGTGTGTGTGTACATATGCATGCACGTGTGTGTATTAATGTGTGTGTGTGTGAGAAAGAGACATATTTCAAGTCTACTTAGTGTTACTTAAATTTAATGATTTAAATTCATAAAATGAAGCAAAAGAGAAGCTGTGGGTATAGTTACTTTTATAGCCATAAGTTAACTGTGATGGCAAAATGGCAAAAAGTGAAAGGAAAAAACTATCCCATAAAAATTTTGGTTTCTTTATTAGGAACAGAGAAACACTTTGTAACAGAAGTCAGGAAATTATTATAGTAATTTAAGCAATTACAAAATTTCATTTAAAAAAATCCAGATATGTGCTAATGTATTTATTATTACTATACGACATGAATGATATAACTGCTTAATATTTAAACTGCTGCTGAGCAACTTTCCTCTCAAATGGAATGTTGGAACTGGTCCTTTAGGGTCCCAGATTTAAACATTAAAAGAACCTTAGAAACTCTCTAATTCAACCATCTCATTTTATGGATCAGATGAATAAACTAAGATTTAAAAAGACTAAGTGATATGCCTAAGGATATAAAGTTTGGTAGTAGAAGAGTCAGGATTTGAATTTTAAATCCACCATCTTTTTCACATTGCCAGAATTATACCATGCTTGAGGGTGAAACAAAATAAAAAAGGGATAATAATGCAATTTATCATCTCTCAATTGATTAACATAGGTACAATAGAAGGCAACAAAAATTTATAATACAATAATACACAGTAATTGGATATGAAATAATTAAATTCATCATCTTTTGTGTAATTTTATTTTAATGTATTTTAATATAGATGTCGTACAAAAATAAATCTGTGGTACAAATAAAACATATTTAAGCAAAAAAAAGTGTTTGCAGAGGTAGGTTAGAGCCCAGCTTCTTAAACTGTGGTCCACAACCCAATTTGTAATTTAATGTGGGGGTGTAAAATTAAGATTTATTATCAGTAAATATTTAATTTATACAGCTATTTTATATACCTGGAATCACATAAAAATTTCTCAGGTGAAAATGGTTTGTAAATGGAAAAAGTTTAAGAAGCTTTGGGTTAGAGAACTTTAAATGATTTCTCATTTGTGTATAAACCATTCTTTCACATAATTAGGATCCGGGATTTATATAGTACCTTCTATAGCATAGCTCAAGAAATCATCCTCACTTCTATAAACCAAAGCCTGTTGAGAAGAAAAAATATTTTAGAGTAAAAACAGTAAGAACAGGAAACATGAAGGGGAATTGGGTAAGAATCAAAATGAAAGTTTATACATTGTCTAAAAGACATTTGCCAAAAATAATAATAAACAAAATTGTAAAAAAGATTTCTAGCACTTATCCTGTCCTTCAGATGACACTCTGGGTTATCATTACAAACCATCCTAGTCCTTTCTTTCTGGTGATTGATAGATCCCTTCATCAGTTCAATTGATTCTATGATACATACAATTATGAGGAATTCAAATAATCTTTTTGTTTTTAGTCGTCAGTGAAGTTCTAACTTTGAGTATTTTGAATACTGAAGTCCTTTTGTTCATATGTTAGGTGTTGCCTGAGCTATGACAATACAAAGTTCTGGTCAGCCAGGTTGCCTCCCTCTGATCTAGAGAAAGACAACTGCCTCTAGAGATGAGAAGGATGGTGAGTCATCATAATTAGTCATTCACTTTTCTGCATGGATTTCTTCGATCTACCAATGTGAATTTTTTAACCATGGATTTTCTTGATTCAAGTATGTATAGTAAGACCTAACCAGAGACTGGCTTCAACCAAGCTAAAACAATTTAGTTTTGAGCTCAGTTGTTATGGCAAGCAGAGGAAAACTTTTTGAAGGGGCACAAGAAACTCACTTGGCTTGTTTTTAATAGACCTGCATGTTTGTACATGTGAAATTTGCTTTGTTTTAAAGGGAGGTATCATTCAAGTAAGAAACACTGACACACCCCGTACACACCCATACCCACATGATAACTGGTTCCCTTAATCAGATATGAAATGATTTTGAAAAAAGTTTGATGGGATAAACACAGAAAAGGTTTAATTACTGCATTTTTTTGACTTCAGGTGTGATTGGTGCTTGAAGATAGATGGGAAGAGGGAAATCAAGGGGCAGAATTATTTTCTTGACTATTATAATTCTAATACTTCATGTCTGCATAGGTACAAATCATTCCTAAGAGTTTTATTCTCCACTTTCTTTTTAATCTTCAACTTTTATTGCCTTTCTTTGAGGCAAACATCTAGAAGACCACATAAATAGGTGAGGTATGATTGGGGATTAATTTGAGGTATACAGGACCATTTCTATGCCTTCTCCTTCACTTCAAATACATGTTAACTAAACATATTCCTTCCAATAATAACAAACATGTATTAAATAATGTATAATTATCATAATATGACCCTATGATGTAATTATGAGTGTATTGACTTTTATCTATGTGAAATTTAATTATAGTCCTGTTTATCTCCCCCATTAAAATGTAAACTCCTTGAAGGCAGGGACTGTTTTGTTTCCTTTAACTTTCTTGTGTCCCCAGTACTTGGCAAATAATAAGTACCTAATAAATGCTTTATGACTGAAATGAATTTGCATAGAATCCTCAAGGTATCTGAGAAGTGAATTTCAAGCAAGTCATGTAATTATATAAAATAGAATTTGGAATCAAAATGTTATGCCAACTGGAAATTTATAATCAGGATGTGTTCTAACTATAATTAATTTAGGATATTCTTTGAAGGTAAATTGAAAATTATCACCTTTAGCTTTAGTCTAAATCTTGTGTGTTTTATCATTGTTTCTATTTGTATTATTTCATTCAAATTCCAAAGAATGATTCATAGTGCTCAATGCAATGTGGGAGGGTAATTTTCTAAACTTTTGTAGAATAGAAAAAAAGATAAAACTTACTATGTTTAATACCTTTCTGTAGATAATAGACCAAAAATATATATATAGCAAAGTTTTAATGAGTACTCACTGTTTTTGTAGTGAATAATATTTTTAAATTGCTGACTTTTTCCTAATTCTGACTTTTTCATAGTTATAAAATCCTTTTTTATTTTAGCATTATTGCCTTTTCAGATATAAATGGCAAATAGGAAAATATCAAATACAAAATTCTGTGTATACTTTAAATACTCTTGTAAATCAAAATTTTCAAGTTATGGTTGTTCTGTAGATCTTATATTACCTTTTCACATTATTTGATATGAATATGACTCCTTCTTAGCTCTTCTTATTTTTTCAGAGTGCTAAAGTATGAGTGCCAGCAATGGCAAACTTCCTTATTTGCTCTTTCCAATTAGAAAAAAATATAGCATTTTACTATGCATTAAATCATCCACTCACATGAGTAAAATTAGAAAGGGCCAATTTGGAAATATAGGTGATGGGAAATGAACTGTGAAGTCTTATTTATTTTAATTGCCCATTATGCATTTGAAATCTTTATTATAACATCTAGTAACTTACATGGAAATAATTAGTCCTAATTCCAATCTCAGTGTCTGTAGTTAAGAATTGATTTGTTACATACAATCTATGCTATGTGGGCATTAGTATTGTCTTTAGTAGAGCAAAACTGATTTGTTATGTGCTTCATGAACTTTACAAAGAATTGCTCCAGAGTTTTCTAAGTATGCAATCATGCCACATGTAAGACTTTACATTTATTCTTTACCAGATTTCATTATATCAGATTCAGGCCAATGCTCTAACTTGCCAAGATCTTTTTTGGATCCTGACTCTCTCATCCAAGTATGTTAACTCTCTCTCTGAGCTTTGTGTTATCTAAGAATTTGATGAGGATGCCATCCTTGATTTTATCCAAGTCATTAATAAAAATATCAAACAGTACACAGTCATGTGGCATTCCTGAAATACTCCACTCAGACTTATTGCTGCATTAGCATTGAAACATTTAACAACTCTTTCATTGTAATCATTTAACCAACCAAACCAACTCTGAAACCACCTAATTGTATTATCACCTAGTCTATATCTCTCCATCTTCTCCATAAGAATAGCAGAAAATATTTTTATCAGAAGTTTTGCTAAAATCTAGGTAAACTGACCACCGCATTCCTTTTGTTTACTAGTTTAGTAATGATTTCTTTATCTTTGACAAAAAATAAAAGGAAATTTGTTGTGATATGACCTATTCATACTAAAGACTCTTTATGATCAAGAAATTCCTCTTTAAATGTTCAACCATCTCTTCAATGATCTGTCCTAGAATTTTTCCAGGAATCCAAGTCAAATTAATTGGCTTACATAATCTATGCATACTCAATTCTAATTCCTTTTTTAAAAATCAAGATGTTAATTTTCCTTCTTTTTATCACAATCTTTCAAATATTACTGATAGTGGCTGAGCAATTAAATCTGCCAATTCTTTCAATACCAGTTTTTGTTGTTGTTGCTGTTGTTTGTTTGTTTGTTTTTAGCAGAAAGAGGATAATAGCTTGAAGGGATCATGTGTTTTTTTTGTTTGTTTGTTTTTTTGGTTTTTTTGGTTTGTTTTTTTCCCCTGAGGCAGTTGGGGATAAGTAACTTGGCAAGGGTCACATAACTAGGAAGTATTAAGTGTCTGAGGCCAGATTTGAAATCAGGTCCTCCTGACTTCAGGATTGGTGCTCTAGATCCACTGCACCACCTAGCTGCCCTGATCATATCATTTTAAAAAAAGAATAATATATTTATAGTAAGAAGAGAAGCATCTGATAAAAATGAAAATATTTTTTTTTGCTATACTGCTGGTAGTTTATGTTTTAGAATAAATAACTTTCCCATTGGGATTACTTTACATACCAGATATACTAGCCCTCATAATCTTGGTTTTTAAGGATCTATTGCCAATGGTAACAGAGCTTTCCCAAGTCTATTATATAAGCAGCTATTGATAGATTTATCAGAAAAAAAGTTTGAAAAGAAGGGAAAAAGGTGAGAGCTGGGTTTGTGATGCTTTCTACACAGTATAAGTTAACATTAGAATTTTTAAATTATAAAAATCAGGTTGCTTCATGCATATCTCGTACCTCTTTGAAAGTGATTGTGAAGAGCTCTGGGGCACCAAAGAGGGGAATGGGGCTTCTGTGATCTGCTCATTTGTCTATCTTTCATCTTTGGATCTTTGTGCCCCTGGCCTACCTGTCATCAAGGTCTTCCCATCTCTGTCCCTCTGTGAATTAGTTCTGCAGCTCATCACACAGCATTTCCATGAGTGATCTTGATGGTGTTTTTGCCATAATTTTTCTGAAAAGATCATTTGCCTCAACCTTTTTTGTCTAGTAGCTTCCATGACACCCCATCTTCTGAGGTGCCCAGAACAGAGACTGAACCAACATACATCTTTGCTTGCCCTCATGTCATAAAGGCAAGCCTCTTTGCTATATCTGAATTCCTACAACATTTTTCATATTATAAAATTTAGCTCTTGAGCATCTACTATCTTGAATCGGTTACTTTTTTTTTTTTCTCTTGACTTCAGTTTTCCTCTCCAACTCCAATCTCAGGGTTAGAGATATGATAGTAAAGATTTTAATCTCTTCAGAAAACTGCAGTCCTTATAACTTCCTTGGTATAAGACTGCTGAAAATAAGAACACAGAGTTTTGAAATTAGCTTCTCCATCCCAGAATTTTTTTTTCCCTTCTCCAATTTTCTTCCTACAGGAGTAGACTGAACAATGTAGCTGGAAGTGTCTTTGACTCAATCTGCTTTGCCTCTCTATTCTTTCTGGCAGGCAATTATGTCTCAGAAATTATAAGGTACTTTCGCCAACATTAGCAATAATAGACAGGCTCTATAAAACATCCACCTTCCCCTTTCCCCAAGTCTCTTCTGGGAGGAGGCAGAGGGAGGCCAAAGCTATCATGGTTACTACTGGACCTAAAAGCTTACTTAATTCAAACTGGTTGAAAGTTTCTACCTTTCTTTGACTGAGACCAAAGGAGGACACTCATGGTGACAGAGACAGTGTGTGAAAGTTCCCTATTTCTGAGGGAAAATCTCTATCCTCTTTTCATTTCTTCCCACTGTTCTCTTTTTTATTATTATTAAAGCTTTATATTTACAAAACATATGCATGGGAAATTTTTTAACATTGACCCTTGCAAAATCTTTCGTTCCAAACTTTCCCCTCCTTCCCCCCCTCACCTGCCCTAGCTGGCAGGTACTCTAATACATGTTAAATATGTTAAAATATATGTTAAATCCAATATATGTACACATATTTATGCAGTTATCTTGCTGTACAAGAAAAAACAGATCAAGAAGGAAGAAAAAAACTGAAAGAAAACAAGCAAAGAACAACAGAGAGAATGAGAATGCTAGTCCACACTCAGTTCCCACGGTCTTCTCTCTGGATGTAGATGGCCCTCTTCATCATTGAACAAGTGGCACTGGTTTGAATCATTTCATTGTTGAAGAGAGCCATATCCATCAGAATCGATCATCGTATACTTTTGTTATTACCATGTATAATGATCTCCTGGTTCTGCTCATTTCACTTAGCATTAGTTCATGAAGGTTTCTCCAAGTCTCTCTGAAATCATCCTGCTGGTTGTTTCTTACAGAACAATAATATTCCTTAGCATTCATATACCATAATTTATTCAGCCATTCTCCAATTGATGGGCATCTGTAGTGTTCTCTTCTTTTGTATAATATATGATGGTTCTCTCTGAGAGCAGGTTTCTCGGGAGGTTTTCTGGAGGCAGTTTTAGTTTCAGTTTAGAGTAATAATCACTCCAAATGCAGCCAGGTGATAAAATCCAAATGTTTATTTTCTCCTTCCTTGGGCCTGGGTAGCTTTCTTAGAGGCCTCAGCTTTCCTTGGTTCAGAGAGCTCTCGTTGCTAGTCTTTTGCCTCTAGCTCAACTCCAAATGTCTCCAGCCAGCACCAAGGTGAAAGTTGGAATGAATCTGTCTTGCCTCTGAGAGAGGGCTTCTGGCTCTCAATCTCCCAGAGTGCTCTTTGGCCCTAAAAGCTTCTTGCTTATATGAGCTCTCAAAGGTGTGAACACAAGCATTGTTTCTATCAGTTCCACTTA
This sequence comes from Antechinus flavipes, assembly GCF_016432865.1. Taxonomy (NCBI): domain Eukaryota; kingdom Metazoa; phylum Chordata; class Mammalia; order Dasyuromorphia; family Dasyuridae; genus Antechinus; species Antechinus flavipes. The sequence goes on from NC_067399.1 coordinate 492,127,735, forward strand.
GTACCTTTTTTCAAGTTCTGGCCCATAACATCTCCTCGTAAGATCAGATCAATCATACTGAACCACGCTAAATTAGATAATTATTGTCTCTATCAATTCTAATGACTTAACAGCTTGTAAGGATTCTAACAGGCATCCATTCAGTTTCCAGTTTCTAGCCATTACAAAAAGGGCTGCCACAAACATTTTTGCACATGAGGGTCCCTTTCACTCCTCTAAGATCTCTTTGGGATACAAGCTCAGTAGAGCTTGGATCAAAGGATATGCAGTTTGATAACTTTTTGAGCATAGTTCCAAACTGCCAGAATGATTGCATATGTTCATAGTTCCACCAACAATATATCACTGTCCCAGTTTTTCCACATCCCCTCCAACATTAGTCATTATTGTTTTCTTTCATCTTAGTCAATCTGACAGGTGGGTAGTGGTATCACAGAGTTGTCTTAATTTGCATTTCTCTGATCAGTAGTGATTTGGAGCACCTTTTCATATGACTACAAATAGTTTAAATTTCTTCATATGAAAATTGTCGGTTCAATTTCTTTGACCCTATCAATTGTAGAATGGCTTGGACTATTATAAATTTGAGTCAATTTTCTATATATTTTAGAAATGAGGCCTTTATCAGAACCTTTGAATGTAAACATGTTTTCCAAGTTTATTGCTTCCTTTCTAATCTTGTTTGCATTTGCTTTGTTTGTACAAATTTTTTTTAACTTGATATAATCAAAATTATCTATTTTGTGATCAATAATGATCTCTAGTTCTTCTTTAGGCACAAATTTCTTCCTTCTCCACAGATCTGAGAGGTATACTATCCTATGCTCTTCCAATTTATTTATAACTCTCATTCTTTATGCCTAGGTCATGAATCCATTTTGACCTTAACTTGGTGTATGGTATTAAGTGTGGGTCAATGCCTAGTTTCTGCCATACTAAATTCCAATTTTCCCAGCAATTGTTGTCAAATAGTGAGTTCTTATCCTCAAAACTGAAGTCTTTGGGTTTGTCAAAGACTAAATTATTAAAGTTATTGGCTGTTTTGTCCTTTGAACCTAACCTATTCCACTGATCAACTAGTCTGTTTCTTAGCCAATACCAAATGGTTTTGGTATCACTGCTTTATAATATAATTTTAGATCTGGTACAGCTAGGCCACCTTCATTTGATTTTTTTTCATTAATTCCCTTGAAATTCTTGACCTTTTGTTTTTCCATATGAACTTTGTTGTTATTTTTTCTAGGTCATTAAAATAGCTTTTTGGGAGTGTGATTGGTATAGTGCTAAATAAATAGATTAGTTTAGGTAGTATTGTCATCTTTATTATATTTGCTTGCCCTATCTAAGAGCATTTAATATTTTTCCAGTTGGTTAGATCAGACTTAATTTGTGTGGAAAGTGTTTTGTAGTTTTGCTCATAAAGTTTCTGATTTTCCCTTGGCAGATAGATTCCTAAATATTTTTTACTGTCAGTAGTTACTTTAAATGGAATTTCTCTTTGTAACTCTAACTGTTGGATTTTATTAGTGATATATAAGAATGCTAATGGCTTATGTGGGTTTATTTTGTATCCTGCAACTTTGCTAAAAGTGTGGATTATTTCTAATAACTTTTTAGTAGACTCTCTGGTGTTCTCTAAGTATATCATCATATCATCAACAAAGAATGATAATTTGGTTTCCTCATTGCCTATTCTTATTTCTTTAATCTCTTTCTTAACTCTTACTGCCAAAGCTAGCATTTCTAATACAATATTGAATAGTAACAGTGATAATGGGCAAACTTGTTTCACTCCTGATCTTATTGGGGATGGTTGCAATTTGTCCCCATTACATATCATGCTTACTGGTGTTTTTAAATAGATGCTACTGATTATTTTAAGGAAAAGTCCATTTATTCCTATACTCTCAAGTGTCTTTAATAGGAATGGATGTTGGATTTTATTAAATGCTTTTTCTGCATCTATTGAGATGATCATATGATTTTTGTTAATTTGGTTATTAATATGGCCAATTATACTGATAGTTTTCCTAATATTGAACCAGCCCTGCATTCCTCATGGTGTAATTTCCTGGGGATGATTTTCTGTAGTCTTTTGGCTAATATTTTATTTAAGACTTTAGCATCAATATTCATTAGGGAGATTGGTCTATAATTTTCTTTCTCTGTTTTCAACCTACCTGGTTTAGGTATCAGTATCATGTCTGTGTCATAAAAGAAATTTGGTAGGACTCCTTCATTCCCTATTTTTTCAAATAACATTGGGGCTAATTGTTCTTTAAATATATGGTAGAATTCACATGTAAATCCATCTGGTCCTGGGGATTTTTTTAGGGAGTTGACTAATAGCTTGTTCTATTTCTTTTTCTGAAATGGGACTATTTAAACAATTTACTTCATCCTCTGTTAACCTGGGAAGTCTATATGTTTGGAGGTGACGTCATCCATTTCACTTAGGTTATCAAATTTATTGGCATGAAGTTGGGCAAAGTAACCCCTTTTTATTTCTTTAATTTCCTCTTCATTGGTGGAAAGTTCTCCCTTTTTATTTTTAAGACTATTAATTTGATTTTCCTCTCACCTCTTTCTAATCAGATTTAACAATTTTATTGATTTTTTCATAAAACCAATTCTTAGTTTTATTTATTAGTTCAATAGTTTTTTTACCTTCAATATTATTAATTTCTCCTTTTAATTTTAGAATTTCAAGTTTAATAAATGATTGGGGTTTTTTAATTTAGTTCTAACTTTTTTAGTTGTAATCCCAATTCACTGATCTTCTTTTTCTCTATTTTATGTAAGTAAGCATCTAGAGATATAAAATTTCCCCTTATTACCACTTTGGCTGCATCCCACAAATTTTGGTATGTTGTCTCATTATTATTCTCTTAGATGAAATTATTGATTGAAGTTATTGATTATGTCTATGATTTGCTGTTTCACTCATTCATTCTTTAGGATGAGATTATTTAGTTTCCAATTACTTTTGGTCTAATTTTCCCTGACCTTTTATTGAATGTAATTTTTATTGTATCGTGATTTGAAAAAAAAAGCATTTATTATTTCTGCCTTTCTGCATTTGCTTTGGAGGTCTTTATGTCCTAATATGTGGTCAGTTTCTGTATAGGTTCCATGAATTGCCGGGAAGAAAGTGTACTCCTTTCTGTATCCATTCAATTTTCTCCAAAGATTTATCATACTTAACTTTGTATTATTCTATTTACCTTTTTAACTTCTTTCTTATTTATTTTGTGATTTGATAATCTAGTTCTGAGAGTGCAAGGTTGAGATCTCCCATTATTATATTTTTGCTCTCTATTTGAAACTCTTTTAACTTCTCCTTTAGGAATTTAGATGCTATGCATATTTTAGATTAAACATATAATATTGACATTGTTTCATTATCTATGGTATCCTTTAGCAAGATATAGTTTCCTTCCTTATCTCTTTTAATTAGATCAATTTTTGTTTTTGCTTGATCTGAGATCTGGATGGCTACCCCTGCTTTTTTTTTTAACTTCATCTTTACCTCTGCTCCAGCCTTTTACCTTTATTCTGTGTGTATCACTCTGCTTTAAATATGGTTCTTGTAAACAACATATTGTAGGATTCTGGCTTTTAATCCAGTCTGCTGTCCGCTTATATTTTATGGGAGATTTCACCCCATTCACATTTTTGGTTAAAACTACTAATTCTGTATTTTCTGCCATTTTATTAACCCCATATTATACTTATCTCTTTCCTTTTCCCCTTTCCCTCCTCCTCAATATTTTACTTATGAACACTACTTGTCTCAAGCAGTCCTCCCCCTTTAATCCCTTTCTCTTTGGAATACCTTTTTCCTACTATTTCTGTTTTCCCTTCTAATTAACCTACCTCTTCCCTTTCCCCTTCTGCTTTTCTATAATGTGAAAGAAATTTCTTGGTGAAATTAAATATGTCTAACATTCTTTTTTTGAGCCAAATCTGATGAGAGTAAGATTCACATAAAGTTCATCACCTTCCCTTCTTTCCCTCAATTATAATAAATTTTCTTTGCCTCTTCCTGAGATGTAATTTCCCTCATTTTACTTCTACTATCCCCTTTTTTCCAGTATATTCCCCTTTCTACCGCTAGTTTCTTTTTTTATATTATAACAGTAAAATCAGATTATACATGCACTCTCTATGTATACCCATAACAGAAATAGAGTTCTCAAGAGTTCTTTTCTTTTTACCTTTTAATTCTTCTCTTGAGTTCTATATTTTGAAGTATTTTTTTTTTTTGTTTAGCTCTGGTCTTTTCATCAGAAATAAATGGAATTCACCTGTTTCATTGAATGTCCATCTTCTTCGCTGAAAGAAAATGCTCACTTTAGTTGGGTAATTTATTCTTGACTGCATTTCAAGTTCCTTTGCCTTTTGGAATATCAGATTTCAGGCCCTTTGATCCTTTAAAGTGGAAGCTGCTAGGTCCTGGGTAATCCTTATTGTGGCTCCTTGGTATGCGAATTGTTTTTTTCTGGCTGCTTGTAATATTTTTTCTTGGTCCAAAGTTCTGAAATTTAGCCATGATCTTCCTTGGGGTTTTAATTTTGGAGTCTCTTTCAGGAAGTGTTTGGTGAATTCTTTCTTTCCCCCCCCCCCCACCTCCAAAATTCTTTATTCAATTTATATTTATTTATATCAGTCACAGAAGAAAATACAGTAGTAATGTAAAATATTCTTCCAAATTAAAATTCTTATTTTTCAAATAACTTAAGTTCCTCTTTTTTTCATTAAAACTTTACTTACAAAGCATATACATGGGTAATGTTTTCAATATTGATCCTTGCAAAACCTTTTATTCCAAATTCCCCCCCCCCTTCCCATACCCCCTCCCTTTGCTGGCAGGTAATCCAATACGTTAAACATGTTGAAATACATGTTAAATTCAATATATGTATACATATTCATACAGTTATTTTGATGCACAAGAAAAATCAGTTCAAGAAGGAAGAAAAAGAAAAACTGAGAAAGAAAACAAACAACAAAAAGAATGAAAATCCTATGTTGTGTTCCACACTTAGTTCCCATGGTCCTCTCTCTGGGTATAAATGGCTCTCTTCATCACTGAACAGGTGGAGCTGGTTTGAATCATCTTATTGTTGAAGAGAGCCAAGTCCATCAGAAATGATCGTCATATAGTCTTGTTGTAGCCGTGTATAATCTCCTGGTTCTGCTGATTTCACTTAGCATCATTTCATGTAGGTTTCTCCAAGTCTCTCTGAAATCATCCTGGTTGTTTCTTACAGAACAATAGTACTACACAGTATTCATATATGATATGAATACTCCATTCTCCAATTGATGGGCATCCACTCAGATTCCAGTTTCTTGCCACTGCAAAGAGGGCTGTTTCAGTGAATTCTTTCAATCATTATTTTATCTTCTGATTCTATGCCATCCAGCAGTTCTCTTTGATGATTTTCTGAAAAATAGTGTGTAGGCTCTTTTTTTCAATATGGTTTTCAGGGAATCCAATAATCCTTAGATGGTCTCTCCTAGATCTATTTTCCAGGTCAGTTGTTTTCCCAATAAGGTATTTTACATTTTTTTTTAATTTTGCTTAACTGATTCTTGCTGTCTCATTGAGTCATTCATTTCCATTTGTTCAGTTCTGAGTTTTAGTGAATTATTTTCTTCATTTACTTTTTTTAACTTCTTTTTTTTATTTGGTCCAATTGAATTTTTAAATGAGTTGTTTTGTTCTATGGAAATTTTTTCCATTTCACAAATTCTTTTTTTTTTAAGGGCTATTTTCTTTTTCTATTTCACAAATTCTGTTTTTTTGGGAGTTTTTTCTTTTTCCATTTCATCAAATCTATCTTTTAATAAGTTATATGCCTTTTCCAAACCCTCTTGCAAAGTTTTCATTTCCTTTCTCCATTTTTCTTCTAGCTCTTGTTAAAAATAATACTCTTGACATTGAAAATAAGACATCAAGGAAAATTTATTTTAAAAGAATATTAAGAAATCTTCTTAATGTTTATGGATAGTAGCAGGCCCCACTTCTCTTGGGAAAGAGGAAGCACTGACTACAGAAATGAGGAAACCTTTATACTTGCTTGTGTGATGCAGCTCCTCCTTTCAGCAAACAGATTGGTCCATTTTATCAGGGTTACAGTCTTTCTGATATAACCTCTACATGTTTCCCCTTAATATGTATAAAACATTCCCTCCCTCCCTCATCATGCCTCCTATGTTAAAAAATGGTGAAAAATTCCTCCTCTGGGGTGTGTTCTTAACATTCAATTAGCCCATTAAGTAGGTGCAGTAGTGATTTTGTCAAGTCACATCATTGACCCCAACTAGTTTGAGCTGGATGGACTATTATCTTAAGTTTGTGGTTTTCTCAAAACCATAAGACTCTGTCTGATTGGCCTAATCCATCTGTGCCTTCCTAACCCCCTAATTTTTTGTTTGCTCAAGGCTTCTATTGATCACTTAATTGTTCTATGAATTCTAATCTTCCTTAACCCCTCACATTCTGAAAATCTCTTCAGGTCAGTGGTACCCACTATCTCAATTCCACATTACCTCAAAGCTTGTAGTACTATGGAAACCCAACTTTTCAGTGTTTTGCACACTCTCTTTTAAGATCCTTTTAAATTTCTTCTAAGATAGCCTTGTGTGAAAGGAACCAGCTTATATCACCTTTTAGGACTTCATCTGGAGACAATCTGCTTTTAGTCTCCTCAGGGTTTGAAATCTATTCTCTTTAACTATAAAAAAAGAGTGAATTTTTTTTTTTATTGTCAGTGTTCTCTTTGCTTTTCTACTCATTTAAAAAACAAAACAAAACAAAATGTTACGGTCTACTTTTAGGGCAAGGGAGATTCCAAGCTTCCTCTACAAGTAGCAGCTTTCTCTGTAAGTGGATATAGCCAGGTCCCATGAGATTCTGGCATTTTAGGGTTTACTCTTTACCTTTTGTGTTTGTGTTGGATGTTTTATAGCTTCTCTGCTGATCTACTGGCTTACAACCAGGGCAGAGTAGCCAACACTGCTATAGATTCTTCCTCATAGATTCTTCACCACACAAAGTCAGCACCACCTCAGAGAGTCCACGCCACTCCAAGACTCTGCATTGTTTGCACTGGCATCTGTGCCCAGCCTGCTTGCTCTTGGCTGCTTCCCTCTGTTTACAATTGAAACAGACCTTTTCTGGTGATCTTTTAAATTATCTTCTGCTCGTAAATTCCCAGTATTGGGTAAAATCCCAGTCTGGATTTTGCTGGTCCAGAGCTAATTCAAAGGCTGGATTTGCTAATTGGTCTGAGGGTTGTAGGAGAAGGTCAGAAAGAACCATGTGTCCTCTCCGCTATTTTGGTCTGTCCCTGGAAGTCCTCTTCCCACCATTTTCAACCCAATAATATAATGGGCTGTCTCATTTCAAAAGGACCATAGAGATTCTTTGGCATGTTGGACAAGACTGGCCATCTCTTTTTTTAGACATAACTATCCTGTGATAATGGCAATTCATTCAGACTACCTACTAATGAAACAATGGGGAAAAAAGAGACTTGAATCAAACTCCTAATTAAATAGTATAAAAAAAGAAGATATAGGCACTATTGTGGTAAGAAAAAATATTTGCCCAGCTGGCATTGCCAATAACATTTCCACCTCCATCTAGCAAAAAATAAATAAATGTATAAATACATCCTCATACAGTGGAATTACACTATTTTTCAGCTTTTTTTTTAAAAAGTGAATATGATGCTGTACTGGAAATTGGTAGGATTATAACCTTCAATAGCCAGGAGGAAAAATTCCCTTTGTTGTTGGAATCAGTCAAGCTCCCTTTTAGAGAAATATAGACCCTGTAGGTCTCCATTTTAGGGTCCATGTCAAGAAATTAGAGTAAAAAAATATAATCATGAAAATGATGAAGATGGCCATTAGGACCTTGAGAGTAGGTAAATGATGTTAAGGTTAAGTAGATGTTAGGGTTAAGTAATCTTGAGTTGAAAAAGAAAACCCATAAGAATGACTTAATTACCTTTAAATCTCTAAAAGGTTTATAAGAAAATAAAGATTATGGAGGTCAAATGAGGAGAAATTAATCTAATTACATTAAGAAAAACTTTAGATAGATAAGAGGAAAACCATCCTAAAAGGCACTGAGAATTGAACTTATCTGAAGAAGTCATGTTATATCCCTTCCTAGAAATATTTAAAAATAAAACTATTATGTGAAATGTTATAAATCTGACAGATTGGGATCCTCTAAAAAGTGAGTCATTTTTCCTCTGGTATCTAAGAAAGGAATTTTAGTCTTAATGTTCCAAAATATACCATTGTGTAAAAGAGAAATAAAATCAAACATTCAATAGAACAGTAATACTGGATGTGAAGTATGTGGATGAGAAATTAACCAGATTTAGTAAATCCAGTTGTTGCCTCTGAGATAGCCTTTTATTCCTTAAATTAATCTTTCATGGCCTGACAGTATGGAACATTGTTGACAACGTATAATTGTAGGAAACAGAACTCAGGAGTGTTAGAATGCTTGAGATTAATAAAACTTTAATTCTGTCTTCTTTATCTTGGTTTCATATTGTAGAAACTTAGAGAAGTCAGCTGGCTCAGCACCAAAATTCAACTTGAGAATGCAGGATATTTGGGAATGTGGAGAGGCTAATAAAATTACTAGGATGCCTCTCTTTTCAAATAGACTAGTTCTAATGTTTGGAATATTAGGTCATTTAGGGTCAGGAGACATTCTTATAGTAGAGTAGACATCTTTCCATGATGACAAATGTTGGCAGACAGGTAGATTGTCTTGCAGCTCAGATCACTTCTTCCCTTTTATTTTAAAAAGTATAAAAATTGCTAGATAACCTCAGGTTTCTGAATAGAAGCTCAACTGACACCTGTGCAGCTATGAAACATGGAGATTAATTAGCTGGCTTTTCTAATCTCTCAAATTTTAGAATTCTATAGTTTAGCAAAATAATATTTTAGGAAAAGATCCCCTGATTCCTGAACTAACTTGTTCCCATTATCTCAGACTGTTTTCTAGCAGGAGTATTCAAGTTATCCAAATACCCAAATGGGGAGAATTACATAAATATGAGTATACCTTCTCAGTTGCATGTTGTTCTTGTTAGTGTAATGAAAAATAGATGTGGTTTTATGATTTCTCCAAAGTTCTGTAAAGTTGGTTATTAGAACTTATAAAGTGGAGGAGGTGCTAGGACCTAAAGGAATTTAGGCAGTTTAAGCCCAAGGCTGGATGAGACATGAATGGGTGTGGTTCAGTCTAAGCAAAAACAGATGAACTAGTTTTTCTACATATGCAACTCAGACTCCATTACAGCTTTTGTCTCTGCTGGGAAACTTCTGTGACTTTCTTCTTACTCTGCCGGAATGTTTCTTGCAAAGGCACTCCTGGAAGGGGCAGAGAAAGGGGGTCTTGGAGAAGCAATTGGAGGCCTCTTTGGTGGAGGAGGGCAAAAAAGAGGAGGAAATATTGGAGGGATTGTTGGGGGAATTGTAAACTTCATCAGTGAGGCTGCAGCAGCTAATTATACACCAGAACCACCGCCTTCTTACCAGCACTTTTCAAATGTTGAAGCCAGTGAAAGTGAGGAAGTTAGGCAATTTCGTCGTGTCTTTTATCGACTGGCTGGAGATGACATGGAAGTAAGTGCTACTGACCTGATGAATATTCTCAACAAGATTATTTCCAAGCACAGAGAACTGAATTCTGAAGGCTTTAGCCTTGATACTTGCCGGAGCATTGTAGCTGTCATGGACAGTGATGCTACAGGAAAACTAGGATTTGAGGAATTTAAGTACCTGTGGAACAACATCAAGAAATGGCAGTGTGTTTACAAGCAGTATAATACCAACCATTCTACTTCTCTTGAGGCAACACAAGTGAAGGGAGCTATTCAGGCAGCAGGCTTCAAGCTCAATGACCAACTTTACCAGTTGATAACCCATAGATATACTGAAGAAGATGGAAGCATAGATTTTAACAACTTCATTAGCTGCCTGGTTCGTCTAGATGCCATGTTTCGTGCTTTCAAGTCACTAGATGGAGATCGAGATGGACAAGTTCAAGTAAATATTCTAGAATGGCTGGAACTGACTATGTATTCCTGAAGCAAATGCTGGAAAGACACAGTCCTGCCTCGAGGATAGGACTGCTCTAAGCCTAGGTGTGTCTGTCCGGGATGGGGCGTTATAACTGTTATATATCCCCTCTGCAGTTTCTGAAATCTTATGCAGGTTTTTGTTGCTTCATTAAAGCAGATTTTATTGCAAAATATATTGAGTAGTTTGTATATTACCTATATAATAAATGTTTTGAAATTGTATGTATATGATTTTGTAGGTAAAAAACTAAATACAAAAATCTTGAAAGGAATAGACTTTTAAAAATTTATATAATATCCTGTTCTCAACTGGGAATTATTTAGCAAATTAATTCTTCACAGTAGAAAATGTTTACTAAGAGTAAAAAACAATCCTGGAATAAATTAATGAAATAGCCAGTGTTCTTCTCTTCTTACTCATTTCCCCCTCACTTTAGAAATAAAAAGTTATATATTTTTTGCTTTTGACTTTGTATTTGGTGGTTTTACTATATTATAAAAATTTTCTAAGAAATGAGAACAGTGAGCTAGTGTTTCAAATTGTACAATAATTTAAGAGTCTCAAACATAAGGATAAGCTATCATATATGGAGAGTCTATTTCATTTTAGTAGGTCTCATTCTTTACCTTTAGTCTCAAGCAGAGCAAATGTGAAGAGGTTCTTTAGTTGTTCGGTTTATTCTCTGAGAGGTTGGGAAGAACAAGGACTAAAAGGGTGTATCTTTGGTTCAGAATGTCCTTGGCTGCCTTAATGAATCAAAAGAATCACTCTTACAAGCTGTTCTTGCAAAATCAGGCTTGCCTAAGTTGATGTTAGCCAGCTCCTGTCATGTCTTGCCTTGCCTTGGAGCAAGGAAAATTCTTTTGTTCTTCTTCACAAACTTGAAGGCAGAATTGTAAGTTGAATGGAATGTAAAGCAATGTTGGAAATAAATCTAGGGCTTTCGTGTAAAGCTCCCTTGTGATAATGCCCTATGTATCATAGCAGAGACAGAGTCCAAGCTGGAAGAGAATAGAATGAGCCTGCTTTTCCATTTTCCAAAAGAATGGTAGAATTGACACTGCAGGATTCCTGAGGAGGGAAGTGATAAAAAAAAAAAAAAATCACCTCAGAATGCCTTTTTTCATGAAACAACAACATAATAAGTTAACATTTATTATATGTTGTATTTAGCATAATACTAGGCACTATGCTAAGCATTTCACAATTATTATTTCATTTGATCCTTACAACAATTCTGCATTTTCAATAAATTTTCAGTTGTGTCTGATTCTTCATGACCTCATTTGGGGTTTTCTTCGCAAAGATATTGAAGTAGTTTGCTATTGCCTTCTCTACCTCTTTTTTATAGATCAAGAAACTAAGGCAAATAGGGTTAAATTGCTTGCCTAGGGTCAACTAAGTGTCTGAAGCTGGACTTAAATTTAGTTCTTCCTTATTCTAGGACTATTATTTTCTATCCATTGTGCCATCTAGCTGCCCAGTAACCCTGGAAGTAGGTGCTATTATTATTCCCATTTTATAGATAAGAAAACTGAGGCAAATAGATTAAGTGAGTTTCCTTGAATACTATAACTCACAAGTATCCGAGGCCAAATTTGAGGGCTTCCTGCTTTCAGCATTGGTGTTTTCTCCACTTCCCCACCTAGCTTCCCCTTTAGCTTTAATTTGGCTATAACTGTGTTTAAGACTCCATACTTCTTAGGCTGTAGATCTACAATTGGAGGTTATTAAATCCAAGCTATTCATTTTTCAGGTGAGGAAACAGAGGCACAGTGTGGTTAAATACTTAGCAAACTCAATCTCAGGCTAGAATAAGTTTGTTATTTTGTAAAACTGCATATTGGAATATTATTTAAGACTTTACTGCCCATTTATTGTATATTTCTTACAATTGTATTTTATAGATAGACTGTTTTTTGTCTATAAGAATAATGCTAGATTTGAAGAGGGAGGGAAAAGAGATCCTCTTCCTTCTTGTATTCTTAATCACAATAAACAACTCTGTGGTGATGCTGCTGCTACTGATGATGACATAATGACATACTTGATGTGTCATAGCATTCAATTTGTTTTCAGGAAGTACTTTTTTGAAATTGATGAAGTTAAAATTTGATATCACTATCGTGATTAGACAGCATTAATTATATACATGCATATAGCTCTGATCTTGATAACATACAATTTCTTCTCTCAAGAATCTTGTTAATTAAACTTGATTTGGTAAGTTACCTTTATGAGATATAACTGTAAAGTAATAAAACTCTTTGCACAAACTGTAGGAAAGTGAGTCTCATTACTTTGCAATCATTCCTTATCCATTAGACCTCAGGAAAATGGTAACTCTCATATAACTTTATTTGAATCTGAATTCTGTTCCTTCCACTTTTTTAAGTCCCCAAGCAAGATCTTTTGAATCTATTTTCTTTCTTATAAAAACAGAAGACCATGAGGTACACTTTAAAAAATACTGGCTTTCAATCAGGGAACCTGGCTTCAAACCTCACTTCAATATTATTACTATTTAAGCTATTCTTTACTTTTAATACTGTGAGGGCCCAAGACCTTACTGGTGTGTGTTCTTTCACTAATATCTTGCCAGATAATCACAATTAGGGGTCAGAGTTTGCAGAACCATGAAAGGAGACCAATAAGGAGTGATAGGATAATATATTGAATGTCTTTCAAACCCCCACCCACCTGCAAATGTTAAGTTTTTGGTTGCTGAAATATATGAATAACTATCTTCTTTATATCTATAATGTCAGAAGTATATACAGTACTCTATATGTAAAACAATTTGGTATAATAGTATCACTTAAGTTGGAATTAGGAGGATCTGGGTTCAAATCTCACTTCAGAAACTTACTAGTTGGATAACTGGACAATTCATTCTGACATCTCTTTTGCTCACTTTTTTTTCATTTGCAAGTGTGAGTGGGATCTGAATTGTATAGTTTTCAAGGTTCTTTCAAGGTCTAAATCTTTGATCCTATGACTTATAAAACAAAAATGGTTTTCCCTTTGAGAGCCCACAAATCCCATAGGTTCAAGTCTTGACTGTGCCTAGCTATGTGACCACATGTAAGTTATTTTCCTTTCCTGAGTTTCAGTTTCTTCTCTGTTTAAATGAGGGAATTGGATTAAAGATAATCCCTACATCCATAAAGCTCTCAAGTCCTTGATCACAAATTTGAAATTCTATAAATAAATAAACCTGGGCAAACCATATTTTTAGAAACCCTATAATAGCATCTCTTAGGGAAGGGACAATGTTTCATTTGTTGTAGATACTTGAATTAGGACCTCCTACTCTACCTTACCATGGCATAATTGTCTTTATTAGATTACTTTCTGGCCAAGTGTAATATACATATAAAAATTTGGGGGCAAAATTTGAGAATCCTGAATAAAATCCTAGGTCCATGAGTAGTAAATTTTTTTGTGTTTCCTCTCTAGGAAACTGCACTCAGGTGCTCATTCTCTTCACGCTTATTTCTTTATGTTCCATTTCAAGGATCATCTCACACTCATTCCTACTAGTCTTTCTCCAGCCCATATGTGGTCAGTTATTGCTCCTTTTTCTCTTTTTTCTCTCAAGTTTATTCTAATTTGCTCAAGCAATAGCCACCCAGTACTTTATCACAAACACACCTGGGGCCAAATCTCAGCCCTACCCCCACCCCACCCCAAAGCCCAAACAGCAATCACCTGTGTCTAGAATGTTTCCCAGTGGGTAATTAACAACATTGAACAGCTGCATAAATGTTCCCCTCCACCTCCCCACCCCGTAGCACTGTCTGTTTTGCCCCAGGTTTCTCAATCCTAGTGGTTCTTCTGCTCAAAAGCCTTCAGGAGGCTCCTTTCTTCCTAAAATCCTTTCTCACCCTCCCCATCTGAAAGAGTATCTTTCCTCAGATATTCTAGAACATGTAGAATGCATGCTACAAAATTTGGAAATAGAAATAGATAATATCAATATATCATTTTTTAAGTCAATATGCTGCCAGCAGGCATCAATTTCTCTTTGAGTTTGACATCACTGTTCTGGAACATTTTGTCTGGATCTCACTTCCCTCGCAGCACATTTTACTGTGTCTGTGCTATAATCTGCCCCCTCTAGAATATAAGATCTTTGAAGGCAAAGATTGTATAGTTTTTTTGTCCCTGCATTCCTAATACTGACAAAGGGTCCTATGCAAAATAGCCTAATAAATGCTTATTGAACTTATGTCCACAGTATCTCTGCCACAAATATCATCATAATCATTTATATTCCGCTTTAAATGAAGGAAGTTTTACATACATCATCTCATTTGATTGTCATAATGACCCTTTAAGGTAGGTAATATAAATATTTTCCTCCTCATTTTGTAGGTGGAGAGACTAAAACTTACTGAGGTGATATGATTTGTTTATGGTATTAGAAGTGGAAAGTAACTGAGTCAAAATTTATCCCAGACTTTGCAATTCAAATCCAGAGCTCTTCCCAGTATACAGTGTTGCCTCTGAAATTAAGTTACTTGTCTTTGTCCATTGTGCATTTGATGTTCCTTACCTTTCATAACCCTATGTGATTATGATACTATCCTCGAGAGAAGGAACTGAGTCACTGCCCATTGACCTTAATTTGACATTATTTAAAAGTTGTTAAAAATTTGGGCACCAAGGAAGGGTGCTTTCTTGTTCTTGATCTCATTTTCCTCATCTCTAAAATAAGGGGATTGAACTAGAATGTTTTCTAAGGCATTTTGTAGTTCTATATTATAGTCTATGCTTTTAGATTCCTTTATCTTCTGACATTGTTCTCTTTTAAAGCCAAGTTATAATTAATACATCACTGGTAATGGGTTCACTGTTTAGAAAAACTTCAAGGCATCAGGGTTAGCTAAGAGTGTGGGTTGCAGGTGAAATTGATCCATGTTATGAAAAAAATCTTCATAACAGACTTAATCAAGCCCTTCACCTCTACTAACAATTGGACAGCTCTATCAGAAAACTGGCGACTAGGCTAGACTGGAGTCGTATTGGAGAATCGAGTTTTAGACTGGTTTCTTTCATAGACTTTGTATATAACTTTGGGGAAATGACTACACCTTTGTCTGCTTTAATTTTTCCAGTGAAAATTAAAAATAGAAATAATTCCCTCTTCTCTTTTGGATTTGTAGGGATGTTTTGAAGACAAAAGAGACAATGATATGAGTTCTTAGGCTGTTTAAAGAGAAATTCTGTGCTAAGATGTTTTGGGAGAATAGAAGTATTATTTATGATAGAAAAAAAATTTATTCAGAACTGAAGATCTGCATTTCACTGATGACAAGCCTTCTGTGATAGTTTATCAAACAACTTACTAGCTTTGCTGGTACTAGTTCATGGTTTATCTAGGAATTCATCTGAGAGTTTGCTGCCAAGATGCTCCTCACAACACCTGGAATTTATAACTTGTGTAATTTGTCTCACAGGTTTTCAGGTGTTTTATTGTAATCTTTTCCCCCCTTTTCATTCATCTTCATCATTATCCTTCCTTATTCCATTCCCAATCTCTACAATCTCTCAGGAAAAGATGAATATAATCATGAAATTTGTGATAAGATAAATAACAAATATAACTGAGTCTCCCAGACTTTCAGGGAATTGGTATATTTCAAAATTGAAAAAGACCTCAAATACCATCTAACACGGCCTATACTTATTCAAGAATTCTCCTCTACCATATCTCCAAGAAATAGCAATTCAGCCCTAGCTTAAAAAATGCAAAGGAAAAAGAATGCATTATTTCTTTACGCATTTTGTTCCACTTTTTGGATAGTTCTAATTTTTAGGGAGTTTCTCCTTATATTACAAAATCTGTTTCCCTTCATTTTCTATTACTTCTACTTTTGCAGATGGAAGAGTTATTAGCCTGTAGTTTTACCACAATGTAAACTTTTCTTCCAAATAATCACAGTTCATGAAGTTGTTGCTGAATTATGTGGCATTTTGTCACCCAATATTTTCTTGTTAACTGTGATTTGACTGTTGGACCTCATAATTGAATTCTTCTCATCCCTTCACAGAATCATGATGGCAGTATAGACTTCAGGGAATATGTGATTGGTCTGGCTGTCCTGTGTAATCCTGCCAATACAGAAGAACTCATCCAGGTGGCATTTAAGGTACTGTCAGTCCCATTGAGAGAATCTTGTTCAGCCTCACAAATGAGTGTTGACTCTAAATGCATTACTTGAAAACCCGTGAATCTCTTAGAGGAATTTATAGATCCACTCTGACATATACACAGAAATAATATGGTTAAGTCAATTGACATTGACAGTGAAGTAAATGCAGGTGTCAGTTTTGTCATAAAGACCTTTGAAAGGAAATTTGTAATAATGTCACAGTTAAGGAGCAGGTGATTTAGCAAATTAAGTTAGAAAATTATTTCCCTTTTTAGATTTCTCATTTTGAAACCCTTAAATGTGATTTACAAATAAACAATGTTATCCATTAACATGTTCAGTCCCAGAATTCCCCTAATTTCTTGATTCTATTTTGTATAATTTGATGGTCCATGGTCAATAGGGCCTTTACTTTCAAGGTTTTTTTTTTTCCTATTAATATGAATGGACTTATCTTGAGCCATCTTTCTGGTCCTGTATGAAGAATATTTTTCTTTTTTGTTGTGTTGCTATCTTCAATTAGTAACACTAAATTTAAAAATATAGCTTACTAATTTTCCAAGAATTCAGTAATATTTCTCTTACTACCTCATTTGTATTTGGAGCAGCTCATTCCAAAGCTCATTTAATTTAGCATTTTTTTCAAAGAACCTGCAAATAAGCTTTGAGCATACACTCTTCTTTCTACATTAATACCTGTATTTTGTAGGGGATAGACTATAGATTACACAGGACCAAGGCTTTTAATTCAATTGGAAATGAAAACCATCTAGTCATAACTACTTAGCTATTGTGCCTACTTATATCACAACTACTAAACCATCTACAAATGAGATAGTAAGGGAAATACTACTAAATCTATTCTATGCCATGCTGGAAAATGAAAAAATAAAAAACCAAAATAAAACCTTAAGATCCAAAGCAATTTTCCCTTTATTAGGGGCATAGTATTATTTGGATTATGATTAATAACAATAATAATGGCCTATATTTGTATAATGCTCAATATTTTTTTATTTGCTTTCACATACATTTTATCATTTTATCACTTAGTATTAACCTTTCCCACATATAGAAATATGTCCTAATCTCACGTTCTATATAGCATGGCCATTTGTCTTAATCTATATTTAAAAAGTATGTTCATATAATATCCTTGGAGCTCTATAAAATATGTTTGGGCAAGTTTTATCCCTTCTTAGCTTCTCAACTGCTGAATAGTGTCACTAATAGTGTCAGTGATGTTACAGTTGTCATTGCTACTACCAGAAGCAGGTGACTGATTTTTTTTGTCACTCTCAGAATTGTTCATCATACCTTCTATAGCAGTGCCTTTCCTTTACTGTAGAGATAGGGAGAGAAATTAGACCTATTCTTTTGGTCTAATTCAGTAAGGATACTCCCATTACCAAGAAATAATAGTCTCCTATCTGTAATTTATAATGGTAGAAAGTTGCTTAGAGTACTGTGACTTTGCCTTGGGTCATATAGCCTGTCTCTGTCATAAGTAGCACTGGAACTTAGGCATTCCTGGCTTTTGAGGCCAGCTTTCTCTCTACTATGTTATGCTGCATGTCATTTATTATATCCACAGTAATTAAATCCACATTGGTCATAGCCAGGAAGGGTTAAAATGTTGTTGTTGTGCTTTGTGAAGTATAAATCATCAATAAGCATTTAGTAAACACTTATTGTTTTCCAGGAAGAATGCTATACACTAGAGGTACAAAGAAAGGCAAAAATATTTTCTGCCCTCAGGGAGCTCATAACTTTACTGAGGGGGAGTGAGGACGCAACATTCAAAATATGTACATAAAAAATATAGAGATAGATATAGGACAAAGTGGAGATAATCTCAGTGAGAGGACAAAAATAGTGGGGCTGGGACAGGCTATTTAAAGGAGAGCATAATGTAAAGAACACTTACACAAGGATAGAAAACCTGAGTTCAAGTTCTTCCACTTATTTAAATCCCTTCTGGGCAAGTCGCTTAATTTCCCAAAATCTGTTTTCCTCCTCACTAAAATGAGAAAGTGGTATTCCATGACTTCTAAAATTCTTTTCAGCTCAAAATATACAATTCTGTGAGTCTTTGAACAAAGGAATTCAATAATTTATCTGACAGGAACCCTTAAGTGATGTGACTGTAGAAGTCAGTGTTAGAGATTTGCCATCACATTAGTCTTTCTCCTAATAGAAATGAGATATTGCAATTTAAAAAAAATGAATGATGACTCTAAAGCTCTTTCATTGCCTCCTCTTCCTTCTCATATTTTCCATAATCTCTGAAACCAAAAGTATAGGAAAGGATTTTAGAAGCCCCACAAATATTAGGGAATGTATTCCATTGGTAGAAATGAGACCAGCTCAAAGATTGGTATTGTTTATCAGAAATATTCTTAGCATTACTCCAGGAAACCCTTTTAATTTAATTTATTTATTTTATTGAAGCAGTTGGGGTTAAGTGACTTCCCCAGGGTCACACAACTCAGAACTATTAGTTGTCTGAGGTCAGATTTGAATTCAATACCTCCTGATTTCAGGGTCAGTGTTCTATGCATTGCACCATCTAGTTTCCTCACCAGGAAAATTATTGAATGGATTTGTGACCTCTCACCTCCCTTTATTCCAGATCCTAACCTAATTTGTGTTTCTCTCCACCAAACATTTAGAGATATGGTTCTATTTTGAAATCACTATTTGCTAGTAGGCTCCTTCATATCTCCATACTTCTATTCCTTGCTCTTACAAAATAAGTTAAAGCAGATGATCTCCAAAAGCCCTTCTCACTCTAAATTTCTGTGTTTTAAGGGCTTTTCCAGGTTTGACATTCTGAGATGCTATGATTTCAGACTTGTTCATATCTTTTTTCTGTAAACATCTGCTTACAAAAACAAATTGCCTTTTTTCTAACTCCCACTAAAACAATCACACCTATTTAGAAGAGCCAGCTTCACTGTTCAGCCTAAAGAAGTAATATGGAAAAGGATTAACTTTTATTTTTAACCAATTAACCAGTTTTCTATATGTATTCTTCAACATTTACTGAGCAGAAGAAATATAGAATCAGTCAGGGGCATAAGATTGAGTCAGAGCAATTGAGTTTGAAGCCTGGTTCTGTTATCGATTCCCTCTTTGACCTTGGATAGGGTAGTGTACCTCTCTCAGCCTAAATTCATCTTTGGCAAAATAAAGTATTTAGATCATTTCATCTCTAAAGGCCTTCTGCCATTCTCTGATTCTTTGTCCTGTGATTCTTTGGTTCTAAGTTCAATGGAACTGAATTTAAGAGTCAGAGACTTTAAGAGATGAATTAAAACTTGGACCTTATCCTCAATTAATTTAAAGTTGATTATTGTAGTCATTCTCCAGAGTATCCCTGGTGGAGGCATTTGAAGGATTCTTGAGAACTGAGGGAATATAGACTTTAGAATACCAAGAGGGCAAAATATTCCTGAGATATGGAAATAGTAGAGGATTGAGAAGCTATGAAGCTGAGTGTGTCACATTCAGAAATGTTGATGTTTGGGTAAGGGTCATAGTGAATATTGTTAAGGTGTCAGGAAGTATAGCAATAATTCAAGATAGGTCACCAAACTTCTCCCTCTCTATTACCTTACCTATAAAAACAAGAGTTAGGTTAAATGGCCTCTACAGTCCCTGCTTACTCTGAATCTGTGATCCAATGATTCAATAAATTGACAATCATTTATTAAGTGGTCATTTTGTATCAGGAATTGTGAAGAGAGTTAAAGCAGAAGACCACGTACTATGGGTTATGAGTTCCATTTAATCAGAAACAAAAGTTAAACTACCTCATCCTATGACCAGTGAAATGATTGAGGATAGGAACTATTTTTTGTTTTCTTGGTAGATTCAGTACTTAAAACAGTGCCTGGCACACAGTAGGGGCTTAATAAATACTTATTGACCGATTGACTGACTATGGTGTGGGAAAGAATGGCTGATTAAAAAAGGCATGCACTCCATGGAAAATAACACTCTTAAGGGGGGAAAAATTATCATTGCTTTGTAGCCCAAGTGATTGTTACTCCCTTGACAGATCACACAGAATCTGATAACCCTATGAAATTAAGTAGTTTGGCTAAAATTATGGATTGGGAACATTACCTTAGTCACATTTTCTAAATACTTTTCTGCACAAACTAGTTTACAAGGCAAATATGACTGTAATTAGAGATTATACCAATTGGACTTTCCTTCAGTTTAATTTATTTAATGCTAATTGATTCCATTTTTGAAAATTTATTTGGAAGTGTACCAAATCTAAATGACAACTGTAGGAGGACTTTGAATATTAGAGAATATGATTACAGAATTTTTGAAGATTACTCTGTACTACTATCTCTGTCACAAAGTTAAATCCTTTAATGTTTCTTTTTCAGCTATTTGATGTTGATGAGGATGGCTATATAACAGAGGAAGAATTTGCTACCATTTTGCAGGCATCTCTTGGAGTACCTGACCTTAATGTTTCTGGCCTCTTCCGAGAAATAGCCAAAGGGGATTCAACACATGTTTCCTATGGTAAGTGTGCTCCATACCTTGACATTACAGATTTGGTTTTTGAGTAGTAATTATCTAACAGATAGTCCCTTATAATATTCTATATTATCCCTCTATACATTTTACCTTTGGGGATATAATCACATCTTCTGTCTCACTATGGGTCATCTTAGTCTTGAATTAGAAGGAGGGATTGTGATTTCATCTGCTGTGATTTCATAAGGCTTAACAAGCATGTTGTCCATGGTGTGCTGTAACCTAAATAGAGTAGGCTGAGGCATTTCTGGACAACTTTGATAGTTTGTTTGATAGACTGTTATCCCACATCTATGAAGGGAAGGAGCAGCATAACTATCAATTTTGACTCCTTTCTTGTAGCCAGAAGCAGCCTCACAATAACATAGAAATAGAGATAGATATATGAGATACAAATACCTCTACAAAACAGAGATGTTTATATCTCTGTAGATATATCTATATCTACAGTTATTTATGTATCTTTATCTATTTATCTGTATTTATCAAGTGTCTATATCTAGTTGGGTAACACTTAACTATATCTCTGCAGGCAGTCACGAATCCCAATGGATTAATTCCATTCAATCAAGCAGACATTTAGTGATATCCATTGTGTTAATCATTAGAAATACAAAAACAAAAATGAAGCAATTCCTGTCCTCCACAAGCTCTAATTCTATTGAAGAGAAACACTATATGCACAAAATTAAATGTGAAATCATTATAAAGAAATTTGATCATGGTGCTTGATTTAAGCCTTGAAGAGAGCTAGAGGTGTTTGTTCCAAATGGCCAACATGGAAAGGGAGAACATACTAAGTGTGGGGAAACAGCCTGTAAAAAGACACAGAGATAATATATAAAATTCCATGAATAGGAAACAGTAATTAGTCCAGTTTGGCTGGACTATATTTTTAAATATATAATCAAACTGTAAAACTAGATTAGTATTATATTGGGAAAGACTTTAAAAGCCAATCAGAAGAGTTAGCATTTTTTTTTCCTAGAGACAAAAAAGAGCCACTGAAACTTATTGAGCTAGGGTATATTTTAGAAATATAAATATGCAGAGATTCCAAACATGGCTACCATGTGAAGACCCTCTGTCCACTGGACCCTCTGTCCAGTGCCCTCCTTATCTCTACCTTCGCCTATACTTTAACTTTGCTTATCCAATAATAAACCTCTTTTATCAAAAAAAAAATATATATATAAGTATGGAAGATATGTGGAGGATGGATTAGAGAAGGGAAAAACTAAGGAAGGAGGACTTAATTAGGGAAATTATTTGGACCTATAAACCTTCCAGGGTAGTTGTTGACTTACCAAAAAAAATGTTTGTAGAGTTCTGAAAGATTTCATTCTGCCAAAAATTTTAGTATAGTAATGAAATTATTCTTGTCTCAATTATTAGATTCTTTGACTATATTTTTAGTAGACTTTAAGCTTGCAATTCTCTATTCGTAGTAGACAATAAATATACAAATGGAATCCCTGAATTTTAGAGTTTTGGAGGCAGAAAATGAATAACTGGTCTGAAAATTTACTTTCCCCTTTGATGGCAGAAAAGGTTTTGTTTGCTGACTTTAAGGTTAAAGGAAAATCTGATCCTATGATTTCATTACTACATAATTTAGCTACTGCTTGTTCAATTGTTTGTCACTTTTCCATATTGAGTAATTAGCTGCCCAGAGCTCTTTATTTACTGATTGTTGTTGATTTGTTTCAGTTGTGCCTGATTCTTCATGACCCAATTTGAGATTTTCTTTGCACATATACTGGAGTGGTTTACCATATCCTTCTCCAGCTCATTTTACAAATGAGGAAATTGTGCCAAACAGGGTGAAGTGATTTGTCCAGGGTCACACAGCTAGTAAGTGTCTGAAGCCAGATTTAAACTCAAGAAGATGCGTTTTCCTTACTTAAGGTCCTTCATGCTAATCATAGTGCCACCTAGTTATATTTAATAAACTCATGTTTAAAAAACATAATAAAGAAATAAAAATGAGCACATGCATACTGAAGGAAAATTATAAATATTAATCCTATTATGACCATTTTTCTTTCCTGGGTAGAGCAATCTACTATTTGTCCCTCATTCTCAAAAAGAACCATGACATCAGGGAGGGCATGCCATGCCATGCAATTGAATTGGATTTAAATGAGGGAGAGTTGTGTAAGATCACCAGCTTCACATTTTCTCCAGAGCCATCTGGGTCCATTGGAAAGATAATAGATCAAGATAACTGGAGATGGCCCTGGGTGAAAATGAGAGACCTTACCCTTTTTAATTTAAGGTCTTCAGCAGGTTCAGTTTGACTGAGGCTGTACCCATTCAATGATTAAGGCTAGATAGCAATTGGGGCAATTGAGTCCAAAAACAATCTGAATAAATAAATGAATTTGGGAGGGAAAGACTCAGGATTTCTGTCCAAAGCAGAAATGACTACTATGTACATTCAATCTGAATCATTCAAGACCCAAACAATGACCAAATGAGGTTTGACCTAGGGCCTGTTGGTGGCTACTTAGAATCAGATTGGTTTCAGTTTAAAGCTGGTCCTTGAGAAAAATCTAGCCAGTAAACCCCAAAATATCTTGGGAGGGTTTAGAAGTACAAAAGAAAATAGGAAAATGCTATTAAAAGCATCTGTAGTTAAGGACAGAGGGAGGAAAATAAGGAAGGGAGGAAGGGAGGGAAGAAGAGAGGGAGGGAGGAAGGAAGGAAAGAAGGAAGGAAGGAAGAAAGGAAAGAAGAAAGGAAGGGAGGGAGGGAGGGAGAGAGGAAGGGAGGGAGGAAGAAAAAAAAAGAGGGAGGGAGGGAGGGAAGGAAGGAAGGAGGGAAGGAAGAAGGGAGTATTCCAACTTACCAAATTCCAGGCCAGCTTTACTCACAGAGATTGTTTGCCCTTTGTCTTGAAGAGAATCATGACATCAGGGAACTGATGTTATACCATGCAAGTGAGTTGAATTTAAATGAGGGCTCTGCAAGATCAACTGCCTCACTTTCCTTTCCAGAGCCATCTGGTTCCAGTGACAAGATATATATCAAGATGATCTATTTCTTTGAGTTTTTCTATTTCAAAATAGGAATTAAAACAATTTTATTTAAGAAACAGTCATCAACTACTTTTCAGTCTGATGATAGCAAATGGTTTAAAAATATTGTAGATTAAAAGACACAATTTTTTTAGTCAACTAAAATACTTTTTTTAAAAAAGTGAAAACAATTATTTAGTTTTCTTTTTCTACCCCCCCTCCCCAGTTCTGCCCAGTGATAAAGGATAAGTTTTTTGCATCCATATTATTCAAGTTCAAATTTAGAGTGGGGGGAAGACATTTAACAAAGCATTTTGAAAACGTTTTTGGTATTAGAACATAGGTAAGATTTGGAACTGTGATTTCAGTGGTGTAATTAGAGCTTCTGGTAAGAAACTCTTCTACCAGAGCAAGTTGGTATTTTCTAGACAGAGAAAATCTTCGAGATGTATAAGTTCTAAAAGAGTTGCCTAGAATATCAAGAGCTTGAATAATTTACCCAGTATCACATTAAATTTTTGCTTTAATGCTTTTCACAAATCAAATTAAGGCATGACTTGATTTAATTTCATGAGCAATTTCTTCCAGAAATTGGTAACACCTTGATTTTTCACCAATCATATCAAAGACTGAGATGTTGGTCATTTCTACAGTGTATAAGCCTTAGAGTTAAGTCCTTGAGTTCAACCATGTCAGCTCTCACATTAACTTATTTTCTGATCTTTGCAAAGCTGCTGTTCCTTTTTGAACTTTGGTTCCCTACAAGTTTTTGAAGTAAACTAATAAGTTTGTCCTATTGCAAGGGATATTTATTAGTTTTGCAACTATTAAAAGTACAGAGTAATTACTGAATATTAAATAGTAGGTTCAACCTCACTCTGTGGTCAACTAATCTATATGTTAAGGACCCATCAATATAATTTTAACTTTTGGAAAGTTGATTGATGATCCAAAATATTGAGTAGAGGATATGTCTGATTATAGATCTCAATGGAGAAATACTCAAAGACTACTTTTGAAAGAGAATAGCAAAGTAACTAAAGGACAAACTTCCCTTGGCTATATGTAGTTATTACAGTCTTTTGCCATATTGAAAAGTTAAAAAAAAAAAAAAAGGAAGGATAAAGGAAAATTTAGGGATTTAGGTCCTCTATTTTGGTATGAAGTGTTAAAAATCAGATTTTGATGCCAAATTTAGTTCTGTCATCCTAATTTTTCTAGCTTGAAATATTTGAGATAAAAGATGATTTATTTCTTATCTGAAGATGTTGGGATACCACCACTGTGTACTCTTGCAACTGTTAGGTATTATTTAACAGACTACATTTATCACTTTATTGAGCTTTTCAAGCCTGCCTAAGACATGTACAATTAACTGGCATAATTCATTGGTTTGAGGTTTCAGGAAATTTTTAGTAATTTATTCACCAACATAAGATATAAGGAAATAGAAATCACTGTATTTTATTATTTTGGCATCAGACAGAATAGGACCTACTCAAGAGGGCCTCACTATAATGTAAATTTTTTTCCTTTCTCCTCTTCCAGTGGAATTTAGGAGTTTTGCCCTGAAACATCCAGAATATGCCAAGATTTTTACCACATACCTAGACCTCCAGACATGCCATGTATTTTCATTGCCCAAAGAAGTTGAAATGGCTCCATCCATTGGTCATAACAAAGTCTGTCCAGAACCTGTTGAAGATGGAACCTCAGACAAAAAAGATGACTGAACCAAAAATGAACATCAATAGTTTTTATTTTATGCTGTAAAGGAATTTATTAATGGTAATTAAAATGTATCTGCCAAATTATAGATACATTTAGTATTGAAAAATTTTTGCTTTTCTAAACTTGTTTTAATGGCTCTCATAAAAAAGTTATCTAAACATCTAGATTATCTATCTCTCATTTTAGTATGATGTGTTTTATATCACTCAATAATATAATTGGTTTATTGGGGATAAAATACCAGGTTTTTATAGATTTTATTTTTCAAGTCAAGATGACTTTGCCAAATAAATATAGTGGTCTGGGCCTTTTTGAGTGATAAACTGAAAATTTCTATATTATGTGTGTTTTTCTGTAAATCCCGAAAGTAAAAAAGGAAAATATTCTATGTTCCTGAAATATTTTTTCTGTTGAAAAATACTCCTCCAAAACATAGGGTTAGTGTAAAATGTGATACAGGATTCTGAAACTATTTCTGGTAACCAATTGTTTTGTTAAATTTTTCATATATTTTTCCAGGAATAAAAATAATTCTTGGTTTATAAGGTATATAGTTGGAATAGATAATTCCACTTATTGGGTAAGATATTTTAAGAAACTCATATTCTATTTGGTGTGTGTCTAACTTATAGGTCTTCATAATTATCTGTTAAAAATCAATATTCCTATGTAAATTTACAGTATGTTGATAATACAGTGATTTCTGGCTAATGACTGAGTATGAATGACTTACTAAGGTAATAATAATTGCTTAATGAAAAAATTAATTGTGTTAGAGTTGAATTTTATTCAACAGAATGTGTTATTTACCCCACAGCTAAGTGATATTTTTACTCTGTATGTTTATATATGTATATTAACAGTCTTTTAGAAATGTCTTAATTTAATGTTAAATAAAATTACCAATATTCTATTTTATAATGGGAAAACAAGTTGAAATTTGTCAGAAATATCAAATTGAAAAATATACAATTCTTCAAAGTATAATAGAAATCTAGTGAAATCTAGTAAAAGCCTGTCCATATTAAGATAGCAGTTTAGAGTAGTTAGTAATTTCATTTTGCCTCATCATGTACACTGTTTAAATTTTTGATATTTCAAATTTTTTTTCTTTTTCCTCTATGTCATTTGAAACAAAGAACAAAGGAATAGATAAAATACAGAAACAGGTTGCTTCTGGCTTTTTACTAAATATCTGAAATGAATTACACAGTCTGTCTGGTTTTTCATTGTCTTTTTACAGCAAAGTCTCCCTTTAATGAAAATAGAAATATTCAAAGTAGATGTCGGGATTTATTTTTAGCAAGTAATCATGATTTTAAACGAATTGTACATACTGATCAATAAATGTCCTCATTTCCCAGATAATTAAATGTGTATTTGGATAATTGAATATCTACTCTCATTCTTAAGAATATACAATTGTTTGATTTTTATCCCTCAAAGCTATTTAGAAATTAAGCAATAAGTAAGCTGAAGTAATTGTTTGAATAATTAGAATAGCACATCATTGTTATATAGTATCTGCCACAAGTACATGAAAAATACCTGGTACTCAGATTCAGTAATTGTTGGTTATCACAGAAAAGCTAGATATTAGTCTTATCAATCATGAAAGGCCAAAGATCCCTAATAAATAACATTGCAAATTAAAGACTTTGTATGGGACTAATGCAATTGATTATTTTATTTTCCTGTTTTAAGGTAATATTTATACTATTTAATAGTAGTAAAACTTTGCGTAATTTTCCAATGTTTCCTATTTTATTATGTTACTAAATAAACAAGTGTACTGCATAATATTTCATTCTGTTTTGTCTATTTTGTCTCGAAATTTACTTTTCAGCATTATGAACTGAATAAAAATTCCATATGTATGGCTATGTTTAATCATTTTTTGTTTGCATTTCAGGCTTATGAAATGTCAGAAATTATTTTATTCTAATGAATTCAAATTTCAACCAAGCTAGCAATAATTATTAATCCTAAAAAAGTTGACTTTTGAATAGTATTGAATAGCAATCATAAATTATGATGGGTATTTCTACTATATAAAGGTTTGATATTATGCAGTTTCAACAAAGATTTCTTTGAAAGTCTTTTTCCTATCTTAAAAGTAAGGAATTAAATCTCCCTAAAACCAATCAAATGTCCTACAGTTTTGAATAAATACTTGAAGATGAAATAAGAATCACTTATACATGGAAAATACTAAAATCCTAAGATATATAAACCATAAAAATCCAACCTCAATTATCATAAGCTCACCACCACACTCAATGCTAATATACAGAAAAAGGTTGTTTTATGTATATAAAATGAAAACTGCTGTTAAAGATATTTGAGACAGTATTTGAAAAATTGCTAATAAAAGTATTTGCTATTGAGAGACTACTGGGCAAATTAAGTCTGAAAAGAGTCCTACTCTAATATTTCATTGTGGAATGTAGACAACTCTGAATTCCTTAAAGATTTTCAACAAACATTCCGCATATGCTATGAGCTAGATATGGTACTAGGCACTAGGAGTACAAAAGCAAATATGAAAAAGCCCCTGCCCTCAAGGAGCTTACATTCAACTGGGGCTAACAACATTTATATGAATACAAAATATATACACACCTCTCTCCAGGTTACTCTTCCAAATTGTACTTGCAGTCACCAATTGAAAGAGTGAGACAGAGACACAGAGATAGAGACAAAGACAGAGACAAAGAGAGGGAGGGGAGGAGAGGGAGAAAAAAAAGAGGAGGGGAGGGAAAGGGAGAGAAGAAGAGAGGGAAGGGAGAGGAGGGAAAGTAAGAGAGAAGAGGAGAGGGGAGGAAAGGGGAAAGGAAAAAAAAAAAACTGTCTCAGAATGATGATTTCAAAGATGCTGCCTATTCTAGCTATATAGACAATGGAAAGAAGCTATTTCCACCTATGTGGTCAGTCCTGGAGTCTCTTGAAGAGATGCTCTACTTTGAGTAAACTGGGCATAAGCAAAGCAAAGTCCTTATTGAACAAATATTAGCTATTTGCGTTAAGTGGGAAGCAGCAGAGAGCCATAAAAAAAGGGCTGTATTTGGAATCAGAGGAGAGAACCTGGGTTTGAAGCTTGGCTTTGAATCTGCATAATCTTGGGAAAATAATATCCCTTTTTTGGACCTCATTGCTTCATTTATAAAATTGTGTGTGTGTGTGTGTGTGTGTGTGTGTGTGTGTGTGTGTGTAGGAAGTCACAGAGGAACGTGGTTGGGCTAGATGATCTCTAAGGTTCCTTCTAATTGTAAATCTATCATCCTTTAATCCCATTCTACTCACTGCCTTTAAGGGGCTACATAGAAGATATTTAAGCAGAAGCACGAGATTTTTGGAATGAGTTCATAGCCAAACTTCATACTTGGGAATAGCACTTGGACAATAAGGTATATGAACTAACAGGATCAATCTGTGGTAGTTTTGTAGAGTGCATTTCCTTCTGAATGATGGTATACACTATATACATTGCTTGCCTTCCATTGTATATGTTCTAATATGTCTGTGGGTAACTTAGACTGGGAAAGGAAGTTGCTAGCTCATCTACCCTATCAGATATGAACATCACTCCTAAGTATTTCTGTTTTTATAAGTAGTTCAATGAAACTTTTTGCCTGGTTTAATATTTAAGAAGCTGTCTCATTTCCCTCAAGTTGTTCCATTTCACCTTAAAAGCGAGGTACAAATATAATAGTGAATCATTACAAAGTTAATCTATCCCATCTAAATTCAACCCCCATTCCTTTATCTTGGGATCTGGTCTTAAGTAAATGTAGACAAAGTTAATCTCAATGTGATTTGTATCCTTACTTTTCCTCATTCTACTTCTTAGAATTATTAACCACTTTTCCCCATGGCACCTGATTCATCAATAAAAGTGTACTGAGAGATATAAAAAAGCAATTAAGTCAAGGTAAATATAAGTCTGTTTAATGTCTCTAAAAAGCATTCTGGAGATTCCAGACATCCTTAGGAAGAAGAATCATAGATCCCTAACCTTGAAACAGGTCTCTAGTTAAATAGGCCCAAGGCACCCATTTACTTTCACTTTCATTTATTTTGAAAACCTGACGATCCACAAGTTTCTGGTTTGAAAATTCTCTATTCTGCATCATGTCTCTTTCTTAATGATGGGCCATAGAGTTACCCCTAAGACACTTCTGGAATGTAGGTAAGAAAGAGGCTTTATATTATTGGCACTATTTCACCCTTTAGAATTATTTTAAGTTAGAGAGAACCAAGATATACTTAGTTATGGCTCCCCTAAGGTGACATTCTAATCTCACAAGGGAATGATAAAGTATTCTAGAATGTAAAATCTTTCAAGCGTGTATAGAAGGATAGTTTTGGTTGGATTAGAAATTGAGACCATACCATCTCACGGATTAAATATTTTTACCTCATTATTTTATCATTATGTCTTTTTGTTCTCTCCTTGAATACACAAAGTTCCCATCTCATGCTGAAAGGGTGGATTTAGGATTAAGAATTTATGGAAGCCTCAGTGGAAGATGCTTTGGACAATCAAATTCACAATTACTATTCACAAGGACATGGCTGGTGAGCTATGAGGGACAGTAGAACAAAATAATTATGAGATGAGGAAAATGAAGCTCAACGAGGTTGGAAGACTTGCTAGAAGTTAAGCTTCTAGCAAGAGGGTAGACTTGGGACTAGAATATTGGACTTCTGACTACCCATAAATTTAATCCTTTACATATGGGTCAATTAGTTTTACCATACCTTTTTTCAGTCATGGATTAACGAGCTGTGACATTGCAATGGGAGCAGAAAAAAGTCTTGCAGATGGCTCAGTGTGAACTTATCCCCACAATTGGAGACACATTTCAAAATGTTTGTCTTATTTATGATGGCTCAGGAGTATCCTCTCCATGGTTGAAGGCTATCAAATTTATTTGATTAAATTCAACAAGTTTTGATTAATTGGGCAAAGTACTATGCGAGACAGGGTAGAGACAGACAAAAATGAAACAGTCCAGAGTGGGATAAGGAATATAATAAGCACACAGATAAGCAAGTACACAAAAAGTAAACCCAAAAGAACTTTCAGGGTAGGTTAAACTCACAAACAACTACAGAGATCCATCTCTCCATATCTGGGCTCTAGGCATTTTCTCTGTCCATCTTCAGTGCCTAGTTCCTCTGCTTCAACTACTGTCCCCCCGGGCTTTTAAGTCCCAAATAAAATCCCACTTTCTACAAAAGCCTTCCTCAAGTGCTCTTATTTCTTATCTTTTTCCTCTGAAAATTATCTTGTTAACCTGCATATAGCCTGCTTTGTCTATATTTGTTTACATATTGTCTGTCCCATTAGATTGTAAGCTCTTAGAGGGTAAGCACTGTTTTTTTTGTCTTTTTTTGTATCCCCAGTGCATAGTATAATACCTGGAACATAACAGAAGCTTAATAAATGTTGCTTGAGAAGGAATGGGTCAATACAGAAAATGGCAAGTTAATTGAACTTTGAAAGGAACAAAGGATTCCATGAGGCAGAAGAAAGAAGGAAGTGGATTGCAGGCATGGTGGATAATCTGTACAAAATCTGGAGGCTGGAGATAGAATGTTATATATGGAGATCAGCAACTAGTCCAGTTTAGTTCATATGTGTAGCCAGCAAGGGAAGTAAAATATAACCAGGATGGAATGTTATTTGGAATCAGACTATGAAAAAATTTAAGTACCCAAAAGAGGAATTTGTGTTTTAATTCTGGAACAGAGGTACCAAACACATAGCCCAGAAGCAGCAGCAAAAACAGTCCTCAAATGGAAATGTAACTGGGACGAGTTTCAAGTCATGTGGTCAACAAAATGGAGGACAAGACATTTTTCTGTTCCTCTTAACTTTTCCAACTCGTTCCAATACAGAAAATATGTTCCAAAGATAAAAAGCCTTGCAGGGGTCCTCAAACTTTTTAAATAGGGGGCCAGTTCACTGTCCCTCAGACTATTGGAGGGCCAGACTATAGTAAAAACAAAACCTTTGTTTTGTGGGCTTTTAAATAAAGAAACTTCATAGCCCTGGGTGAGGGGGATAATCGTCCTCAGCTGCTGCTTCTGGTCCACCGGCCGTAGTTTGATGACCCCTGAGGGCATTCAGAATCCAAAAGAAAATAAAACAAACAAACCCATGCACTGACTTCCAAACTGAGCTTATTCAGCACTGCTTTGCCATACTGCATGTTACCACTCATAAAGCTATGCTAGTTAACCCACAGAGCTGGAAATAAAACTCATCCCCGTAATCCTGTCTTTTCTGCCTCTTTTCACATGTGAGGAGATCTTAGTTCCAGGATGTTTTGGTCAGAACAGATAGCAATTGTCTATATAGGACTCCAGACCACTTGTATTACAATGGGCAATGTTGTGTGTTACAAAAAATTTCTTCAGGAAAGCCTGAGACAGGGGGATGGGAATAGGACACAATATTTAGACTTTAAAAAGAATTCAATAGCACATCCTAACTTGATCCTCCTTTTCTAGACACTCAATGACCCAGACCACAAAAATCAACCCTGTACCATTAGCATGAAAATTCTTTAAACTGTCTGATATAGGGGAAATAGCAGTGTGGGACAGGACACAGTAGGTGTATTGAGGAAAGTACTTACCTGGGGACAGTTCTGTTCACCCCAAAGTCACTTGAGGAAGAGAGTTATTGATTATGATACCATGTATTTACTCAGCATGAAAAGATGCTGATATATTTTGAGGTCCAGCTCAGATGGAAACCACTCTCAGAGGAAAGACAGTCAAAAACTCAGAAAATAAATAAAAGGGAAAATAAGCTGAAATTACTAAAGACTCCAGGAAGAAGGAAACTAAAAGACCTTGAATATAAGTGGGCAAATTAAAAGGGCAATCATAAATAGCAGAAAGAAATATGACCTCTAGATCTAGTAAATGGGGTCAGGAATTTATGAATAAATGCTACAAAATAAAGGAAAATAATCTAACACTTGTGAAACAGAAATCCCTTTGAAAGACAGAAAATACCTATGGGATTTGAGGAGAACATGAAATCACAATATACTGTTTTTGAGTAGTTCAAAGGAGAAATGAGAATTATGAGAGCAGAATTTATGACCTGAATAGCAAACAATAAATAAATAAATAAATAATGGGCAGAATAGAAACACTATGTTCTGCAGTGGCAAGTTTCACCAAAGAATAAAAAAGAAAACAATAGCCTAGGAATGCAAATATATAGAACTGAAATCTAGAAGTTTAGAAGCAAAAAAAGAAAAGAAAAGGAAAGGAAATATGATAACCATGCAAGCAAAAAATATTGATTTCAATAGTTATGTGTAGATAAAACTTAAGAATTATAGGTTTCCCAGAACATAACATGACAAAAACCTTAACAGCATAATGAAAGAAATAATAGATGAAAATTATCCAGAACGTCTGAACATAAAAAAATGAAATATCAATTGAAAGGATTCATAGATCATCTTCAGTTTGAAGGCAAGGCTTAAAACCCCAAGACACATAATGATTAAATTTAACAATCCAATTAAAAATCAAACAAGTTACATAAATGATCAGGTGTTGTGAAATGAGAGCCACCTGCCAGTGACTGCTGGAGATCTAACAAAGACCTGTAAAATGGATTTCTTCATGTGAGAGGATGATGAAAATACAAGGATCTGAGAAGCAGTTGCTTCTCTAACTTCGCTTCTCTTCCCTCTTGCCTCCAATTTATTTCATTCCCAATCCACAAGCAACATCTGTGTCAGTAAAGGCTGCTTTGCAACTCCTTTAAGTGTTATGATTCATAAATCTGGGGATTTTAGGAGACTTAATCTGTCCCTTTACATTTAGGCATGATCCTTAACAATCAGGAGAAAGATCTTTATGCACAAAGGAAAAGAAATTCACACAACACAAGACTATTGTACACTACCTACCAAACATACAAGAGAATGGAATAATGTGTCCTAAACAGCAATGGAGCTCAACATACAAATTGGGGTGACCTAGTTTTGCAAACCAAAGTTTAAGTGTAAATTTTTTAAAAGATGGAAATTCAATCATAAAGAAGAATTTTAAACATTTTTGGAAAGAAGATCCAACCAGAAAAGATTCCCCTCCTCAAACATCCAAAACAAAAAATATATAGAAGTAGTGAATAAAGGCAAGTGCCAATAATAGGAACAGCAAAAGAATGATCACAGAGATACCATTAAGAGAGTTCTTTCTAAATGTACACAGAGTCAGGGATGAAGGTCGAAATTCAGTGGTAATACCTAGAAAGAGTCAGGCCTAAGGGCTTCATGTATAGAACCTTGAATTTTGTTTACAGGTGAATCAAAAATTTTTGTGTACTATAATATGACATAGAATAATAAATATCAATGTTGAGAGGAGAATTAAGGAGAAAGAAAGGAATATAGGATATTCTCAGATGAATTAGAGGGCTATTAGTGAGGGAAGGGTGATACTTGTGGTCTCAGTAAGAGAGGAGAATGGGTGAGAAAGGGGAGGAAAAGTCTGAAAAGAAGTAAAGGAAAGGACCTTACTTTAGTAGTGGGAGAAGGGTCTATTGATGAATGCTCTTATGGGTGAAGAGAGATGGTCTATGAAGTGAGATAAAGACCATATGTTGGGGGTGATCCAGGAGATTTAGTGATTACAAAGTTCACTCATGCTAGAAAGGGGGAAATTGGAACTTCTAGGAACAATTAGCACTTAGGGGAGTGGGAAAGCAGGGATAAAGGGAGATTTTTGAGACAAATAGGAATAAAAGGTGTACAAGGAAGGTATAGGTGAGTAGTAGGTTGCATAATCAAGATATGAGGGAGGAGGGGCCCTACCATGGGGCAGTATCCTGACATTTGTAAGCAATATTATTCTGGGAATAAGACACAACAAGAAAAGGAAATCCATAAGGAAAATTCTACAAGGCAGTGGCAGAAACTATATAGATGGGAGAACTAGAATGGTCACTTTTAAAATTTTGATTGAATAAATGACATAAAGACTAGAAATAGATAATTCTAGTCAGAGGAGTCAAGAGTCATAAAATGAAGATCTAGGAGAGACAGGAGTAGAGGTGGATAATGAAGAGAGTAAGAGAAATATTTTCTGGAAAGGGACACAAAAATGAAATTTTAAAAGGTAATCAACATGATTAGATACTAAGGGGTAATATAATAAAAAAAAGCATAAACAAAATTTTTTTAGAAAAAAGAAAAATATAATTTGGAAAGATATAACAAAATAAGTAAAAATACAATAGAATATAAAGTTAATCTGTCATTTTCTAAGTCAATATGCAGTCTACAGGGATCTCTTTGTATAGGTTAGTCTCCATTTTATTTGTTTGACACTACTATTCCAAAAGCAATAGGAAGCCAATGAAATATCTTGAGCAGAGGAGAGATATATAAGTAAGACTTGTGCTTTGGGAGTATCAATTTTGCATTTGTGTATAGTATGCACTGTAGAAGGGTCTGGAAACGGAGAGAAAATTAAAAATATGCTAAAAATAATCCAGATAAGAAATCCTGAATTTCACTGGTAGTGGGATGAGTAAAGAAAAGGTAACAGATTCAAAAGAAATAATGGAGGCAGAATTGACTAAACCGGATAACTGAGTGTATTCTTTTTTTCCCTAAAGATCTTCTTTTCTCTTCTTGTAAAAATGGCCATAGACCAAATGGAGGCATATGTGTTTAATGGAGAATATTGAAGTGGAAAACATTTAGAACATAAGCAATGATTGAAGAAAAGAAGCCAAAAAGAATCAGGTCCATTCCAGAAGGGTTGCTTGGATTAGTTTCATTAATTTGCAACTTGCTTCTCTATAAGAGACCAGCTCTTAGTTTTTTGCTGTATTTATTTTGCTAGGTAGGGATTTCAGATTCCTTCTGGTGCATTGAAAAATGTTCATTTCCCAGTTTTCTTGGACTCTGACCATTGCCATCAGAAAAATCTTTCATATTAAAGGGAGATAGCAAAAGCTGAAGTTGTGTGCCAGAATCATTCAGGACAGCCATTTCCTTTAGAAGAGGCATGCCAGCTTTGCATAGGATGTTGGTGCCAGAAGCACAATCAACTCCCTCTGCAGATGATATTTCTACGCACCAGGGTGGGTCCCTGACATCAGAGACCACAGGAGAACGCCCAGAATTTGCGTAAAACTTGAATAAAATGAGTAGAGAGTAGTTTAGAAGGCAATAGGGGAGTTTTTGGTATAGTTGGATGCCTTTAAAACAGGGCTTTTCTTCCTTGCGGGAAGCCTTTTGAAACCAGAGAAAACTAGCAATGAAATTCACAGTTATTCAGAGTCTCTTACAAGTCAGAAAGATTTCATTATTGCATATTACATTTCCTTCTGATCCCAAGTATGTCAGGCTCAGAGGGCTTGTTTTTCTTCCTACAATATTTCAGAAACTTTTGGTAACCAAATATTCTAGACCAAAGTGGTTTTTTTCCTTCTTTTTTCTAGTGTAAAAATACATTGAAACTCTGAAAGAGAAATGCCAACTCTCTGGTCTAATTACAATTTCAGTCTTTGTTTAAATTGTATGAAAATTTATGAGTGAAATCCAACCTGGGCCCAAACAACTTTTGAAATCACAAAAGTCTTCTTCATTTCTATCATCACTCTGGGCAGCCTGTGCTACTTAAGCTACTACAGAGTCAAGCTAATGGAGAACAGTTGTGGAAACATTTCAACTTAATCTTTAAAAGGCCCAGAGGAGGGGGAAACCAACTAATGCACTGGTAAACTCCAGCAGTTGGATGGAAGGAGGGAGGGAAGGAAAAAAAGGGGAAACGTGAAGGAGGAACACTTGACTTAGAGCTGAAAGTCCTGCATTTCAGTCCTTAAATATTCCACTCATTAGCTGGGTGATGTTAAGCAAATTACTTCACTTTTTTGAACTTCAGTTTCTTTACATTTAAAATTGGGTGGGGGGCATCTCATCCTTTAACTCGCTTTACAGAGTCTTTGCAAAGATCCAATAGAATCAGATACTTAAGTTCTTTGTAAATTATTACCTATTCCATGGTAATGTATATTGTTAGTAAAGGGCTTTCAACTGAGAGCATTAAAGGACATTTCTTCTTTGAAATTTGGATTAGAAACTGAAAGAAACATTGGGTTTCATGTTGTTCAGTCCTCTCATTTTATAGATTCTCTCTTATCTTTACAAATCATAACTTGACCCTGACATCTCTTCAAACTCCACCTGTATTTTCTTGACTTCTTTCAATTCCAGGCTCTTAGAAAAATATTTTATCTCTGGTACTCTTTGTTTCTCTTTTATCACCTCCCACTTATTTCTTAATTTATAGTAATGTGACTTCAGACTCAAAAACTGTTCCATCCCAAGTGACTTAGGTTCTCTTAACTTTTAGATTCAGTCAACTTTTATTAGTCCTTATCAAGATCAAGATCATGAAGAATCTTGATCTCTCTGTAGTTTGAGACTCTACCATCTCCTCTTGGTCACTTTCTTCTCTGCACATCTTCTATGAAACTAGTCTCTCTTGCTTTTGTTTCTACCTGTCTATTTCTAAGTCTTCTTTTTCCATTCTCTAAGAGTAGACAGCAAAGGTTATGTCCCTGTCACTTTTGTTTCTCTAAACTCTCATTCAATGAGCTCATTGTTCCCATCAATTCAGTTATTTCTTTGCAAATGACTTTGAGATCTATATAACTAGTTATAATCTCTCTTCTAAACTTCAGCTCCATTTTTACCAATTGCCTACTGGATTAACTCCACTTGGACACTTAGTAGACATCTCAAATTCAACATGACAGAAATGGAAACCATCATATTTCCCTAAAAAAAATTCTCTCCAAGTTTTCCTGTTGTCTATTTTTGATATCACCATCATTCCATTTACCTTGGGATAAGCTTGGAGCCATCCTGAACTATTCAATTTTTTCTTAATTTTTCCATTTCTCTTATCCACCCCTTTCCTCCATTCATTCAGCCTTTACTGTAATTCAAACCCTTATCACCTTTCACTGGGACTACAGAAATAGCTTTCTAATTGGTCTCCCTGCCTCAAATCTCTTTCCTTTTTAATTAATTCCCCAGAAAGTTGCCAAATTAATATTCCTAAAAATGCATATCTGGCCACATTATAAATGTTCAAAAGACTTCAGTGGATCTTTATGTTCCCTAAAATAAAATACAGACTACCTAGTTTGGCACTTAAAACTCTGTAGTCTTACTCCCATTTGCCTTTCTTGTTTTGTTTTATAGTGAAATAGAGACTGGTTAATGGGCTCTATGAGCTTGCACACAATGCTATTTATGTAGTCCCCATATTGAAGGGTCTAGGGACTCCTTTTCTCTTTCTCTGTGTCTCTGTGCGTCTTTCTCTGTGTGTCTTTCTTTGTCTCTTTGTCTCTCTGTGTTTCTCTCTGTCTCTCTGTCTCTCTCTGTCTCTCTGTCTCTGTCTCTGTCTCTCTCTCTGTGTCTTTTCTCTCTCATTTCTCTTATTCAGCTTACTTCTTCATTCTAAATGGTATTGAGTAAAAAGCAATCCTGTAAGAAGAAAGTACTCTAGTCTTCTTTTCATTCAAGGAGATATTCCCACGAATAGGGGCATTGATTCTTTTACCTTATTGTTTTTTTCTCATTTTAGATGAAAGGGATTGGAGGCTATGACCCTGTATTTCAAAAGGTCAAGAGAATCAATGTAAGAAGCAAGACATAAAATGAATTCACACATATCATTAACAGCATTAGCATTTCTATATAAAATCCATCAGGAAAGGTTAGAAAGAGAAATGACATTTAAAATAACTTCAGACAGTATTAAAATTTTTGGAAATCTACCTACCAAGACACATGCAGGCCAGTTACAAAATACTTTTCACACAAATAAAGACAGATCCAAACAAATGGAAAAATATTCATTGTTCATGGGTAAACTAAGCCAATATAATAAAAATGGCAATTTTACCTAAATTAATTAATGACACTTAATCAGTGTCATATCAAACACAAAGAATGATTTTATAGAGCTAGATAAAAAATGACAAAATTAATCTGGAATAGTAAAAGTTCAAGAATATAGAGGGAAATGATGGAAAAAACAAAACCAAAGAAAGGTTGTCTATCAGCTCCAGATCTCAAACTATACTACAAAGTCATAATCATCAAAATAATATAGTACTGGATAAGATAGGATAGTTGATCAGTGGAATAGAGAGGCACATGATATATAGAAGTAAATGACTATAAACACCTACTCTTCGATAAATCCAAAGATCAAAGCTACAGAAACAAAAATTCACTATTTGATAACTGCTGGGAACATTGGAAAGCAGTCTGGTAGAAATTGAGTGTAGACAAACATCTCACATAGCATAAACCAAGAAAATCCCCAAATGGATACATGATTTGGATATAGAGAATGATATCATAAGCAAATTAAGGGAGCATGGAAAAATCAATTGTCAATTTTCTAGATAAGGGAAGAGTTCATTCATGACCCAATAGAAAATAGAGAGAATGATGAAAAATAAAATATATAATTTTAATTACATGAAATTAAAAAAAATATACACAAACAAAATGAAACACAGCCAAAATGAAAAGGAAAGCAAGAAAGTGAGAGAAGGAAGGTAGAAAACTTACAGCAAATTTTTTCTGATAAAGGTCTCATTTCTCAAACATATAGGGAGCTGAGTGGATTTATAAAAATAGGAGCATTCCTTGATTGATATATCAAAAAAGTAATATATTATTTGATATATCAATAGGCAGTTTTCAGGAGAAGAAATCAAAACTATTAATAATCATATGAAAAATTATTCAAATGAATAATAATTAGAAAAATATGCAAAATAAAACAACTCTGAGGTAACATTTTATATCCTCAGTATTGATTGAGATGACAAGGAAAATGACAAATTCTGGGGACATGTGTGGAAAAAATAGATATATTAATGCACTGTTGGTGAAGTTGGAAACTAGTCCAACTACTATGGAGAACAATTTGGAATTATATCCCAAAGGTTATAAAACTATACATGCCTTTGGTACCAGACTGAAAAGAAACAAGGATCATTAAACTATGCACAAGGAACACTGACAGTTCATATTGATTTAACATATTAACATTATTTATGTTCTATTGTACTTTTGCTTATTTTGTTAAATAATTCCCAACTATATTTT
Organism: Antechinus flavipes; assembly: GCF_016432865.1. Taxonomy (NCBI): domain Eukaryota; kingdom Metazoa; phylum Chordata; class Mammalia; order Dasyuromorphia; family Dasyuridae; genus Antechinus; species Antechinus flavipes. The sequence goes on from NC_067399.1 coordinate 492,167,521, forward strand.
ATTTATTTCAGGCAGTAATTGATGCCCCTACACCAATGAAATCACAGGGCTAATCTCAAAGCAAAAATATTCTTAGCATTTTATATTTAGTAGGCATTTACTAAATGTTAGATTTAAAAGAAAAATATTGAATTAAATTACAGGAAAGAAACTGAGAAGGGAATATGACGCCTGGTGTGACCATGGACAAGTTTGTATCAGAGGAGTCATTCAAGCCCATAACTGATTCCCAGTACTTTTTGCTTTGACAATTGTGTTGTACTTTTACATCTTTTCCTATGGGACAATTTTCTCAAAGCACTTAGGATTCACCTGGGCCAGATAGATTTGGATCCTTTTTTCATAAAAGGCATCTGCCTTCAGCAAAATTGTGATGTCAGCTATTTGTTCTTCACTGCCTTCTCCCAAAGCCTGCTTTTTTCCTGTATCCTCTTCCCTCTTTTATTTCCAAAAGTCCCCATGTTTTCATGCCAATTCTTCTTTCTCATGGCAAAAGTCAGTAATTGATAAATGATAAGCTTATTCAGTAATTGATAAGCTCATTCACATTATGCTATTGATGACTTTTCAATTTTTCCTGCCCCGGGGAATGCTTCTCTTGAAATACAACATGGAAGGAACTCAAAATGATAACAAAATAATTATTGCATTTCAGGCATAATGGTATCAAATATCTAAAATGGGGACTGAGTATTCTTTCTAATGCTTCTCTGATCATTTTACCTAGGCAGTCACATCTTTACATTCATATATCATATAAGTATATTCATATACTTAGGATACTTTCTTGGTTGTTGTGGAAATAAAATGAGTTAACATATTTAAGTGCTTTGCAAATCTTAAAGCACTATATAAATCTTAGCTATTATTGCCTATGTGACACCTAGAATGCCACTATTAGTCTATATGGATCCCACAAAAGGTGCCAAAGGTTTAAGGTAACTGGGTTGGCATCCACTTAAAATTATGGCCCTATTGATGTGTTTACTTTCATAAGTCAAGTCAGCCAGAAAATATACATAGCTCAAAGAAAAGATATAATGAAATAACATAGTAAGAAAGGTAACAGTATCACATTTCTCCACCATAAGAAAAGTTTGAACACACTTTGACACAAATAGCTACTCATTAGTGATAAACCAGCCATACTCATGGAAGAACATACACATAAAAATATGACTAGGATATATATGTGGATAGACACACATATAGGAAACAGATGCATGAAGATAACTCACACCTTCAAACCTGAAGCCCACCAATGTTTTCTGGCAATTTCACTGTGCTACTTTCTTGGGAACTGCGTCCTGCTGGTTTCATATAATATGTAATCTTCACTAGTTTTATGGTGACTGGTAAATATTAAAATTCATTGGAATAATGTGTTCATAGAAGCTTCCTTCTACTTTTCTGGCTTTCAGCTAGAGTCTTCACTTTCTGTTGGAATCTTTACAAACTGCTAATTTATTAGAGTTGATAGATTATTGATCTGATCTTACAAGAAGATGTTTTTTGGCCAGAACCTGAAACAAGGTACTAAGTAGAACTAATTGATACAATGCTTGTGTTCACACCAGTATTCATTGGAGTTCACAAGTATGAGAGATTTACAAAGTAAACTTTGTAACTTTGTGAATTCACACCTCCCTTGAAGCTCTTAGGGCCAGAGAGCACTATGGGAGAAAACCCATAATCTTCTCTTGTATCCCACAATTCCTCTCTCTCTCATATAAAAGAAACAGACAGAGGCTCTTGGAGAGATTTCAGCGGAATTACATGAAGAGTGGAGCTGGATTGAAGGTTGAAGAAAGCAAAGGCAGAAGCAAAGAACAAAATTGCAAGACCTCTTAGAACCAAGGAGAGAGAGGCCTCTAAGAATCTAGCTATCCGGGCCCAAGGAAAGAGACAAGACTTGGAAGGAGAAATAAACATTTGTATTTTTACCAGCTGGCTGCATTTGGGATAATTATTGATCTGAACTGATACTAAAGCTGCCTCCAAGAAAACTTCCCCCGAGAAACCTGCTCTCTCCTCCAGAGAGAACCTTTATCTTATTATATTATTTTAAAGAAGAAAAAGAACACCACAACTTTCAGTGTTACTTTTTTTTTCCTTAAGAGAAGTGAGTTCTGTAATCTCTTACTTAGATTAAAGCTCCAAATTTAAGTGAGGACACTTTTAGTGAATCCTTCCCACCCACTGTCAGATTAGAGGAAAGGTAAAGAGAGGAATATGCTGGTTCCTAAGATCTTAAATATAGGTGGTTTTTTGCTCCATAAACAGAGTTTTATACCCAGGGGTGAAGCTCTTTTGGAGCACAAAACAATTATTAAACCAAATAAAACCTCACAGTAATTCAATTTGTCTTGAACCTGCTTCCTCTTGCTCACTAGAATAAATATCTATGTCTCAGACCTGTATTTAACTTAGAGTTAGGAGGCCACTTTTAACTTCCATTCAAAATAATTTTTAAGTTGTCTTTCAACAAACTAACAAAGGGTGTTGGAGACCTTTATTCTGAATTCCTGCCTTTATTAGCTATATATAGTAGACAACATGCATTTTACACTTTAGACCTGAGTTACTGATTAAAGTTGTCTTTCATTTCACTGATCTAAACTTAGAGACAGAAAAGAAGTTTAATTCTGACTCTGCAAAATATTACCTATGTACAAGAGTAAATAAGTTTCCTCTTCTTGCCTTAGTCTCCTCCTTTTAAGGCACCATCCAATTCTAAATCCTATGATTCTAAATAGAGTTCAGCTCTTGCCTAAGGCTTTTTTGGCCAGGACCCCATAATCCTCAAAACTGGGTAGTTTTTAATGTACACCCCTAGAGAGCAGGGTAGTGGGAGGGGGAAGAGATAGATATCTTGTCAAGAGACACATACTTTCTAATCAACCCCTCTTTCACCCTAGCTTGGCTATATATCAGTACTTCCCATTTGGGAGTCATTTGCCCACACATCAAAGGCCTTGTTTCCTCAACCATTGTTTCTCAAGTTTATTCATTTATTCCTGCTGATGTCACAGAAACCCTGGCCAGATCTAATATATTAACAGGAAGAAAGCCTCAGGCAGGATTTGACATACAGCCCTTCTATCCCCATCCCCAAACCTATCCCCAGTCAGGGAATGTAAATAAATAGAAGATCAGATATTCAGGGTCACTAGAGGAAAGTTGTTTGTTTATTCCCAGTGGCCTGTTCCCTAGGCAAGGGACACACTCTCTCAGATCCATCACATCCGGGGCAGTCTTGCTTACCTAAAAAGTATCTGGCAAGCTACATCCAGATCTATGTGGAGAAGAGAATCAAGAGAAAGATATAAGGTCCTAGGACTCACCCTTGTATTTTCCTAAGCAATTTATTACTAAAATATTAGTCATTTTTTCTATAGGGAAGGGAGAGGAGTACAAGAATTATAGATTTGAGTTCAAATTTCAGGTATGCCACTAACTTAACTTGCAGTCTGACTATGGCTAAGTCATAATCCTGTTTCAGGTCTTTTATTCTCTGTACACTGATTCTGGAGTCCTCTGGAAAATTTTAGGTTCAAATTCCGCCTTTGATACTTAACAACTCAAATACTGATTTTCTCATTTCTAAAAAAGAGAAATTAGAGGGAGCATAGCTTATTAGATAGATAGCTGATCGCAAAGTCAAGAAGACCTGGGTTCAAGTACTTTTTCTGACACATATTTGCTCTGTGACTCTGGGCAAGTCAATATCTCAAAACTCTAGGGAACTGTTAAATCACTATTAGAAGAGGAAGTCTTTCTCCAAGGATTTCCCTGTAGCAATGAAATCTCAGATCCGGTCTGTTGTTTATCAGCCTTGTGTTGCTCCCAAATGAGGTGATTGGAGTAGATGATCACTAACTTTCCTTCCAGCTCTAGACTTATGAGGATCATGGAAATGAACATTAAGATCCCATATATCCAGTTCTGACATTTTAAGTTTCCCAGGCTTTGAAAGCCCAATTCATGTTATAGGATCATAAAACTAAGAGGGATGTCAAAAGCCATTTAGTTCAACCACTTTTTTTTTGCAGATGGGAAAACTGAGGCCTAAGAAAGCTTATGATAGGAAGCAAGAGTTTCTGTTGTTAATAAGTACCAGAGAAAATATTTGAGTTCAGTTTCTTTGAATTCATCTTTTGATGCTTTCCCCACAATATTACCCAACTTTTTAGTTATATTTTACAGTTATTGAGTTTGAATTTGATGAACATAGTATGTCTGAAACAGTATTGGATTTGAGGTCAAAGGTCTTGAATCCAAATCTGTCCCCTATCTATTATGTATCCTGGTTGGTCAGTCATGTCTGACTTATGACTTAATTTTTCACTTGTGGTTTTCTTGGCAAAGATACTGATGTGCTTTGCTATTTTTTCTGTAGCTTATTTTAACAGAGAAGAAACTAAGGCACAATGGGCACATTTATGTGCCCAAGGTCACGCATCTATTAAGTGTCTGAGGCCATATTTGAACTGAGATTATCCTGATTCGAAGCCCATTGCTCTATCCACTGCACCATTTAGCTGCCCCATATTATCTTTGGCAAATTATTTAACTTTTCTGGGCTTCAGTTTCTTTACTTATAAAATAAAATAAGGGATTTCGAGTAGATAATCTCCAAGTTCCTTTCAATTTTAAATCCTAGAATGTGAAATCCAAGTTAGTTCCCTGTTGACCTCAGGATCAATCAGAGTCAGGATCAGCAAAAGTCCTTTGTCTTTAGGGGGAGAAGTAAAGGAGATGGACGAAACTGCCACAAGCGCTCCACCTACCAACTTCCCTTCTGGTTCTCCTCCAAAGTGACTCTGGCTTGTCTTACTCCGCCCCCTAATCCCTCCTACAATTATCTGTATATACTAAAAGATCCAGCCAGCACAGAATAGTGAGAAGGGCCATTTTCCAAGCATATGCTAATAAGTATTGTCCAATAGGTAATTAGTCTTAATTGTTCAGTTGCCTGATTCTAATGGACCTATTCAGAGTTTCAGCTCTTTATACTAGAATCCTAAGGATCATATAATCTCAGACTTGGAAAGGACTTTAGAAGCCCTCTGTCAAATCTTTGCCAACATCTTTGATAGTATTTTCTCAAAAACTCCACTGGAAGACCTTCAATGATAGGAAACTCACTTATGAGGGAAACATTTCACTTTTAGACTACTTACTTGTTAGAAAGGTTTCTGAAATCTGCTGAAAACTGCCTCTGAATTCTCTACCCATTGCCTCTTATTCTGCTCTCTTGGGATCAAATAGGGATCAAATGAGATAATATTTGTAAAAGTGCTTAACATAGAATCTGGAACTTAGTAAATGCTTAATACTTAATACTCCCCAAACTTTTGGGCCAATTAGGACAAATATAATCAATCTGTCACAAGACAGCTCTTCATGCATTTAAAGATCATTTTCATATCTTCACCCCAATTCCAAGATAAACATCCCCAAATCCTTCAAGATACTCTTTACTTGGCATCACAACCACCACCATGTAGATATCTTCTTTTAGATACAGATCAATTTGTCTGTCAGACAAGAAACAGCTGTTAGTTGCTGACAACGTTTCAAGTTAGGTTCTAAGACTAGAAAGACAAAAGCAAAAACAATCCCTATCCTTGAAGAGCTTTTCATTACAAAAGAAAAGGCAATAAGGACGTGTTGCTGTTCAGTGGTTTCAGTCAGATCCTCTGTAACTCATCTGGGATTTTCTAGGCAAAAATGCTGCAGTGGTTTGCCATTTTCTTCTTCAGCTCATTTTACAGATGAGAAAACTAAGGCACAAAATTGAGTGACTTGCCCAGGATCACACAACTATTAAATGTCTGAAGCCATATTTGAAGTCAGAAAAATGAATCTTGCTTATTTCGGGTCAGGCATTCTACTATACTACAAAGAGAACATGCATTTATATAGTATCTACAATGTGGCAAGTATTCTACCAATTGCTTTACAAATATTACCTTATTTGATCCTCACAACAAAACTGAGAAGTAGTACATCATTACCCCCATTTTGCAATTAAGAAAACTGAGGCAAGATTTGAAATGATTGTCCTGTCTCCAGGTTCACTGCTCTATCTGTTGCACTAACTTCTCACCCTCCCCCTTCCCATTACATATATACTACGAATCCCATACTAAATAAACACAAGATATTTTCAACTGGGGAAATGAATAAAAGCCTCATAAAGTCAATTGTGTTTGAAATAAATCTTAAATCAGAAATCTCAAGAGGCTCAGGATGAGAAATAGCTGTGTCAGATGTGGAGATGGGAGTTGGAATGTCATGTGAAGACTAGAAAGAAGTCCAGTTTTCCTCAACCTGTGTCAGTGTCTTTCCTAAAATATGATGCTCTGAACCAAACACAATACTTCAGTTGTGATCTGACCAAGACAAACTAGAGCAAAACTATCATATTGATTGATATGATATCGAATGAATGAGTGAATGCATGAAAATAGTATTTATTAAGCACTTAATATATGTGTCAAACACTGTGCTAAGCCTTGTGGTTATAAAACCAGAAAGCAAGAGAGTCCCTATCCTCAAAGAGCTTATATTCTAACAGAAGAAGATATTATATATGGGAGAGTGGTGACCAAAGAGGAAGGTTTTCTTTTGGGAAGTAATAGAGATAGTCAATGTTTGACACCTCTTTTTCAGCAATGATTGCATGATTTGATTGTTTTCAGAGCAAGAACTGTAGTATGTTTCACCATGGTTCCTCTTGAATCATGACTGATCATTGTGCTGATCAGTATTCCTAACTCTTTCAAAGTTATTGTATTTATGATATTTTTGATATTGCATAAATGGCTCTTCTGTTTCTTCATTCACACTGCATTATTTCATACAGATCTTCCCATACTTCTCTGTAATCATCTCTTTCATAATTTCTTACAGTACAATAGGAATCTGTCACATTTATATATCAACTATTCCCAAATAATAAATATCCCTTCAGTTTACAATTCATTGCCATCACAGAAAGAGATACTATAGCACATGTATACTTTTCCTTTTTTCTTTAAATCTCTTTGGAGTATATACAGATTTAGCAATAATATTTATGGATCAGAGTATGTGTACAGTTCAATATATTTGGGGGCATAATGCTTTTTAGAATGGCTAGGCTAGTTCCACAGATTCTCCAACAATACTGTAATGCACTTGTTTTCCCACAGACTCTGTAGAATGTAATTTTTTTTATTAGTTTCACCAATCCAGTGGAAATGAGATAAAACTTCAGAGTTGTTTTAATTTATACTTTTCTAATTATTAATAATTTAAAGCATTTTTCATATGATTATTGATAATATAGATTATTTCCTCTGAAAATTGCCTGTTCTTATCTTATGACCATGTATCATTTGGGAAATGGCTCTCAATTTTAAATATTTTTTAAATCACTTCCACATACATATTAGAAAAGAGACTGTTATCAGAGAAATTTGCTGCACATGTTTTTCTGTTTATCTTTTTTCACTTCTAACTTTAGTTGCATTAGTTTTCTTTGTGCAAGAACTTTTTTATTTTCTTTTACATGAATTTTTCTTTGTAATGAACTTTTCTCTACCCACAGATTTGACTAGTAATTTCTTCTTAGCTCTTCTAATTTGTTTATGTCACCCTTTATCTCTGTTATATATCCATGTGGAGTTTATATGGCAAAATTACGTGAATGCTGATCTATATCTAGTTTCTGCAATCTGCTTTCCAGTTTTTGTTAAATAGTGAGTTCTTGTTTTAATAGCTCAAGTCTTTAGGCTTATCAAACACCAGCCTACTGTGCTCACTGACTTTTGTAAATTGTCAATATAATCTGTCACACTCATCAGTCTGAATATTTCTCAAACTAACTTGTTTTGATGATTATTCTTTGTAATACAATTTGAGGAATGATATTGACAGTCTCCTTCCTTTTTCAGTTAAAAAAAAAAAAAGATTTCCCTTGAGATTCTTGAGCTTATTCCTGTAGAACAATTTTGTTACTATTTTTTCTGATTCTATAAAATACTCCTTTGTTAGTTGACTGGTATGACATTAAATATATAAAATAATTTTAGTAGTGTTGTCATTTTTTTGTATTGGATCAGTCTACCTATGAGCAATTACTATTTCTCCATTCATTAAGATTTGTTTTTATTTGTATAAAAATATTTCATAATTGTATTCATATAATTTCTGTAAGGTGTCTTAAAATATAGATTCCAAAATATTTTCTACTTTTTAAATGTAATTGCTCTTTCTAACTTTTCCTACTGCATATTGCTGATACTACACAGAAATCTTAAGGATTTATGTTATGCCAGAACTTCACTGAAGCTAATTGGTTCAGTTTTTTTGTCTCTCGGGTTCTCTAGGTAAATCAACTCTTCTGTGAAAAGTACTATTTTGCTTTCTATTTGCTTATACTTATTCCCCAAATTTCTATTGCAGCTTTATTGCTTTAGTTAGTACATCTAGTACTATGTTGGATATTAATGGCAATAATGGATACCCTTGATTTACCTTTGATCTTCCTGGAAAGGCTCTACTTCAGCCCAAAAGAGATAATGGTATTGCTTTTATTTTTAGACATGTTATTTATCATAGTAAGGAAAGATATGTTTATTCTTATGCTTTATTGTGTCTTCTTTTTTTAAATAAATGAATGTTATACCTTTTCAAAAACTTTTTTTGATGTGCATATTTATTTTTAAATGTTTTATTTTTCCCAAATTACTTATTAAAACATTGTTGACATTTTTAAAATTTTGAGTTCCTAGAATGTTGTCTTTATTAAAAATAAGTTCTGCATTTATTGTTATAATGTGATTTTTGTTATGCTTGTTATTAAATTAATAATTATATTATTAGATTAATTAAATTAATTAATGATTTGTCTATAGTTTTTCTAAGACTGAATTAGCCCTACATTCCTTATGTAAATCTAGCCTAGTTACAATGTATAAACTTTGTGGTATATTGTTGTAGTCTCCTTACTAAATATTACTCAAAAAGTTTGCATCAATATTTGTTAGATATTGATTTATAGTTTTCCTTTTCTGTTTTGAGCTGGTTTAAGTAATAAGAAGATATCCTAGTGAGAATTTGATAAGACTCCTTTTCCTATTTTTTCAAAAAGTTTATTATAATTGGAATGATTATTCTTTAAATGTTTGATAGAATTTGTTGATAAATCTATTTCATACTTGGAATTAGGGAGGGTTAATTTTTGACTTATTAAACTTCTTTTTCTAAGATTAGAAAATTCAAGTACTTTATCTTTTGTTAATAAACGTAGTTGTTTATGAATCCTCGATATAATCAGAACATCCATACATTAACTCAGAAATTTTCTCCAAAGCATCTCAAATAATATTAAAGGGATTTGGTCAATCTGTCTTCTTATGCCCTAATACATGCATGTCTTTGTGGTAGGCTTAAGGAGAGGGTGATGGACTAGTCTTTTTTAAAAAGCTTTTTTTATTCTCAAAACATATACATAGTTTTCAACATTCACCCTTGCAAAATTTTGCGTTCCAAATTTTTTCCCTCCCTTTCCCCCAACCCTCCCCTATACTACAAGTAATCCAAATAAGTGTTAAACATGTGCAATTCTTCTATACATATTTCCACAGTTATGCTGTATGAGAAAAATCAGATCAAAAAGGAAAAATGAGAAAGAAAACAAAATGCAAGCAAACAACAACCAAAAACAGTGAAAATATTATGTTGTGATCTTCCACTCAGTCCCCACAGTTCTCTCTCTGGATGCAGATAGCTTTCTACAGTATAAGATTTGAATGGCCTAAATCATCTCACTGTTATAAAGAGCCACATCCATGAGAATTAACCATGGTATAATCTTGTTGCTGTGTACAATGTTCTCTTGGTCCTACTCATTCCACTTAGCATCAGTTCATGTAAGTCTCCCCAGACTTCTGAAATCATCCTGCTGATCATTTCTTATAGAACAATAATATTCCATAACATTTATATACCATAACTTATTCAGCTATTCTCCAACTGATGGGCATCCACTCAGTTTCCAGTTCCTTGCCAGTACAAAAAGGGTTGCTACAAACATTTTTGCTCATGTAGGTCCTTTTCCCCTTCTTATGATCTCTTTGGGATATAGCCCCAGTAAAGAAACTACTGAATCAAAAGGTATGCACAGTTTAAAAGCCCTTTGAGCATAATTCCATATTGCTCTCCAGAATGGTTGGATCTGTTCACAACTCCACCAATCAATGTATTATTAGTTGGACTAGTTGGGCTAGTCGTTTTAAAGAAAATGTAAATGTAAATCTAATCTGCTGGGACCTGCTAGAGACCGGTAGTGAAGACTTCTATGATTTCAGGGAGAAAAGCAGTTAGAAATAATCAAACTGCCTTTATCAATAACTATATATTTGGGTCTATGGGAAACCTCAAATTACTCCATGTTATCGATGTATTCAGAAGTGTCTTTTATTTTTTGATAAGCTGGTAATGAAATTATTTTTTCCATAGAGTTTGAGAAGGCTCAAGAACCCTAAAACTGAAGAAATTACTTTCTTGAACACAAGATGTCAACTTTTTCTTACCTTCAAACCACTTCAGAAATGTGGTTATATACACATAAACACACACACACACACACACACACACACACACACACACACACACACACTGAATCTTCACTGCATCTATTCATGCATGGTATAATAACATTTTATTTTATTTTTTATTTTATATAATCCATTTGTTCAAGCATTTATTTATGTGCCTACTTTAAGGCAATATACTTCCAGAAACAAAAATTCTAGAGCCCTTAGACCAGAACAAAATTAGAGCAAAGGAGGATTCTGTCCTGAATTGCTACTTCCTTTGATTCAAGGACCCCTGTTCAAGTTGTACTAAAGAAGGCTACTGAAGGAAATTAATATACCCAGCGAAATTATAATAATGAACTCTGTAATTCCAGCTTGACTCGTGGTCTGTAAATGGAATATGACAGAAAGAAGCCTGCAGACTAAGTTGTAAAGCTCATAAATGGACTTCCCTTCAGGAAAGGGAGTTGGTAGTGGCAGGGAGAAGATAGCTCTCAGAGAATGGAGTTAACACAGAACCATTTGCTGTCCAGATAGAGCTAAAATGTTATCTGTCATCAGAGGCTCTCAAGGTTTGGCCAAACCAGGACAGCATTATGCAGATTAAATGGGGGAAATGGGATTAAGAAATGTAACAGACAGGGATGTCACCACTATGTTTTACTTAGGTGCTCCCCTTTAATGGAGTTGGCACATTAGAACTGGAAAACAGGGGGCTTGAGTCAGGCAGGGACTCTTATGGCCATAACCCAATTGAATTTACTGCTAAGATCATCCTTCATGGTGTCAGTGACGGCAGTGATGCCTGGAAATGAAGGAGATGGTAATACTTTGCGTAAATGTCTTGCTTTCTAAAGCGGAATCTGGAAACTAATAGCTTATATATCTCTCAGAAGCAGATGATGGAGTCATATCCCTGGTGGGTCCTAGACCATATAACTCTGGCTACCAAGAAGACAACAGGAAAGTTTCTTTGAAATAATATCCTATTAGGCCTTCAATACAGATTCCTCTCTGGTTGAGGAGAGATTGTAGTTTGCTTGTCATACTTGATCATGATCCCTGACTAACCTTTGATCTGTATACTAGGTTTTGAAAAACAAGAAGACATAGATGAGAATGCCTTATTTCATTCTATCCACAGCAGCATCAAAAACCAATTCTCCAAGATTCTTCTATCTATTCCCCATTGAAATAAAAGTGCCCCTAGGATTCAGGTTTGCCAATCCATCTTTAGGTATGTCACATTGTTATCTCAGCCAGTCTCATGAATACCTCCAATAGCAACCCTTGTAGTGGAACAAACATATGATTAGTAACGTGGACGCAGTCATGTCTTCCCACCTCCATTCACAATGTAAGCATTGAGAACAAGTTATCCTTATAACAATCCTATATCACAAAGGACACATAGTTTGGGAAGTTATTCCTCCTTCCTGATATACTGTTATCATAAGTATCAGATAGCTTATATCCCCCTCCTTGGAAGGAAACAAATATTTACCTGGAATGGGAGAAGGCCACTGCATTGCTTCTTGAGGGGATCCAGAAAGATGAGGATACTTTTTTTTGGCAGATTTTATAGAAACTATGAAGATTGGATTTATAACAGTTTGGCAAACAGAGAAGGGGGGAAGGGATAGAGATAGAAAGACAGAGAAGAGGACAGAGAAACAGATGAAAGAGAAAGGATACAGTAACAGTACATACACACACACACACACACACACACACACACACAAAGAGAGACTGACAGAAAGAGACAGAAAAACAGAAACATAAAAAGTTATTAAATTGACAAATTTAATGGTTGGGTCATTTTTTCTTGTCCCATAGAGGAAAAAACTCCAAATAAAATGTTTAGAATCACTTGTAACCGAGGGCTTATTTAATTCCTGCCTATAATTTTTTGGAAATCCAGTCTCAGAACTAAACTGTGAATCAAATTATAAATCTTTAGTAGGAATGCATTGAATCTGGCTCTCACCTTTCATTGCTCAAGGAACTGATTGGAACAGAAAAATATATCATCACCAACAACCAGGATGGAACTGAGTATACATTATTTTAGTGAGGTGATTCAAAAATCAACCCATGTAGAGGAAACACCTGTGTTTATTATGGGCCAGAGAATCAGGAAAGAGAGGGAAGTCCACAGACAACCCTTGATTCTTAGGATTGTCTAGTCTTATGTATGGATAGAATAGGCAGTCACTTGCTTGATAGCATCTGAGTAGTATCAAAAAGTCTGTGTGCACCAAAAATGTTCCTTCAAATTATGTATTGTGTAATCACAATTCATTTACAAGTTGATTGGTCATAAATCAGAACATATTTTGCTATAGCAACTATATTATAAATGAAGATTTATCTTAGATCTCAAGGCTAGCTCACAAAACTCTTTCAGTCATATCAGATGAAATACTGCATATTTGCAATGAAAAAAAGACAATGAAAATTTGTTGCTTATTAGTAATTATAACAGAACACAGTCAAATATGATTAAAAAATTCTTAAAAATGCATTGTGGAGGGGCAGCTAGGTAGTATAGTACATAGAGCACTTCCTGAAGTCAGGAGAATCTGAGTTCAGACACTTAACACTTCCTAGCTGTGTGACCGTGGGCAAGCCATTTAACTCTAATTGCCTTAGGAAAAAAAAAAAAAGGATTGTGGAAACATAATAAGGATTGAACTTATAATTCCAATGATTTAAAGAAATCTCAGATAAGGAAATTCCTCTATCATTGCATGTTAGTACTTCCTATGTAATTTAGAATTTCTGAGAGCTGTCTAGACCATTGAGAAATTAAATAACTTGTCCAGCGTCACACAGTCAGTGTCTTTTGGAAACAGGACTTGAACCAGTTGTGCCTGCTTAGATACCAGTTTTCTATGCTCTTAGAAGGCTACCTTTTATTTAAGGAAGAAGCAGATTTGATTAAAAGAGCATGAATGTATTGATGAAAATGTTTGTATAAGTGTTGGGCTATTTTCAAAGGTTTTAATTTCTAGTTCCTGGGTCCCAAAGTAAGTTGTTTGTTTATTTGTTTGTTTAATATAAAAGAGCAGGTATGGCTAACATGCCTTAATTCTCCATTAAAATATACAATGCATAGGCAGTTCCCTCCCCACTCACTGGATCTCTTGAACACTCACACTAATCCTTCCAGTTCCTTTTCTTCTTTTGTTCTCTCTCCTACCTCACTGGAACTGTGGAATAAGCTACTAGTTATTGTTGTAATTTCTTAATTCACAAATGGATGTGAATGAAAATGGAAGGGAGATTTTCCCCAAGGCAAGAATTGAGCTAAGGAAGAGAAAATGAAAGGGTGTTAATCTGAGACTGAGATTGTTTGAAGAAGAATTTTCTGAATTGTGAATAGTGAAAGACTGAGACAAAGAAAGGGACATACCCTGGATGATTCAAAGAGGAAAGGGGATACTGAAAAAATAGGTTCATTTTTTGTTAAGAGTTCACTGGTAGCTAGGTGACAGTAGAAGGCTGATCTTGAAGTTAAAAAGATCTAAATTCTATTTAGGGCTCAAGTACTTATTAACTGTGTTATACTGGAGAAGTCACTTAAAATTCCCCAGCCTCAATATTCCCATTTGTAAAATGAGGATAACAATTGTATTTGCCTCATGGGATTATTGTGAGAATCAAATTGGATACTACAATGAAGACACTGTGCACATTTTAGTGTGTTCCATAAATATTAGCCATGACTATTATTGATTACATATGAATTGTTGTGCTTGGTGCTTTAAAAAAAACACACAAAAGATTTGTATAAGAGACAACCCCTAGCTTCATGAAGGGCCTAACACTGGATAAAATATACTGATTACTGTAATAAGGGAATTTTTTACTTCAGTCACGGGATTATAGATTTGGATTTGAAAGAGCCTTTAGTTAGGTCATATAGATAAAGGTCATTTTATATTTTGCATTTGGAGAAACTGAGGCCCAGAGAGGTTAATTGATCTACACTAAAGCTTCTTAAACTATGATTTACTGTTAAGGGCCATGCCTAAGTGAAGGAGCAAGTCAATTTGAAGAGAGGATCCCAAAACTCTGAAAATCCTTAAAGGAGAAAATCTCCTTCAACTCTGCCTCTGTGATGGATGCCACCCTGAAGGACAAACAGTTTCATCTTTGTTATCTGGATGGTGTCGGCTCAGTCCTGAAACTCATTGAATTCAATTCAACTTCTAGCTTGAAGCTAAAACCCAGCTAGGAGTCAACTTGGGACTCCACCCATGAGCTCCCTTCAACTTGTAGCCAAAGTCCCCTATTATAAAAGAGCCAAACTAAAACCCTCTCTTTGCAGTGGTTCCAAACATGCCAGTCATACCATGCTTGGCAGTCCAAGGAGCTTCTACCCACTGGAATATTCTTTTCCAGTGCCCTCTTCTCTTTACCCTCACCTATTTCCTTAGCCAGACTTTAACCTTACTTCCAGTCCCCATAATAAACCTCTTTTATCAATCTAGGTTTTCGGGTCTGTAAATTCCTTTACAGAGAAACTATGCTTGCACCAAATCCCAAGGGATTGCAGAGGAGACAAACCCCTCCAAATCCTGAACCCCAAACCCAGCACTAGACTTCATTTAACTCCCTGACCACCAGAAACCCTAATTTCATTTGGGTTCCCCAAATCTAAATCTCATCAAATTCTCCAAGAACCTCCACAGCTGTGAATCATAACACTTGAATGAGTTGCAAAGTAGCCTTTCAACAAAGATGTTCCCTGTGGATTGGGAATGAAGTAAATTGGAGGCTAAAAGGAGGAGAAGAGAAGTCAGAAAATACAACTGCCTCAGTCTCCTTGTGTCATCATCATTCTTTCACATGAAGAGATCCATTCTACAGGAATGCATTAGATCTCTAGGAGCCACTGGCAGGTGGCTTCTGTATCACAAGTTACAACCTCATATGAGGTCATCTAACTGAATGTTATGGGATTTGAAATAATGATTTATCATTATTAAATGTTTAATTTATTGTATATTTTATATGCCTATAAAACCAGTGTTGCACAACAATTTGTTGGGTAAAAAGGGGTTGCTGGTGAAAAAGTTTAAGAAGCCCTGATCTACAAAATATTTCATAGTTAGTAAATGATACAGCTGGGATCTGATGCCACATTCTGGGCCTCCAGATCCAATACTCTTTTCACCACACTATAATGTTGTATTGAACAAGAAAAATAGTACATGAAACTCATATAGAAAAGCAGATCTTGACTCTCTGGGTCACAAGGGAAGTCTTGAATCAAGGTATTTACAATGAGATAGCTTTTGATTTGAATTTTAAATAAGGAGCAATAATTCAATAGGCAAAATAGGAAATAAGAACAATTCTTCATAATGGCCAGTAAGTTGAAATGACAGCCCCAAACAGTTTGGTTGCTGTTTAAACCCATCTCAGAGTAGCCCTTCACATTAACAGACACATCCAAAAATGGAATCTTCTTAAATTGGGATATAGTTCTATAAAACACACTTAGCCAAAAAAAAGAAAAAAGAAAAAAGAAAAAAAGAGAATATCTAGATTTATTTTAATATACTTTTGAATATTCACAAGGCACTTTGGGATATATGATACAGTGGAAAAAGTGCTGGATTTAGATCCTGTATAACTCTGGGCATATCACATAACCTCTATTTGCTCAGTTTCCTGATCAGCAAAATAGGGATAATAAAAGCACCTACATCCCAGAGTTGTTAGCATCAAATAATTGTAAATGATTTAACACAGTGCCTGGCACATAGAAAGTACTATATAAATGTTAACTATTATTATTGTTGTTTTTAGAGTTAGAGCAACCAGGTTCAAACTCTAGCTTTGCCTTTTACTACATGTATGACTTTGGACAGGTTGCTTAACTTTTCCAAATTTCTCATCCTAATACTAGGAGATACAGTAAAATCAGGAGTTCCTACCTAGGGCCTGTGAATCTGTTAATATGTATATAATTATATAAATTATAATATATAATATGTAAATATAATAGGTAAATAATAATATAATAATAAACATATTTTAAAATATATTTTAAAATAGATTAGGAACTCCTACTTTTACTGTATCTCCTAGTATTATGGATGAGGAATTTGGAAAAGTTGCGTCCAAAATTACAGGATAATCCTGTGTCTTCTTTATACACTTAAAAACATTTTTTTTGAGAAAATCTCCATAGACTCCAACAGATGGCCAAGGAGTCCATGACCCACAAAAATACTTAACAGCACCTAGATTACATGAACTTTAAGGTCTTTTCCAGCTTTAGGATATCTCAGAAATTTACCCTCAACTCACCCCCCTCCTCCACAAAACACCCCAAAATAAAAAACTCTGATATTAACATATTTTTTGTTCTCGTAAAAAATTAAGTTACTGGATTTACTTTCTTGAGTTTTTTATTTATTAGATTTTTTGGGTAAATAGGAATTTGTTGTTGTTCAGTCCCATTGAATTGACTCTGTGTCCCCATTTGACAAAGATACTGGAGTGGGTTGCCACTTCCTTCTCCATTTCATTTTAACAAATGAGGAAATGAGGCAAACAAAATTAAGTGACTTGGCCAGGGTCATACAGCTAATAAATTTCTGAGGTCATTTTTGAATTCAGGAAGAATTCAGGAAGTCTCCCTGAATCCAGATCCAGCACTCCATCCACTGTGCCAATTAACTTCTCCAAAATAGGAGTTTGCTATATTTTAAAAGTGGTTATTTTTTCCAGGATACACCCTCATTTTGTGCCTGCTTTAAAAAAAAAAAAAAGAATCCCAATCCTCTGAGTTGAGTACTGATCTGTGGCAGAGGTCATACACAGGATTCTCAGGTTTGTAAATGGAAGACTATACCCAAAGAAGAAAGTTGTTTCCTTTTCACACTGTTGTCTGATTTTGAACTTTAATTTAATTTGTTTAAGGATTTCTTAATTTATCACCTCCTTTGGTTAAAAAAAATCTGTTTATTTAGAACTTTAAAATTTACAAAGCAACTTTTCAAAAATACTCTTCAAGAATACTAGATTTGGTAGGAATGGGGAAGGCAAAGCGATGGAATAATGGAAGCAACTGGACTCACTTAAACCTCCCTTCCAAATAACTTTAAAATAAAGCTTCGAATTGAATTCTGAAGTGGCAAAGCCAACAAAAGGTTGGAATCCACCAGGACAACTTACAAGTTTAGCAGGAATAGGCTGTCAGAAGAACAGGTTTGTGACATTGGTTCAGTCAGTGGTCATTGGAGGTGGTGAGAGCAGCATCTTCTTTTTCATGAATTCTCAAAAGAGTGGTAAGGGAATTGGCAAGAGACTATAAGGAATCCCAGTGCTATCACTGGACACAATATAGGGCCTTTTTCTAGCCTAAATTCACTTCTGAATTTCAGTTCCAGGGTGGAGAGGAACACTTAGTATTCCAAGGGAATTGTAATTTTTAATAGTCACTAGGGAACAGGGTTCTTGAGGAGCAGTATTATTTTTGATCACAAGGGAACAGTCACTACACCTCTTTTCAGATCATGCTGGGGTACTTAAACCCCAGCACAAGTTCTATAAACAGCAGTGAGGAAAAAGTCTGAATCTCAAGATAGTTCCCTCCCCTACCACACCCTGGAAATAGAGTCCCAACTTTAACATAATGTTCAAAGTCAAGAAATAGCCTGGAAAAATGAGCAAACAACAGAAGAAAAGAACCTGATCATAAAAATCTACCATGTGGATATAGAAAATCTAGACAAACTCAGAAGAAGACAAAATGTCAAAACAACTATAATCAAAGCCTCAAAGAAAAAAGTGAATGTGACATAAGCCCAACAAAAATTCCTTGAAGAGCCAAAAGTGATTTTAAGAACAAATGAATGTGTGTGGGGGCAGAGCCAAGATGGCAGAGAGGACACATGCTTCATTTTAAGCTCCCCTTCTACCCTCACTACTGATTACCAAATTCAGCCTCTGAAATAGTGCTTGACTGGTAAAAATCCATGATTATTGGGAGTACAACAAATTACCAGCCGAAGATAATCTGGAAGATCGCCAGTAAAGGTTTGTCCAGATCAGGAGGGAAGAGGCCAGAACAGGCAGAGAGGTAGAACACGGAAGCTAGCACACTGAGCAGACCGGGGGTGGGGGTGGTCTCTGTGGGTAGAGAATTTACAGGGAGGACTCACCACTGGTTGGCTACTCTGCTTTGGCTGCAAAGCAGTAGATAGCAGAGAAGTTACATAAACACCAAAGGTAGAGTGTGCCCCCCCAAACTCCAGAATTTAACAGGACCTGGCCACACCCACCCAGAACCAGGAGTGACTCGGCACATATCACAGTGCAGCTGTACAACCAAAGTCCAAAGCGTGGGGCTCTGCCCAGGGCAGTCACACTTCTGCATGGATGGGAGGCTCTGGCAAGGCAATGGCACTTCTCCTGTGGAGACTCTTCCTAAGGCAATGAAACTTCCACAGTTTAGCTGCAATTTGCAGCCCATTTGCAGGGCAGCTACTGTCCATCTATCCTCCCTGTTCTATAGAGGAAGCTGGTAACCGCCTTCTCCTGAAGACAGACCCTAAGGGCTTTTTAAAAAAATGAGTAACAAAGCCAAGTGAACTCTAACTATATTTAGTTTCTATACAGAAAGGGAGCAGGTTTCCAACCCCAAGGAGACTAATAGCAGACAGTCTCCAGACAAAACCTCAATCTCCTAGAAGAAACTATAAAAGATCTTAAAAGAGAGCTAGAAGAAAAATGGGGAAAAGAAAGAGAAGTTCTGCAAGAGAGTATGGAAAAGGCATATAATTTATTAAAAGAAAAATTTGATAAAGTGGAAAAAGAAAACAACTTCCTGAAATGTGAATTGGAAAAGGTAAAGAACTCCCAGGGAAAATAGAATTTGTGAATTGGAAAAGATAAAGAACTCTCAGGAAAGTAGGATTTGTGAATTGTAAAAAGAAAATAAATCAGTAAAAAAAAATTAGTGGAATAAAAAAATTAAATAGAGCAAAACAACTCAATTAAAAACTCAACTGGACATATACAGAAAGAAGTAAAAAAAGTAAATGAAGAAAATAACTTATTAAAAATCAGATCTGAACAAATAGAAATGAATGATTTGTTGAGACATCAAGAATCAGTAAAGCAAAACCAAAAAATATGAAAAAATAGAAAAGAAAAATGTTAAATATCTACTTGGAAAAACAACAGACCTGGAAAATAGATCTAGGAGACATAATCTGAGGATTATTGTACTCCCTGAAAATTATGATGAACAAGAGCCTAAACACTATTTTACAAGAAATCATCAAAGAGAACTGCCCGGATGTAATAGAATCAGAAGGTAAAATAAACATTGAAAGAATTCATCAAACACTTTCTGAAAGAGATCCCAAAATAAAAACTCCAAGGAATATTGTGGCTAAATTTCAGAACTATCAAACTAAGGAAAAATATTACAAGCAGCTAGAAAAAAACAATTCAAATACTGAGGAGGCACAATAGGGATCACTCAGGATCTAGTTGCTTCCACATTAAAGGATCAAAGGGCCTGGAATCTGATATTCCAAAAGGCAAAATAACTCAGAATGCAGCTAAGAATAAACTACCCAACTAAGCTGAGCATTTTCTTGCAGGGAAGAAGATGGACATTCCATGAAACAGGTGAATTCCATTTATTCCTAATGAAAAAAAAAAAACCAGGGCTAAACAAAAAATTTGACCTCCAAATATAGGACAGAAGAGAAGCATAAAAGATAAAAAGAACTCTTGAGAACTGTATTTCTGTTATAGGTATATATATATAAAGAGTGCATGTATAATTTGATTTTACTGTTATAAAACAAACAAAAAAAGGGAAGTAGAAGTGGAAAAGGGATAGTATCAGAAAAAAGGAAAAGGGTATGAGATAAAAAGAGGGAAATTACATCCCATGAAGATGCGAGGAATCCTATAATATCTGAGGGAATTTAGGGAGGGGAAGGAACTTTGTGTGATCTTGCTCTCATCAGATTTGTCTCAAAGAGAAAATATTAGACATATTTGGTTACAGAAAAACTTCTCTCATTTCATTCAAAAGTGGGAGAGGAAAGGGGAAAAGGAAAAGAGTAATAAGGGAAAGGTATAAGACAGGGAAAGGGACTCAAAAGAGGTGGTAGGGATTCTAAAGAGGTAGAGCTACATGAGGCAATTGGTGCCCGTAAATTTAATACTGAGGATGGGGGTAAAGGGGGAAAGAAAAAGAAAAGCATAATCTAGGGGTAATAAGATGGCAGAAAATACAGAATTAGTGTTTTAACCATAAATGTGAATGGGATGAACTCTCCCATAAAGCAGAAGCAGATAGCAGACTGGATTAAAAGCCAGAATCCAACAATATGTTGTTTGCAGGAAACACATTTAAAGCAGGGTGATACATACAGAGTAAAGGTAAAAGGCTGGAGCAAAATCTATTATGCTTCAGGCGAAGTCCAAAAAGCAGGGGTAGCCATATCTCAGATCAAGCAAAAGCAAAAATTGATCTAATTAAAAGAGATAAGGAAGGAAACCATCTTGCTAAAGGGTAGCATAGACAATGAAGAAATATCAATACTAAATATATATGCACCAAGAAGTGTATGCATCTAAATTCCTAAAAGAGAAGTTAAGAGAGTTTCAAGGAGAAATAGATAGCAAAACTATAATAGTAGGAGATCTCAACTTTGCACTTTCAGAATTAGATAAATCAAACCACAAAACAAATAAGAAAGAAGTTAAAGAGCTAAATAGAATATTAGAAAAGTTAGGTATGGTAGATCTTTGGAGAAAACTGAATGGAGACAGAAAGGAATATACTTTCTTCTCAGCAGTTCTTGGAATCTATACAAAATTTGACCATAACATATTAGGACATAAAGACATCAAAATTAAATGCAGAAAAGCAGAAATAGTAAATGCATTCTTTTCAGATCATGACGCAATAAAAAAACTACATTCAACAAAAAGCTACGGGTAAATATGTAATGGTCTGAAGCTGAGCAGATGCACTAAGGTCAGGTCCAAACACTTAAGGCTAATTAGCAATGGACAATACTTGATTAATATATGCTTGGAGAAAGAATGGCCCTGACCACTCTCTGTGCAAGTTTGATGTGTTGTATAGGAGATATAGGATGCAGTGGGTGGAGTGTGAGAGCCAGAGGCACTGTTGGCTGGATTCGTGTCGCAATTGCTCTCATTTCATATGGCCATTCCCTTTCATCTCCACAAAGAATAAAGATCAAGGACTTTTGCTGATCCTGACACTGGCTGTTTTTAAAATACCCTGGATGCTAAACATGGTCATCACATAAAGTAATTGGAAACTAAATAATCTCATCCTAAAGAATGAATGGGTGAAAGAACAAATCATAGACACAATTAATAATTTCACCCAAGGGAATGACAACAATGAGACAACATACCAAAATTTGTGGGATGCAATCAAAGCAGTAATAAGGGGAAATTTTTTATCTTTAGAGGCTTACTTGAATAAAATATAGAAAGAGAAGATCAATGAAGTGGGCTTGCAACTTAAAAAGCTAGAAAAAGAGCAAATGCCAATCAAATACTAAACTTGACATTCTAAAGTTAAAAGGAGAAATTAATAAAATTGAAAGGAAAAAAAAACTATTGAATTAAAAAAATAAAACTAAGAATTGGTTTTATGAAAAAACCAACAAAATAGATAAACCTTGGATAAATTTGATTAGAAACAAGAAAGAAAAAAAATCAAATTGTTAGTCAAAAATGAAAAGCAAGAACTTTGCACAAAATGAAGAGGAAATTAGAGCAATAATTAGGAGTTACTTTGCCTAACCTTATGCCAATAAATTTGATAACCTAAGTGAAATGGATGACTACCTTCAAAAATATAGGCTTCCTAGATTAACAGAGGAGGAACTAAATTGCTTAAATAGTCCCATTTTAGAAAAAGAAATAGAAAAAGCTATTAATAATAAGATTAATATGAATTAAGAAAAAATTCCCAGAACCAGATGGGTTTACATGTGAATTCTACCAAACATTTAAAGAACAATTAACTCCAATGTTATAAAAAATTGTTTGAAAAAAATAGGGAATGAAGGAACCCATCAAATTCCTTTTATGACACAGACATGGTACTGATATCTAAATCAGAAAGAAAATTATAGACCAATCTCCCTAATGAATATTGATGCTAAAATCTTAAATAAAATATTAGCAAAAAAGATTACAAAAAATCATCCTCAGAATAATACATCATGACCAAGTAGGATTTATACCAGGAAAACAGAGCTGGTTCAATATTAGGAAAACTATTAGTGTAATTGACTATCTCAGTAACCAGATTAAGAAAAACCACATGATCATCTCAATAGATGCAGAAAAGGCATTTGATAAAATCCAACATCCATTCCTATTAAAAACACTTGAGAGTATAAGAATAAATGGACTTTTCCTTAAAATAGTCAGTAGCAACTATTTAATACCATCAGTAAGCAGCACATGTAATGGGGATAAACTGGAATCATTCCCAATAAGATCAGAAGTGAAACAAGGTTGACCACTATCACCATTACTATTCAATATTGTATTAGAAATGCTAGCATTGGCAATAAGAGTTGAGAAAGAGATTAAAGGAATTAGAGTAGGTAATGAGGAAATCAAATTATGACTCATTGCAGATGATATGATGGTATACTTAGAGAACCCCAGAGATTCTACTAAAAAGTTATTAGAAATAATCCACAACTTTAGTTGTAGGATACAAAATAAACCCACATAAATTATCAGTATTCTTATATATCACTAACAAAATCTAATAGTTAAAGATAGAAAGAGAAATTATATTTAAAGTAACTGATGATAGTATGAAATATTTGGGAATTTATCTGCCAAGGGAAAGTCAGTAACTATATGAGCAAAACTATAAAACACTTTCCATACAAATAAAGTGAGAGCTAACCAATTGAAAAAAATATTAAGTGCTCTTGGATAGGTTGAGTGAATATAAGATGATATACTATCTAAACTAAACTATTTATTTAGTGCTATACCAATCAGACTCCCAAGAAACTATTTTAGTGACCTAGAAAAAAATAACAACAAAATTCATCTGGAAGAACAAAAAGTCAAGATTTTCTAGGGAACTAATGAAAAAAAAAATCAAATGAAGGTGGCCTTGCTGTACCAGATTTAAAACTATATATAGTTTTATAATTTTTTTTATAATTTTTTATAGTTATAAAGCAGCGGTCACCAAAATTATTTGGTGTTAGCTAAGAAATAGACTAGTTGATCAGTGGAATAGGTTAGGTTCACACGACAAAACAGTCAATAACTTTAATAATCTAATGTTTGACAAACCCAAAGACCTCAGCTTTTGGGACAAGAATTCACTTTGACAAAAACTGCTGGGAAAATTGAAAATTAGTATGATAGAAACTAGGCATTGATCCACACTTAACACTGTACACCAAGATAAGGTCAAAATGGGTTCGTGATCTAAGCATAAAGAATGAAATTATAAATAAACAGAAGAACATAGGATAGTTTACCTTTCAGACCTGTGGAGGAGGAAGGAATTTATGATCAAAGAAGAATTAGAGATCATTATTGATCACAAAATAGAAAATTTTGATTATATCAAATTGAAAAGCTTTTGTACAAACAAAACTAATGCAGACAAGATTAGAAGGGAAACAATAAACTGGGAAAACATCTTTACAGTCAAAGGTTCTGATAAAGGCCTCATTTCCAAAATATATAGAGAATTGACTCTAATTTATAAGAAATCAAGTCACTCTCCAATTGATAAATAGTCAAAGGATATGAACAGACAATTTTCAAAAAAAAAAATTTGAAACTCTTTCTAGCCATATGAAAAGATACATCAATCAGAGAAATGCAAATTAAGACAATTCTGAGATACCACTATATACCTGGCAGATTGGCTAGTTTGACAGGAAAAGATAATGATGAATGTTGGACGGGATGTGGGAAAACTGGGACACTGGTACATTGTTGGTGGAATTGTGAATACATCCAGCCATTCTGGAGAGAGATTTGGAACTATGCTCAAAAAGTTATCAAAATGTGCGTCCCTTTTGATCCAGCAGTGTTACTACTAGGCTTATATCCAAAGAGATCTTAAAGAAGGGAAAGGGACCTGTATGTGCAAAAAATGTTTTTGGCAGCCCTTTTTGTAATGGTTTGAAACTGGAAATTGAATGGATGTCCATCAATTGGAGAATGGCTGAATAAATTGAGGTATATGAATGTTATGGAATATTATTGTTCTATAAAAAATGACCAGCAAGATGATTTCAGAAAGGCCTGGAGAGACTTATATGAACTGATGCTGAGTGAAATGATCAGGATGAGGAGATCATTATATACTTCAGCAACAATACTATATAATGATCAATTCTGATGGATGTGGCTCTCTTCAACAACGAGAGGAACCAAATCAGTTCCATTTATTCAATAATGAGGAGAACCAGTGAAAGAACTCTGGGAAATTAATGTGAACCACAACATAGCATTTCCAATCCCTCTCTTTTTGTCTGCTTGCATTTTTTATTTTCTTCTCAAGTTAATTTTACCTTATTTCTAAATCTGATTTTTATTGTGCAGCAAAATAATTATATGGATATGTATACATATATTGTATCTAACATATACTTTAACATATTTAACATGTATTGGTCTACCTGCCATTTGGGGGAGAGGGTGGGAGAAGGAAGGGAAAAGTTAGAACAGAAGGTTTTGCAAGGGTCAATTATGAAAAATTATCCATGCATACATCTTGTAAATAAAAAGCTATAATAATAAAAAAAGAACAAATGAATGTGACAAAGGAAAAATTGGGAAAAAATAAGATCACTTCATAAAAAAATCCTTAAAGACAGGGGGAAAGAGGGAAGGAGAGGGAGAAGGGGAGAGAAAGAGGGGAAGAGACAGGGAAAGAGAGAGGGGGGAAGAGGAGGAGGGGGAGGGAGGAGAGATTGGAAATGGAGAAAGGAGGGGGGGAAATGGTGAGGAGGTAGGGGAAAGAGATAGAGGGAGAGGAAGACAAAAGAGGGGGCAAAGGGAAGGATAGGGGGTGAGAGAGAGGGAGAAGGAGAGGAAAGAGGAGTAGAAGCGGCAAGGGAAACTAGGAAAAGAGTGGAGGGAGAGGGGGAAAAAAGAGGGGAAAGGGAGAGGAGGAAAGGGAGAGAGGGGCATATAGGGAGAGGGAAAGGGGGAGAGAGAAAAAGGAGAGGGAGAGAGAGAGAAAGGGAAGGAGGAAGAAAAAAAAATCAGGATGAGGGAAATGTAGTTAGTAATGTTAACTGTGAATATGAATGAGATGAGTTCACTGATGAAACAGAAGCAAATAGAAGAATGGATTTGCAATCAGAATCCAACAATATGTATTTACAAAAAACACACATGAAACAGAAGAATACATACACCCAACTAAAGTAAGGAGTTGGAGTAGAATCTGTAATGTTTCAGTTGAAATAAAAAAAAGGCAGATCTAGCAATTAAGATTTCAAACAAAGCAAAAGGAAAAAATATTTTTAATTAAAAGAGATAAACAGGGAAACTACAACTTGCTGAAATGCACCATAGACAATAAAGTAAAATCAGTAACAAATATCTATGCACCAAATAATAGAGTATCCAAATTCTAAAAGTTAAATGAGTTTTACAGAAGGAAATAGATACTAAAACTATATCACTAGATGACTTTGGCTTTCTCATCTCAGAGCTAGATAAATCCAATTGTAAAATAATAATAATTTTAAAAAGAAATTAAAGAACAGAATTTTGTAAAAGGTATAATAAACCTCCGGAGAAAACTGAATGAGAAAAGAAAGGGAATTCTTTTTTCTCACTGATAAAATTGTCAATATAAGTGAATATTACCAAAAACAAACAGTCTAGATTAACAGAAGAGAAAATAGAATATTTAAATAAACTCATCTTAGAAAAAAGAAATTGAACAAGTGATAAATAAGTTTCCTAAGAAAAAATTTCTAGTACCATGTTATGAGCCAGAACTCTGTACTTGAGATATAGTATCTTCACAAAATTAACTATATATTAGGGCATAAAAATTCCCACACAAATTTTTAAAAGCAGAAATATTAAAGATAATAACATCAATGAGACAACATACCAAAATTTGTGGAATGCAGCCAAAGTAGCACTTAGGAGAAAATTTATATCTCTAAATATATATATTTATACATATATATATGTGTGTGTGTGTGTGTGTGTGTGTGTGTGTGTGTATACGTATGTTTGTATATATATGTCAGCAATAGAAAGAACAAATAAATGAATGCAACTATAAAAATAAAAGAAATTTTAAAATCTCCAATTAAGAACTAATATGTAAATCCTGAAAATCAAAGGAAAAATTAATAAAATTGAAAGTAAAAAAAAAATTGAACTAATAAATAAGTCTCAGAATTGGTACTGTGGGGAAAAAAACACAATAAAAATAAGCCACTTTTAAATTTGATTTTAAAAAGAAGAAAATCAACTTATCTGTATCAAAAATGAAAAGGGCAAATGAATGATCTAGGAGGATAAAATTAAAGCAATTATTAGGAGTTATTTTGCACAATTATACACTGATAAAATTGTCAATATAAGTGAATATTACCAAAAACAAACAATCTAGATTAACAGAAGAGGAAATAGAATATTTAAATAAACTCATCTTAGAAAAAAGAAATTGAACAAGTGATAAATAAGTTTCCTAAGAAAAAATTTCTAGTACCATGTTATGAGCCAGAACTCTGTACTTGAAACAAGAATTCTTACAAGGTGCTAACTCTGTGGAATTGATAAGACAATGGTTATCTAGTTTAGCATGGTGATTAATAATTCAGTATGATTGATTTAATCTTACAACAAATAATGGTTCCCTAGTGATATAATGATTGGTTTATACCCAGTATACTATAAATGATCTAATTATAATACAGCATATAAACTGGGACAAACTCAGCCAGGGTGGACTCAGAGACAGATTTATTCCAATCGTCCACCTTTGTGGTGGCTGGAAACTGAAGCACTAGCTCTCAGACTCAGAGAGAGATTCATTCTATCTTACATCACCATAGTGGCAGGTCTGTCTTCCTTCACTTCTCCACTGAAACCAAGACTCTGGAAGACCTCAAGAAAGCTAGCCAGGATCCCAGGCAAGGAAATTAGATTGTGAAGGAGATAATAAAGAATTTGGACTTTATCTCATGGTGATTACTCTGCTGAAATTAAGGCTGGTCCAGAGACCTCCAGAAAACCAATCAGAGCACTACAATACCAGATAGGTTTTGAAGTGAATTCTACCAAATATGTATGGAATAATTAATCCCAACACTATATAAACTATTTGAAAAAAGAGGTAAGGAAGAAATCTTACCAAATTCCCTTTGAAAATAAATATAATTTTGATACTCAAATCAGGAAGAATAAAAATACTGAAAGAAAATTGTAAACCAATTTCCCTTATGAATATAGATGCAAAAAAATTAAATAAAATGTAGTGAGGATGTTATAATAGCATATCACAAAGATTGTAGACTATGACCAGGTGAGGTTTATACTACGAATGGAGAGCTGGATCAATATTAGGAAGAATTATAAGCATAGTTTTCCCTAATTGTCCAAAAATTGATTTTATCATTAGATGCGGAAAAAAGTTTTTGATAATATGCAGCATTCATTCCTATTAAAAACATTAGAAATCATGGAATTTTTGGCACTTTCCTTAAAAGTTTAGTATGAACCTAAAATTGTTTACAAACATTATCTGTAATGGAGATAACCCAGAAGCCTTCCCAATAATATCTGGGGCGAAACACGGATGTCTATTATCACCGCTGTTATTCAATATTGTACTAGAACTACTAGCTATAGCAAAAAGACAAGCATAAGAAACTGAAAAAAAAATAACAATAGATAATGAAAAAACTATTATTCGTTGTAGATAATATGATAGTATGCTTAGAGAACCCATTAAAAATAGTTGAAATAATTAAC
Source organism: Antechinus flavipes (assembly GCF_016432865.1). Classification (NCBI taxonomy): domain Eukaryota; kingdom Metazoa; phylum Chordata; class Mammalia; order Dasyuromorphia; family Dasyuridae; genus Antechinus; species Antechinus flavipes. The sequence goes on from NC_067399.1 coordinate 492,196,149, forward strand.
AACTTAATTAACAAAGTTGTAAGACATAAAATGAATCCACATAAATCATTAACATTTCTATTTATTATCCCCAAAAACTCAATGGGAAAAGAGTGAAAGAAAAATGCTAATTAAAATAACTACTAACATGATAAAATATTTAGGAGTTTATCTGCTAAGAGCAATCAGGGACTATTTAACAAGATGACAAAACACTTTCCACACAAATAGAGATCTAAGCAATCTGAGAAGTTCCTCACCCAGCAGTGCAGTTGACTGAACAAAGCCATCGCATTGATGCCTCTAAGGGAGTGGAGGCTTCTTATGAAGGATTAAGTAGATTGCAACAAAGCCTGAAATAAACACCAACAATCTTGATGCAAATTTAGCTTTTGGCAAAGATATACATTCTTATTGATGAAAATGATATTAAGATTTGCTTAGAGATTAATAAGAATTGCTACTTGAATAAAAGCATTGATAAAAGATTGTTATATAAAACCTTTACTACCTTTTAATTTAATACATAAAAGAAGTTATCACTGCAGCAGAGATTAGATGCTAAAATAACTTTTCCAGATTATTTTTACAAATACTTGTAGTGATCTACTAAGCAACCTAATAGAATTGGAAGAAAATAATGCTATAAGATTAAAATGAGCAGCTCAAGGCTAAACTAGGAATCCCCATGGAACAAATTCCTCCAGAAGAGATTTCCTATCTAACAAGAATTTACTATAGGACACAATTTGATGGGATTTGGAGAAAACACAAAATTGGTTATATCTTATTTTTGAGAAAGACCCTGATCCTAATGAGATTAAAACTTATTCTTATGTGATCAAAAAAGAACTCTAAGAATTCTTGGGAAAAGGAAATTTAGGATGAAATTAAGATTATGTCATAGTTCAGAAGCATTGCTGAGACTTTTCTTTTTAAATGGTGCAATAACTTCAATCACTTGAATAGATCTGCTGAACATGAAAAAATTCATAGAAAATAAAAATATGGGTCTAGTATAATCCATATTTAAGTCATTTTAAAAGGACATTTTTTTTTCTTTTTTTAGGATAACTATCACAGATGTATATTATTTAAATATGTAGAAAGATCACTGGCTAGGTGACTGTGAATTGTATGCCACATATATAAAAATGGCCAAAATGTTTGCATGTGGGAGATAGTTTATTTTAAAATGAAACAAAACACCACATGCCTGTAGACCCATTCAAATTCAGCTAAATTAATATCTTATAATATGTGCCTGAAAAATATGTTTGTAGTATATTTGCACAAATTAAGTTTTAATGTAATTGGTCTAGTCTTCTTCAGTATCTATGTTTCTGTTATAGTTTAGGTAAAACTAAACTGACAAAAGGAGGAATGTATTTTCTTGTAAATAAAATATTAATTACTTATATCTGTTTGGCTATTTTGATGCTGAAATTATTTCAGTTTAACTATATTGAACTGGTGTAGAAGATTATTTGTCTTTTTTTAATTAAGTAAATTAATTATTATGTAGTTTAAAATCACATTAACCAATGGCTTATCTGTTTTTTTTAATAAAGAACTTTATAAAATTTAATGGATTAATTATATTTTATTAATCTGAGGTTTAATTTTAGGATTTCCAATTTAATGTTTACTTGGAAGTTTTAAAATTGTTCTTTTCTCTATTTTTTAAAAATTGCACATCCAATTTATTAGTCTGGTCTTTCTATGTTTTATCAAAGTAAGCATTAAGAGATGAAAATTTTCCTCTGATTACTGCTTTTGCTGCATTCCATAGGTTTTGGTATGTTATCTTATTATCATTCTCTTTTATAAAATTACTTATTGTTTTTGTGATATTCTTTAACCCAGTCATTCTTAAACAGTAGATAATTTGGTCTGCAATTAATTTTAATGTTTCCATTTTTCCTTGTTAAATATAGTTTTGCTCCATTATGATCTGAAAAGGATTCACTTAATATTTCTATTTTTCTGCATTTAACTATAATATTTTATGCCTTAATATGTTGTCATTTTTTATAAAGGTATTATATATCACTGAGAAAAATGTATATTCTTTTCTTTTCTAATTCAATTCTCTCTTGATTTCTATCATCTCTAACTTACATAAGATTTTATTCCTCTTCTTGGCTGAAGCCAACAAAGAATTATTAGTTATTTTTTAATTAGACTTATCTAGTTCTGAGAGCAGAAGGTTGAAATTTATTACTATCACAGTTTTATTATCTATTTCTACCTATAATTTATTTAGCTTTTCCTTTTGAAAAATGGATTCAGTTGATTTTGTTATTGATATGGTCACTTATGGCATTCCTGATATTAAATCAGCCCTGCATTCCTGGTATAAATTCCACTTGGTTATAGTGTACTAGTCTGCTGAAAAGTTGCTGTTATTTCTTTGCTAACACTTTTTTTCTTTAATTAAATCCTTTATTTGGTATCTCTTAATTTGTTTTATTTTCTTAACTCCCACTGTTCTTCAAGTGATATTCAACTTCATTTTTTCTGAAGCCACAGCCTTCCATGATATACATGTCATCAAGAGCATGGTAATATCAAAGAAGTGAGTATTTATTTCTAGGAGATGTTTCGGGTAATTAAAAGAACTTTGAGATTTTCCAAAGTTTCTTCCTGTTCAATTCTTATTTGTGTAGAGTTGTATTCTCCATCTCCATGGGTTACCAATGGTAAATATTTAACAAATAGTTCCCTCTTTTAAAAAATTAAAAAAAAATTAAATTATCATAGGACACACTTTTAATTTTAATCTGTATCATTATCATTTTCTCCACCATTTTTTCAAGTCAACAAAAATATTATCTTCTTTAAAAAGTAAATAAAGTTGACTTTTAATATTTGCCAGTGTCAAAGGAATAAATGCTCATATTGAAAATTTAACACTTGGCTCTTTTAATATGAGCCATCTCCACCATTCCCCATGAACCCTCTCTCTATCACCCAGTGGAACATAAACTTCTTTTTTTTTTTTTTAAATAGTTTTTTATTTACAAGTTATATGTATGGGTAATTTTACAGCATTGACAATTGTCAAACCTTTTGTTCCAATTTTTCCCCTTCTTCCCCCCACCCCCTTCCCTAGATGTCAGGATGACTAGTAGATGTTAAATATATTAAAGTATAAATTAGATACACAGTAAGTATACATGACCAAATCGTTATTTTGCTGTACAAAAAGAATCAGACTCTGAAATATTGTACAATTAGCCTGTGAAGGAAATCCAAAGTGTAGGCAGACAAAGATATAGGGATTGGAAATTCAATGTAATGGTTCTTTCTTTGTTAATATTTTATTTAAAATTTTGGCATCAATATTCATTATGGAGAGTGATCTGTAATTTTCTTTCTCTGTTTTGGCTCTTCCTGATTTGGGTATCAATCCCATATTTGTCATAGAAGCAATTTGACAGTACTCTTTCTTATCTATTTTTCCAAATAGTTTACATAGTATTGGAATTAATTGTTCTTTAAATGTTTGGTAGAATTTATTTGTGAATCCTTCTGGCCTGGAGATTTTTTCTTAGGGAGTTCATTAATGACTTGTTCAATTTCTTTTTCTAAAATGGTACTATTTAAATAATTTGTTTCCTCTTCTATAAATAGAGAGCTGGAACTCTGGAGAAGTATACTTTAAACAAGGTATTAACTCAGTGGAATTGATGAGATGATTGTTCTCTAGTTCACACATATTCAGCATATTGTAATGATATAATTGTAATAGGAATTTAAACCAGGGACAAAGTCAGACTCAGGAGGAGACTAGTTGAGACTGGTAGACTGTCAGATTACTAGAGGAAACTGGGTCACACTATGACAGACACAGACTGTGTAAGAAACAATAAAGACTTTGGACTCTATTCTTGTCCATTCTTGTGTCTATCCTGCTGAGACCAAGGCCCTTCCAGAGGACTCCAGAAAGCTAGCTCAAACATTACAGTTAACCTGGAATATAAAAATTTTATAAATATTCATCCATTTCAGTTAGATTGTTAGATTTGCTGCCCTACAGTTGGGCAAAATAACTCCTAATTATTACTTTAATTTCTTTTTCATTGGTGGCAAGTTCAGCCTTTTCATTTTTGATGCTGGTGATTTGGTTTTTTCTTTTCTTTTTCTGGTTAAATTAATCAAGATTTCTCTATTTTGTTGTTTTTTCACAAAATTAATTCTCAATTTTATTTATTAGTTCAATAGTTTTCTTGGTTTTTATTTTACTAATCTCTCCTTTGAGTTTCAAAATTTCTGATTTGGGATTTTAATTTGTTCTTTTTCAAGTTTTTGTAGTTGTATGCCTAATTTATTGATATCTTCTTTCTTTATTTTATTCATGTAAGTATTTAGAGATATAAAATTTCTCCTAAGAACTGATTTTGCTGCATTCCATAGATTTGGTATGTTATCATTATTGTCATTCTCTTGAATGAAATTATGGATTGTTTCTGTGATTTGTTGTCTGACCAACTTATTTTTTAGAATTAGATTATTTAATTTCCAATTAGTTTTTAGTCTATCTTTCCCTGGCCCTTTATTGAATATAATTTTTATTGCATTGTGGTCTTAAAAGGAAGTATTTACCATTTCTGCCTTTCTGCATTTGATTGTGAAGTTTTTAATGCTCTAATATATAGTCAATTTTTATGTAGATGCCACATACTGCTGAAAAAAGGTGTGTTCCTTTCTGTACCTATTCAGTTTTCTCCAGAGATCTATCATATCTAGGTTTTCTCAGATCTTATTAACCTCCCTAATTTCTTTCTTGTTTATTTTGTGGTTAGATTTCTCTGATTCTGAGAGGGGAAGATTGAGGTTACCCACTAGAATAATTTTGCTGTCTATTTTTTTCCTGTAACTGGCCTAAAATCTCTAGGAATTTCTCTGTTCTATCACTTTGGTACTTAGTATTGTTATTACTTCATTATTTATGATATCCTTTATCAAGAAGTACTTTTCTTCTTTGTCTCTTTTAATAAGATCTATTTTTACTTTTGCTTTATCTGAGATCATAATTGCTAGTCCTGCTTTTTTTTTTTTACTTCAGTTGAAGCATAATAAATTCTGTTACAGCCTTTTACCTTTACTCTGTATATGTCTTTCTGCATCAAATGCATTTCATGTAAACAACATATTGTAGGATTCTGTTTTTTAATCCACTCTATTCTTTGCTTCTGGTTTATGGGAGAGTTCATCTGATTCACTTTCCCAGTTATGATTGCTAGTTCATGATATCTAGTATTTCCATCCATTCTTTTTTCTCCCCTGTATATATGTGTATTCTCTTTTCCTACTCTGTCCTCTGTAGTGTTTTTTTTTTTTAATCTACCCCACCCACTACCTTATCTCCTATCAGAACCTCCCCATTTTTCTTGGTAGTATTTTTTAACCCACTCCATCCACTACCTTATCTTCTATCAACCTTCCCCCTTTCTCTTGCTTTTTCCCCTAGTGTTTCTGCCCTCCCTTCTATCCTGCCCCCTCCTTCTTTCCTCTCTCTTCCTACTTCTTTATAAGGTTAGATAAATTTCTATACCCAACTGAATGATTAAGTTATCTCTCAGAGCCAAAACTTATGACAGCAAGCATCAAACAATGCTTATTCCTCCTCCCTTTTTTTTCCTGGATTGTAATGTGTCTTTTACACCTCTTTTTATGTTAACCTCATTTTCCCATTCTACCTCCCCTTAATGTCTTTTTCATTGATATCTTCACATCAGGATTTATTCACAACCATACTTTCAGTCCATGTGATGCTTCCCCGCTTTGTCTGCCCCAGTGACAGATATCATTCTCAAGAGTTACAGATATTTCTGTAAACCATTTAATCTTTAATTTTTTACATATATATATATATATATATGTATGTATGTATGTATACACACACACACACACACACATATATATATATATATATGACTTTTCTAATGCTTCTCCTGACTCCTGTGTTTGTAAATTAAATTTTCTATTTAGTTCTGTTTTTTTCAATAGAAATGATTGAAAGTCTTTTAATTCATTGATGCTCCATCTCCTCTTCTGAAAGATGATGTTGAATTTTGCTTGTTAATTCTTAGTTGTAACCCTAAGTCCTTTGCCTTCCAGTATATGGTATTCTAGGACCTTTTAGTCCTTTATTGTAGAAGCTGCAAGATCATGAGTAATTCTGACTTTTGCTCCTTAATATTTGAATTATTTTTGTCTGGCAACTTGCAGTATTTTTTCCTTAAGATTGTAGTTTGTAGTTTCACAACAATATTCCTTGGGGCTTTCCTTGTGGGATCTCTTTCTGAAGATGACCAATGGATTCTTTCAATCAGTATTTCCCACTCTGTTTCCAGAATATTGAGGCAGTTTTCCTTAATGATCTCTTTTAGAGTGCTATCCAATCTCTCTCTCTTTTTTTTTTTTTAATCATGGCCTTCGGGTAGGCCAAGAATTTTAAAATTTTCTTTTCTGGATCTATTTTCCAGGTTGACTGTTTTTCCTATGAGGTATTTCATATTTTTTTCCCATTTTTTCATTCTTTTTTAGTTTGATTGATTCTTGCTGTCTTACACAGTCATTAGCTTCCATTTACCCTGTTCTAGTTTTTATTTGTTTTTTTTTATTCAATTAGCTTTTGTATATATTTTTTCCATTTTTCCATTTAATTCTACTGTTTAAGGAGTTTCTTTCTTCAGAATTGTTTTTTCTTTACTTTTCCAAGCTGTTGACTCTCTCATACATATTTTTCATTTCCTTTCTCATTTTTTTCCTGCTACCTCTCTTATTTGCATTTTAAAATCTTTTATGAGCACTTCCAAGAAGCATTTTTGGGCTTGAGACTAATTCATATCACTCTTTGAGATTTCCTCTGTGGACATTTTGTCCTCATCTGAGTTGGTGTTTTGGGCTCGTCTGTCAACATACTAGCTTTCTATGGTCAAGGCGCTGTTCTGTTTCTTGCTCATTTTCTTTCCTTTTCTTATGGTATTTCTTTTTGTTTAACTTTTATGGTTGAATTCTGCTCCTGGGATAAAGAAGACTGTCCCAAATTTCCTATGCAGCTCTGAATCTTGGTTTTGAGCACAGGGGCCCTTATGTTTGTAGGGGGTAGCATTGCTTGCTCTTTTTAGGCAATAGCCTTATTTCTTTCTGACCTGGGACTGGAGGCTGACCCACTGATCTGCTCCTCTACTGAGACAGGACTGAGGGTGATTTGGTATGATTAAGACCCTCTCACTGGCTTTCCCAGAGTTTATCTGAGCTGGGCTAAATAAACTTTTCATTCTAGTGAGAATAACCTTTCTTGAAGTTTTTCCAGTGTATCTTGAACTGGAGAGTAGTTTCATTCCATCAAACTCTGTTCAGAGGCTTGGTTTCATGTGATTGTCAAGGGAAACCAGGAGAGCTCGAGCAGCTTCATGGCTTTACTCTGTCATCTTGACTCCACCCCCAGAAGTTTTAAGGATATCATTCTTAAGAATTATAATGTTGTACCACATAAGAAGAAGACAATATTACCTTATTAAATCTTTTCATAATTTAAAAAATATTTACCTTATTATGCTTTTCCTATTTTTTGTAGGTCAAAAATATTATTCAGTTCTGATCTTTTTTTCACAAATAACTGGGAGTCCTTTAATTCATTATTTTTTTTTCCAAGCAGAACTTGCCGAGCAAGTTGTTGGCTTCATACCCAGTTCCTTTCCTCTTTGGAATATCATGCTGTATACCCTTCAGTCTCTTAATCTAGAAGTTTCTAAATCTTGCATTATCCTGACTATAGCTGCACAGTATTTAAATTGTTTCTTTCTAGTTGCTTATAGTTTTCTCCTTTGAAATTCCTATTACTTCAAACATTAATTCTAATGTCCCTATGTCTTTTCATCTTGGTATCTCCCTCAGATAGTCAATTGGTAGATTTTTTAAAAAATTGATTTTACCCTTTAGTTCTAAAACTTCAGAGCAATTTTCCTTAATAATTTTTCCACATTTATTTTATTTGAAGAAACAGGAAAAAAAGTATAAAAATAAACAGAAAAGCAATGCAAAACAATATGAAACAAAAGAGAATTTTGTCCTGTGCTCAGCAGAACATCAAGGAGGATTCTCTCTCTCTCTCTCTCTCTCTCTCTCTATATATATATATATATATATATATATATATATATATCAACAAATACTAATTTTAAAATATACACATATATGTACATATTAGTAGAAGAAATTATATTCATGAGTGTCTATTTTTTCTTTACTTTCTTACAAATTGTTCTTTTATTCTCTACTATGCCCTTTATTTACTTTATTCTTTTTTCCTCCTTTCATCTTCCCTACTCCCAAGCAGGCTATAGTTAAGAAAGGATATATTTATTTATTTATTTATATTATTTATATATATATATATATATATATATATATATATATATATATATATATATATATGTAGATATTTACATACACACACACACACACACACACATAGATATATACATATCTCCCTTTCATCCCCTACCCCCACCTCCAAGGAAGCTACAGTTTAGAAAAAGTAAATTTATGTATACATACATACAAACACACATACCCCAGATACATAAATGTCTTTCCTATTGCTGCTGATCCTTTCATCAAATTCTGCTCCATAATTGGCTTACTATTATTTAATCTCCCCCCACCCAGGGATTCCTCCTTTGTCTTCTTTACTCTTTGCTTCCCCATCCACCTATCCCTCTCCCTTTATTTTAATAGTTTTTGGAGGGTGCTATACCCTTTATATTATATACTTAGTGTTGCCTATTGAACCCATTCCTGATGTGAGGAGGTTTTTAGAACTATGAGCCCTCCTCCTTCTTCTAATGCCTCTGTCTATTCTTCCTCTGCACCTCATTTGCATAACATGGTTATTATTTTTACATTTACTCTGCCAATCTTTCTTTTGAGCTTACCCTATTGTTGATGTAAATCTTAAACATAAAATATACATTTCCCATGTAAAAAAAAACATAAACAATTTGTCTATGTTGAGGATTGGTCTTTGATATTGGCTCATATGTTAAATCTTCTGTTAAATTTGGGTTGGATTGCTAGAAAGTCCTGAAAATCTGCAAGTTCATTGAATGTCCATTTTTTTCTCAAAATTATAGGTAATTTTGCTGGATATGATATTTTTGGCCACAGGCCTAGTTATTTTGCTTATCTGTAGATATGATTCCAAGACTTGTGGTCTTTTATTATAGCTGCTGATAAGTCTTGTACAATTCTAATTGTAGCTCCAGCATATTTGAATTGAATTTTTCTCTTTGATCTGGGGTTTCTAAATTTGTCAATAATATTACTATGTGCTTTCCACAAAGGATCTCTTTGAGAGGGGGTGATCAATGATTTTTTTCTATTTCTATTTTACCCTCATGTTCCATCATTCTAGGACAATTTTCTTAGATTTTTTTCTTGCATTATTGTGTCAAGATTCTCTTTTTGGTACAACTTGCTGGTAGTCCAATTATTTTTATATTTTCTCTTCTTAATCTGTTTTTTAGATCTGTTATTTTTCTTATGTTACATTTTCCATTCTGTTCTATTTTCTCAATCTTTATAATCTATTTTCTTATTTCTTGGTCTCATATCTTCACTGGTTTTCCCTTGCCCAATTTTAATTTTCAAAGTTATTTTCATCTTCAAGACTCTGAACCTCCTTTTCTAGTTGGTTAACTTTTTTTTCATAATCTTTTTTTCTTGGATGGTTTTAATTTTTTCATTAGTTTTTCCTCAATGTCTCTTATTTGATTTTTGAATTCTTTTTTGAGTTCTTCTATGAATTCTTTCTAGGCAGGGAGCCATTTAAGTTGCTCTTTGGGATAAAAACATTTTTTAACTAAAATGTCCTCTTCTGAAGATGAATTCCATTCTTCCCTGTTCCCATAATATGTTTCAATGATGGGATTCTTTCTTCTTTGCCAGTTCATTTTTTTTTTTTAATTTTGCTGAGGCAATTGGGGTGATTTGCCCAGAGTCACACAACTAGGAAGTGTTAAGTGTCTGAAGCCAGATTTGAACTCAAGTCCTCCTGATTTCAAGGCTGGTGTTCTATCCACTGTACCACCAATCTGTGCCATGCCAGTTCATTTTTTTTTAAACTAAGAGATATTAGTGTAAGCAATTTTAATTATGAGATGGGGATGTGGTGCCTCAAGTTTCCATTCAGCTCTTCCCTCTGACCGGAACCCCAAACTAAGAGCTCTGTCCTCCTGCAAGTGCCCCTGCCTTGCTTACTGCATTTATTAGTGTAATGTTCTCTCTAAAATATAATGTTCTCTGTTGAGGTTTTCTTGGGGTCTCTGGAGACAGCCTTCACTTCAATTCAGTAAACACCACAAATGCAGCCAGATGTTAAAGTCCAACTCCTTTACTGTCTCCTTCACTTGGGGCTCCGATAATTTTCTGGAGGCCTTCTGGATCTTGGTTTCAGTGGAAAAGCAAAAGAGGAGAGTCTGCCACCACTTCTCTGTCTTCCCTAGTTCTGATTCTGGCTGAGTTTGTCTGAGCTTATATGCTCTCTTATCATAGGTGTGAATCTTGTGGAACTATATTAAGTACTAAGTACATGTACTGAGCATGTACAGAACTGTTAAGCACTATGCTAAATAACCCTTGTCTCTATCAATTCCACTGAGTTAGCATCTTGTAAGAATCCTTGTTTCAAATTCAGAATTCTAGCCCATAACATACAAGGTGCTGGTTCCTTCTTACCCAGGGTTTCATCTCAGCAGCACAGCTGGGCCTGGCATTCCTAAGACTGGTATTCAGTCTTTCTGGACTCAAACTGCCACTAGCCAGACTGTCCCAGAGGTAAAAATGTCTGTGGTTCCTGCTGAGGGTCCAGCCACACCCAACTAGCCTGAGGGATCCCCACTTGATATTTCAGTGGAACTACCCTAGGGATGTTTGCACTTCAAGGCAGTTTAATCCTAGACCAGAGTTTTCAGATCTTGTCAAATTGTGTCAGGAGGACCTCTGTTCTGCCCCAAGTCTTCTTGGTTTTTCACCAGTCTATGTTTGCCCTGAAATACAAATTTGTCCTCTTTTGGGGTAAAATCTGGAGAGCTTGAAATTTACTACTCAGTCATCTTCCCAGAATCCTCCTTCTTAATAATTTTTGAAGAATAACATCTACATTTTTTAAATAAAACTTTTTATTTTCAAAACATATGCATGGATAATTTGACAACATTGACCCTTGCATAGCCTTGTGTTTCATATTTTTTCTCCTTCCCCCCACTCCCTCCCCAAGATGGCAAGCAATTCAATATGTGTCAAACATGTTAAAATATATGTTAAATCCAATATGTATAAACATATTTACACAATTCTTTTGCTGCACAAGGGAAATCAGATAAAAAAAAAAGAAAGTAAATAAGAAAACAAAGTGCAAGTGAACAGCAACAAAAAAAGTGAGAATGTTATGTTGTGAACCACATTCAGTTCCTACAGTCCTCTCTCTTGGTGTAGATAGCTCTCTTCATCACAAGATCATTGGAACTGGCATCAATCATCTCATTGTTGGAAAGAGTCATGTTCATCAGAATTGATCATCATATAATATTGAACATCTACATTTAAAATCATAACTTTCAGATAGTCCAATATTTCTTATATTATCTCTTCTTGATCTGTTTTCTAGGCCAACTATTTTTCTAATGAGATGTTTTACATTCTCTTCAATTTTTTTTATTCTTTTTATTTTATTGTTTCTTGATATCTTGTAAAGTCATTGACTTTTCCATGTCTCATTCTAAATTTTAAGGAGTTATTTTTTTCAGTTTTTAGATCTCTTTTTCCAATTGGTTGACTTTCTTTTCCAAATTTTTAATTTTTTTTGCACTACCATATTTCCCCCTTAATTTTTCCTGAATCTGTCATCTTATTTTTAAAGTTCTTCTAAGAACTCTTTCTTTTGGGGCTTCTGACCACTTATCACTTTCCTTTGAAGCAAAAGTGTTTGTTTTGAATTTATTGTCTTCTTCTGAGTTTGAAGCCAGATCTTTTCTATCATTGTTGCAGCTTTGTTTTATTTTTTGCTGTGGCAATTGGGGTTAAGTGACTTGCCCAAGGTCACACAGCTAGGAAGTGTTAAGTGTCTGAGGCCAGATTTGAACTCAGTACTACTGACTTCAGGGCTGGTGCTCTATCCACTGTGCCACCTAGCTGCCCCAACTGTTATAATTACTAATGGTCAGGTTCTTTCTTTTTTACTTACTCATTTTTAGTGGCTTATTTCTTGATATAATTTTATATTAGAGTTGAGTGCTAGTCCTTAGGTATGGGGATTAGTGTTTCCACATTCACTTTTGTGCTTTTGTTTTCTGAGCTCTCTCTGAGGACTTAACCTCAGATACCCCTTTCTGTCCCTGAGCCACCACCAGGGCCCCCAGCAACATTGTTCACTATAAATGCTCTTACTCCTTGTGGTCCCCTCCTTAGATGCAAACTTCATCTCATCCCTCTGCTCTGGAATCAAAAACAGTGACTCCACTCTTCTTTGAGTGACCAAAGCCAGCAGGGCCCCCACCCCTTTGTGACCCCACTCTCTTGTATGTGCTTCTTCCTCTTCTATAATCTTACCCTATGACTGGGCCTGCTCAGTCCATTGGGCTTAGGATCTAGTGCCAACAGACAAGTCTGCCATCTTCCCCTCATCAGCTATCTGACCTCCACACTATCCTTGAGGCAAAAGTTCCTGAAACTAATACTGCTAGAAGGGAGGAAGAAAATTTAGTATTCAGATTTTCTAAATGAATGTTAAAATATTTTTGTAAAGAATATTAGATTTGGAGTCAGGAGGCTTAGTAATTAGGTGATCTTGAGTAGATCATTTCTTCCCTCTAGGCTTCAATTTTATGATACATAAAATGAGTAAAGGACTAGATGAATGCTAAAGTCCCTTTCATTCTGAAATCTATAATGCTTTTTCACCCTCATTTTACAAATAAAGAAATTAAGGCTTATAGAAGTTAAATATTTTGCTTAGAGTCATGTCACCAGAAAATATCATTGTCTTAATTTGAACTCAGCTCTTTTGACCCCAAATTCAATTTACCTCCCCAAACCATGTATTCTTTCTCAGAAATATGTTGCTTTGTCCAATCCAAAGCATTCCTCCATTGTATACCCATTATATTCCCATATCAACATACATTGTTTGCTTTCATGTATGATATAACCCCTCAGCTAGACCACTCAATAAGGTTCACAGACTTTTGCCCTCTAGAATAGTACAAAGAGCATATTGTTACAGTTAGTAAATAGAAGCACAAATAGGAGATGAAGGCTTTAGTTTCACCTATTTCATCCATCATTGCCTAGAATTGGAAACCCACTGAAAGGTTCTCAATGTTTGAAACACTCGTTATTGTTCTTAGTAAGAGGCCATATAAGGGTAATAAATAAGTTAGTGTTGTAGTCACTAATATTTGGGTTTTAGACCTGACCCAACACATATTGGCTGTATAATCCCATATAAGTAACTTAATTCTTCATTATCTCAAACTCTGACCATAAATTTTAGGTGAGTTGTTGATGGGTCTTAGTAAAAGGATTTTTTCATAAGAAGAGTTCTCTAAATAAACAAAGGTCCAATTTATATCCCCACCACTACTCTAATAAGGTGCAGCTTCCATTCATGAAACAAGGCAGAGTTAGATAACATGGCATACTTAAGATTGTTAACCCTAAAGAACTCCACTGATTACTAGCTTATTTTGGAGCCTGGATTAGACATTCAAAATCTACTTTTAGAATGAATGCATGAATTAAGCTAGTTTTTTATATAACATGGCTCCTCAGCCCTTTCCCTGAGCCAGTCTTGTAACTTATTAAGGGAATAGTCCAGAGCTGAGGTTTTGCAGCTAAATTATAATAGCCATCAGCTTCCATGGATCCCAGATACCAGTCTTTGAAATCTTTCAGTCCTCCTTAGTCACATTTCCCAGTCCCAGGGATTGATTTTGAGTGATAATGTGAAAACCATTTAGGGCTTTTTTAAAGGCCTTTTGGCTATGTGCATTTTACAGGGAGTTATTGATACAAATTAAATAAATGGAGCAGAGTTAAGGAAGATGGAGGGTATAAATGCCCACTGGCTTCTGGTGAGCTGCTTTAAGGAAGCTTCAATAGCAGTTGAATACCAAATCCCATTTGGAAATCTACTCTAATGAGTATGAAGGCTCCTTTTCACAGAATTAGAAAGTCACACAGGCTCAGAGAAGAAAAGAACCTCAGAAAGGATCTAAACTAATCCAACCCTGGCCCAAAATTCCTTCTAATAAATCCCCATTAAGTGCTGATCCAATTCACGTTTCTTCAGGAGCTATTAAGGGTCCACCTTCCTCACTGGAAATCTATTTCACTGTTAGTTCTAATAGGAAATTTTGCTTCTTATTAAACTGTAATCTGTCAGATCTCCTCTCTTGGGACAATCAAAACAAGTCTGATTCCTTTTGTGTACGACAGACCTTCAAATATTTGAAGATAGTAAGCATGGTTCCTCTAAGTCTTTTTTTTTCCTATAGGCTAAACATCCCCAGTTCCTTCAATCAGTCCTTATATTGTCTTTGAACAATTCTCTTAATCCCCTTCTGTATTTCTTTCAGTTTGTCAATGCCTTTCCTAGACTTTCATCCCTAAATGTGGAGACTGATCTCCATATGTGAGCAGACCCAAACAGGAAATAACAAAATTTTTATTTCACTCATAGTAGATGATGTGCTTCTCATTGCAGCTCAGGATTGAATAAACTTTTCTGCCTAATATACCACATTATTTCTCAATTTAACTTTATTTATTTTAAACTTAAATAGAAAAGTTTTTACATAAAGAATTAAATCTTTTTTAAAATACTTTTTGCTGTTGCCAAATTTTCCAGAACCCTCACATTCAGTCATACAACTCTATATGGGATCACAACCTGCAGTTTAAGAAGCTTTGTCTCCAACCTTATAATGTCTAATAATTTTAAATAATTTAAAACAGTATTGACTAATTTGGTTGATATCATCTAGTTTCCCTGTTTTCTCTTTTGATTAAATCTATTTTAGCTACCTCTATTTTTTTACATAATAAATTCTACTTTTGATCTTTATTTTATGTTTGTGTATGTTTCATTTTCTATCCCTCCTGCCTCCTCTACTTTACTTTTACCAACTACCTGGCCCTCATCTTATTCAATACTCTCTTTACCTCCTCCTACCCAAGTTCCCTCATATATCTTCTCCGATCCACACCTTATCCTTCCACACAATTAACTTATGTTGAGCTTGTAGTTCATTGTTGCCTCAAAATCTTTGTCACAGGAATTATTGTGTAGCCATACTTCCTCTATTCTATATTTGTCAAATTTCTTTTTTCCCCTTAAAGAACTGAATTTTATTTTTATTTAGTTCATTACTTTAACTGGTCAAAATTCTTTCTTGAATTCAGACTAACATACAATGTGTTAGGTATTCCTCTGAGCATTTAGAAAAGCATGCTACCTATTCTACTTAACAGGTACACTATCTGCGCCTTTCATGAAGTCATTGATTAAAATGTTAAATAGCACAAAGTTAAGGAGAGATACCTAGTACACTCTACTAAAGATATCTCTCCATATTTAAATCCATTGTCAGACACTTAGTACTTATGTGATGTTGGGCAAGTCATTTAACTTTTGACTGCATCAATTTCCCCAACTATGAGATAGAAATAATAACACCTATACCTTAGGGTTGTTGTTAGAATCAAATGAGATAGTTGTAAGGCACTCAGCACAGTCTCTGATAATTTTTTTAAAAATCTCTCCCTGTCTCCTTTCTTCTAACCCTGTGAGGTATATAATGATCTCCTGGTTCTGCTCATTTCACTTAGCATCAGTTCATGTAAGTCGCACCAGTCCTCTCTGTATTCATCCTGCTGCTCATTCCTTACAGAACAACAATAATCCATAACATTCAATACGAAGGATTTTAAGAGAAACAAGGAAAAGGATTATTTGTCCCTCTTCAACATCAATTCTACCATTCTCAAGGATTATAGACAATGACTCAATAATCACTTCTGGTTCTTTTAGGTATGTAATTTAGGATGTAATTTATTCAGATTCATCAAACCTGACAAATTAAATTTATTGCATGTAGTAAGTTATTAATTATCTCTTAATTTATTCTGAGTTTATATTTCCACTATTTTTTGTTCTACTCTATTCTGTCTAAAAATCATTCTCCTTGGAAGAGATCTTCTTTGATCTTTCCTTGGACCCTAGAATAGCTAGGCTATATTAAAAACTCCAAAACATCCTTTCTGTCAGCCTTAGCTTTCACTGCCAGTCTCACTTATTCTGGATACTAATTGTTTTAATAAACTTCTTACAGGGCCATGCTCCATTATTCATACTCAGTTACTTGCCCTTACGTCCATATTCTTTAAATGTCTTTTAAAATATTAATTTGTTGACAGATTCCCTGTGCGTTCATTTTTAGCAATAACATACACGAATGCTTCACAACAACATTGGCAGTAGAGAACAAGACAAACACATTTTATCCTCTATGTTAATTAAATCAGATTTTTGTCATGGTAGCTTCAATCTGAAGATGAAATGATCGTATGTTCCCCAACATTCTTTTCATTCCTACTTTTATAATCATTTCTTCCTTGTTGATCAGAATCAAGATAGTAATTCTCCATAATAAATTCTCCAGCTATTGAAGGATGAAATTATCATTAACACAACTGATGCTTTGATGAATTGTAAAATCTCCAACAGATGTTGAGAGAAATGAAGTTCCTATCACTAAGATATGTTTTCTTAGTAGGCTTGTGTTTCCCAAACTCCTTACCCAGGTCGACCTTTTGTATATGTCATCTGTTTCAAATATCCCCAATATATCATATTTGTATTGGCGGCATTTATTTTTGAATAAGATATATCTTTCTATCAATTGAAGGATGGATGAACAAATTATTGTATTTGAGTAAAATGAAACATTATTGCCCTAAAGAAATTATTGAAAGGGATGTTTCAGGGAAATCTGGGAAAATTTACATGAACTGATGTAGAGTAAATTGAGTAGAATCAGGAGAACAATTTAGTAACATAAAGACAACCTACTTTTAAAGACTTGAGATCTCTGCTTGACACAATGACCAACTATGATTTTATAAGAACAATAATAAATCATGCTATCCACCATTTGAAAGAAAATTGATAGTCACAAGGTATAGAACAAGATAGGCATTTTTGGTCATGTTAATGTAAGAATTCATTTTGCTTTGCTATGCATATTTTTGGCAAGGGTTTTGGTTTTCATTTTTCTAGGATGAGGGAAAGTAAAACAAAAGAAAGAGAAAAATAACTTTTGTTAAATGAAAAAATGAAGTTAAATTTTTAAAATGATAAATAAATGAATAAAAAATTTAACAAATGAATAATTGAATATTCTTTCAAATCTATCACTAAGCCGTCTCTGAGAAGTGTCTCAAATTTTCCAGAGAATATCTGACTAAATTCAAAACTTTTCCTAGGAAAATATTCTGGACCAAACTAAGAAGAAGTCTATAAGAAGAAGGAATTTTCCTTTTTTCATGGGAATTATTTGTAGTTTTATAAATCAGTTTTGGAAATAGCCAAAAGAAAAGGGATCTAAAAAAAAAATATTGCTTATCAGTAGATAAGACGTCAAAAAAAATAGTAAAAGCAGCAAAGAAAGGAAAGTTAATGTGTACAAAGGGTTAAAGAGAATTCATTTCTGTATTGAAAGAGTTAAAAGACTGAACCAGACTCCTGAGGCACAGGAAAGCAAAGGGGCTGATAATGCAGGAGAGGATGAAATTAATAACAAGTTTAAAATGGCTGAGTCACTGAACTAATTTCAGTCTGAAGGTAACAGGAAAAAAATTAAAAAAGAAAAAAATCAGACAATTGGAAAGTAATGAATGCTTTACAGAGACTACAGGTGACCAAAGGTAACAGAGGAGAAGGCTGGGAAATGTAATTAAGCACAAATTTACAAACCCTTTCCTGTGATTCCAGAAACTACTCTCTTTCTTTTGGGTCTCTGTGGGACAACTTTTGAACATATAGTTGCCTATGATTTGAGGAGTGTAAATCCTGTATATCTCATTATATTTGTAATAGTTTCTTATAACCCACCATTAGTGATTCATTGAGAAAAGTTTAGAATGATTAAGAGGTAAACATAGTAAAATAAAGGTACTGATTCTGGGAAGAGGGAAGAACTCCTAAGAAAAACGAGACAAAGATCATTATTTTTTTTCCAAATATATCACTCAGTATTATACTTCTACTAATTTTTCTATCACTTCTGGATTAATTAATCAATAAAAACTTTTTAGCCACTTAGTATAAACCAAACATTGTGCTAAGCATTGGGGACACAAAACAATAACAAACTCTGCTCTTAAGGAATTTACATTCTAACAAGGAAGGCAATATATATGAATTACTCCACAAAAGATAAATTACAGAGTAGATGGAGAATATCCATGCAAGCTTAGATGACATATTTTTTGACAGCACTAAGAAAATTCAGAGGAGGGATGTGTTTGAGGTAAAAGATAAATTCTGTTTTGAACAAGCTGAGCATGATATGTTTCTTAGACATCTTGAGCAGTTGATAATGAACTTGAAAGGGAAACAAAGGCTAGAATGAACAGGTTTGGGAACCATTTGGTGAGAGATGATAATTGAACCCAAATGACATCACCAAGTATGATGTAAACAGAAAAGAGAGGCCAGATAGAGCTTTAGTGGGTATTCATACCAGCTAAGGATATGAAATGAAGATCCATTAAAAGAAGCTGAAGAAAGCAGAAAAGGAGATAGAGAACCAAGAGAGACAAAATTCATGGAAAACCAGAGAAAAGAAAGGAAAATATGGTCATATGTGTCAAATGCTGAAGAAAGAGAAGAAGAATGATGACTAAAATTAAGTCATTTCAAGGATGACAAAAAAGAAAAATGATAAATGTTGAAAAGTCTGTGAGAAAACAAGCATATTAATGCTGCTAGTAGGCTGTGTATGGAAAGCTGCTTAAAACTAAGCCTAACAAGTACCAAACTATGTGTGTCATTTGATCTAATACTATCACTGCTAGGCCTATATTTCAAAGAGATGAAAAAAGAAGGAAAAGATCCAAATGCACAAAAATGTTTATAGCAGTTTTTTTTTCTGTGGTAACAAGAAACTGGAAATTAAAAGGATGCTCATAAATTAAGGAATGACTGAATTAATTATTAGAATCCTTTACCTGAATCTACAGTATATTATAAAAATTAAGAAAGGAAATATTTTAGGGAAATCTAGTAAGATTTGTATATATTGATGTAGAGTGAATTGATAATAAACACAAGGATATTTTATATAATAACAACATTATAAAGACAGAAAACTTTAGAAGATTTAAGAACTCTTCTCAAA
The DNA here is from genome assembly GCF_016432865.1 of Antechinus flavipes. Taxonomy (NCBI): domain Eukaryota; kingdom Metazoa; phylum Chordata; class Mammalia; order Dasyuromorphia; family Dasyuridae; genus Antechinus; species Antechinus flavipes. The sequence goes on from NC_067399.1 coordinate 492,215,603, forward strand.
GTCTTTAGATTAGTCATAACTTCCGAAGAGCAATGATGAAGCATACTACCCACCTCCTGATAGAGAGATATAGCAATGACTGGATTAGTATGAAGACTGAATAATCTGAAGTGATTGTATGTCTTCAAATTTGTGCTCTTCAAAGTTATAATTGTGTAAAATATGTTCATTGGTATCAGACTAATGGAAACATGCAATGTGAATTGAAATAATGCAAACATTTAAGAGAATTCATTATATATACTGAGTGGGACCTAGCTATAATGAACTCAGGGTACAAAATAATATGCATTTTTTGAACATGCACATTTGTTATAAGGAAATTTTTAATGGAAAATAGAAAGAAGAGAGAATAGATTTTTGCTCATTAAAAATAAAACAATGTAAAAAAAAGAAGCCATTAGATTTTGGGATTATGTGTAAAATAATAGAGAGCAGTTTTAGGTGAATGATTAGATTATAAAATCAGCTTGCATAGTGTTTAGAAGAGAGTAAAAAGAGAGAAAATGGAGGCGCTTAGTACACATGATTTTTTTCAAAGAGTTTTGCTATGAATAGGAAGGAGGACATATGTAGTCCAGCAACTGGTAGCCATAGTAAAAGTTTATTAAGAATAGAGGAGATGAGAATGTTTATGGGCAGCAAAAAAAAAAAAAAAAAGTTGTATAGGAAAAGATAATGAATGAAGCAATTTCAATGAAAGGGAGACAGAAATTAAAATAATATATGTAGAAGGATTGATGTTGGCAAATAGAAGCATCACATGATCATTAGGGATTGGAGAAGAGGAGATAGTAGGAGTTGAGATCTGTAAAATGTAAGATGGGGAAAAGGAGAAAAGAAGCAACTGTTGGCAAATGATTTCAACTTTTTTTTTCCAGTAAAGTGTGAATCAAGAATCTCAACAGAAAGAATGTGGGGGTAGGTAGAAGAAAGAAGGATATGGGAGCACAGTAGATCATGACAGTGGAGTAGAATGAGGAATGAGAAAATTAGGATATTTGAGGGAACATCAAGAGGTAAATTAAAGTCCTTTAGAAGGAGACAAAGATTAAAGTGAAGAAGAAGATTCTGCATGAGGCACTGAATTCACTGAGAAAGATGAGAAAATGTCCTGGGATTAGAAGAAAAGCATAGTTTTCAGAATTTAATTTAAGTGATGAATTTTAATTGAATAATCCTTGAAGGAGGAGAGACAGGAATCAAGGCAGGTAGCTACTTCCGATTCAATTCAACAAGAATTATTTAAGAGACTACTAAAAAAGATTGTAAACAACTTGAGGTCAGAGATGATCCTTTTCTTATTTGTATCCTCATTGTTTATCACAGTGCCTGACACATAGTAGGCATTGAAAAATGCTTTTCATTTTGTTGGGGAGGGGAGGTGTAAAGGACTGAAACTCTTGAATCCATACACTGAGGTTGGGCAACAAAGCACTTAAGGCTAATTACTGATTGGACAATACTCTATAAGTATATGCTTGGAAAATGGCTCTTCCCACTATCCTATGCTGGCTCAATAATTGGTGTACACAGAGAATTGTAAGAGGAGCTGGGGGTGGAGTAAGACTAGCCAGGGTTGTTTCTGGCTGGGAGATGAAGAAGGAAGGTTGTGGAGATTCTGCTTCCATCCAATTCAATCCGACTTCTAAACACCAAGAATAAAGACCCAGGACTTTTGCTTATCTGACTCCGGCTGATTCTAAGGTGTCCAGGGTGCTAACATGGTCATCACATTTAGTGTCCAACGTGTGGACTAAGGACCGTAATTTCATTGAAGAAGTCCCCGGTGACCAAGAAATAGGGTGAGTATTTTAATAGACAAACAGGGAACTTACTTTGTTAAGCGCTAAACTAGTAACCTTTTCTAGCTGAAATGGGGCAGATATTAGGAAAAGATTCTCCCCCAGCCCCCATGCCCACTCCTGCATGCTTAAGTTGATCAAGGGACAAGCCTTAATTATAACTTGGTTGCAGATCGCTAGACTCTTGGGTACATTAGAATGCACGTCCCCTTGGTTCTTAAAGGAAGAAGAGATAGGGCTAGGTAATTGGAAGCTGGTAGGAGATCAACTATATGAATACTACATGATAAAGGGCCTCATTCAATTTCCAAGGAAACATTCTATATATACACAACATAAAACAATTGGCCTTAAAGAATCCTGCAAGTTATAGAAAAAAGAAAAAAATTCAGAATAGCCAGATGAGGAAGTGGGGGGGAGAAGGGGGGACAGAGGAAAACAAAGAACGGATTAAAAGGGCATGTCACCAGAAGGCATGAGGAATTAAATGAGGATGAAGGGATTGGTGAAGGATGTGGTGAAGGGCATAGTGATTCTCGCTTTCGCAAGGCAGCTTCAAGCCTGCCTAAACCAGAACTGATTCTTGATGATGATGCCCCCATCAACTTCACTTTCTGGGATGGAGGGGGAAGGAGGAGTAGTGGGAGGAGCAGTGACACCACCAGCATCTCCCCCCCAGCAATCACCCCCTCCTATGATTAGATTGCAAACTGCAGTACTTAAATCCACAGAAGAAGGGCAGGATATAGGTGATTTGAGAATAGAAATGTGTTCTGTGATTCAACAGTTTAACTCTTCAGGTCAAGAAAGTAGAAGATACACTCCTTTTGATATAGAAATCCTCAAAGACCTGAAAAAGGCTTGCACTCTTTAAGATGTTATTACAGAATTTCGCATATGAAGTCTTAACTCCTAGGGACTGGAAATCTATAGCAAGGACATGCTTAGAACCTGGACAAAACTTGTTGTGGCTTTCTGAATATATTGAGCTCTATAGAATGCAAGCCCAACAAAAGTCATAATGGAGTTAATTCTCCAATCACCTATGACCAACTAACAGGGATAGGTTCTTATGCAGAAATTTCAGTACAGATTAATTACCCCATAGCTGCATATGAGCAAATTGCTGCTGCCGCTATCAAAGCATGGGCTTCTCTCCCCATTGAAAACGACAAGGGTGAAGCCTTCACAAAAATAATAAAAGGGCCAAATAAACCCTTTGCTGATTTTGTGGGATATCTGTAGATAGCTGTCATATGAACTAATGGTGAAAATGTAGTAACAGACATTATGATAAGGCAACTTGCTAAAGAAAATGCTAATGAGGTTTATAGAAGAATTATGCTAGGACTATACAAGGATGCTCCTTTAGAGGAGATCATAAGAAGCTGTGCCATGGTGGGCAAAAATACCTTTTACAGCCAGGCTATAATGCAGACTTCCCAAGAGCTGAACATTGGGAGACAGGCTCCCTTTTGGCAAGGGACTTCCAGAGAGACTGGTCAATGCTTTCAATGTGGTAAAGTAGAGCATCTGAAAGCTCAATGTTGGCATAGAGACAGAGTGAGAAAACAGGGTGGGAGAACAAGACCCAATACCTCATGTCCAAAATGCAACAGAGGCTTCCATTGAACATCAGAATATAGACTGATTCAGGGAAATGGGATAAGGAGCCCAGCCCCAGGGCCCAAGACAAAAAATACTTGGGGCATGATGGCAGCTGATGCTATACCCAGAGAGTGTCTATAAGTTCAGTACCCAGACATGACTAATCAGCCAGGAAGCCATATGATGGGAGAAGGGGATTACACAATTAACCAGCTAGGAAGCAACCTGATGGGAGAAAGGGATTACAATTGGGGAGAATAGAATTGTATGCAGCTGGGACAACTGAGATACCCCCTGGAGAGGTGAAATCTGTTCCTCGACAGCCTATGGATCCCTCCCTCCACGCACAGTAGACTTGACCATTTCACCTCCTGAGTGTACTTACAAAGTAGTGTCCATCCATACACTGATGTGGGAAACTGGAGAATGTGTAAGCATTTGCAATTATGGGTCTGCCACAAGCAATAAAAACAGACAATGGACTTGCATATACTTCTAAACATTTCATACACTTTTGTGCACAGTATAAGATTTTACACACACTGGCATACCTTTAATCCTCAAGGACAGGCAATGTAGAGAGGATAAACAAAGACATTAAGATGCTCCTCCAAAAACAAAAGAAAGGGGGAGCCACAAGTAACCCTAGAGAACTTCTAAATCTAGCTCTATATACTATTAATTTCTTGATTTTTGAGAAAGATGCACTGGCTCCAGCATTCAAGTTTTATAACCCACTGGAAGGGCAGTGTCCAGTGCGAGTGTCTCCACTGTTGATAATGGCCAATTGATGTGGAGGGACCCAGAAAGTGGTGAATGGAAGGGACCAGATAGGTTAACTGCTTGGGGGAGAAGATTTGTTTGTATCTCCACATATGGAGAAGGAATCAGATGGATTCCAATGAGCTGTATTCTCCTTGTCCATTGGAGAGAGACGGAGCAGACCCTTGAAACAAAGGAGAAGACTCAAGAAACATCGGGTGCTTCTACTGTTGACTGTGCCCACCACTGAAAGATCCTGACAGTTAGGGCTTTTGACTCATGGACATCAAAAATTATTGAACTTCAAAACCCTCAGGAATCATTGGAATCCCTGAGACATGAAAAGATTTTTTGTAGGACTTCAAAACCTTCAGGAATCATTGGATTCTCTGAGATATGAAAAGATTGTTGTAGGACTTCAAAACCCTCAGCAATCATTGGATTTTCTGAGAAATGATAAGACTGTTGCAGGACTTCAAAATCTACTGGAATCATTGGAATCCCTAGCACATAAAAAGACTGTTGCAGGACTTTAAAAACTTGTGGGAAGCATTAGATTCCCTGACACATGAAGCAATGGACAATAGATTGGTTTTGGACTATCTCTTGGCTGCTGAAAAAGACTTGTACACTACTTGCATGTACAATTCATGTTTGTTACACCACATTGGGCTTCAGCCCAGAAACCTGTTAGTAATCCCCACTTCCCTTCGGTGCTTTTCATCTCCCTTCCTGAGAAGTCTGGGGGAGGGGGTGATCACTTCCTTTTTGGAGTTCTCACCTCCCTGAGAAGTCAGGGATGGCGTGACCAACTGTGTTCTAAAACAAAAGAAAGCAGGAGATGTAAAGGTTTGAAACTCTTGAGTCCATGCACTGAGGTTGGACAACTGAGCACTTAAGACTAATTATCAATTGGACAATACTCTATAAGCATATGCTTAGAAAATGGTCCTTCCCATTATCCTGTGCTGGCTCAAGAATTGGTGTATACAGAGAATTGTTGGAGGGATTAAGGGGTGGAATAAGATTAGATAGGGTCACTTCTGGGTGGGAGACAAAGAAGGAAGGTTGTGGAGATTCTGCTTCCATCCAATTCAATCTACCTCTAAAGACCAAGGACTTTTGCTTATCCTGACTCCGGCTGATTCTAAGATATCCAGGATGCTAACACATTCATCACAGGGGAGTGGAGGGAAATGGCCTATTAAGAGTCAAGGAATAGGATTAAATCCGAGAGAGTACAAAAACAAAATAAAACTGCCTCTGCCTTTATGGAAGTCTAGGTTGAATATGAAGGATGGTTAACAATTTTTTATCAATTGATCATAGTTAGGGCAGCTAGATGGCTCCATAATCAGAAAGATCTGAATTAAAATCTGACCTCAGACACTTAACACTTTATATTTGTATGATTCTAGGCAAATCACTTAATCCCAACCTCATGATCAAAAGAAGAAAAAAAATTTAAATTGATCACAGTTTCAGAGGGCCCAATATATGGGCAAGGAAGAATGGAAGAGGACATTGGAGAAAGGGGGATAACATGAATGAGAAGGGAGTAATGAGTAGGAAAAGAAGCTTTGACTTAGGCAGCCTCCAACTCAGAAACATAGGATTCTGAGTAGAGTTACCAAACAATAGGTTTTATGCCTTTTTATAATAGAAAAAATAATGTTGATTTGATTATTAATTCCTTAAAAAGGGTGGAAGATGAAGGAGGGGGCAAAATATAAAGTATACTAATAGTGGCAAGGGACAGCAAGCAAGATGGCATAGTGGATAGCATGCCCAACATAGAGTCAGGAAAATATGAGTTCAAATTTGAACTCAGACATTCTCTAGTTGTGTGAACCTATGCAACTTATTCTACAAACTTTACCTGGAAACCTCATATTGACTCATAAAAAGTCAAACATGATTATACAATTGAATAACAGATTGTGGTGTAGAGAAAGTCCAGTCTCTGCTCTTGGTTTATCATCAAGACAAAAATTAATGGGGCCCTAGAAGTGAGTTCATCATAGAGAAATGAGGTATATGTGAAGTTCTCCACTGCAGCCAGGTCGGTTCTACTGCAGTACTCATTCCAATGTTGATTCATAGGAGTATTTACTTTGGAGCTGGAAGAGATATCTTTCAATTCTCTCATGTTATAGATGAGCAAAGCAAGATCCAGACAGATGAAATGACTTTCCCATCATTACAGAGGCAGTAGCAGAGCTGCAATTTGAACCCAGGTCCTATAGCACATCTGGTATATTATATGGGATTCCTTTGGTATGCAGGATTTGAATCAGCTGGCAATTGAGGTCCCTTCCAACTCTTAAATTCTGGGACTCTAAAAAAGGCTCTAATTTAAGGATTCATCAGTGTTGGTTCTCTTTTCAGAAATAAAGATGACAACCCCACTACAAATTTGCTCATGATCTCCCCATAGAACATTTGTATATAGTACACCAAAAGTCCAATTGCAATTTTAAGCTATTAAGACTTAAAGATAAGCTAGGAGGCTATTGTGATAGTCAAGATGAGAGGTGATAAAGGCTTGACCTGGTATGGGATAAGAGTGAGTTCTAGGGAAATAGGATCAATGTGAATTTGCATATGGTTATATGTGTGTGTGTGTTTTTGTATGATATATGCTAGTAACCTGATTTAATACTCTATCCTGATTTGGGAAAAATGGAATTGTCAGTTTAAGAGCTTTCTGAGGCATCTTTAGAAGTGGTAACCTGATTTAGTGACTAGAGTGCTAGAATTATAGTCAGGAAGACCTGGGTTCTACTTCTACTAGTATCAGAATTATATTATCTTGGACAAGTCATAAATAAGTTTCCTTGTCTATAAGAAGGGGATAATAACAACTATTATATCTCCCTCACAGAGTTATTATGAAGTTCAAATGAGATAAAGTAGAACACTTTTTAAACTTCAAAATACTATATAGGGTATCCCAAAAGTCTTGATGCAGTTATAATTCTACTTTTATTTTCTGTAGATTTAATAAGCATTTCAATAAGGGATTTTTAAGAGCATACCATGTGTGAGGCATACATGCTAGATACTAGAGATACAAAAATCAAAGCAAAATAGTGCCTTCTCTTATAAAACTTAGAATCTATTGGGCATATAGTTCACAATAAAATTGTTCAAAATTACTCATATTTTTTCTCATAGATCTGCTTTAGAAAAATGCTCTAAATAATTTGAATGGAATTCTATATTTATATGTAATTTTTGAGACATGAAAAATTCACCTGTTGCAATAATAACTGAAACTGACCTATTTGCATTCAATTAGTGATTTCTAAAGTCATTAGATCAAAGCTATATAGCTAAAAGGACCTTTGGAGTCCATGTAATTCAGCCTTTCACTTTACAATGAAAAATTGTTGTTTAGTGATTTGCCCAAAGTCTCATAGATACTAAATGTTAGAGGCTGATTTGGACTTAAGATTCAGCGCATTTTTTATTATACCAGACTGTCTTTTTCTTTTCTGTCTCAGGTTCTCCTTTGGTAAAATGTACCATATAATTCTTTAAGTTCTTCCAGAATTAACATAGTATATTGTAAGATTCTTCTTATTACTGGCTACTTATGTTTTAAAGTCTCTTCTAGTTTTAATATTCTGCGTGCTAAGAAGCTTTTCAGCTCTGATAATTCAGTTATTCTATCCATATATAGGCAACTAGTTAAGATCATTCAGAACTTAAGCCACTTTGAAAGAATTGTGCGTGTGTATGTATTAAATCTATGATTTCATTGGAAGGGAGAAAAGGAGACAAGCATTAATATATTAAGTACCTGGTATATGCTAAATACTGTGATAAGTGCTTTATAAATATTACATCATTTGGTCCTCACAACAATCCTGTGAAATAGATATTTACTTTTATCTCTTTTTACATTGAAGAAACTGAGGCAGACAAGTTAGGTGTATCCTAACCTGTATCCTTCAGCTAATGTTTGATGCTGGATTTGAACTCAGATCTCCCTAACACCAGACCCAATATCCACTATGCCCCCTAATGTTTACAATAGAAAACTCTTAGGAGAGTCTACCAATGCAGATTGATCCCACTTCTATAATTTATAGTCTTAAAAAGATGCCTGTGGAGTTGATAGATTAAGTTGCTCAAGGTTACACAGTAATATGTCTTAGAGATGGAACTTGAACCCAGGTCATTTTGACTCCCAAGCTGCTTTTCTATCAGTAAGCCATACTGCCCATAGGCTTTATGCCAGAGTCCTAAGAGAGTGCTTATCATAATACAAATGTCAAATTATCTCTAACTTTCCCAGACTAAGCAAAATAATGAACCCATTAGAGTTAGGAAGGATGGCAGTTGGGAGTGCTGCAGACTTAGAGAATATTGATGGGATTGGTTTGAAAAATAGAATATGGTAGAGACTACTAGTTGCCTTTTAAGCTAGGCAATAGAGTCACCCATAGTGGCAATATTTCAGACAAACTATAAAATCTTAATGACTAAGAGGAAAAGTGGTATACTGACATTTGTTTCATAGGTTAATTCTTTAGATTGGATTTTTCTATTAACTATAGATATCAGAATGCTTATTTTATAGATTTCAAGGTATTACAATGTTTGTTAACTCATTATAGAAAAAGTACCTCTCTGAGACTCAGTTTCCACTTCTTAAATTAAAGGTTTCAGCTAAATCATTTATAGAGGCCCTTCCAGTTTCAATATGCTGTACAAACACACACACACACACACACACACACACACACACACACACACAGCCTTTTTAGTTCTGACACTCTATAGGGTTATGGATTCTCTCTATTTGCATTCTTTTTTATTTCCAGATGGAGCTTCTTTTCAGTTCATCTTCTTGTCTCTAACCTTTCTGCCTATCACCATCACCTTATTTAATTTAGGCTAGTAAAGTTACCTTAGATCAATTATACTTTTTCTGTGTAATTTCCAAAGCTTAATATCTCCGTTACTGCTCAGCCTGGGGGACAGTTTGTCTAGCTCAGTCCTAAACGATTTCAACCCTTAATTCAATTGCACTTTTACCACAGCCTGGGCAGCGAGCATAATTCTTTTATCCCTAAGAAGCCTCGTTAGCAATAATCTAATCGCACATATTAAAATATAGGTCAGGGAGGGGAGCTGCCAAGTGTGGAACTCATCATAACTTTGAGACCCTGGACAGCTCCTTCACTGGGGCTGTCATTCTCCCAGCCCACAAACCCCTCCAGGCTTAATAGCAAAACAATCAGCTAACAAAACTAATTTGTTTACAATGGTTCCAGGTATAGGATGAACTGGAAAATAGATGTGATATTTCTTTCTTTGCGTGGGGGATGGATTTTGCCAAGTAGATTTGGGGGGTAGAGAGAAATTTGAAGTAGGATGTGAAGGGGTGTGGGTGGACATCACTATCTCCTTTTCTATTTTATCCTCAAATAGAATTTTTAAAGAAACATAGAAACATCTAGTGAAATTCATACCTGAACAATAATCCATTCTACAATGTTTCTGGGAATTCATCACACTCCTCTGGTGATAATCAGTCTTGGAAAATTGATACCTTTTAGTTAATCCATTCAACTTTTAGAGATTTCTAAGTTTTTCCTGTATAAAATGTGGAAATGCACTTTATGCAACTTCTACTCATTCTTTCCTTCTGGAATTAAAAAAGACCAAATTGAATCCATCATTACATAATTGTCCTTTTGTTGCCAGCTTTTGGATCACATCCTACTTTATTGCCCCTTATTCTAAAACTTCTTTTCTTTTCTATTCTTTCTTTCAATACTACTCTATTTTTCCAAATATATGCAAAGATGGTTTTCAACATTCACCTTTTCAAATGTTGTGTTCCAAAATTTTCTCCCTCTCTTCCCTCCTCCCCCCTTTCCCTAGGCAATCTGATATACTTAAACATGTGCAATTATTCTAAACATATTTCCATAATCCCATCATACCATGTAAGAAAAATCAGATCAGAAGGGAAAAAACACAAGGCAGTAAAGAAAAAAAAATCACCAGAAAAAAAAAAAAAGATGAAAATACTATGCTTTGATCTGCATCCTGTCTCCATCCTTCTCTCTGGATATTTCTCTGGATGCAAATGGCTCTTGATATCACAAAGACTTCTTTTCTTTAAGACAAACACCTTCAGTTTCTTTATCTAATCCTCAGAAAACATAATTTTGACTCTCCTCACCACACTGTTTACTCACTTCTGGATACTGTCCTTCTTGTCCATCATCTCGCTAAGAAATATTTCCTAGAACTGAATACACAATTTCATGTGTGTCTCAGAAAGACAGAAGTCAGTATAACAATAATTTATCTCTGTTGTGTATTGCTATCTCTCTGTCTCTTCCCATGTCTCTCTTTGTCTCTGACTCTCTCTCTCTCTCTCTCTCACACACACACACACACACACACACACACACACACTTCTTCAGGCCACTATACATTTATTAATATAAGGTAGAATTGCCTAAGCTTTCATAGTATTGCATACAACCTTGCAAACTCATACCGACCGAATTGCTGTAGTTCAGCAATGATTAGAAATGAAAATTCACTTGTCAGAAAAATCTCACCTTGTTCTGCTTACATCAAAAGCAGAAATTTCCCAATTATTAGTCCTTTTGTCTTTTCCATAGAAATAGATTTTTGATGTAAACTTAGAGTTATCTGTTACTTAAGAAAAAGATTGCTATTCAGAATTAGACTTGCTAATTAGCTTTCCTACTTACCAATTGTATAGTATTGAGTAGGTTGCTTCATTATTTCCCTTTTTGAGCCTCAGTTTTCTTATCTATAAAAATCATCTATAAATAATCTATGTAATTTCAAAAAAGATTATCTGAGTATCAAAATGGTATAGTGATTATATAGTTTTGTAAATTTTAAGCAATACACAAACACCAACTATTACCTTCGATTAAATTCAATAAATATTTAGCAAACAATTAACAATTAACAAACATTTATAAAGTGCCTACTATATGCTAGGGAAAATATAAGAAAAAGAAACCCCTTCTCTCAAAGTGCTTACTTTTTTTTTCTTTATAAAAAGTGAGGAGAAAAGATGTATATTAGCAAATAAAGGAAAATATAAATTTAATAAAAGGTGGTCGATGAGAACAGTAGCAACTGGGAGATCAGGAAGGACACCAGTTAGATCTCAAGCCATATGATGAAAGAAGCGAGAGACTGTGTTAATTGTAGTTCAGAATAGAGCATATTCAAGGCAAGATTAATGTATATAGAATACAGACACTGATGAAAAACGGAAAACCAAGTGTGAGGAACAGAGGTAAGGTCAGTTTGGTTGTATCATAGAGTATAGGAAGAGGAATTCTACATAATGATGCTGAAAATCTTACTCTTAAGAGTAGCAAAGAGTTGGGTTGGATTATATCTGGGTGGTCAAAACAATTTATTGGTGACTACCATTTAGTTAAAATTCTAGCCCAGGCAATGCTATGGGAAAGATGCATTGTTGGAGGTTCTCCAACAAAAGAATCATGGGATTTAGTAATAAAAGGAAATCTTACAAACCATGTAGGACAAGCTCCTCATTTTGTAAGTGGGGAAACAGTCTCAAAAAGGGATCGTGATTTAGTCTAGTTCATATGAGCAATAGTAGAACCAATTTAGGAAGCCAAGTCCCCTGTCTCCAATTCCAGAAAGCTGAGAGAAATGAATCACTGGAGAAGCTTAGAGCTTTAGTTAGAACCACAGATTCTGAGGATGGACAAAGGAGGCCAGGCCCTCTTTGCATTAACAACGACAGCCTTATCTTCCTATTGCCTCTGTCACCAAGTCCTACAGTAACTGAAAATGACACAGTCCTCCCTATCTTATTAGCTCTAGATAATTCTTCAGATTTGAGTCCCCTCCATCTTTCAGTCCTGAGGGAATTGGGATGAAGAGGCCCTAGAGAAGCCAGATGGCTCCAAAGGCCCTGAGGGCTGATGCAGACCTGGGGACATGGAACAAGGTTCAGCTGGAAATGACCACCCTCTCATCCCCAACTATTGTCAGTTCTATCTCAGGAAATCACTTCATGTATAAAATCTTAGGCTGAAACAGTGGTAGTTTAGGGCAATTCTTTGCTAAGCCTCTGAAGGCTCAGCAGATATATCAAAAAGGTCACTTAACCAACAGCCAACTTCTAACTTAGTAGTACCATTAACTAGCCATACAACCTTGGCCAAAGGGCTTTATGTCTGTGAATAAATCTCATCCATAAAATGAGGATAACAACACAAGCCTTATCTGCCTCACAGGATTGTCAGCAAGAGTGCTGGAATAACATTCCTGATTAACTATGAAATTTTACAGAAAGATAATGCCTGAAATTTGGAGACTTTGGGGCCTCCACAAAAAAAAAAAAAGAGTTCCAGTCCCCACAAGAATCTGAATATAGAGATGTAAGAGACCTAAATGGAACTTCTGGATATGCAAATTAATGAGGATCAAACATCTGAGTTCTCTGGAAACATTTATTCTAGGTTTCTTCTATCTTTTCTTTCTTCCCCTCCTTATCCCTTTCCCAAAACTCTTGGATCATCTTTTCTTTATTTCCCTTCCCCACAATGATTAATAGTATTATTCTTTATGGTCTTATTGGAGAAAATTGTAAAACAATTTTAATCTTTGTTATGTCATGTATGGCTTTGGCAGTGGAAGTCTATCTGCTCTAGATTTTTAATAAAAGCCTTTTTGTCACATTATCAAAGAGATGGAAGAGCAATCACTCCCATTTCACAGGTGAGGAAATTGAGATTATGAGAAGTTGTAACTTTTTAGTGGTCATATGCAGTAAATAGGAAGTACTCGAAGGAAGTTTGAATCCATGTTTGGAACTCGATTCTAAACCCAGAGCTCTACCCACAAAATCCCAATTTTTCTTTCTCTTGTCCTTTGCTTGTCATCTTCTGCCTTGTATCCCCACATTTCTGTCTTCGAGCTTCCGCTCCTGTTTCGCAAGGAGGGATTTCGCTTTCCTTTCTTTAATGTTTAAAATCAGTGTCTATTTGTCTTGGGACTCAAGTCCCAGAGATCCCAGCTAAGTATCCAGGCTCCTCCAGCCCCCACCGCCACTAATACTTCTCCTTCCCGAGCTTTCGGGCATTTCACTGCGCCAGATGTCCAGGCAAGGTTCAGTGCCCTACGCTAGGAGTCGAGACACTGGCACCCTGAAATGCGGAGGCACCAAAGACTACCACTTTGAGTGGCTTGTGATCAGAGATGTGGGGATCCCGGGGTTCGGTGAAGTCCATTCCGTGTCCCCATCTCTCCGCAGCGCTGTCAGTCCCCATTAGCTCTAACAGGCTCCAGACCGAGCCAGGACTGAGAACTTTCTAATGCAATCGATGCGTTACCTGAGGGCTCAGGCTACATTATCATCAGCCCGCCCTCCTCCCTTCGAGATCAGAACTAACCAGGCAGAGCCAGGGACTGCACCTGACTCTTGCTGACCTCGAGGGGAGGTGGACACGGGGGGCTGGGAACACAGAAGAAGGGAGCTCATCAAGGGGGCTTGGAACACAGGAGAAAGAAGCACAAACCGGACAAGTCATCATCCCAGGAGTAAGCTGCTTTGAATTTCAGACTCTCGGACACTACACCAGTTACTGAGCGCGGAATCTTGGCTACCCAGTAGAGTGGAGGTAGTTCAAACTGGTCCTGTTTGCAAGATGTGTATGAGCAAATTAGACATATGAGGGAAAGAGGGGGACAGACACTGAGATAAAAAGAAACCGAGACAGAACGAAGCAGAGACCGAGTAAGTGAGATTTAGGCATAAAGTGAGATAGAGACGGGGAGACGACAAGTTTAGGCGAATGCAAGGGGCATATGAAGGGGAGAGTATAAGGAGGGATGTTGACAAAGCGCTAGGGGTCGGGGGCCTTGGAACTGAGGGGCAGAGTGTGTGCATGTGACGCAGCTTATAGACAAGGGTGCTGGAGGTTGTGCTCGCTCAGGCGGGGGGAGCGAAGGGGGGCGCGGATAAGAGGTTGGTCCTCCAGGTTAGTCAGGCCCTGAGGGCAGGGCTGGAGTAGGTGCAATTCTTTGGGAATTGAGGTAGTTGGGCTAAAGATTGGGTATCACTTAACGTTCTGTACACAAGCCTCAGCTGGTTATGAGTGGGTCCTGCGCTGTGTCTCTTTCTCCAGCACAGGCTTCCCAGAGACTTTCAGGGACACCTTTTAAGCTATGCGATCAAAGAAGCCAGGGTTTAGGAAGTCTTTTCCCTGACTCTCTTCCTCTGCTGTAGAGGGACAGGGCAGTTGTTCGGGACCCGGACCTCGGGTCACTCTCTCCAGCTTTTTACCTATGGGGTCCATTTAACCCGGACTTGACTACGATATCTGTTTTCAAACTTCCTCAGTAGAAGTGGTACCCTATCCCTTTCTCTGATTTTTTTCTCATCTCTCGCGTTCAGTACTCCATCTCCAGGACCCGGTTCCGTCCGAGGAGAGGCCCCCTACAAGGCGGAACGGCTCCGGTGACCGCCCGTCTCTCCTCCCTCTCTTCCTTCCCTTTTGTCTAAGCAGAGCCACCGCCCGCCCCGGCTCCGGCTGGAACTCGAACCCGGATAGTCTAGTCCGATCCCGGTCGCGTCCATGCTCCCGGCCCGAATGAATCCGCAGGTGCAGCCAGAGTGCAGCGGGGCTGGCCAGGGTCCTGGGCAACTGAGGAACCAGCAGCCCCAGCAGCAGCTCCAATCACCGTCACCTCTGCAACCCACTCGGAAAGCTGTGGAACTAGTGTTGGTGAAGAAGCAGAACGGGGTTCAGTGCGTCCTTGCGCCCCGAGGCGGGGATTCGCAACCCCGAGAGACCTGGGGCAAGAAGATCGATTTTCTCCTGTCCGTGATCGGTTTTGCGGTGGACCTGGCCAACGTTTGGCGTTTTCCCTACCTCTGCTACAAGAATGGTGGCGGTGAGATACCCAGCGCACGGTGGGGGCTTTTACTGTGGGCGCACAGATGGGTGGAAGTTGAGGGCATGCGGGACACTAGGCGCATGGATACTTGCGGCCCACATGGGCGCACGGAGAGCTGGTAAAATCCCTGGGTACCGAAACTTAGCTTGGTGCTATGGATAGAGTGGGACAGGCGCGCACGGCAAGATTGGAGCCAGGGTTCTGGAAAAACTGTGAGTTGAACGCACAGGCATTGAGAGCAGAGTTCATAAAAAGAAAAAAGAAAAAAAAAAAAAACCGCATAGCTCAGCCAGGCAGGACAAGGAACCCTATCTGGGATCTCTGAGACAGTGGAAACTGGGAAGTGGGGAGTGCTGAGTAGCAAGTGAGAAATCATTAGGCTTACCGAGAATCCAGCTCCAGGTTCCTGCGCGCTTCTACCTTCCTCTCCCCCCAACCCCCTCCGCACTCCGAATCTGGGTTCTGGTTCGTAGCAGTAAAAGGTGCTCCTACTCCCTGCTCCCACCCTCCGCCTGTTTCTCAATTATGAATTCTAAGTCTGCCAGCGGGCTGTAGCCTGCAGTCAATAAACTGGAGTTGGAAAGTTAAGGATAAGGAAGTATTTGGGAGGAGATTAGGAGAGAATACACTTTTACTAAACTAGAGACCTATCTTGAGAAAGGCATGTGAAATTAACTTGCTCCAAAGAGCAGCAAATCAGGAAATTTTGGGTCTGAGATACAATCCAGTCTATGGCTGAGGACTTAAGTGATGAACATCTAGGAGCACACTCAAGATCCTTTTCTCTGCACGAAGGAAGATGCAAGGAACATAGGGGAAAGAGAGCATTCAGGTTTGGGGGGTTGTAACGGATAGTGGAAGCCAGATCTAGCTTCTTTGGGGGAAGATGGAAGGAAAATGAGTCCTGATGTGAAGAGTTTTACTCCTGCTCTCTGTCTAAGGCTAAAAATGTCTGGCTGTGGTATCTCCTGAATCAGAGTTGAGGTGAATTCAGACTTCTGCTTAGTAGTATAGGATTTAGTCTGGGGAAAACTTTGGAGAGTAGAAAGCCTGAGTGGTAGGGGCAGGAGTGCAGAAAGAATCTTGGTTTTGAGTCTCTTGAAAACCATCCCTTATTGAGTAGTGTAAGAGGGTGGGACTCAGTTTCTTTGTAAAATGAACTATGTGCTTTAGATGATGACAGTCTGAAAATGAAAGTGAACAACTTTTGCAAACTAAATTCTTCCTGTTGCTGCAAATAGATATGTGAAGTCAATATATGGTGCAAATATTAATGGATGGTACTTTCCCCAGATCCAGACTTTTGTCCCCTTGTCACTCCTGCCTTCAATTCTTCACTCAGCAATCATAGCTGAGAGGCCATCTCTCTCTCTCTCTCTCTCTCTCTCTCTCTCTCTCTCTCTCTCTAGATAGATAGATGGATAGATAGATAGCTAAGGTTCCTTTCAGCTCAAAATCCCATAACACCGGAAGTCACCCTGATTGTAAAAGCTGATATCATCTTTGAGAACTGACATAGGACAACTGTGGACATACACTAGGGAGGAAAATTTGCATATAATGATAATTGTTAAAGATTTTGTTTTGAATCCTTACAGTTTCACTTCCACATCTTGCAAGGCCATTTAATTGCCTATTCAATGTTGTGTTGGCATCTGAAGTAGTCTTCTGTTTCTCCTACAAGGTAGGAAATAGATGTAATTATTTAAAGGATCTGGCCTTAATGATTTATTGAATAGGAATTCTAAGGCTCTCCACTGCTGAGTCAGGAAGATGTGAGCAAAGTTAGATAGACATTAGTCTAATAAGATCTTTGAAGTCAGAAGACAGGGGTTCCTAACTAAATCTTTTTACTACCCAAGCAGAGTTTGGGAAAGTCAGGCTTTCTGTCCAGACTCTTAAATTTCTTCTCAGAAAAATGAGGGACAAGATGGAATTACTGCTTTCAAAGACCCCTTCCAGCTCTGACTTCTTTGGTCTTATGTGGATATGAGTTCTCTGTCTACTTCAGAGTAAGGTTAAATTCTAGGTTCCTCGTGGGGATTCTTTTGAAATAGTTATATTGGGTGGACAGAGAAGTGGCCATATCTGTGATCTCCAGTGATAGTCAACCTGGCCTTCTGGTGCTTTTCTTGGGCTTCCAAGCCTCTGTTGCCTTCTGAGGAATTTTTGTGGGCCAGATTGTGAGAAAGAGGAAAGAAGCTGCAGAGGATGCTGGTGGCTGAAAACTACTATTTACAGTCAGCTGAAGCATCTGGTCCAGGTGAATACATGAGAAGAGGGGGAAAATGTTCTGTTTAGCTGACTTAACTTCTCATATTATGGGTCCAATGATATGACCATGAAGGAGTCTATTTATTCAACTCTGAGCTAAGGATTTTTTCTTTTGTGAATACAATTATTATTACTGACTGCATGAAACTTTTGCAATGTGATCATTGCAAATTTTCTAGTTCTACATATCAAACAACAAGTATTTATTGTCTGCTGTGTGGTGGGCACTGTGCTAGGTTCTGGGGATGCAAAGGAAAAAAAAAACCTGACCTTGAACAATTCTTCACCTTAAAGAAACACACACACACACACACACACACACACACACACACACACACACACACTTTTCTTATCTATGTGATTTGGTCTTTCTGTCCTAATGAAGTAGGACTTTCTTCTAGAATACAAGCTCCTTGAGAGCAGGGTATGTTTCATTTTTGTCTTTTTTCTTCAGCACCTATCACACTAGTCCATTGGTTTCCTTCTTTTTTTAAATTGGGCTTGTGATCACATTAGTGGAGGGAGCTCCTTGTAAGTACCTACCCTGGCAAAAACAGGTGGGGACCTTCTATATCACTTTTTTCTTTAGGAGTTTTCTGGGAGCACTGAAACTAAGCCCATTGCCAAGAGTCACACAGTGAGGTTGTGTGAGAGGTAAGGCTTAAACTCTATTTCTGAAATCAAATTCTGTGTCTCATACTTGGCACTTACTAGATAATTAATGCTTGTTGATAGATTCACCTTTGGACAAGAAGCAATGGATTTGTAAAGACTGAAAAAGAATGAAGATTCTTGAAGGGGAGTCCAAGACTGTTACGGAAAGTTAGAGCTGGAAGGCAGCCCAAGAGATCATTTAGCCAACAGCTATCAATTTGCAGATGGGGAAAACATTTCCATCTAACACATTGGTTCACAACATAAATAATCTTGGTAGATCCCACCATTTATAATCTTTAGACTTCATAGGGTCTAGATCTAGAAATGGAAGGAAACTTAGAGGTCATTTAGTGTGATCCTCTCATTTTACAGCTGAAGAAGCTTAGAAAACAGAAAAGACTTATCCAATTACAAAAAGTATGAAGTGCAGACATGGAAAATGAACTCAGATCTTACTCCAAAACCAACACTTTATCCAATGTGCCATGATTTCAGAACATTGAATTAAATTTTTTAATGCTCTTACTCATATCAGCACCTTTGACTACTATAGATCATATCTTAACAAACAAACATTTTGTTCATTTGGCAGACATTTATTATTGTGCTTGACACCCTTATCTCTTATTAGTTAAAAGATCTTCAGTGCTGTTTTAAAAGAGTATTTAATTTTTTTTTATAGCAGCAACACTTCTGGCATTCAATCATCTCTATTTACTCCTTGACACTATGACCAATAAGGCTTTGAGTGGAATTTTGTAGTGAAACTTTTCAACTTTTATCATTTTAGTTTTCAACAAACATTTATTGATTGCCTACCATGTGCAGGACACAATAATGAAGGGAGCAGAGAAGAATAGAGAACTTATGAGGCAAAGTCAAAGTATAGTATGCTTCAAGCATATACTGTGTTTGAGGGACAGTGAAATAGACAAATTTGACTTGAGGGGAATATTTTGGGGCGGGGTAGCAATAGGAAAGCAAAGAGAAATAGAGAACTGCTAATTGAGAGACACTTAGGAACGTTTCACTAATTATGAAGGGGATGATTCACAGACAATTCTCCCAATAGAAAGAGGGGAATCAAATATTTCCTCCTTCTTCCCCCTTAATCCTTGTCGATTCATGATCCTGTTCCCTTGTCCTCTTCCAGACCAGTTCTTTCCCTGCCCCTCTATGACTTCTTTGAGGTATGGTAAAGGGCCATCAATCTGTAGACCATTTTGAGAATATTCTTGGGACTAAGCCTTCCTCCCAGTCCTAGTTATGCCTCAGGATTTGTTGAATATGATGCTAATGAAGCAAAAAATTTATTCAAATGAATTTTCATATCAGGTCTTTTTAAAATGGTGACCTAGAGAAAAACAAATAAACAAACAAAAACTTTAACCTGGAAGTCTGGGGATGTGGGTTCTAGTCCCAGATCTCGCACTCTATTTGGTTGATCTTAGGTAAAGACCTTTCTTTCTCACTGGGGATTTGTTTCCTTATCTGTAAAATGAAGAGAGCTGGAATAGATGATCTGCAAAATCCTTTCAGACTTTACCAGTCTGAGTCTAGACAGTTTTTGAGGCAGCATTGGAGGGCACTGTTACCTTATGTGTAAACCTGCCTCAACCCATGCCCACAGGCTCTCGCTACAATGCTCCATGCCAATAGTAACATGGCAGCCTCTCCAAGTCCAGTTGTTCTTTCTGGCATTGACTGCAGGATATTTTGAAATAACAAGATGCCAATAGTTGGAGCTCCCAGCTAAATATTTTCTGAATGAATTATTGAGCACCTACCTGCCTAAACATCTTCCCAAAGGGCATAGTGTTCATGCAAGTTTAAAGGGATTTTTATTGGGTATATAGTTTTTTTCTGTGGAACTATGTTCCAAGTGCTTCCAAAGAAAACTAACTCAGACAAGATTGGAAAGTACAAAAGTATGTTTGCTACTAATGCAATAGCCCTCCCTCCCCATTAATTAAGCTTTATTCAACACCCTGCACTTTCACTGCCTGGGAATCACTGATCTATCAGGAAGAGGGAAACATGACTGGGTCATTGTGTCCAGCTGCCAGGATGGGATCACTCTTCCTAAGTTGGGCGGATTTTTATGAAATTTCCTTCCTGTAGAGGACATATTGAAAAGAGAACTTTATGTTTGACCTTGCAGAGGGTATAGTAAGTGTAGTCTTGTGAATAGGCTTATTCCTGGGGCTATAGTATTGGCTTTCCTAGTGCAATACCTAGCACATGGTTAAGTGAAATGACAGAATGCATGAATGAGTGGGATGACTACCATCTTAGTAGGAAAAAGAATAAAGGCCTAAGATAATATAAAGAGAACAATGTGGGATAGTGGAAAGACTACTGGGTTGAGAGTTAAAGGATCTGAATTCAATTCCGGCTCTCCCTCTTATTATGTGTGACTTTGGACAAACTTCTTTATCTGGATGAACCATTTAAAATGAAGGGGCTGTACTAGATGACCTCTAAAGTCCCTTCCCACTTGAGATTAGTGATGCTACATAAAAAATAAAAGAAGAAAAGGAAAAAAAGGATCAGACAGTAATTGAAGAGATGAAGTTCTGGAATAACAATAAAGATTACCATTCTGTGACTTTTGGCAAGCAGTATGCACCTAGTTTTTGGATCTGTAGTAATCTTTCCTTGACAATACCACAAATTCATGATATGGAAGTGTGCTGGCAACTATAAAGTATGTTGTAAATTCAGGGCATCCTCTCTCCTAGCGGGAGACTCTTTACTTCATCCAGCCTAGTAAAAGAAGTCTGTAAAGCTGCAGATGCTGAACTTTTCAATTAGAGGAGTCTAGCTTTAGAGCTGGGATGTGAGCTAGAAGAGATTCCTGAGACTGTCTAGTACATCTTTGTAATTTTGCAGATTTAAATGACTTGCTCAAGACCACATTGGTAATAAATGACAGAAGTAGGGGGGTAAACCCAGAGAGAGCTTGACCCTCCAGAGCCCTTTTCTCTGTATCATGTTTGCTTCTGAGGCCAGATCTGAGGGGCTGGCTGCTATGATCATCAAGATGTGGTGATTGAGCTCATTCCAACTTTCTGTGTTCCAAATCTGATCAAAAAAACAAAAAGCAAAAATAGGAGATTTTTCAAGATGAAGTGTACCAGGTTTTTTCACCTCAAGAAGCAGGATTGTTTATGCCCACCACCCCAGATCAGGGCTGGTAGCAGTCACCTTATCCTATGTTATTCATCCAAAACTCACTGTTTACTAGGCAGATTCATACAACACTGAAAAAATGTGTCAAATAAACACGGTGATGGTCCAGTTTCCCTGGAGTTCCCTCCCCATCCAAAAATGGGCTTGTATTTTGAGGTATTTTGACTTGGTATAAGGACATTTGAGAGAATAAAATGTAATATATAAAACAACCAGACAGGCAAATCTGTACTGGTAAAAGGTAGCCCTTTGGAGGTTCCCTGTGATCCCAAATTTTGTATCCTATTAGGGGGTGACTCTTGGAGTTCACCACTTATCAACTCTGGGCGGGGAGGTTCTTACAAAGTATTATCTTTCTTTGCTAAGGATCTAGAATAGCAGAGTTGGAAGAAATCTAAGAGGTTACTGAATACACTAATCCTCATAAAAAAAGAAGAAAATATGACATATTTAAGTACATATTGGAAGTTAGTACTACACTGTGAATTGGAACTCAGGTCTCCTAAGATTTTCCTATTATACCTCTAGAGCTGAAAGACTTCATTTGCAACTAGGAGATGTGTTTAGAGTGCCTAAGTAAAATTAAATTAATTTGACTAAAGTTTTATTTCTCTGTACTTTCACTAAGTGTTTTGAATGCAATTCATGGGTTCCTCATTGTCTTAAACTCCTAAGTTTTTTAGAAACCTGTTACTGGTGATTGGTTTTACCTTAAGAAGAATAAGTATTGCCAGCAGTGTTATTGGGAACCCAGGGAGGAGCTTCCTTCCTTTCACTTCCAGACATTACTACATCTTTCCTTCATTATTCTTATTCCTTTTCCATTATTCAGAATTCCTACATCAAAGTCTCTTCTTAGATTTCCTAGAGGAAAACCACTGATAAATGAATTTAGACCGATGATCATAGAATCTTAGAGATGATCTCATCTAGTCCTCTTATTTTAGAGTTGAGGAAGCTGAAACCCACAAAGATGAAATCAGTTTCCTAAAGAGGATATGCCTTTTAAGAATGGGCTTAATCCAGAAAGACAACTATTTTATGGAAGTAAGACCCTGCCTAATATATTTTGAAGAAGAAGAGGTTTATAGTTCTAAGTTTTTTAGACATTCATGCTTAGGTATTATGACAGTGAAAAGAGCACTGAATTTAAAGCCAGAGGACCTGGATTCAACGCTTGATTCTACTATTTATTAACATTATGACTTTGGACAAGTAGCTGAAAAAATCTCTGTTTTAAGTATTCACCTCTATAAAACTGATGACTTCTGAGGTCCTTTCTAATTTGAATTAGTTGGTGCATGTGATTGCATACATGCTTATGTTTGCGAGTTCAGTATGGGCATACAGAAGGAGTAGTACTTGAGCTCAGCCATTCATACTTTTTTAGAAGAAGTCCCTTCTAACCAGTATCAGATGATGAATAGGATATTGTTTGAGTTTTCTTCAGTACTCCCTTGGCTTTGGTGGATTGCATCTTTCTGTCTTCTTCCATACTTGTTCCACATTACAGAGCAGTTCCATGTTTTCAATATTCTTCTGGAAATCTGTTCCCTCTGAATTGATTTGCTTTTTCCAGTACATTCCTGGCAGATGGTGAGGCCTGAGGAAGATAATGTAATGATGGAGCCAGAACCTTCTGCATACTTGGTAAAAGATCTAGGAATTATTGTAAGCATCCTATGGTGGCTGCAAAGTGATCCAGATACTTGGATATGATAGAGATTTAAGACTATTGGATTTGAGATCTAGAGCTGGAAGGGACCTTCGAAATCCACCTTCTGAATTTTACAGATGAGGAAACAAGACTCTGAAAAGTGAATTGAGTGACCAAAGTGAGTGCCTCAAATTCTAGGAAGATCTGATTTCTGGGAAGTTGAAGTAGAAAGCCCAGGAAGAAAACAGAATCCCTTTTCTTCCCTACTGACTGTATTCCTGCCATATTGTTGTTTCTCTAGGATTTTTCTGAAAATATATTAATGTATTTTCTTATTTTCAGTTCAACTCTTTTCCACCCCATTCCTCCTGTTCCCACTCAGACTTTGGGATTTTGTCAAAGTATCTTTTCACTTTGAACCTGTTACTCAATTTTCTTTGATCCTCATTATAGCAAAGGATGCTGTTGAAATTTTAAGGTTGACAACCTCTATTCACTGGTTGTTAGCTAAGTAGCTATTGACAATTATGGTTTTTTAGGGCTAGTCATCCAATCTTTGTTTTATTTAAGCATATTTTTTTCTTCTTTCTGCTACTTGTCTTGTAGTCATTGTCCTGTCATTTATGAAACCTTCCACTAGTTTTTTAGAATTCAGGAAAGGAAATTTTCATGAACTCATAGCTTCTCAAAGATCACCTAGGACAACCTCTGAATCAATAATGACACAACAAGAGAGGGTCGAATTGCTTAACTTTTTCATTGCTTTTGTCTATGAAATAGGGAGAGGATCTGGACTAGATTAGGGATTTATAACTTGGGTTCCATGAACTCTTAAAAATATTTTGATAATATATTTCAGTATAATTGGTTTTCTTTGCAATCCTGTTTATTACATTTTTATGCATTCAAGAATTTCCAGATGAAATTATTTCTAAGATCTTTTATGGCTCTATATTCTATAACCCTTAATAAGTGAACCTCCATCAATTTGACTATTTTGTCATGATGAATCAATAAATACACATTTATTAGGCAGTTACTATATGTCAGACACTATAGTAAGTACCACATTGGGAAGATTGTGTTTAGTTCTAGGCAATACATTTTAGAAAGTATTTTGATAAACTATAGTGTCCAGAGAGGGACAATCAGAATAGTGAAGGGCCTACAAGCTTAACATAAATTTCAAATTAAGAAATGAGAATCTTTAACTTGGAGAGGAGAACATCGAGATGAGGTACCTGATACCTGTCCTCAAGTACATGAAAGCCTGTCATGTGGAAGAAATATTAATTAGACTTGCTCTGTTTGACCAGGAGCAATGAACAGACTTCAGGAAGGGGCAAATTTAGGCTTCATTCTGGAAAAAAATATCTTAACAGAGTGGTCCAGAAATAGAATGGGCTGCCTGGCTGGGATAGGGGAAGGGGAAGAAGTTCTAGTCTTTCAAGTAAGGCTCTCAGACCACCTGTCAAGTGGGTCAGGGTGAGCATTTTTTGTTGAGAGTGAGTTGAGACTAAATTCTATGATTCAATAGTTGTTCCCAAGGCCTTAGAGAATTCACTCTTTTATAAATGTGTGTTTTCCATTTTTTAACAACTCAAATTGTTAAGTAAGTAAAGATAGCCTCTTATGCTTGTACAGAATTTTGCAGTTTTCAAAGCCTTATTACATTGTTTATCTCACTTGAGCTTCCAACCTGTCAATGCAGCACTGTGCAATGAAGTAGCATTGTGAGATTTTGTGGGGGCAGAAGATTGAAATCATAAGCTAAAACAAGATTTAGGGCTTATCTGTGGGTTTTATTAATCACTGTGCTCACTTCCTCTTCTGTCTTTGCATTATTGACAGAATCTTGAGAGTTTCTTTGCTGAGCCCCTGCCATCCTCATTCTGGTGCCCCCGAGGTATTATGACTCTAGGTGCTAGCTTTTGTTCCTTCTTCCTCTTTCAACTTGTGTGGTTCTCTCAGGAGAAGCTGCAGCAGGCTGTCTGCCAGGCTGGAAAAGAGCTGCAGACCTGGAGCAGAAAGACCTGCCATTTACTAACTGTGTGAATTTAGGCAAATCTCTTCACTCCTGTGTGTTCTAATCAGACCACAAGCATTTATTAGTGCATGGGCTTTTTGTCATTTCTTTTTAGCACCAGATCTATGATTTCAGATCTCCTACTGAGGAAACTCCTTCTACCAATGCAGCTGAATCCTTTCTCTGCCATTTAAAGTCATAGAGAGCTGATTGGGGTACTAAAAGGTTAAATCATTTGCAGTCCTCAAACTTTTTAAATAGGGGGCCAGTTCACTGTCTCTCAGACTGTTGGAGGGTCGGACTATAGTAAAAACAAAAACTTTGTTTTGTGGACCTTTAAATAAAGAAACTTCATAGCCCTGGGGAGGGGGGTAAACGTCCTCAGCTGCCCCATCTGGGCCGTGGACCGTAGTTGTCACAATCCAGTATGTGACACGGTCATCCTGACTCGGAGACCAATCTTCAATTAAATCTAAGAGCTAGGGATATGAAGATCAAAGCAAAGCAGTTCTGCACTGAAGCAGTTTATATTCTGTCAGACATGTGTGCTGATATAGCTATATGTCAAATAGACATAAGTTGATTTTTCAGAAGGGGGACTCAAAATATCAACAAAATAAAGGAGATGAAGAAAGGCTTCATCAGAAGATGGTGCTAAAGATGAGTCTTGAAGACAATGAAAGAAGCCAAAAAGCAGAGGGAAGAAGGGGGTATATCTCAGACATGCGAGGAACAGAAAGGCGGCCAGTGCCATTGGATCAGAGAATTGTGAAGAGACATAATGTGAAATGAGGCTAGAAAGGTAGGAAAGAGGTCAAGTTGTAAAGAATATTTTAAATAAGTTTTTGTTGATATTTTCTATTAGTTATGTCATCATAGTTATCTTTAGCATCTCTCTTCCTTTCCCTCCCAGAGAAGCATCTCATATGACAAATAATGTTTTGATTTGTGTTTTTAGAGGGGAAAAATTAGCACAATTGATCAATAATTGAAAAATTCTGGAAAAAAAGAGGATATATAATATGTAGACTTCTCACTCCATGAAGAGGTGTGTGCATGTGTGTGTGTGTGTGTGGAGGGTTGTTCTTATATTTCTTCATTATATCTCTTCATAGGGATTTGTGATCCCTATAGTTTGGTGACATTCACTTTTGATTTTTGGGTGTGTGGTTGTTCTTTCCATTTCTGTTGTAGTTACTGTATATGTTTTCTTGACTTTATTTACTTCACTCTGCATCAATTTATGTAGATCTTTGCATGATTTTCTGTCTCTAACTCACACATCATTTTCTACAACATAGGAATATGCCATTACATTCATATGGCTGTGAAGAATTTTAAATGACAAACAGAGGAGTTCATATCTGCTCCCAAAGGGAATCATTGGAATTTCTTGAGCAGAGGAATGACAGAGTCAGATCTCTGTTTCAGGAAAATCATTTTTGCAGCTTGGTAGAAAACAAACTAGAGAAAGGGAAAATTTGATTAGGGAGACAAATTAGGAAGCCATTTTAATAATCCATGTGAAATGTGATCAACTTCCTACTCTGTCAAATAAAGAGCTCGGTTTAATTAGATGGTCCCTTCTAATTCTGACATGGCAATTCTTTAAAGGAAGGTAATACAGTGGACTGAATCAGGCAGGGCATGGAATACTTGAGCTCAAATCCTGCCTCAGGCACTACTGGCTATTTCTCTGGGCAAATCAGTTAATAGTACTGGGCCACTGTTTCCTTATTTCTAAAATGAAGATTTCAGATTTATGTTTTTTACCAGCTCTAAATCTATAATCTTATGAATGATAAAGAAACATTTTAATTCCAGGCTAACTTCTTCATTGCTGGGGATCAGCGTCCTATATTGAGAACAAAAAATAACTGACATTTTTATAATACAAAACATTTTTCTTATAATATTCCTTTGAAGTAGGTCATGAAACTCATTATTTTTCATTTTTCATATGAAGAAACCAGAGTTCAAGAAGATAAAGTGACTTGTTTCTGAGTTAATCAATCAGTAAACATTCTTTTAATGTCTATCGTATACTAGGCACTAAGCACTAAGCGTCAAGCTCTGGGGATATACTGAGGCAAAATCTAATGGGGAAGGTAATGAGACAGTTATAAAGAAATATAGATAAAGCATGCTATAATCAGGACATATAATAAATAATCAACAGAGGGAAGAATTAGAAATAAGAGGGGCTGGAAGGTTACCTGTAGAAGGTGGAGTTTTAAGTGGAACTTAAAGAATGCCAGGGAGTTCAATAATCTAAGCAGCAGAAGAAGAATGTCCTAGGCATAAGGGACAGCCAGAGAAAATTCCCAGAGACAGGAGATGTCTCTTGTTTATGGAATAGCCAGGAGGCAGGTACCAGGAGGATGGTGCTGTTATTCAGAGCAATAGGTCACACTGCTAATATATAGTAGAATCAAGATTTGAGCCTGAGTTGTTTAGCAGACTAACTTTTTTTTTTAAGTTAAGAAAGGAGAACTCATTTGGGTCTAAGGCAGGGGGATCCCTGTCTCCTATTTATTACTAAATGGAAGGAAATTTGAGTTTCTCAGAACTGGAGTGCATCAGGATAAGGAGGAGGGAAGTTTTACTCTAGGTCATACAATCTGAGAAAGATATGGGGGAAAGAATCCTGGATCTGGAGGCAGACGTTTTAGGCACCAATCCTGAAAACCTTTCTCTGGTCCTTCATGGCTTATCATTAAAATGAGGGGATTGGATTTAATGACCTTTAAGGCCCTTTCTAACTTTAAATCTATGATGGATTTTGGTCCTTTGTTTGGTAAATATTGGCTGACTCTATGTTTTTTCCATGGGTGTGGTGTTGAAAATCTTTAGTTCCTGAAATCAAATATATCCAAAAACTGGGGGGAGAGGGAGGAATAAAAGCATAGGAATGGGAGTCAGGTGACCTGGGATTCATTCTGTCTTTCATATTATATGGGTCTGTGACCTTGGATAAATCACTTTCTAGGACTGCTTTCTTATCTGTAAAATGAGGGAGCTGGGAGGAGGGATTATTAAGGCTCTCTCTTTTTAAACAGCAACACTCAGAGAGTGTGTTTCTATTTTTCAATCAATTCTTGATTCTGTCAAGGTCTACTTTGAGCTTTGGAACTAGATTATGTAAAGTTGTTTTCCTAATTTGGGGAAGGGGGAGTGAAATCCTTTGTTTTGGTCACTTGTTAGTGGTCTGGGCAGGATTGGTATTTAAGAGAGGTGTTCAATTTACAATAGATCGGTCATATTTGCTGCTAGTATATGGTTTGTTTTGTTTTGTTTTGTTTTTTGCTGGGATTGAAGCCACTCACTGGCTCCAGATTAATTTGCCTCAACACTAGATCTGAACTCATGAAAGCCTGAGTTTAAATCCAGTCTCAACCACTGTTGACTGCGACTCTGATCAAGCCACTTAATTTCTGTTTACCTCAGTTTCCTCATCTGTAAAATGGGAAACAACCTCAGAGTTGTTCTGAGAATCAAATAATATGTTTGTAAAACTCTTAGCTCAGTGTGTGGCACATAACAGACTTTATATAAATGTTTATCCCCTCCCTTCCTCTGTGAAGGTTTTCAGACAGTGTCCTGGTGCCTTTTGTAAAGTTCTGGTCTTCCCTTTTGGTCTGTCAAAAGCTTCAACTGAGGGAATCCTAATCCTTTTTTTCTTTTAGAAACTTGTGGCAGGCAAGCTTAGTAAGGAATGTCCTGTGCCTTTAAAGCCAAGCCTAAGACTTAATGTCATGGATTAATTAACTTCACTCTCTTCCAAGACTGTGGACTGACTTTATGCCCTGGTCAGTGGTGGGTCTCACAAAAGCTGGAACTAAAAAGAATATACATGGATGACCCAGGACAGCCTATCTTCAATCTAGGGTTAAAAAAAGAAAATTCCACTCTAAATACCTGCTTTACTGAAAGTGAGTCAGTAACATCATCTTTCCATCAGTAAGTTTTTATGATTTTTTGTCCTCTTATTAGATGTTTGACAAATCATATTTTTTTTTATCATCCTCCTGCTACTTATCCTTTCTATTCTCTGTTCCCAAGACAGACAGAATACTTCATATGATGGCATAAGTTTAAATTCTTATTTTGAAGGAAGGCTGTATAGAGGGATCCCCTTATTTGGAGCCATAGCAGGCCTAATTGAAACACTTGCCTCACATTTTGTGAAAGGGCACTAATGAATGGGGCACAAATCATGCCTCCATTTGGGCAAAAGAAGAACATTGTCTTGTATCTTGAATGAACCAGGTGAGAATTAGTAGGAGGGCAGGGTAATCTAGAGCCAGACAAACTGGCCTTGAGGATACCAGAGCAATGGATATCTGTGGTATTCAGGGATTTGGGCCATAGTTCCTTTTCTTGATCCCATCATCTTCTGGGAGCATCTGACACTGGGAATAAAAAAGTCTCTAGAAATATAAGAAGCAGGTTATATTTGGATTACTATATAAGGACTATATAAGAATTACTATCCTTAAACCACCACCATCACCGATAAATAGAATATTATGCTCCCTCACATTGGAGGGTCCCAATATTGACAGACATGGCCATAGTTTGATCTTCCTAAAGCAGTGCCAGAGCTAGTATCTTTATGGGTGATATTTTGTGTAGACATATGGTTTAATGGATCAGATAGAGAAATCTGGAGTGTCATTAGAGCTCTCTAGTTCATTTTCCTCATTTTCCAAATGAGGATGAGGAAAAATTATTATGATTTTCATAATTATCTATATGATATGTGTAATGAATACACTAATAGATTTCTCAGATCTTCCTTTTCTGACTTGGGAGACAAAGTGTTAGAATACAGTTTGAAATGATCAACCAGTTCTTGATAACAATCTTCTGTATGTTAAGTGAAGTGAATTAAAGATTATAGAATCTGTTCCCATCACAAAAATCTGGTTCTGTCCCCCCACCAAGTAACAATGGTTTGAAATAATCACTTATGAACTATTCCCACAGATCTGGAGAATACTCTTATTGTCCTGCATTCATGGACTTGTTATGGGAAACTACTCAGCCACTGAAAATGATTGCATTGTATTTCCCCTTCCTTCCCATTTATGATTTGTGCATAAACTCTTTACCTTTCCTACAAAAGGAAGAGGTCACCTGTCCAGGAGAACTTCAGTTTGCGAACTGTATTCCTCACTGAGAAAGTGATTAAATAAACTGCTATTTGATCTTTAAAACCTGTCTCTGCCTTGTGTAACAGCTCCAGCTATCCACAGTTTAGAAAACAAAGCAGCAAAATTCTAAAGAAGTGACTTGTCTAAGGTCACACAGATAGTGAAAGAAAAAAATAGAATTCTAACCTAGGTCCTCTGATAGTAGATGCAGAGGTCTTTCTACAGTACCACATTGTCTCTCCTTGGCATAAGGCTTGTCTTAATTAATTATCAAATCTTGAGTTCTTTTAGCATGACTAGGGAAAATTCTGGTATTCAAATGAGAAAGGTAATAAATGTTCAAGGTGGAAGTTAACCTGAATCATAGGTAGTAAATTCTCTCTGTATGTCTTATAGGCGCTTTCCTAATCCCATATACCCTGTTCCTCATCATTGCTGGGATGCCTTTGTTCTACATGGAATTGGCTTTGGGTCAGTACAATCGGGAAGGAGCTGCTACTGTGTGGAAAATCTGCCCATTTTTCAAAGGTAAGAGGAGTGGGATGTTGGTTTTTGAGGAGAAGAAAAAGGATAGGTAAAGAACAGGGAACAATGAAAAAAAGAAAATGGGTAGATAAGGGAAAAGAAAGAAATGGGGAAACAAGGGAAAGCAGAGGAAAGGGGAGACAGGGGAAAACAGTGAAATGGGGAGACAAGGGAAAGCAGGGAAATGGGGAGACAAGAGAAAGCAAGGGAATGGGAAGACAAGGGAAAGGGGGGAATGGGGAGGCAAGGGAAAGCAGAGGAATGAGTAAAAAAAACAAACAAAAAAAAACTGGGCCTAAGCTTGATTGTTACAATGTCTGCTACGAGGGCTGGTATAGTATTTTTAGATGGCCTGACTTACCTGTATCAGTGTTATCTGTGTGGAACTGATGAGAGTCAAGCATAGCAGGCATTCAAAGCTACTTGAAGATGGTGACTTGACTTGAAGTGATGACTTCTGGAAGAAATACTCAGTGTCTCTGTGTGGTTGATATCACTTGATGCATCTCAAAAGGAAAAGGCATCAGTATCTGCTTTCTTCTGCTTATATTAATAATCTAGGGAGGAAGTATTTGGCTTGGCAAACTGGGTTTTTCCTTATCACTGGTACTAAGCAGAAAGGCAAATTAAATAAATTCAAATTTAAGAATCCTGTGTCTACAGTGTTCAATGCTATACTAAAGGGTAAGGGCTGAAAAGTTTCAATAAGATCCTATCCTGCCTTTGGGATATTTACATGGTACAATGGTTAAAGTGATGGTCTTAGAGTCAGGAAGATCTGAGTTCAAATCCCATCTAATACTTATTAGCTGAAGTCATGTAATTTAGCTTGCCTCAGTTTCCTCACCTGTGAAATGAACTGGAGAAGGAAATGGCAAGCTACTCCAATATCTTTGCCAAGAAAACTCCAAATGAGATCATGAAGAATTGAACATGACTTTAAAATGAGCAACCATAAAAATATCCCTATCCTCATAAATATTATGAGCTAGTGGTAGATATGGAACATGCAGAAGAAACCAGAATACATAATAATTAGAAAAGAATATACTCAAGATGTGAAAACAAGCTGTTATATGAGATTCAAGGGGGGGAAAGGTCATTACTGACTAAAAAAAATCAGGGGAGACAGCACAGAAGAGGTGGAATATATATAATCACAAAATGTTAAAAAAAAAAAGTCTTTCATATCATCTGATGGATGAAGAAACTGAGACCTGTAGGAAGGAAATGATGCTGGTCACACAGCCAGTACACAGTAGTCGAGGGGAACCTATATTTTATATACCAAGTCCATGTTCTCTTTTCTGTATTTCCTTATATTCACGTCTTCCTGTAATGTGGTACCATCTCAATAGGCAAAGAAAGAAAAGAAGTGCATTCTAGAGGGGGAAAAGGACACCCAAAACCATAGAGAAAAAAAGAGGCAAGCAAATTTGGGGAGAATAAAGTATTTCACTTTGGAGTTGTAGAATATATGATGGAGAATTATATGAGTTAGAGCTTGAACAATATTGGTGTCAAATTTTCAGGCAAAGAAGCTTGGGCTTTACCCAGTACACAATAAACAGGTACTGAATGTTTTGAGTGGAGGAATGAAAGGATTATATTTATACATAATCAAAATTAATTTAGGACTGATATGAAGGTTGGTGAGAGGTATAGTAGAGATAACTGTCCTTGAAGCCAGGAAGAGCTGAGTTCAAAACCTGCCTCTGACACAAAATGGCTGTATGAGTCTGGAGAAGTCACTTAATCTTTTAGTGGCCCAGATATCTCTAAGATCCTCTCTTGAAGAAAAGATGTGGACTCATTGGTAACAGGCGTTTCCTTGCTTGGAAATTCTCTATACCAGTGATGTCAAATTCAAAAACATGGGATCCCTGTAGATATATTGACTTTAAAAACCACTAATTAACATTATATCTACATTGTTTTTTTTTTTTTTTTCAAAAACTTCCCAGTTATTTTTTAATT
This sequence comes from Antechinus flavipes, assembly GCF_016432865.1. NCBI lineage: Eukaryota > Metazoa > Chordata > Mammalia > Dasyuromorphia > Dasyuridae > Antechinus > Antechinus flavipes. Next base: position 492,248,192 of record NC_067399.1, read on the forward strand.
CGATTAGGGTTGTGCAGAGGGCTATAAATCTCATACCTCTGTGCTATACAAATAAAATTATAGGCTCTATACAAATAAAATCATAGGTCCAAGTCCCCATTCTAGGGCCTATGTGAAGAATAAATTAAGTAGAAAATTGAGTGAGAATGGAGAAACTTTTAAGGAATCTATTGAATTGTTTTGGCAAATAACACACAGACTTTGTACTATTGTGATGGCAATGGAGAGAGTACTGAGAGAAGAGATACTTTTGCCATGACATAATTTGCCATGAGAATTAATTATTTATGAAAAGACAAGGAAGGAAAAAAAGGAAAATAACATTTATTAAGTGCTTACTATGTGTCAAGCACTGTGTTAAGAGCTTTAAAAATATTATTTTGTCTTTATAAGAGCCCTGAGAAGTGAGATTTTATAGTTGAAGATACCATGATAGAGATGTAAAATGGTCACATAACTAATAAGTGTCTAAGACTGGATTTGAGCTCAGGTTTTCGTAACTCAGGATCCAGTACTCTGTTTTCTGTGCTACCTAGTTTTTCATGTCATTTTTATTAAAGCCCCAAACTGTGCTAAGACTTTTGAGACACCCTGCATAAGATCAAATATTACATAAAGACTACAGAGAGCTCAGGAGATGGCTCTTGAGCTTGGATTTGGAGTCCCTTCTCTTCTCATTCCCCAACTTCTTTCCAGGTGTTGGCTACGCTGTTATCCTCATTGCTCTCTATGTGGGCTTCTACTACAATGTCATCATTGCCTGGTCTCTCTACTACCTGTTCTCTTCATTCACCCTTAATCTTCCCTGGACCAATTGTGACCACCCGTGGAACAGTCCGAACTGCACAGACTCCAAGTTTCTCAATGGGTCTGTGCTAGGCAATGGAACCAAATACTCCAAGTACAAGAACACTCCGGCAGCTGAATTCTATGAGTAAGTATTGGTCCACTCTCTGTTTCCCTTTTGTGCTCCCCAAACATGAGGTTTACTGGTAACAGGTCAACTAAGCCTTTTGGTTCCTGCTATAGGCCAACAGAAGGATGGCTGAATTGAAAAGAAGCAAGGTCAAAAATGGGTTGGTTTCTTGTTGTGTATCTTGGATATTTTCACCAGTTGTGAAAGGGTGAGACCATTAAAAAAAAAAAAAAAGAGTCCTAGAAAGAAGGGATATCCTACCCAGCATCATAATGTATACATCTGTCCTATTAGAATGAAGATGGGTCAATATTACATTGGGGTGCAGTAGAAAGAACATTAGTTTTTGAGTTAGAAAACTTGGATTCCTATCCTGGCTCTGCTACTTTCCACCAATGTGACTTTAGGTAAGTCCACTATCCAGATAGATCTCTCTTGCTTGTAAAATGAGCAAGTTAGATTACTTGATCTTTAAGATAACATCACACAGAACAGAAGGATTAGACTAACTCAGGAAAGCCCGAATTTGAATCTTGCTTCAAGAAATGAACTCCTATGTGATTATGGGCAAATCTCTTAGCCTCTCTCCTCCTCAACGTTCTCATTTATAATATAATGAAACTATAGGTATTTCACCAGGTGATTGTGAGCATCAGTTATTTGGATGAGATAATTTTCATAAGATACTTTGCAACTGAGGCAATTAGGTGGCATAGTAGATAGTAAGACAGGCCTAGCCTCAGGAAAACCAGAGTTCAAATTCAGTCTCATCCTTTTAATAGCTGTGTGACCCGGAGGAAATCTCTTAACCCTGTTTGCCCCAGTTTCCTCCTCTGTAAAATGAGCTGAAGAAGGAAATGTCAAACTACTCCAGTATTTTTGTCAAGAAAACCTCAAATGGGATTAGGTAGAGTCAGGTAAGAATGAACAACAACAAACAGTATTTTGTAAAACTGAAAGAACTACATAACTATTGGTTTAATGTTGTCATCATCACCATCATCATCATTTAAGTTTCCTTCTAGTGTTAAAGCCAATTATTAGTGATTATTCTAATTATATTCAAATGATAGCTTCCTTGACTTAGAAAAAAGTGTGAATTTATAATATTTTCATTTACTGTAATTTTCACTTGACTTGTAATATAATTTTTGGTATATGGTAAATTATAAATATCTTAGATGGATACTAATAAGTAAACTGATTTAAAAGTATCAGTCACAATAGTTCCCCATTATAGGAGCAATGCTTTTTAAATCTAAAGGTCAAAAAGTGCTAGTCTCACAAGTTGATAGTGCACCAAAGAAATTAGTAATTTCTTGAATCCAAGTTGTTTTCACTTGTTAGTTTTAGACTGAATTTTATCTTGGTGTGATAAGAAAAATGCTGGATTTGGAGTCTCAGAACGTCAGCTCTATACTTAACTTTATGACCTTGAGCATAGGACTTCCCCTTTCTAAACCTCAGTTTCTTAATCTGTAAAAAGTAGTCTGGCTAGATGACTTTAAACTTCCTTAAAGTTCTAAATCCATGATCTTATTTTCTTTCATTCTGCCATATCAAAATCACATAGTAAAAAAGCAGTAGGAATAAGATTTGAAATCAAGTCTTCTGATTTTAAGATGTATTTCATTTTCCACCTGATATACTACATGACCAGCAAATTCTAATTGATTCACTGCAAATAGTTTGAGGTGGGATGGGGATGCTGTATTTATTCACACTGGACTCAATGCCCAGTCTCCCTAACACTTTAGTTGATTTTCTTCATGTGTATGATATCTGTCTTCTTGATAGTCTATGAGCTCCCATATGGTGTTATCCTAATTCTCCACTTTGAGCTTCCAGGCATCTTCCAATGTTCTGATATTCTAAGATACTTACAATTAAAATCCTGAAAATCCCCCAAGGAAGAAATTTTCTGGAACTTTTTACTCAACAAGAACTGTTTATACCATTTCTGAATAGATCAAAATAGCTGAGGTTTTAGAGATTGTATTGTTCATAAAAATAACAATAATGACTATTCACTTTATTCCTCAGTGTCCTGGGATTTAGAATAACCCATACATTGATTCCTTAGATACAAACTTTCACAGGAAGGTCATTATCTTGGAATGTCTTGCCACTACCATGACAGGAGGTTCCACTGGCCTCCAAGTCAAAAGGCATTCTCTTACCGTGGAAAGACCATTAGATTTGAAATTAGAGGATCTGCATTCAAATTTCACTACTTCTACGTATGACCTTGGATAAGTCACTTACCACCTCTGTTTTATGGAAGTTTCCTCTTCTGCAAAATGAAGATTTTGGACGTAAGGATCCCCAACACCTCTTCTAGCTCTAATTCTGTGATCTTTGTCTTCTCTTCCTTGTTCTTTCTAATATGTCTTGTTGCTGCTAAACCATGTGCTCTGCAATTCCCTAATGGAAAAATCCTGCCTTTGCTCTGTCTTTGGTTCCTTCCATTCTTGACCTCTGCAAGTAACACCCATGACTCACCCTGACATGAGACTTTTTCTGAATAATCTAGAAGAGAAAAGGAAATTTCATTTGTCCCTTGTCTTAAACCCCTCCCTGCCTGCCATTAAGAGCATTCCTATTTCTGGAGTTTTGGGAATCAAGCTTTTCCTAGATTTTCAGGTAAGTTTTTCTTTTCCTGCTTCAAATGACATGATCAAATGCACGATTTGATTACTTCCTTGGACTCTCTGTGTGGACATATAAAGGTTTGAATGAGCATGGATACTCCCCCCTTACCTATCCCTTTAGACCAGCTCATAGAGTTCTTCAGATTCTACCAGATCTCAATCTTCCCAGAGCCCTTCTTTGACACACTTTATGTCTGACTCCTTCCCTTGACATGGAGGGGACTCTGGGCTCTTGCAGGTTGTCATTGAAATCCAAGCTTTTGTGGGCCCTGCAAGCAAGCAAGGCTTCAATATGGTCTCTGTAACAGATTCTGTCACTGTCATTCTGTTGCTGGAAATTCTGTAAGATAGGAAGATATCTCTGGAGCCAGAGGACCTCTATTTACATTCTGTCTTTTTCTCTTATTGATGCTAGATTTTAGTTTCTTCATATGCAAAATGGAGGAAGGCACCTAGGTGGTAAAATAGAGTGCTTGACTTAGAGTCAAGAAGGTTCATCTTCTTGCTGTTCAAATCTAGCCTCACATATATGCAGTTGTGTGACCCTAAGGAAGTCAGTTGGCCATGTTTTTCTCAGTTTTGTCACTCATAAAATAATCTGGAGAAGGAAATGCTAAACCACTCCAGGGTCCTTGCCAAGAAAAGTTCCAAAGGCTTCATGGTGAGTTAGAAATAACTAACAACAAGAAATGAAGAAATTGGACTAGACATCTTTTGAACTCCCACCTTTGAATCTATGATCCTCTAATCAGACTTCTTGACTTCAAAGGCACTAAATATTTTTGATGAGATGATGATTTTTTTTTTGGCCTTGTCAATTCATAAAATAGTTTCCTAAGGCATATATAGATAAATTTTAATTGGCAACAAAGGAGAATATTGCAGTTTTAAATAGGGATTCGTAAAGCATTAAAGAAGAAATTAAAAATTCATTCCATGTGAGGTCTCTAATTCATATTTTGTTCTATTGATCAATGGGATGAGGCCATTCTCTGCCACATTTATTGTTCTCCTGGGGCCTTTTATCCTGAAACAGGAGTTCTTTGAGATTTTATAGGAAAGTGGCCCCCTCTATTACTAAAATTAAAAGAACAACCATAGACATTTAGACTTTTAGTGTTAGAGATTAATTAGACAAACCTCTAAACATTACAGATTCCTACCTTCCTACCCAACTATCCATCCACCTATCTCTTTCTCCCTCCCCCCACCCTCTGCTTCACTTCCCCTTTTTAGAATCTTTCCTTCAAGGTTCAGTTTAAATGGTATTCTCTACATCAATCAATTAATCCAAGAAGCATATACTAAGTAAATAATATGTGCCATGAACTAAGCTTAGTACTAAAAACAAAAACAATTAAATAGTTCCTATGTTTAAGGTGCTTTAAAAAAAATCTCCTTATTTATTGGTACTTTCTTTGTCTTCAAATTACTTTATATTTACTCATTTATTTATTTATTTTAATGTTTTGTAATTTCCAGGCTCAGGAAGGTAAAGTACTCAAGGACATATATAAAGCCAGGACTGGGATTCTGGTGTCTTTTTTCCTATTCCTTCATGAATGTGTGACTATGGCCAAGTCATTTAGCATTTTTTTTCTTATTTTCCTTTTATATAAAATGAGGGAATCTAGCTAGATGACCACCGATGTTTCTTTTAGCTAAAATTCTATGAAATCAGCTTGCTTCTCTAATCCATTCTACTTCTTATTGTTAACCTGATCCTTCAATCCCAGGATTAGGAAATTATGATAACAATGGGAACATGGTGGAAAGTAGGCTGGGGAGGAGAGGAGACTGTTGAATGAATGACACATGGGACAAGGAAGTAACAGTATGAGGCAATAGAATATGTGTTGGATTTGGTTAAAGGACCTGAGTTCAAATTCTGCCTATTTTCCCTAAGTGATCTTGAACAAGTTATTCACCCTTTTTGAGCCTCATTTTCTTCATCTGTAATATGAAGGGTGGGACTAAACGGCCTTAAAGTTCCTTACCAGTTTATACCTGTAAATACAATCTAGGTACACACACTTATTCCACTTTGCCAGAAACCAAACATGCAAAGGTAGTTTCTCTATGTACCATAAGGAGATAGAGACATTGACACTCGGGTGGATTTCAAAGAATGGAAAGTAGGGCAGCCAAGTCCCTGATTCTAGGGAATTATTTGTGCATCAACATAGATGCTCAACATAGCACTCCCTGAAGCAGGGAAAGTTTCTTTTGTCCTTTTTTTTTAATCTTCCTATCTTCAATGTACCTTGGTGCCTTGCACATAAGGACAAACTCTATTTCAGGAATGCTAGTTTTAATGCAAAGAGTTGGAAGATGGATTGTCCAATTTGGGGACAAGATGACAGAGCAGTTTGGCTTGATCAGAGAATACGAGAAAAGGAATAATGTGAGATAAGTATATGGCCAAGGGGTTTGTAGCTTAACCTAGAAGGGAGACATAGAACTCCTTTTCATATTAAGGAGACAGGCTTAGGTTCTCTGTAGGCACCCTCAGACAGGGATCTCTCAGCTCCATAATCACTTCTATTATTCCTCAGCCAGTTTAAAGAACAAGGGAGAAATGAGCTCTGAGGTCAGTTCAGCCAGTCAAGAGGTGAAGTTGGGGATTTCTTTTTTGTATCTGGCCTTTTAAGTTAGCAAAAGGCCACAGTTATAATTTTGCATTTCTACTGTGGACAAGGTTCATTGAGAATGAAATTTTAGATTTTTAAAAGTTGCTTTTTCAAGGGCAATAACAATGGGATGAAATATGATAGAAAGACAAGAGCTTTGGATCTGGAGTCTTAAGTTCCCCAGTTCAAATCTAGCTCTGCTATTTACTAAGTGACCTTGGACAGGTCCTTCTCCTTTCTGGGCTTGAATAATTCCAGACTAAATCAATGGTCTTAAAAAGAGAGACCAGGGATTTCTGACTCACCATACCCAAGACCCGTGAAGGCCTTTGTGCTCACATCATTTAAAAAAAATCCACTGGATATTATGGGGTAAAGGGAGGGTCCAACATTATCTATGACAGACAATAGGTCTATAACAATTTTCAGAATATTCTAGGTTAAGCTATAAACCCCTTGGCCATATACTTATCTCACATTATTCCTTTTCTCATATTCTCTGATCAAGCCAAACTGCTCTGTTATCTTTTCCCCAAATTGGACAATCCATCTTCCAACTCTTTGCATTAGAACTAGCATTCCTGAAATAGAGTTTGTCCTTATGTGCAAGGCACCAAGGTACATTGAAACAGAAAGATAAAAAAAAAAGGAAAAAAGAAACTTTCCCTGGCCTCAAGGAGTGGAGAGGGTGAGATAAGCAGATTTACAGATAAGTAAATAAAATTCATGGTAATATGAGGAGAGAGAAAGAGAGAGATGGAGAGACACAGAGAGAAAAGACAGGGAGACAGAGAGAAAGAGACAACATTTTAAGAAACCTCAATTTCCTTCGAGGCTGGTTCAGAAGCCAGCTCTACCAAACCTTTGATCTTCTTAATGGGTAACTCTCTGTTCCTCTGTCCCTCTGTGTGTCTCTGTGTTTCTGTCTCTCTGTCTTTCTGCCTATGGTCTCTGTCTCTCTGTCCCTGTCCTTGTCCCTGTTCCTGTTGCTGTCCCTGTCTCTCTCTGTGTGTCTCTTTGTTTCTCTGTGTCTCTCCAATTCTCTCTCTTTCTTCTCACATTACCATGAATTTTATTTACGTATCTGTAAATTTGCTTATCTTACCCTCTCAAAAGTATAAACTCAATGAAGCTAGGTAAAAGTTTCTTTTTTCCTTTTTTTTTAATCTTGTTCCCAATGTACCTTGGTGCCTTGCAATTATTATATTATTATTATAATTACCTTATGGTAATTACTTTGTTGATTATTAATTTGTTGTGATAGATTGAATTGACTGCAGCACCAAGAGTAGATGGTCACAGAGCTAGTATGTGACAAATCTGAGGCTGTGGCCCAACTCCTTTGACTCCAAGGCTAGTATTCTGCCTGGTATACCATGCGAACAAATGAGGAAAGTAAGGCACAAGGACTAAAGAAATTTTTCACCTGTGGTCATACATCAAAGTATTAGCCAAGCTGGGACTTGAGTAATGTTTTGTTGAGCATAAATAATATTGTCCCCATTTTGTAAATGATGAACTCGAAACTCAAAGATTTGTATAAAGCAGTTGATATTCCAATGGATAGCATACTGAGCCTGGAGTCAGGAAGAACTGAATTCAAATCTAGCCTCCAACATTTGCTAGCTGTATAACTCAAGCAAGTCACTCATTCTCTAAGTTTCTTTAATTGTAAAATAGGGATAGTTATAGCTTGCATATCCTAAGGATGTTGTAAGGATCAAATGATGACATTAATAGCAGTACTAAAGCTTAGTTCCTTACCTTTTCTTGTCTTATAAGACCACTCAAATATCAGAAAGGGATCTCTTAAGGCACGCTATCAAATCCCTTTCTTTTAGACACTTTTAGACATCAGGAAAGTACATAAAGAATTAAGTGACTTGTGTAGAGTAATATAGATAATAAATAGCTGAAACAAGAATTGACCCAAGGCTTCTGACCTAACTCCATAATTCTATCCTATACACCACAGCACTCTTTGGTCATGCTTCTTTCCTTCCCTTCTCCTTCCCATTCTTATCCCATTGTGGTCACCCAGTTTCCAACAATTCAAAGCTCTGAGTTAGGGCAGGAGGAGGACTTTTCTGGGTTTGTGGTCAGGGTAAATAAAAGGGAACCATTTTTCTTCCTTTTAGTCTCTGCCACCTAGTCCTCCTAATATGACTACAATTTAGCCTAAGAAAGCCATACATTTACTCTGTTTTTGAGGCTGGAAAGTGCACTACTCAAAAACTCTCTGCATTAAAGTAATTACATGATATCTAATCTGGGGATTCAACATTCAGACATGCTAACTCACCTTGGCAAGATTAGATCTTCTTTCTTCTTCTTTCTTTCTTTCTTTCTTTCTTTCTTTCTTTCTTTCTTTCTTTCTTTCTTCTTCTTCTTCTTCTTCTTTCTTCTTCTTCTTCTTCTTCTTCTTCTTCTTCTTCTTCTTCTTCTTCTTCTTCTTCTTCTTCTTCTTCTTCTTCTTCTTCTTCTTCTTCTTCTTCTTCTTCTTCTTCTTCTTCTTCTTCTTCTTCTTCTTCTTCTTCTTCTTCTTCTTCTTCTTCTTCTTCTTTTTCCTCCCTCCTGGCTAGTTTTTTTGCCATCTTGTATTCATTTAAGCCAAGGAATTGAAAAAATTGAGAACAAAACCCCTATTCTTTTCCCCAGGCCCTTGGTCTGAGGCCAAACCAGACCTGTTGCTAAAAGGAATCTTGGCCCTTTCAGTAAGTGCAACTTTGGCTCTTTATTTTCCTGGTGATAATTTTTACTCTGTGCCTGACTCTAGTAAAGATTGAGAATTGCTTTTTTTCCTAGCTGAATCTTTTTGCCAAATGCTGAACAAGACACTGAGGTTTTCTGGCTTAAAAGTCTAGGAAACTTTAGGCATAATTAAGTATGATTAGTTTCCAAGGCATTTATTGGCAAATTCAAAGAAGCCTGAGTTAGTTGTGTCAAACCTTTGTGCCTTGGACTTTGAGTATATAGAAAATTAGTTTCGAATTTCTAGTATTAAAATCAATTAAAGAAATTATGTCCTTTATAGTTTTAGTGGAATTTTGGGCCATCTGGTCAACCTGGACAAACACTTATCCTGCTGTACAAATCAGTCCAGTATATTGTAGACCAAGAAGAGTTGTTTCCAGAACTTTAATGTTTAAATTTCACCAATCATTTGCTGATATAATTTAGTACTCACAAAGGAAAGAAAAAAATAAAAACCAGCCATTAGTTTTCACAAAACCCATTCATCCTCACACCCATTCAGTCCCACTCATTTATGTTCCCATTCACACAAAATAACATTCAGTTATGCACACTCAAGACTCTACATAGCATGAGGCATAGAAAAATAAAATAAAAAACCCTTTTAATTAGACTCCATTTTATAAGGGCTAAATATAGTAAAGCGAAATGACTCCTATATGGAACACTCTGCAAAGTTATGAAGGAGATAAAGAAGTTGAAATACAACCAAGAGTGTGTCAAAGTCCGTTTGGACCTCCTCTTGATAGCAGATAGTTAAATTTGCAGTGGGAACATTTACACACAGGAAACTGGCAAGACAGGCTTTGAGTTCTGCTCTAGACTGAAGAAAGTAATGGGGAAAATCCTTAATAATGCAGATTAACTTAAAAGTATGACATGAGTTTTCAGATAGCCTGTTATTAACTATTTGCCAGCATACCTCTTGAAACAACATGGTGTCTATCCTCAAAGATATATGCACAGTTTAGTTCAGTCCTGGAAGAAAGGACACCAATGTAGAATTATAAAATGCTGTGTTATATGATAAGTGTATCAGAGAAATATAAAACAAAGAGCCAATGTGAGACGTAATGGCAAGGATCGTTGTCAGATAGGCTTCAGTGAAAGTTTTATAGAGAAGGTAGTATTTAATCAACTAAAAACACTAATAGGATTACTTCTTAAGATCATAGATCTAAAGGGGGACACTTTAGAAATCATTTCATAGAAGGAGCCCAGAAATAGTAAATTATTTGTTCAAGGTTACAGAAGTAGTAGATGAGAAAGGGAGGTTTTGAATCTAGGTTCTCTGTTTTCAAAGCTAGTGTTGGATCTTAAAAAGTGGGTAGCAATTTGATAGGCAAAATCAAGGGTGGATTAGGTTGTGATGTTCTCAGCACAGGAAATAGCATGAGCCAATCTCCCATTTCCTTAGTGCTTTAAGACTTAAAGAATAGTTTCTTGTACAATCAACTTGAGGGATAGAAAGTATAAAGATTACTCTCCCATTTCACAGATGAGGAAATTGAGACTTAAAAAGGTAGCATAACTTTTCCATGACTGTACAACTGATTAAAACAGAATCAGCACTTCAGTATAGGTCTTAGTCTCCTACTCTAGCACTCTTTCCACTATATGACATTTGTCTCTACTCTGTTCTCTGGAACTACCAATCTTCATTCCCATTTTTGGTCCCACAGTGGTCACCCAGGCCTCTAGCTAATCAAAACCTTAAATTAGGGGATTATAATGTAAGTTGAGTGAAAGATCAGAAAAGAACAGCGTGTGTTCAGATGACAGAAGAGCCATTTGACTAGAACTTCAAATACATGGAAAGAAGTGATCTGAGAAAAGACGGAGGACTGACTGGACACCCTCATAATCTATTTGGATGGTCCAGCTAAAGGCAGCAATTGCCCTTAAGTCTCAGAAACAGCAGCAGCAGCAAAGCCTTTCATTTGCCCAAGCAGCAAACTCTGACTCCTCAGTGACTAATTTAGTAAGCAAGTCTCCAAACTTGGGATACATTTTTTCCACTAGTATAACATAAATTCCAAATCTCCTTGCCATGCTATTTCTATCAAGGAAATTCATCTGGCTCTGGTTTTGTGGTCTTGTAGGACACATCAGACATCCAAGACTTTTTTTTTATAAGCCTGATTTTCTTTTTTATTGGATCTCTTTGAGCTTTTCTCCTCAGAAACAGGAAGTTAACTCAGCTTTGCCAGGAAAATGAAGACAAACTCTGGAACAGTGAAATTCCCTGGAAAATACAGAGCCTATTGAAGGGTGAGGGGAGATGAGTGGTATTATCCAAGCTATAACTCAGGGTGAGAATCCAGGATTGTAAGGAAGGTGACCTGGGATGAACAAGGAGGTTTTGACACTTTTTTTTTTTTTTTCACATGATAAGGAAACCTACTTCTGCCACTTACTAAATGTAAGTGTGTGACCTCAGGCACTTCATCACTTAATCTTCTAGCTACTTAGTTTCTTTATATGTAAAATGAAGGAACTAGATTAGATGATTTCTAAGATCCCTTACAGCTATAAATCCAAAAAATCTAAACTGGAGTTGCCAAACATGTCCCATGGACCCCATATGGCCCATATATGAGTGCAGCTGAAATAGATTAAAATGTAACTGGGAAATATTTGCAATAATAAATGAAAATATAATACAAAACAGATATTATATTGGTGCCATTTCACACTTCTCAGATTAACTAATACAACAAATAAAGGAAAATGATAAATGGTCAAGGAGATATGGAAAAATTGAGACAGTAATGGTGGAGTTGTGAAAAATGATCCAGCCATTTTGGAAAGCAATTTGGAACTATGACCAAAGTGATATAAAGCTGTACATACCCTTTGATCCAACATATCACTACTAGATTTGTATCTTAAAGATGTCGTAGGATAAAAAAAGGACTTATAGGACTAATACTTATAGTGGTTCCTTTTGTAGTGGATGCCATCAATTGGAGAGTGGCTGAATCAGTTGTGGTATATGATTGTAATGAAATACTATTGTGTGGTAAATAATGATGAGCAAGATAATTTCAAGTAAACCTTGAAAAATTTATATGAACTGATAAAAAGTGAAGTGAGCAGAACCAGGATAATATTGTACACAGTGACAACGATGTTGTATGAATATTCCATTGTGAATGACTTAAGTATTTTCAGCAATGGAATCCAAGACAATGCCAAAGGATTCATATTGAAAAATATATGTCCATATCCAGAGAATGAATTGATGGAGATGAACTTGCAGATCAAAGAATACTGGGTTTTGGTTTTTTTTTTTTAGTTTTGATTATTCTTCTTATTTTTTAGTCTGCATTTTCTTTCACAACATGGCTAATATGGAAATATGTTTTGCAGGACTGCACATGTATAACCTATATCAAATTACTTTCTCAAGAAGGAAAGAGAGAGAAAAAGAGACAGAGAGACAGAGAGACAGAAAGAGAGAGAGAGAGATTGAGGAAGAGAGAGAGACAGAGGGAGACAGAGACAGAGAGAGAGAGAGAGAGAGACAGAGACAGAGAGAGAGAGAGAGAGAGAGAGAGAGAGAGAGAGAAAGAGATAGAGAGAGAGGGGGGGGAAGAGAGAAAGAGAGAGAGAGAGAGAGAGAGAGAGAGAGAGAGGAGAGAATTTGGATTTCAAAAATCAAAAAATGAAAAAAAAGTTTTTATATTTTAATTGGGAAAAATAAAGCATTTAACTTTAAAAAAACTAAGTCATTGTGCAATTGGCAGGTATCCTTATATATGGAGTAATGCCCTCTATTTCTATTTGAATTTGACACCGCTTATCTAGAGCAGTGTCTCTCAATTGAGATAATAATATGACAATATAATAAATCCAAATTCTTTACTGAGATAGAACTTCACCTCACTCAGTATGAAAGCAGATAAGAAATGAAAAGAGAGAGAGATCCTGGACTATGAGAAAGGAGATGGGCAAAAAGGCATCATCAATCTAAAAAAAATTGCCAAAGCAATTGTAGATCTGCAGACTTTTGCTATGAACTAGAAATAGAGTGATAGTAATCTCTCTTTTAAAGATGAAAAGAACAAAGTCCAGGAAAGTCAAGATTTGAACCTAGGTTTTGTGACTCCAGAGTCAGACCATTTTCACAGTACCATTCTGTCTCTCCCTGACCCTATCATGGTCTATGAACTAATTATTATTGAAGAAATAACAACAAAAAGACTCTCCCCCTTTCCCAGGGGCAGATGCAGAACTATTATTGCTCCTTACCTTAGTAGAGGGAGGGAAAAATCTTTTGAAATCATTGCATCAATTACCCACCCCAAGTCCTATAATGCAAAGCATCGATTGTGCCCTCTACCATTCTGTTCTCTCACCCAACTAGGCGTGGTGTGCTCCACCTTCATGAGAGCAATGGGATCCATGACATTGGCATGCCTCAGTGGCAACTCTCTCTGTGCCTGATGGTGGTCGTCATCATCCTCTTTTTCAGCTTGTGGAAAGGAGTGAAGACATCAGGAAAGGTAATTTCTCCTTCTTAGTTTCTAGAGTTGGAATGGTTTTTGAGATTATCTAGTTCACTGTATGCTAGGATTCTTCCTCAGTCAATGGTGGTCTATTTTATTCCAAAAAGTATTTTTGAATGGAATGACTCCATGGCTAACAAGATTATGGGCAGCTATATCCTCGATATCATCTTCTCAGCCTTCCCCTATTCATAGGACAACAAGAACAAAAATAATAATGCTAGCATTCTATGAATGAGGGTATTGAGAATAATCACTTGATCAGAATGACTTATATGGAACTTGGGATCAAGTCCTCCTGATTTCAGGTCCTTAGACATGTTTATGTCAGAGGTTACCAGATTCTGACAATTCGTAGAAATGGAATTCTCATGTAGAATCCTAAAATATACTATGTGGCCATATCTCCAAGAGGGAATTTTAACCATAGTAGGAAAGAACAGACTAGAAACTTGTATAGGAATGAATCATAGGTGTGTAGTTCTAGTCTTGAAAGATTGCTTCATGCCCTTCCTAAGTTAGGCTAGAGTAGATCTCTGGATCAATAGTGATTCCCATTTCTGGAGGTCTTTAAAGAAGTCTGAATATCTATTTGTTGGGCATGTTGCATAGAGAATCATGATTTGGGTAGGGGTTAGACAACATGATCTTCAAGATTCCTTCTGAGACTTTTGTTATATAATTCAGTGATTCTTACCTATTCTAAGATTATATCATTCATTTATTTATCAGAGGGTATAAGTTGAGAGTGAAGTAACAGGAAAGATTGTTATTTGTCAAGAAGAATATAGAGGGGATGTCTGAAAGGAGGAAAGATTCCAAAGCATGTTTCATTATGTTTTTTTATTTTAATTTTTTGGCACAAATAGAATTATCCTATTATTAAGAAAGGAATTCTAGAGGCAGGGCATGGAAAGGGAATTACAAAATATTCCTATCCAAGTAGCATTTCCAATTAAAGGATCTTTTAGTTTTATTTGACTTTTTAGGTGGATATTAGGAAAAGATTCTAGGGAAAGTGATTCCTTAGCTAAGTTTCCTTATGAAAGTAGTGGAACTCTATTAATGATTATGTGCATCACCAATAGAATTCCTGGGAAGTATAAGCATAATTCTCCCTTTAACATGGCCTTAAGCCTGTCCCAAACAAAAGCAATCCACTCCAGCTCTCTGACACCTTTGGATCTGTAATAGATTCAAAAAGATGCCTCATTGTGCCAGCAGCACTAACTACTTAGCACTTGCATTAACTCATGAGAGCAGAGCTTTTATTAGCTTGGCCAGTTGCCCTTTCTGCACCAATTATGCTATTCAGAATAAGCACACTGATGATACCACATGGCTAAACTATACCAGCTGACAGGGCAGGGGTCCTGGGCTGGCCCAAAGAAGGCCCAAAACTTTCCCCTGTCCCAGTCTCTAATTATCATGTCAAGCTGTCACATGAAAAAGTGGATATTTTGTTCATTCTGGGGAGGCATCCTGAGTGGAACACAGTACTTCCATTAGCAGATTGCTCTCTCCTCAATGCCGTGGCTTGGAGATAGATTGCAAGTACTTATACTTCCAACTTTCGCAGGGATTCAGAATTTGGGAATATTCTTTAAGCCCATAGCTGTTGAGAGAATGGTATGTTTTTACTCATCTGGGACACTAATTATGACTTGAACAAGCAGAGCAAAAGCAAAGGGAAATTTGGTAAACATTTAGAGGCAAAAGGGACTCTCAGGATGGAGGAAAAATTTGAGGTGGAAACCATTTGTCCTATCCCCAGTCTTTTTTACTTCTTGTTAGAGTCCATTACATCAGGACCAGGGAGGTGTTGGAAATTTTTGAGGAGACTAAATCCCTGGGCAAAGGTTGGCCTCAATAGGGAACCTGGAGAGAAGCAAATAAAACTTCAGAAACCTTTCAGTCAGACTCTGGTATAGTCAGTCAGTGATGTGCTAACAGACCTTGGAAATCAAGTTTGCTGATAGAGAGAGTGGTTATTATTTCCTAGGCACTCCAAAGAGAGGGTGAGCTGATGTCTAGTTGTGCCCATCCAACAAACAGCATCTCCTATAAGAAGAGTAGACAATCAGACTTTACACATTCAAACTCTTTGACACTGACACAAACACTTTGAAATTCTCCCAAGTCTGACTGAAATTCAGCCTATCTTTCCCCTCAAACTAGTCTGGAGTTAATATCTCCTGTCTTTGTGTTTAGGCATAGGCTAGCCCATTACTCTTTGAATGCTTCCCTACTTTTCTGTCTCTTGGACCCCCTAGCACTCTTCAACACTAAGCCTTCAAGAAGCTTTTGCTGCTTTCCTATAAGATCTTCCCCTGCATCCTGAACCATTGACAGTTGTCTTGACTTGTCTTACCACTGGATCCTGATGGTTTTGGAGGAGAGAGTTAGGCTAATGACTGCCCAGCTCAGTCTCACTAAATTCAATTCACTTGCAAGTCAAGACATCAACATCATGATGTCATTGGTCCTCTTCAAGAATGAAGGATAAATAATAACAACAACAAAAACAAACAACAACATGCTGTCTATTGATTCTGTTTCTATCTTGTCTATATTGGGAACAAATTATATCCCACATGAACTACATCAATAGAAGGTAAACTCTAGGTCAAAGACTATCAATTTTATATCTCTAGAGTCTTGCACACTTCTTAGGAGATAGAGGTGCTAAATAAGTGCTTACAGAAAGTTTGAATAATAAAACTTTTAACAATACTGTTTTATCACTTTACATACAAATTGTAACTCCAGACAACTTCTAACATACATTCCTTCATCTAAGGAGTGCCTACCTGCTTTTAAGGAGTTTCTAATATTACTAAATGAAAGTTTTAGAAGACAACTAAAAATAACTAGCATTTACATAATGATTTAAGGTTTGTAAAATGTCTTATAAATGTTATTTCGCTTGATATTCACAACCACCTTATAAGGTAAGTATTATGATTATCCTCATTTTACAGAGGAGAAAAGTTAAGTAATTTGCCCAAGTTAATACAGCTAACAAGTGTCTGAGACAGAATTCAATCAGGTCTTCCCTGATTTCAAGTTCACCACTCTATCCATTATGCCATCTAGCTAATAGGCTTGAACAGAAAAAAATAGACTTGTATTTAGTAACATTGATTTGAAGACAATAAATTGTTAAAGTCTTCTATTTTAAGTGAAAACTGCATATATTCCTTCTATCCCCTGCTAAGAATTCAAAACCATCTAGATCAAATGATTGCAAATTGCAAAGGTGTGGGGTCTGAATTAATGAGGTTGTAAGATTGATAGAACATAGAAACTTGCAGGAATCATTGGATTCCTACACATGAAGTAATGGACAATCCATTGGTTTTGGACTATCTCTTGGCTGCTGAAGGAGGCGTGGATGTGTGATTGTTATTTATATACCCTCCTTTTAGGATTTATGGACATGTATATTCCTCATGTTGATTCATGGTTTTTGTTACATGACCATACTAAGTACTAAGTATATATGTGAACTAGAGAACCATCATCTCATCAATTCCATTGAGTTAACACCTTGTTTCAAGTATACTTCTCCAGAGTTCTGGCCCTTTACAGAAACTTTACTCTTTATGAAGACCAGAAGGGGAAACTCAAAGGAAAATGATCTAAAGATCATAGATTTGAGAATCATAAAGGAACCTTGAAACCATGAAGTCTAACTTCAGGATTTTGCGGTTAAGGAAACAGAAGATTAAAGATTCTGTTACTTGTCCAAGGTTACCCAGTCCATCAGTGGTAGATTTGCTATTTGGACTTCAGTCTCATGACTCCAAGTTCAAAGCTCTTTCCACTACATCACACTGCATTCAAAGACCTAGGTTTGAATCTTGGTTCTGTCCTTTACTACCCATAGTGTTGGACAAAATCATCTACTTCTTTGGTTGTCAAGTTCTTCATCTATACCTTTTTTAAAAAAAGGATTGAATTAGATGACCTCAAAAGTTTCTTTCAGTTTGAAGTACATGATCTCATGCCATATCTCCTTCTCGATACCCTTCTGATCTGTTTTGTTGTTGTTGTGTTGTTTGTTTCCTTCAAGACTATTGGATTAGATGGAAACTAGCTAGATTCAATAGGAATTGCTTCTGCTCCCTTCTAGTTCTGAGGCTCTGTACAGCTCCTAGGAACAGAACCCGGACTCCTAGTCCTAGGGCTTATCCAATTGCTATGTCTTGGCCAGATGAATGAGGCATTTCTGGCACACGTAAAGTTCTAAGAGCCTTGTGCTCTGTTTACTGGAAGCATGAACAGGGAACACGTGCACATAACCTGTTTGACAATGGGGCTGATACAATTGTGAATTAACATGTTATCACAGGATCATAGACAACAAAACCAAGTCTCCTGCAATGAGAGAGAGCTTCCAAGAATCTTTTTTTTAAAATGTCCGAGCTGCAAAAATGATTATTTTTGAATGTGAGTGTGTATGCCTATGTATGAGGGGAAAATGATGCTTTTTCAGCTGGAATCTTCATGGCCCTTTTCCTCCCCACCTCCCTCTATGGAACTGGGGCTCTTGAGCATGCCCCTTTCCTCACACTCTACATAGGCAAGTCTCCCCATGCCTGTTTCCTGGCATGGATTTGGGAATTTGATTTTGATAATATGAGCAGTGTGCCATCATCAATTCATCTTGCTCTTTATGAGCAGCATCCTTTGCCTGTCAGCTGCCAGCTCAGTCATTCACACTCATTTGTTCAACAAATTCCTATTTTAACTAAATTCACTTCAATGTCTTTTGTTTTTACACATCACTTCACACACACACACACACACACACAAACACAGATATATCCACCCATTGATGTGGCTTTGTCCAATATAAAAAATAAGAGAGAAAAAAGTAAGCAGTTCATTAAAATTAGCCAATACATCAACCAAGCTTGACAATATGTATATGTAATGTTCTACACCTATCAGCTTCCATTTTTGTAAAGTATAGGGAAAGGTGTATTTTTCTCATTTTTTTCTCTGGGACCAAGCTAATTTACTAGAAATACACACACACACACACACACACACACACACACACACACACCTATGTGTTCATACATACATAGATGTATTCATACATACATAGATGTATTCATACATACATGCATATACATGTATATGTATGAATAAAGTTAAGTAAATGCATATATTTGGTCTTGGTTTTAGTCTTCTTATTTACATTGTTGTAGATCAGTTTCTCCTTTCCTGGTTCCATTTATCTTACTTTATGTGCGTTCATATAAGTCTTCTGAAGTTTTGTTATATTCTTCACATTCTTTGTGTTGGTTTTTTTTTGTTTTTTTTTTTTGGCACAGTGCAAAATATGCTAACCATTCCCAAATAGACAGGCATCTTCTTTATTTCTAGTTTCCTTTGATTTTATAAAAAGTGCTTCTACAACTGTTTCATGAATATAGAGCCATTTATTTTTCTGTTTTTAATTTTTTTTGTGAGATTTGTACCTAGTAGTGGGATTTCTGGGTTAATGAGCGTGACAATTTTGAGATAACTTTCTTGACATAATTCCAAATTCCTTTTCAGAATGGGTGAACCACAACCCTACCAGTAGTGAATCAATATGTCTAGTCCCTCCAGCACTGACCATTCTCAATTTTGCCCTAAAAATGTCCAGAACTGTTTGGAATCAGAGGATCTGCATCAAATCTTGTGTATAGAACACTAGGTTCAGGAAGCTATAAAATACAAGCTTAAAATCAAGGAAGGAGATAAAATACAAATACACATACAAATAATTTACAATAATATATGTACAAATGAATTAAGAATAACATAAAACAAAAATGCTATGTGAAATTCAGGTGCTACTGAGGATAATAAGGTTGTTGTATTATATTATATTATAAAATTTTGCTGTTGTGCTAGAAAACAAGATTGTGGTCAAATTGAAACTATTTCATTTGGAGAAATATAAGATTTTATGAGGACATCCCACTCACTAAATACTCCTATCTTAAATAAATTTTTGATCTCCCTTCACTAGCAACATAATCTTGTCCATGTTCTTCAATAAATGCTAAAGAAAGAATTCTTCCATAGAGAAGACATTATTTTAGGCTCTTAACAGTCACAAATTTATTAAGTATTTATTTAAACATCTACTCACTAAGTACCTGGCATTATGTTAAACATTGGAGATACTCATGGATAACAATATAAATCTTAGGTTTTCAAATGCTCTCATCTATCTAAATCACTTATTTTCTTATACTTTCAACATATACAGTATACCAAAGGACAAAATCTATTTTATTATTAAAGTTTTCTTGTACTAAATGGTCCATCAGATAAAATAGAAGTCACAGTGAACCAAATATGTTCTTTGCATTCCTCATTCTTTCTATGAGATTGGTCCTTCTTTTACGTACATTCATACTCTTGATATTTTTTTAAATCAATTTTGATGTATGCCATTGTTGGCAATCTACTGTAGCATACTCACACCTATCATGTACTTTTTTTGTTTTGCCTTCTGAAAACTCATAACTCGAAATTAAAAAACACTACCATTTCCAAAAATTCAGAATCATGGGAACCTCCACATCAAATATTTTATTAAAATTTCATGAACCTATTTCTCTTCTGTTACACGATACTTCATAAATAACTTGATGAATGGAGAAACAAATAATATAGTATGGAAGACTTAAGATAAAGGGATGACCTAGCCTGTCAGGAGAATTAAAGTTTCCAGTTTGTCCTGATGTTGAACCATTTAACACCAACACCTGTTTTCCTCCCTAGGTTGTTTGGATCACAGCCACTTTGCCCTATCTTGTACTCTTTGTGTTGCTGATTCATGGAATCACTCTACCTGGAGCCTATAATGGAATCACTGCTTACCTACACATCGATTTCCGAAGACTGAAGGAGGCCACAGTCAGTGTCTTTCTGTCTTTCTTACACTATTTTGGTTTTGGCGTATCTAGGTATAAATTCCAGCTCTGCTACTTGCTATGTATATGATCATGAACAAGCTGATTCAGTGATCCCATGACTTCATCTAAAATTGAATTTGTCTAATCTAAATGTGAATTTTTGCCAGTTTAGTGAAAAGAATACAGGATTTTGAGTTAGAAGATCTGGGTCTAAATTCAGTCTATGTTTCTTAATTACTTGAGTGGCTTTGCCTAAATTACTTTATCTACAACCTCTTTTCCTCATCTGTAAAATTAGGTCACTGGACTTGTTGATTTCTTCTAGTCCTTAATTATATGATGTTGTAAAGATGAAAGCAAATCACAAATATTATTCTCCCTACCTCATAGGAGGGGACTAGCTATGTGCCCATCCTCACCTCTATGTAATGTTTTGTGCCTACCTTCTTCTCCTTTTCCCAGTCTTACACCCTTGCCTTTGCCCTTGTCTCATTCCCTAAGTGTCATGTGTTATATTCTTTAAGTCCCTGATTCCTCAATCCCAACTTCTTTACTCTCTGCATTCCTGACCCCAACCACTATCCCCTCTACTTTTAGCTCTCATGCCTAGGATAGGGCATGACAGTGATCAATGCAGGGGAGCATTAGGACATTTAAGAAAACTTTGAATTCTCTTTCTTTTTTTCTTTCTCCCATCCCAGGCTCAAAGGGAAACACTAGGAATGGTCTCTCCATAGAGTAGCAGAGAATAGGACAGATTTCTACTTAGCAGAAACAGTTTGGGGACTTTAAGAGAAAACAAAGTTTAAAAAAAAACTTATTTTGAGGCAATTCCTAAGATTTCCTTCTCATTCTTATCTCATCATAGAAGCATCTTTCTCTTTCAGCTTATATTTTGAAATTAATTCCTTATGTTTCTAGAATAGAGACAATGTTGCATAATAGATAGAATTCAAGATTTGGAAAGAGGAAAAACTGGTTCAAATCTCACCTTTGACACTTCAAGATTTGTTTTCTAGAGGCCACTGCTTTCTTTGGACTTATGGGAGAAAGAATTAGCTACTTGCTCCATCTCCACAAAGTTGTGTATTTTTCAGGGGACTTTTTTTTTATTACATATTTCTATTGCAGGACACTAGAGAAAGAAAATTAATTCTAAAATCAGAAGATTTGGGCTCAAATATCACCTTGACTTAGGCAAATCCTTCGACTTTTCTATAGGTTTTAAGCTACTGTTTATGACTAATGGTAGAGATCCATGAATGCACAATTGCTTAAGTGTTACATTTTTCTAGAGTATTGTCATTCACAGTTTAGTACAGTAGAAAGAAATTGACATTCAAGTCAGAAGATGTGTTCAAATTTTGTCTCTGGTACCTGTATCACTTTGGGCAAGTCATTTAATCTCCTTTGGCTTTATTTCTTTCATCTGAAAAAAATAGGGGTCATACTATATGCACTCCGAGGTCCTTCTTATCTTTATATCTGTAAGCTTTGTTCCACATGAGAGGAATTTGAAGTAGATAATACAGGAATCATTTTCTCCTTCTGGAATCCAGGGATCTCAGATAGTAAGAGATAAAGTAAATCCACTTCAGAGCCAAAGACTAGAAATGAAATGCAAGTCTTTATACAGTTAGATTCAGCCAGTGAGTGACGATGGTGACAGTTCTGGATAGGCGTCATGATAATGGCACCACTACACATTTCTCTAGTCCTGTAATATTTACAAAGTGCTGTAATACTTGCAAAGTGCCTTCCAAATAACTCTGTGAAGTAGATAGTACAAATATAATTATCCCCTTTTACCAAGGAAAAAGCTAAGATTCCAAATGTCTTGACCCTAGTTACAATATTAATAAATGTCAAAAGCCAGCATTTAAAAGCAAGTTTTCCAACTCCAATACCAAAACTCTTTCCACACTGGCAATATATTTCTAGCAAATACATCTGTCTTGTGGGAAAGAAACTCCACATACCAAAGGAGAACTGCTTATTTATGGCTGCCAGACATCAAAAAAGAAGGGGGGGGGGGGAGAAGAAAGAGGTTAATTTTGTTGAAAGACAAAGAATGTGATCATGGTACCAGAGCAAAAACTATTCATATTTGCTTGAGATGATAGAAATGCCATTGCAATCTCTCTTCCTTCTTATGTTAGCTAAGTGGTCTGTTTTTACATAGTCAAGGAGGAAGAAAAATTTATTGGTGCCCTCATTTTGTCTATGCAGGTGTGGATTGATGCAGCCACTCAGATATTTTATTCATTAGGAGCTGGATTTGGAGTTTTAATTGCATTTGCCAGTTACAACAAGTTTGACAACAATTGTTACAGGTGAGAAATTGCTTTGCAATTGGATGAATTTTCTTTTCTTTGATTAGTTGATGGGTGATTTGGGTGTTTTCAACTGAATTCATCCTTAATTTGGACTCTTCCCAAAATAGGCATAGAGTGAAGAAGCAAAAGGAAAGAAATATTCAGGAAATCCAGCTTCTTAGAAGTTCCTTTTCATCATATGGTAGAGGCAGAGTTGAGGTCCTCAGGCAGATGCCAGAAAAGAAAAATCCAGATCATATAGCAATAAAAAAAGTTATTAACCATAAGATAGATAGTATAAGTATTATCACCATTTGCCTTCCAGTCACATTGCTAGTAAGGGTCACATCTGATTACAGGTTTCTTCTGACGCTAAATCCAAACCTCTTCTGTTATATCATGATCCTGGCTTTTGACACTGATCAAAAGTATTCAAAAGTTGTGAGGATATCAAGGAAGATGAAGACTGAAAAAGGGGGCCAATCGATTTTATAATTATCCATGTCACCAATGGATTTGATGGAGAGAGTAGTTTTCAGTAGAATGGTAAAGACAAAGGCCAGATTGTAAAGTGTTGAAGAAGTAATCAAAGTGTTTTCCCCCTAGAAATCTGAAAGTATAGGACTGATGGATTGGTGAAAGGATGTCAGAAGATTTGTTTGTTTTTGTGTTGACCTAGGGAGTCCATAGGGACTCCCAGTTACCTATAAGCAGATGGAGGAAGAGATGCTGAGCATGAGTGAGAGAAAGGTGATTAAGGGAGCAAGGTCTTAGAGGAGGCTAAAGGCAATGGGAATCAAGGGCATGGGAGGAAAGAATTGACTTTCATGAGAAGTAGAGCTACATATTCTTTTTCTGACCTAAAGGAATGGGTAATTAAGCTGAGAAGTTTTGAAGAATGAAAGAGGAGGGAATTCATGTCAGATGTCCTTGGTCTTCTTAGTGATATAGGGGTTGAGATCACTTGATATAAATGAGTATGTCTGGTAGGGAAAAGGGGAAGTGCTGTGTGAGTAAAAGAAACAAAGAAAAGGTTTTATGATATGATGGTGAATGAGGCAGGGAGCTGTGATAGTGTATCTTAGAAGATGCTAAGTGCAAAATCAAGTCTCAAAGCATGAAGAAAAACTTCACAATGGACAGAACAAACCAAATAAGATTAATTTTGAGGACCGTTCCTATGATTTCTTCAAGTTCAGTAAGGAACTGCTCTTACCAATGCAGATGAGCACTTTCTAACAGCTTATTTGCTACTCACATAGTTAGTATATATCAGAGGCAGAACTTGAACAAAGGGCTTTATGGTTTCATGGTTAGCTGATTCTCATACCACACCAATCTTCAAGATAATATTTAATAGGGACAAATATGCAGTTTTCCCCTGGTCAACTTTGCAAGTACAGGGGGAGCCATGATTATTCAACAATCATGCAAAAAGGTCTGAGCGATTCAATGGTGTGTGAGCTCACTATATGTCCAATGTGTGATAAGGAAGATAGAAAAACTTTATGGTATGAGTAAAGGCTGCATTAAAGGAGATATCAGGAGCACGATGTTTAGTCTGTGCATGATACATTTTTGAAAGAGATGGGTAAGTTTGACCAGGTCCAGAAGAGTGAAATTATTTCAAATAGTGAAAGATCAAGATAGTGAAAGACTGGACTCAATGTCTTGCAAAAATCACTTGGAAGAAACCAGGGATTTTTAGCCTAGAGAATACTTAGGAAGAAACAAAATATCAGCTTTAAAATATTTGAAGAAACACCATGTTGAAGAGTGATGAGCCTGTTGTCTTCTGCTTGGCCCCCAAAAATGGAACTAAAAGCTATTGGTAGAAGCTGCAAGGAGGCTAATTGAGGTTTTGGGTAATGACAAACTCTTTAAGTAACTAACTTTAAACTAACATTTAGAGTTATCATAAATTAAATGAAATGTATTAGAAATTAATGTTCTCTTAATTAGAGATCTTCAAGTGAAGGCTTTTGGGCACGTTAGAGAGGGTATTCTCAGATATGAATTGGACTGGCTGACTCAATTAATTCTGTGATTCTGGGATCAGTCAATGAGTCCAAGAACGGTTTCTTGGAGGAGGTTGTACATGAACAAGGTCTTAGAGGAAGTGATTCATAGGATGTATTTATCAAAGATATTTAGAACTCAGGCTGGACAGAAAGAGCCAACAGAAAGCATCAACAATCAAAATATAATGATTCCAACAGCAAAGCAAGTTTCTAGATTTTTTTGGTTCTTATATTTATCCTTCTAGGTTATTTTAGATTATGTGTATCTTTGAGCCTATAGAAAGTGTTTTGTGTGTTGAGTAGGCAGTTCTGTAGGTGGTATATTTCTAATCTACTAGCCAGAGCAGCTTGATTTTGTAATTTCCTCCAGCACAGTAAACTTCTTGAGTCCATCAAAAAGCCAGGGCAGATGGTATTGGAAGAATTGCCAGAGGTAGAATTCATTTAATGAATGATATCCTTCCTTCAATTTCTTGCAAGCTTTAACATTCTTATTCTTTTATTTCAGGGATGCTCTGTTAACTAGCACCATCAACTGTGTCACAAGTTTCATTTCTGGGTTTGCCATCTTTTCTATACTGGGCTACATGGCTCATGAACACAAGGTTAAAATTGAAGATGTGGCAACAGAAGGTAATAAAACTCTTGGAGCCTCAACTCTCTAAAGTTAAAGTTTTACAATATGGTTCTGTTTCTAATAAAGAATTTTTTAGAGGGTATAGTAATAGGAAGTCTTTATTTGTGATTTAATTGCTAAGGAGGAATTCCTGGTATGGAAACTCCCTCTAGATTCAAATTTGGCCACCTGCTATAACTTAGAATCTTTGTTAGCTGCCTAGCGCCGTGAGAAGTTAAGTGATTTGTCCATGGTCTCTTCATTAGTATGTCAGACTCGACTTAAATCCAGGACTTCCTGATTCTTGGATCCTCTGTTTATGTTCAGCGTGACAGCACATGTATAATCTAAATAGAATTGTTGTTGTCTTAAGGAAGGAGGAGAGGATTTAGAACTGAATTTTTTTAATGTTAAAATTGTTTTTACATGTAATTGGGAAATAATTAAATCACAAAAAAGTGCTCTGTGTACTTTGATATAGTGTGTCTCATATTATTTCATCATGGAACCAAATTAGAATCTATCTATGGCTTAATAGATCTGTCCAAGGGATTTGCCTGAAAATTAAATGTTAAATGAATAGACCACGGTCACTCATCCAATTAAGAATTGGAAGCATGATTTGAGCTCTTCCTGACTCTGAGTTTATCCCTATCTAGGACTCCATGTTACCTCAGTAAAGATACACCCATAGATTAATAAATAGCTATTCTCATAATATGTTAATATTTAGAAAGCAACTTCCTCACAGTACCTCTATGAGATAGTTAAAACAAATATTATTATTATTTCCATTTTGTGGATAAGAAAACTAAATTTTAAAGGGATTATAGTGACTTTCATTCATTTAACAAGCATTTGTTATTATTTACTATATCCTAGATAATGGAGATAAAGAGATAAAAATAAAACAATCTCCACAACAGTCCTTCAAGCAGGAACTTGCATTCTGTGGGGAAAACAACATGTACACATAAAATAAATGTAAAAATATATACAAAATTGTTTTAGAAGGCACTAGCAACAGCACCAGCAACAACAGGAAAGGCGTCATGAAGAAATGGAGCCCTTGGAATGAGCTTTGAAGGAATCAGGAGTTCAAAGGGCTGGGAGTTACAAAGCCCTTGGCCCTCAAATCCAGATCTTTTGACTTTTAAGACTTAGAATTCTTACCCTTAACTATTCTGCCTCTCTAAGCAGGTTAAGAGTCAGCAATTGTTAACTATTTTCAATCTTCAAATTTGAAATTTCTTCTTAAACTGGAAGTACTAGGGTAAAGAAATAAATGCTTGTTAACTGACTGTTGACTGAGACGATCAAAGACCACAGCAGAAATGAATCCCTTTTAGTATAGGTGAAGTGAATATTTTTGTGAGGGATCTGAGGGAAATGAGATCTTGTGGGAGAAAAGTCAGGCTTTACTGAAGAGGTGAGCTATGAACTGGGCCATGAAAGATGAGGATTGTTTGACTGGAAGAGAGAAAGGATGATGAGACAGAGAAAACAATAAGGAACATGCTTCTAACTGGTGATAAACTGTTCCAGGAGAGAGGACACAGGCTTGGGACTTCAGTTGAGACCAGAGCTGCTAATGTCCAAGAATGCTGTTGATGTCACATTTGGGGAGGATTCTTCCCCTTAGGATGGCATCTTAGAACCCAAGCCTTCAATGTATGGTGGGACCAACCTTAGCAGTGACAGGATGTATTACTTTTCTGTTTTTCAGGTGCTGGCTTGGTGTTCATCCTTTATCCAGAAGCCATCTCCACTTTAGCAGGATCTACTTTCTGGGCCATAGTATTCTTCATCATGCTGTTGGCCCTGGGTATCGATAGCTCGGTATGTTTTCCCCAGTTGACTCTCTTCTTCCTAATCCTCTCAGGACAAGATTACTTCTTCCATTCCAGCACATAAAGACTTCCAAACTTGAATTAGACCAGTAACCCAGTACCCTTGCAATTAAGCAGGGAATGTTGACTAATATCAGAAAATTTAGACTGACAAATACATTAGAATAAGAATAATAGAATGTTAGCATTTGAGAGGCTGTAGGTCAGCAATGTCAAATATGGAAAGAAACTTAGAACAAAAAATGTCAGAATTGGAGAGGCCTTGGAAAGTGAAATCTTAGAACTGGAATAGCTCTTTGCATATGAAATGCCAGAGCTGAATGGCACCCTAGAATCCATCTATCTAGTCAAACCCCCTCATTTTACATAGAAGGAAATTGAGGCCTTAATCACCCTTAATTTTCTCATTTATCAAATAGGGATAATAATATGTGGTCTGGCCACCTCATGCTGTGAAGAGCTTTGAAAATATAATATAGTCGATGTGGAATGACTTTATAAAACATAACACCCTCTCCTTCTTCCATGTGCACAGAACTTAGAGTCAACAAAATGCTTTTATTGGTATGATCTCATTCAGTCTTTACAATAACCCTGGCAGCTGGTAGGACAGCTCAGAGGACATCTAGGAAGGCAAGGGGTTATCCTTACTATTCAGTAAATGAGGAAACTGAATCTCAGAGAGATTGAATGATTTGACCTTAATCACATAGAAAATTATCATCAGAGAAAGGGCCAGAGCTAAATCCCTTGGCTCCTTCCTTTTCTAGTGTTCTTTCATTTATTCCTGACTCTATCAATGAATTCAAAATATGACTTATCCATAGCTGCCAAAGGTGTTTCCTTCTAGTATTTCATAGTATATGGGCCGTGGTATTTGGTTGGCATTGGTCTCATGTCTGGATCTCAAACAAATAGGGGCAGTTTACATCTCACATCCATTTATCCTGCCTTGGGGTAACATATTCCTGTCTTTCACACACCAGGTCTTGAAGGGCAGCCAAGTTTTCCCTTTCCTAGTCAGAAATATTCCCCTCTACTGGCTTTCTTTGGTGTCAGGAATGATGACTGTTTGAGTTACTGTTTTAGGTTAAAATATGGCCTTCTGAAGACCTCTTTGCAACTGTAAAAATGTAACGTGTTATAGAAATACAAGGTATAACATGTTAAGTAATTAGATTGCATTATAAAGTGATTAGTTCTTTAGTAGAGGGCAGAGTTCTGAGGGGGCAGGACTCAGGGAAGAACTTCATTACACAAGCTCATGCATGTACACACCTACACACAGTGGTTGATTTAGTGATTGAGATGGGAACAGAAGAACTAGACAAAGATCAGGAGTAGAGGAAGAGACTCTAGTGGAAAGTTATTAGAACCCTACTTGTGAGTGAGAACGTGCCATATACTCATTAAGTGAAGCTTTGACTATTTCCTGAAAGCAATCCATACACATTTGACTACTATGTTTTTTGGTACTATCTCCTGAGTGAGATTCCTTTACCTCCCCCTCCCCCCATTCCCCCTGCCTCCTTCATCGCATCCTTCCTCATGCTCTGGGCATCCACAGCTCTTTTGTTCAAAGGAGGATTCTGAACCTGCTGTGGTTCTCTCTAGATGGGAGGTATGGAGGCTGTCATCACTGGCCTTGCAGATGACTTCCAGATCCTGAAGCGGCACAGGAAGCTTTTCACATTTGCTGTTACCTTTGGCACCTTCCTGCTGGCTCTGTTTTGTATCACTAAGGTAAGTCATTGACTAGGGCAGGTATTAGTGAGAGGAGCTTCTGGTACCTGTCAGTGGGGCAATGGAATATTTTTGACTTTTGATGCTCGAATCGTGAACTCAAGTCTCAGCTTCATCATTCTAATTACATGATCTTGGACAAGTGATTTTTTCTGGTCTAAATCTCAGTTCCTTCATTTGTCAAATAGAGATCATAATTCCTGCCTTGAAGCATTATTGTGAAGATCAAATAATATAATGGATTTGAAAACAGTTTGTAAAGCATTGAACATTGAATTAGGAACTAGAGGGAACTTAAAGGCTCTTCAGTCCAAACTTGTCATTTTACAGATAAGAAACTCAGTCCCCCCAAAAGTGACTTGTCCAAGGCCACACAGATAGTGGCAAAATATATATGCAAGTATATCTATATATGTGTATATATATATATAATCTTATGATTTCAGTGTTACTGTGACCTGTTGAGCTAATCATTTTAATGGAAATGTGTTCTAGGGGACAGAGAAAATGCAGAGGGAAATACAGGACCCAAAAAGAATTCATGGAAATGAGAATTTCACTGTCTGTCCTTTCCCTGTGGCCTGACCACCTGATGAGCTAAAGCTAACTTTGAAAAAAAATTACCACTCAAGTTCTCTCCAATCTCACAAGCATTATTTCTTTGCCTTTTTCTTTTTTTTTTAAATGACCAAATTGGTTCTGTTTTTTTTTAATTCAGTTGATCCTATTTACAATTGATTGTTTTTGTCCTATTACTATCTAAATCATGATTCTTTATCTCTAAATATAATTCAGAAATTTAGCTTACTTATAATAAATTTGGCTTACTTACAACTTATAACCTTGATAGAACATATGCTCGTTAAAAGCTAGGACTGAGTTATTCTTTTAATCATGTGATTCCAGCACTATCTTCTGCACACAGTAGGGGTTTAGAAAATGTTTGTTGAATTTAAGTGAATGGAAGTAAATATGAATTTGTTTTGTTTTGTTGTTGTTTGCTTGCTTTATTCTGTGCTTCAGGGTGGAATATATGTGTTGACATTGCTGGATACTTTTGCTGCGGGAACCTCCATTTTGTTTGCTGTTTTAATGGAAGCCATTGGTGTTTCATGGTTCTATGGTAAGTGTTTTGTTTTGTATTTCTTTCTTTAGAGAAATTACTGTTAGCTCCACAGTAGCTTGGCATATGGAAATTTATGCAGCACTTAACATCAGAAGGGATGAATTGTAATTATGTGTTATCCTAATTTATAAGAATAGCTCTAGATCATCTATTTAATGGATCAACCATGAAAGTCTTAACTTGGACTTGCTTCACCCTCCTGGGCAATTGGTCAGTGATATAAAATGTTATGGATTTAGGAGCATCTAATTGGAATAAAGATATAAAGCTGGGAAAGACCTCACAGGATACCTAGTCCAACCCCTTCATTTCATAGAGTAGGAAGAAGAGCCTAGAGAGATTTAGTAACTGTACCCAAATTGCAATGTAATAAGTAACAGAGCTGGGAGTTTGAACATCTGACTCCAAATCTAGTGCTCTTTCCTCTGTACCAAAGCATCACTCTTGAGATGAACTGTTAGGAAAAAGAAGTTGATGTCCAAAGGATAATATAATTCAAATGATTGCAAAATGCCTCATTTCTTGGATTTTTTACTCATCTGATTTATCAAGAAATTGCACTTTTCTATTCCTGTCAACAGTCAGGAATTGAATCTGCATCTATACAGAAAAATAATACTTAAAGAAACAAAATTGCTTTGCTTTTTACCTCAGGGGAGGTCAGCATTGGATCTGACTTTATGATTTTTCTTCACCAAGGGTGGCAGTAATTACTTTAATTCCATTAATGTTTGGGGAACCACTTGATGCTGAAACTAGGGCAGGTTTAAGAGTAGCCCTTCTGTTCTGGATGGCATTTGGGCATTTATTCTAGTGTTTGTGATTTATCTTGGATAAAGGCCTGCTGCTTGACTAATATATGCATTTGTGTGTGTATCTTTGTATTTCTCAGGTGTGGATAGATTCAGCAATGATATTCAGCAGATGATGGGGTTCAAACCAGGACTCTACTGGAGACTCTGCTGGAAATTTGTGAGCCCAGCCTTCCTATTGGTGAGTAGCTTGAATTTTCCAGAGAAGAAGATAGAATTATGTCTCCAGGGATATGAAGGTTGTAGAAAATTTTGAAAGTAATAATGTAGTTAATTTAGAGCCATTTCTTTCTTGTCACCTTCCATAGGTTCAACTATTATCTTTATCCAAGTTTCCATGTTGATAAATTCAGTTCTACTCTCTTTCCTAAGGTACTATCTCGCCATCTGCCAACTCATTTCAAATTGGATGTCCCATAAATATTTCAACTCAGAATGTCCACAGAAGTAATCTCCCCTACTAATTGTCTTGCCAACTCACCCTTCTTCCAGACTTCCTTATTAGCTGAGGAAGACATCTCAACCATAATGTCATTCTTGACTCCTTCCTTACACTCACTCTAAATATGCAATATGTTGTAAAATACTATCATTTTTTCATTCATATCTAAAATATGCTCCTATCTCTCTACTGTCACAACTACCACCTTGTTCAGGTCCTCATCACCTCTCACCCAGATTATTGCAATAGTCTTTTAATTGATCTCCCTGTGTAAACTCTTCTATTCCTATCCATTCTTCACTTAACAGACAAGATAATTTTTCTAAAACTGATCATATCATATCCCTACCCCCATCACTAAACATCAGTGACTCCCTATAAACTCCAAAATCAAATACAGTGTCCTTGTTTGTCATTCAAAGTTTTTACAACCTTAATCCTTTCTGCCATTTCAGTCTTCTTACTGCTTATTCTTCTTTACATACTCTACCATCCAGCTAGATTGACCTATTTGTTGTTGCTCATATACTCATCTTCTGACAAAATGCCTTTGCACAATCTGTTCATCAGAACTGAGAAAGCTTTCCTCTCACTTTTGTTTCACTGACTTCCTTCATAACTCAGTTCTAGTCTCATCTTCTACAGGAGGTCTTTTCCAGTCTCCCCCAGATGCCTCTCTGAGATCACCATCTAACTACTACTACTACTACTACAACTACTACAACTACTACTGCTACTATTACTACCACTACTACTACTATATATTTAAATTTACATAACTATACACATGTATATGTAAATATATCATGTATGCAGGTAATTTACATCTTGTCCTCATTAGAATGTACAGTTTTTTGTGAAGAGGGATCATCCTTTTCTCTCTATCATTGTGCTTAGCACAATGTCTATCACATATAATGATGTTGACTGACTGATTGACTGGCTGACTCACATTGTCCCAACTAAGTCTAACTTTTAATGCCTAACTCTCCTGCTCTGAATTTTTTGCCTCTTCATTATAAGTTTCATTTTCATTTTTTTCTTCTTCTTTCTTTCCCTTCACTTCTTTCCCCTTCCTCCATAGACACAGAATTTCAAATTTGGAAGGAACCAAATTTGGAAGGGTCCAAATCAGGAAAGGACCGTGATGATGGAAGGGTTATCAGAAGGGATCTGCTGATGAGATTGTCAGCATCATCAACTTCAACCTCTAGCTAAAACTAGTGGTTATGTAGTCTAAACTCCACTGAGCAAGGCTCTCTTCTACAAAATCTCAAGCAAGAGAACATCTGAGCTTTTGCTTGAAAGTCTCTAGTAAGAAAAAACATGATACCTCCCAAGCAACTGATTGCACTTTGGACAACTCTGATTATTAGTAATTTGCTATATTGACCTGAAACTTATTTCTCTTTAACTTCCATCTATTGATCCTGGTTCTGCTTTCCAGGGCCAAACAGAACAAATCTAATATTTATTCCCTATCACAGTGTTTTAGATGCTTAAGGACAATTACCATTTTTCTTCTTGTTTTCCCTTCTCTAGGCTAAACATTCTACTTCCTTCAACTGATTCTTGTATTAACAGTTTTCCATTCCCCTCCCTATTCCTTCTACTTTGGATACTCTTTAAGTTATTAATGGCATTGATAAAAAAATATGGCACTGAGAACAAAATGCAATAGTCTACATGCATCCTAACCAAGGCAGAATTCATTGAGGTTCTTCCCTGATTCTAGACCTAGGCAGTCTTATCTCAGTAGCTTGGGGTGGGTGATCTAATCATGTTGCACAGTTTATATGAATTAAGCTACAGTCCATTAAAGTCCCAGTTTTTTTTAAAAAAATTATGTACTGTTAAATGAACACACTTCTCATCCATTGTTGGTGAAGATTTTTCTACTTATATCCTTTTTCCCCCCAATTCTCTCATCCCACTTCATCCTTTGTCTTCTCTCTCTACCCTTTTCCCTTCAATGTCATCCTATTCTCTCTTATCCTCCTTATTTCACTCCTATTTCCATTATTTATTTTTCTTTTCTTCCTCTTTTCATTACTCTCCTCTCTATTTCACTCAAAAACAATTATCAAGAACATTCTATGTACATGTAATTCTGTGTGTGTGTGTGTGTGTGTGTGTGTGTGTGTGTGTGTGTCTTCCTCTCTTCCTCTTTTTCTTGAGGACAACCACTGCATATTCTATGTATTTGTACTCCCAAATATCTAGTATGGGATGTTGAATATATTAAGTGCTTGGTATTTGTTAAGTTGACCTAAACTGTCTCCTTCCCTCCTTAGTTTGTGGTGGTTGTCAGCATCATCAACTTTAAGCCCCTCACCTATGATGACTATGTCTTCCCTTTGTGGGCCAACTGTGTGGGCTGGGGCATTGCCCTTTCCTCCATGGTGCTAGTGCCTGCCTACATTATCTACAAATTCCTGAGCTTGAGGGGTTCTCTAAGAGAGGTAAGTACTCTAGTTTGGACAGAATCAAGGGTTGATTACAGGCGGAGTTGAGGGAATATGGGCAATATTTTCTGCTATTCAATATCCTTATAGGTCATCTAATCCAATCTTCTAATTTTACAGATATGAAACTGAGTTTTAGAAAGTAGGTAGAGCTTTATCAAGGTCCCATAGGAATCTAATATCAGATTGAGGACTACTTTTATAGTTTGTTACAGTTGTAAGAAACCTTAGAAATCAGAGCTACATTGCCCTTCATTCTTTTAGCTCACAAATGAAGAAACTGAAGCCCAAAGAGATTAAATGACTTGACCAGATTATAAAACTACTGACCAGCAAACCTGGGACTCAAACCCAGATCTTCCCAAGTTCTTTGAGTCCTTGTTAATTTTTCCTGTGTTGTCCATTGGAAAACAAGTTTGGATGGTGAAAGCTTTTACAGGGTGAGAATGTAAATTTCTTGGGGACAGGGATTGCTTGTCATATTGGATCTGTATCATTCCTAGCCCCTAGCATAGAGCTTGCTGAGAGTCAACACTTAACAAGTATTTGTTATTATTTCTGTGATACACTTCCATGCAGAGCACCAAAAATGTCATCCAGAGTCATCTCAGTAATATACTCATTTTATGGCTGATACAAACACCACTATATCAATTCTATTTTGTTTTTTTATTTATCTAACCTCATTTCACATGTATAGAACTTGTACCTGAACTAAACTGTAGTAAGTTCAACAAACATATTAATTTTATGTATAAGACCTTAGGCCAGAACTATGGGCATGTGATTTTCAGCTAAATGAGAAAATAAGGAATCCATCCTTTCCTTTTCTCTGCTTCTTAGAATCTGTACTGACAATACTCAATTCAAGTACTACAGAGCATTCTTCTGCTCCCTAACACCTAGATGCTAATACTATTTTTCTCAAGAACTATCTTGAATTAGTTTTTACACATCCATATGTTCCACCCCATCCCTCATCTTCAATATAATGTAATCTCCTTGAAGTTAGGGACTGTTCCAATTTTGTTTTTGAATTTTCAGTGCTTAACATGGTTCCTGTCACATTGTGCTTAAATACTTGTTGATTGCTTGCTTGAAAATTGTATAATTCAACCCCATCATTTTTTTTTACAGAGGAGGAAACCAAGACCTAGAGAAGGGTCTTAAATTCAGGTTCTCTGACTCTAATGTTCTTTTTACTATATTATACCATGTGTCTCTCAAAGAGTTACATCTAGTAAATCTCTTAGAGTACAAAAACCACAGAATGTTATTTTTTTTCTCCTTTGCATCTCTCATAGTACTTAAATATAGTAGGTATTAATGAACTACCCATCTAATTTCTTGATGATAAATCCAGATTTTAATATGCTAACGTCACTTAAAGTGGGATTAGCCTGTATTCCTCTTGGGTAAATAGGTTTTTATGAATGGTTTGCTATGTATTTTATACACATTGTAAAGAGAGAGTTGAGGACATATTAGAGCTATGTCTATTCATTTGTTGTATTTATTTATTTATTTTTATTCATTGTTCATTTATTTAAATTTTTATTTTATTTATTTATTATTTAAAATATTTAATAATTAAAAATTATTTAAA
This sequence comes from Antechinus flavipes, assembly GCF_016432865.1. NCBI lineage: Eukaryota > Metazoa > Chordata > Mammalia > Dasyuromorphia > Dasyuridae > Antechinus > Antechinus flavipes. The sequence goes on from NC_067399.1 coordinate 492,283,576, forward strand.
TTTTTTTTATTTATCCACTTACTAAATCAGCCCCATTATATTTGGGGTGGGCAGCTAGCATTTTCAGAAAGCACTGACCTCTTTTCTCTTTCTACTTCATTCTCAGCGACTGGCTTACTGCATCACTCCAGAAAATGAGCACCACCTTGTGGCACAAAGGAACGTCAGGCAGTTCAAGGTTTGTACCTGACTTCAACTTCTTTCCCAAGAAGCCCATGTCCCTAGCAGGTTTTCAGGCTGGAGAGTCAGTCAACATATTTATGGGATAAAGAACCCCCTCCTCCCCTCAGGACAATACAATATAAAATCCAATAGTTTGGGGAGTTTCACAAATTTCCTAGAATTATAATCCATTTTGCCATATGAAGAAGGGAAAAAAAAGTCTAAAGTTATAATAACTGGAATTTGGTGACTAAAACTACATTCTCCAAGGATTATAAAATATAAAAGTTTTAGGGAAGCTTTAGAAATCATCTAGACCAAACTTCTCAGTTTATAGGTTAGGAAAATGAGACCAAGAAAGGGAAATGGCTTGCCCAAAGTCACGCAGCTGAAATTTAGTATATTGCAGTGTCTTCAGCCAGAACTTTAACCCAGACCTTTTGATTTGTACTCCAGTATCCTTTCTACTATGAAGTTCGCCCTCTTTCCTGAATGCTCCTTGCTTTTGTTCTCCTTTCTCTTATTCTCCCATTTTTACATGTGTTTTGAATGATGGATTGTTGGAGAATCATGTGGGAAATCATATGCAAAGTATGGAACAGTAAAAGGACAAATGTGAGGAGTTAGTGAAAGGAGAATAAAAAAAGATAAAGAATATAATGGAATATAAAGTGAATATAAGGAGTGGAGAAAAGATAAAACTTGATTAGGGTGGCACATATGGGAAGGATTACCTCTTACTTTTCAAAAGTAGAATTAGTCTTAGCACTACTTCTCAACACTTTTCTTTCCTTTTTTTTTTCCTTCCCTCCCATCCCTTGCATATGGGGATTGTTCAAAACATCATGGTTTATGCAGGAGAGAGAAGATGGTGAGATCCTAAGATTTCTAAATGGGTAAATTCTCAAAGAAGAAATATCATGTATTGGATGGAGTACTGCAGTCAGGAAGGTCTGGGTTTAAAGCCTGCCTCCAATATTTACTAGTTGTGTGACCTAGGGAAAGTCAGTTAACTTCTCTTAGCCTCAGTTTCCTCATCTGTAAAGTAGGGGTGTCAGACACGATGGCTTATAAGATGCCTCTTCTAATTCTAAATCTAAAATCTTTTCTCTTTTTAATCCTTTGGCGCATGTAACCATGACAATTGCCACCTGCAGACCTGTATTCTATTTTTGAGCTACTAGGAACAGAATTGTAGGAGGACATCATGGTGGTTCATCTCATTGATCGTTATCATTAAAGAATTTGGGCATGTTGCAGATATACCTGACTTTTGTGGTAGCTTGTGAATTGATGTCAACTTCACTCACTTAAGGATCTGGTGATTTCATCAGTGGAGTATTCCATCCACTGATAAAAGTCACCACTCCTCCCTACCTACCAGGTAACCTTTGCAAATACCTCTGAATGGAAGAAAAAAATCATTACTGCAAGGCCCACTTTTCAGTGATGACTTTCTTCACACTGAAGCAGGCTAACACTTATATAATAGATATAAAGTCACCCACGAGGTCCAAATTTAGACACTGGTAGACACTTGTGTAAATTAAAAGAAAGTGGAGTTCTCACTATCTCAAAGATTCCTTGAAATTGACTCTTTGGGGGATTCTGTCACTTCTACTTTAATTTTAGTTTGCCTGATTGCACAATAACTAGTTCTTAAAGAATTCAAGTCCTTTAAAATCCAGGTAGTTCCCAATTCTTAAAGAATCTTTTCTTTTTCAGCTCCAACACTGGCTAGCCATCTGATTGTACTCATCTAAGGAAGAACCCTATTTTCTGTGCCACATTTAAATGGGATTAGTGACAATGTCAAGGTTACAGCCCTCTGGATTGTATTTCACCAGTTATTCTTGAGTTGACCCACGGATTGTCTTAAGGGAAAAGAATTTTCCTAAAGAGTTCTTTTCTTTCAATCAGTTACAAATGAATTCAATGAATCTGGTCTTTGTTTTCCTTTGAGCCACTGATTTTATGAACTATTTCCTGAAATAGATTTGCTAAAGTTTAGTAGAAATATGGGATGTAAAGGGAACTGGAAAGACTTGTATTCCTTCCCTCAATGCCTCTGTTACATGGAGAAAAATCAAGATAAGATAATGTCTGTGACTAGCGCTGGTAAATTCTTGTTTAATGGTTACCACATTATTTTTGAGATCAGGCTTCAGGGACAGTCATGAGAGAAAGACATTTAGAAGCTTGCTGCCATCCCTAATGTCTTACTGGGCCTATTCTGCATCCTTCTAAGTTATATGATATGAATTGATCTTTAAATATTCTTAGTCCTTCCCTTGGCTAATATTTTTGTTTTCTAGAGAAGGAGAATGGGAAAGCTGGGTCATTTCTGTTCTATTTATTTTGTAATAAGATGGATGGATTTAGAATTATAATTTAGGAAACCACAGATGATGGTATAAGTTATTCTCTGATATATGTATTTTTTTTTTAAGTAATGGAAGGTGCTTACCTTAAACTAATCATTAGGAGAGTTTTATTTATCATGTGAGATAGGTTCACTTACCTTGTTAAGTTGGCATCAGTGCTTCAGTGAATCCATGATTCATTGCTGTGGGTGCTCTCTCCTCTGGTGCAGATTGCAACCCCTCCGCACATTTTCTTATCCTGAGGGATTCTTGTGTATATTTCTCCATCTGCATAGGGGATGCTGGAAGAATTCCTCCGGGTTGTTATTTCATGAATATTGGTGCAGCACTCTCGGAGACTTCCATCAGCTTGAAGATATTATAGGCATATTTTCTCCACCATTTTTCTGGTATTTCTTCCCCAAAGAAAAAAATATCATTTCAAAGCCACACAATTATAAAACCTGCAATTCTTTAAAATGATTGTTCTGTTCTGATCCGGAGAAACCAGGACCTCAAATTTACCATGGTATGCAAAGAAGACCTTGCTTTCTGCTCCTTCTCATAAAATAAGTATAGCTTTTGAATTCTATGTTCATTGAAAGAAACAGTGGCCTGGATAATCAAAAAATGATTCCTATTTGTCCTTGGGACCAGTAAGCTTATTGTTTTGTTTTTGTTTTGTTTTTATTTTTGTTTTTACAACAACTCTACCTTCATAGTTTGTTGCTATTCAGGCTACTTTTAATGGAGTTTTTGATTACTTGAGCCCACTCCTGTGGGTGGTGAGAGAGTGAACCAGGAGCCTGCTAAGGGACAAAAGTTAACTGCTCTGGATGAAAGATATATCATCGAGAGGTCACTAGTAGAGCTGTTATAAGTTAGTGGGTAACTTAAAAATGTTGTTATCTGGTCAACAACCAAACTTTTGGAGATTTATGGATAAGGATCTCTGTAGAAATGTATGATGCTCTTCTTATTCTGTTGAACTGAAATATAGGAAAGCTCATTTACATTCATTGGGATTGACCTAGAGACTTTGGTATTTCTCTTAGGGAATTAGAAAGAGAGTCAGGAGTATGCTATTGATTGTTTTCTCAGTTTGGGATTTAGCTTCTTTGCCTAGAGCCAAAATACAGCTTGCCTGTTGGTTATATTTATTTATTTTCAATTTAAGACTATAAAGCATTCAGATGTAATCCATGCTGCATTATAATATGAGTTTCAAACTTTGGGATTCCCACCCCAGAATTCTCCCCTTGATGTTTTATTACTGAAGATAGATGTGCTGATCACTTCCCAGAAGTAGAGGAAAAAAGAATATATGTAGCAAGAAATTACATTAAATAAAAATAATTCACATTTTGGTAGAATTTGGAGATTTAGTAATCTCTCTTCTCATAGCAATGCTAATAGGTCAGCAGTATCTCTATCTCCATTTTACAGATGAAGAAAGTAAGGCTCACAGAGATGCAATGATTCACCCAAGATCACATAGTTACTAAGAGTTATAACTGTGATGCAAATTCACTTGCTAGCTCCCAAGTCAGCATGCTTTCCATTGTACAATGGAAAGCCTCTCAAAAAAAAAGTCAATAGGGAATTTACCAACTGACCCAAGATGTATCAATTTAGGTCAAATTCAGGCTGGAGAATACTTTAATTGCATGTCCCAGTTCAATAGTTTTAGGTAATGTCAGCTAGAACTGGTTCATATTTACCCTTTAAAAATTAGGGAAAAAATCTCTACCTGAATTTGGTTTGGAGTTTGGCCCAATTAGTGCTGGCTCTTTCTGTTTCTGGTTCACAGCTCAATTCAGTTGCAGCTCTCCTGAGATTTAAGAACTTGAATTCTTGTCCATGTAAGCTAAGGTAGCTTCTTTGTGGCCTTGGAAAAATCACTTTTAATTTCAGAGGATCAGTGGGGAAAAAGCTCATGATTAGCAGAATCATAGAGGAGAAATGACATGCTGCATGTGACTGACTGAAGATGTATCACAAAAAACAACCATCTCTCTACCTCTTTCCCACTTTTAGAACTGATTATGGAAGGTGTTGGAGAGGAAGAGGGATTTGAGGACAGGAGGATATTAGGTTAAAGGGAAACTTCTAGGTCTTTTCAATTTGGTCCAATTTAGGAGTCAGTTAATACATTTCAAGATGGGCCCTCAAGAGTTGAAAAATGCATTCCTATGAGGAAAGATTAAAGAACTGGGGTTATATGGCATTCTCATTCAAATATTAGCCCACAGAAAACCCAACAAAAGGAAAATAATTAAAATGAAAGCAGGAATGATGCTGGTTGAATTGAAGGAAAGATTTCCTGAATGCTAGCAAAATAAAATTATAGAATGATCAGGGAGGGATTATGTGGGCTATCCCTGAAAAGCTTCAGGTAGAAATCAAGTGAGCCAATTGGTTTACATTCCTGCCTAAAGGAGGTGATAGTTATCTTCTTCATGTCTTTCTACTGTGAATCTAGTTTTCTTTCCCCACAAATCTCTCCCCAAATTATGTTGATAAATGCATGTATATTTTCTCTTTCCCCTTACCCCATTAAGGATGATGCAGTGTCAAGGAGAAACACAAGAAACTCTAAAGCCCTGAAAGCCTTCAATTTTCTACCTAGTAGTAGCCACACTAATAAGTCACATTTTAATCATATAATATTCCTGTCCCATTGGGACTTCCCACTACAAAAAATAAAAATAGAACCTTGAAATGTTTAATTGAACATTTGAATTGTTGTAAGTGAAAGCCCAGGCAACTCTGTTCCTGAATTATAATTATGGCAATAGATGTGGTAATCATACAGAGAAGTGAACAATTCTCTAGACCATGAAAATTTGTTGTTTTCATTTTTTATTTTACCCTAAAAAAGCAAACAAAATGCATAGACTTTATTTAAACATTCAAAAGCCTAACTTTCCTGTCTGGGTCATGGGCATATTGGTCTGGTGGACAGGTATTCAATTCCCTTGATTTCTTCCAAACAGTTTAAAAGGTGAAGAATTGGTTCATTCACTGAACACACAGGCCTAAGAGCATAAGAATTGTTTTCTTGGGGATGTCCTGAGGCCTATCATCTCTTAATAGGGGTGTCATCAAAGAGCTTTAGGAAAAATCAGATATCATTTTTACAGGTTCAAAATATTCCTCCCAAAGAATTCAGTGTGACCTTATCATTTTTAGTGCCTCAATTAATATCACTAAATCACAGTGCCTCCTCATAAAAAAAGCTTTAGTTTCAGAGGTAGAATTTTTAATCATAAAATAAAATTCATAGGATTTTCCTAGAAGACAGGAGTTGAAGCAGAGAAAGATTATTTATTTCTTCCAATTCTTATTGATAGATGTCAAGGGTCACTCAAAGATTGACCCATCAGAGTTTAGCCATGGTTTAGAAAGCTATATCCATAGTTAAAGACAAAGTCAAACAGTGTCACTAGAAGATAACACCTTTGGTATGTGACACCATTTTAGGATCTGGTTAATACAACTTTATAAATACGATTTAATCTGAAAATGGAATGAAAATTCAAAATCACCATAACTCTCAGAATAACACTTGCTTCTCTTTCCCTCAGCTGGTTATTAGTATGGGAAACTAGAAATCTTCAGTGTTATGATTCAAGAGCTATTGCATTCAAATGGCCAAGATGTGTTACTTGGCAAAAAATGGGACAAAATAAAGTGGTAGAAGGGAAGAGGAGTGAGAGCATCATTTATTTCCCCCTAGTTGGTTGCCAAAGGGGAATTATTCAGCTGTTGTGCTTTGATTACAATAATTACTCTTTGGAGCCATAGGACATGAAAGGGAAAGGACATTTGGAGGAATGGGTGAGAACAAAGCTTCAGTGGATATACTGATAGAGGACTTAGTTGGGGGTGGAGAGAGGAATAGATTGGTTCAAAGAAAGTCTTTTATTTTTCTGTAGCCTTCTGTAATTCTTTAGTCTCTAGATGGTTTAAACAAAGAAAAGAAAAGTGGTGCTAGCTCAGAAGTTCTAGGATTCCAAGTTAGCGCTAAACAATGAAGTCTCCAGGGGCAAATCACTTGCCTGGGAGGTGACTTGTTCCTCTAGAATAGACAGAGGAGTGCTTTCTCTTTGACCAGTGGGCATCACTTCATACTGGTGGACTTCAGGTCATTGGTGAGGGTCCACACAGTCACTGGATTTGCAGTAATGTTTCAGGGTTTGCCTTACACTCAGAAACTTTGTACAGAAGGGTTCCTTTGTTTACAAGTAATATTCCACTTGGTTTTTACTGCCTTTTTATAATAAAGGTTTCCTGTAATATGGATACCACTACCTGTTGTATATTGCACTTTTGCTATTTTGCCGGACCTTTATCCATTGTCTCCAATTTTTTTTTTTTTTTTTTGTAATGGGCAAATGCTTTTAAAATAAAAAAAAAATAGCTATTAGGTAATTTTGGTGTCGGAAAACATCTTTACATGAGAAATCTATTGTGAGACCAGTAAGCCTTCCAATTAGAAAATAATGTGATCAAAAAGGATGGAGTATTGCCATCTAAAGCCAGATACACTATACTCCATAGTCCCCATAGATGCCTTAACATCTCAAAGAGACCTCTTAGGCTCTGTATTTTCTCTTCTCATGCAATCAGAATATGCATCTAGCCTGAGTGATAAGGAATTGAAGAAATCTACCAAAGAGGTTATTTCAAAGGAGAGAGGTCATACTGAAGTAAACTGCCTCAGAAAACTTTTTGAAGGAGTGCCACACTTATGTTCATTCAAAATGGTGGTGCCTCATTTGTCATTCCAATTATTTCCAAAGTGATTACAAATATATTGAGCCAAGATTTTTGATTTCTCTATATTGCACCCAAGACTTATATCCACTAATCTGATAATTTCCTTTTGTAGTTGTTTAATGGGAGAGATATAAAGAAAGAAAAGGAAGAAAAAAAGTTCAATTAATGCTGTATTTCAACTTCTCTTTTTTTGTTGAGGAATATGAGGGCAATATATCTACATATGGATGTAAGTAATAGGCTATGTCCTGTTTCTTACAAAACTTAGGTGTATGTGATGTATACTGTTGTTGTTTATGCTCAAAATGTTGAAAGCTCTGGTGAATGTAGTCTCTTCTGAGATGTCTGCCTTTCTTCCTCAATCTATGTGCTTTTAATGTAAATAAAGACTGTTTCAAGTGATTTCCTTTCTATGTCATGGGTTGTTCAAATACTATATGAATTACCATGTCTGGTCTAGATTTATTTTAAAACTTGTTCTTCATCAAGGAAATGGAGATAGAACAATAAAGAATATCTTCTATGCCATCTCTAATTCTCTTCTTTTATGTTTGTATTTCAGCATTTTCTAATTTTTTCAGTTCAATTAAAATTATTAATAACTTTAGCTTTTATGTCCCCTATATTTCTTAATGTATTCTTGCTCCCTTGTTGCAGAGTTTAGCAAACAATAAAAAAGGAGAGAAAAAATAACAATCAAATCTAGCCAACAAATTGAAATAATTTGACATTCTAGGCATATTGGTGCCCCACTTATGAAAAGAATAGAGGATAAATTCTCATATCTTCTTTGTGATTGAACTTTGTCATTATCATTTGTAGCATTCAATTTCAATTATCTTGCAATCATTGTCTTTTTAAAAATATGTTGATATAGTTATTATGTATAGTATTTTCCTGGTTGTACTTAGTTTACTTTGCACTAGTTCATACATCTTTGCTTTCTGTAGTAACCACATTCATTTTTTTCATTACATTCATGCACCTATACATGTGTGATTGTGTCTCAATCAAAAGGCATTTAATTTATCTACAATTCTATTCTACTATTTTAAAAAAGTGTCTGTTTCCAGAATCTCTATCAAGTATTTTTTTAGGATTATTAGTTCATAGTAATTTAGCTATGAGAATTGAAATGCCAGGATCCCCCAAAATAAAAAGTATCAGTAACATAAGTAGGCTGCAGCATAACAACAGTGATGGATGATTTGCATGAGAGATGGTATCAGCAAAGAAATCACTGAATATATATATGACTAGGAAAAGACTCGTCATGTAGTACTACATCAGAGCCAGATCTATAAAAAGGTCTCTTCCATTGGGTATATCCTCTATGTTAGATTTATGAAAGGACATGAAAAAGAATTACATGGGTTTGAACTGAGGGAATAGACTGTGATCTCTGCTCATAGAAGAAAGACAGCACACAAATTTGATCATACATCTACTGAAGCATCAAAATATTTTTATGTTTTTCTTTTTCAAGTTAAAAGTAAAAGATCATCTGGGCCTTCAAGACTTCATCCTTTTTCAAAACAGAAGACTAACACTGACAGAGGAGAAATAATTACTTGGATCATAGTATGAGTCAGTGGTTAAGCTGATCTGAGCTGATAATCTTAGCCTATTTCTCTCTCCATTACACAATATTACTCCCACTAAATTAAGTTTAAAACAACTTTATTCCTATCATCATCAACTCATTTTTCTATAGTGTATTATAGTTTTCAGAGTGTCTTCATATCAATTGTTTCATTTGTTTGGAATTACTTCAACAAGATAATCAGGGAAAACATTACCATGGCCATTTGATGGGGTGGAAACTGAGGTCAAAGAAACTGAAAGTCTTGTGCAAAGCTATAGTGGTAGTATGAATTAGAATTCAAATCCTTTTACATTTCCAGTCTTATACTCTCCTTTTCTCCATTCAATCTATGTTTCAGCTATATTGGCCTCTTTACTATTCCTCAATATGATATTCATTCTCCAAGTTCTGTGCTTTCACATTAATTATTTTTGTATACCTTTGGAAGATCATGGAGAATAAGAAAGATATTTGTAACTTTTAACAAGGGGAAAATTGTGCCCAATTTTTTAAAAAAGACTAAGAGAGTGAAGTCCATAAATTACTTTCCAGTTAACTTGATTTTTGTTTCTTTTTTTAAAAAAATTAGAATATGTCATTAAAGGGATGGTTAGTGAACAAATAAAAAGGGAAGCAGTAATCAAAAATAGCCAGAATGATTTCATTAAGAAAAAGGTCATTCTAGACTGACTACTTTTTTACATAGATTTGATAGACTGGAATATCAAGAGAATATTCAAAATATAAATTTACTTTGGTTTTAATGAAGCGTTTGATAAAGATTCTCATTTTTTTTGTTTTTTTAAATAGATAAGTAATGTGGGTCAGCTATGTGGATTCAGAACTATTTGAATGGACCTAAAATAGTCATTAATGAGTGACTATCAACTTGGAGAGAAGTCTATGTATATAGCTCAGTGCTCAAGAGCAGTCTCTGGCACTGAACTATAGAACATTAATAACCTTGGATAAAGGCATAAAATTTATAGTGACCCAAAGATGAAAGGTCTAGCATTACACATCTAATTCCAAAAACAGCATCTAGAAAGATGACATTTGAGAATGATGAAATTTAAGAGATTCACTTAAAGTTTTGCACTTGGGTTTAAAAAACAACAACTTTTTAAGTATGAATGAGAGAGATTTTTATGGATAGCAGTTTGCCTAGAAAGATTTTGGGGTTTTATGAATTATTAAGTCATTATAGGTCAATAGATGGACAACACATTTGATATAATTTTAGGCTGCTTGGAGAGAAATAATATTCACAACATAGGAGATAAATAGTTCTGTCATACTATGACATGGTGAGGTCATATGTGGCATAACATTTTCAGTTCTGGGTACCATATTTTATAAAAGACATTGACAATAGACAATATGGGCAATATCCACAAGAGGACAAGTGAATTAAAGGAGCAGGGGATATTTAGCCTGAAGAAAAGAATGCATGATATATGTTTTTATATATTTGAAGGGATCATACATCTAAGAAGGATTCAGAATTCTACTTGGTTCTAAAGTATAGAACTAGGAATAATTGGTGGAAATTGCAGAAAGTTATATTTGTTTTCTCCATAAAATTTTTTCTAAATATTAAAGCCATATAAAATTGCAAGTAGATGTTCCAACTCATGGGAGGGTTCCTTTTTCTGGAGATTTGGAAATAAAGACTGAGTGAATTATTTGTCAGAAGTAGTGTAGAAGGGATTTCTGTAAAGATAAAAGTTAAATTAATTGGCCTCTTGTAATCTCTTCCATCTCTTATATTTTGACAATTTCTATCAGGATTAACCACAAAGAAAACTGTTTTTAAATGCAAAGAATAAGCCCTTAGTATGTTGGTTCTATAAGATGTAATGTCATATAAGACATTTTCTTAAAGTGAAGACATACCTGTACACCAAAAAAGAAGAACCCAACTCAGTGAAAACAGTGAATAGTTTCCAGGTGGATATATATTAGACTGAATTAAAATGAAAATAGCCCTGTAGGGAGGGATTAGCTAGCTAATCTTTTTTCACTACTCTTCCCATTCTCCAATCAAATCAAAGGGAAGCTAGCTGCTGCAATATCTGTATCTGATCTAAAGAACATCTCTTTTTTTTTATGTTGTTCACATGTTTTGCTTCTTCAAAAACAGGACAATAAGGTCTGATCCTTGACAATCCTATAGGTACCTGAAGATATGAAACTAAACCTGAAGAAAAGTTCAAGCTAGAGAAAGTGCCACCACTTAAATCCAAGTCACAGAAGCTTTCCTGTAGTTCCTCCAGGCCAGTTCAAGAGAACTCTTAGCTGTCAGTTTTCATTAAGACAACTATGAGAAAGACAGTGTCTTAGATTTGACACATGCATGACTGAATCACTGGGAATAGGCTATATTTCTTACTTGTAAACAAAAGTCACAGTCACTGGAAAGACAAAAAAAAATCTTCTTTCACTGAATGACTATTATAGTCCTATGGCCTATTAAATTCTGGCTTCTATTAGAATTTAACTGGGTGACCTTGGGCAAGAGGTATTCCCTCTATGAGCTTCACTTTCTTCAACTGTTAAATGAGGGTATTGGACTAAATGACCTCTAAGATTTCTCCTATCTTTTAGGTCTATGATTCAGTTTCCTCCCCAGGTTTTTGTCTTTGTTATAAAAGTATAAAACAGATTCCTTCCTACAACACAAAGACAAATTTTTGCACTCAGGAAAAGTCTCACCTTGAAAATGTTATTTCATGTCTAAGCTATATTTCTCTCCTTGTCTCTGTTAACTACTAAATCCTACTGGGAGCCAAAATCATATTAGATTCCTATGGCTTAAGAATTTGCTTGATAGATTGTAGGTCACCTTTTTCCCCCTTCCACCATCCAAAACACTGAAGAGGGCAATGCAAAAGATTCTTGCACATTAAGTAGATTGATAGCTGGGGGTGGGATGAGAGGATACATTCTAGTCACAGTCAAGAAAAAAACTTATACTTCAAGAGAAAAGGTCTCTGGAGGCAGGATGGGGGTCAGAACCATGGACAGAAATTCTGGCTTTCTCATGCCCTGATTCTTAAAGCCTTGCTTTCTTTCTACTTTTCATTTCCCATACTAATCTTCTTAATATCTCCTTCAGGCAAGCTATGTATAGTTATCTTTGAAACTTTTACCTATCAATTATCTCTATAAGAAACTAAAGCCTAGGATGTGGGAAAACAGAGACACTGATACATTGTTGGTGGAATTGTGAACACATCCAGCCATTCTGGAGAGCAATTTGGATCTATGCTCAAAAAGTTATCAAACTGTGCATACCCTTTGATCCAGCAGTGTTTCTACTGGGCTTATACCCTAAAGAGATACTAAAGAAGGGAAAGGGACCTGTATGTGCCAAAATGTTTGTGGCAACCCTGTTTGTAGTGGCTAGAAGCTGGAAAATGAATGGATGCCCATCAATTGGAGAATGGCTGAATAAATTGTGGTATATGAATGTTATACAATATTATTGTTCTGTAAGGAAGGATCAGCAGGATGAATACAGAGAGGATTGGCAAGACTTACATGAACTGATGCTGAGTGAAATGAGCAGAACCAGGAGATCATTATATACCTCAACAACGATACTGTTTGAGGATGTATTCTGATGGAAGTGGATCTCTTCGATAAAGAGAACTAATTCAGTTTCAATTGATCAAGGATGGACAGAAGTAGCTACACCCAAAGAAAGAACACTGGGAAATGAATATAAACTGCTTGCATTTCTGTTTTTCTTCTCGGATTATTTATATCTTCTAAATCCAATTCTCCCTGTGCACCAAGAAAACTGTTCAGTTCTGCACACATATATTGTATCTAGGATATACTGTAACCCTATTCAACATGTAAAGGACTGCTTGCCATCTGGGGGAGGGGGGTGGAAGGAGGGAGGGGAAAAATCGGAACAGAAGTGAGTGCAAGGGATAATGCTGTAAAAAATTACCCTAGCATGGATTCTGTCAATAAAAAGTTATTTAAAAATTTTAAAAAATAACCTACATGAATGATTAATATGCATAGACATATATATACCCTATTCTCATATACTCATTCATCTTTTTTTTTATAATTTGGACATTTATAAATGAGAAAGAAAATAAAAATCAAGAAAACAACAACAGCAACAACAACAACAACAACAACAACAACAAAGAAACTAAAGCCTATAGAGATTATAATTTCTATTTCCTGAAGTAGATTCACACACATTTACAATGACAGCCTCCATGCATATATATGATAACTTCTTGGATTTTTGATGTCATATTTGGATTCAGTTGTGGAGCGATAGAGACATTTTAGCATTTTTGTCTTATTTTATTTTTGTTTAAACTATGATTTCATCTGTTTGGGGATGATTCTGAAGCCTTACATTGCTGCTTCTCCCAAATTCATATATGAAAGTAGTACAATTTTAGCTAATTGTTCATGGCACTAAGAAATAAAGTGACTTGTCCATGATTCATAGTCAATATGTGTCAAGGACTATATCTGAACTCAGTCTTCCTTACTTGAAGGATAGCATAGGCCATACTACTTCTCAACAGCAAGATTACATATTAAATCATTTGTATTTTCTAAGAGCTTTCTCCATTTCAGTGACCATCTTTTTGTTGTTGTTGCTCTGTTTATCCCCAAGACCAATACAGCTACAGAGTGTGTTTCTATATAGTGCTTCAGAAAGAGTACTGAAATAGTGAACTAATTAGAATTCAATAGCTGGAAGTGCTTTTATGAATGGTTGGAGGAGGTGTGAGAAAAAATTGGGACACTAATTCATTGTTGCTGAAATTGTGAAGTGATCCTATTATTTTAGAGAACAACCTGGAAATTTGGAAATTCAGAGTTTTTGAACTGTCTATGTCCTTTGATTCAATAGTTTTCAAAGATGACTAAGGAAAAAGAAAAGAATCTATGTATTCTAAAATTTTTGTAGCATCTCTTTTTTGTGATAGTAAAGAGCTAGAAATTGCAGGGAAGCCCATCAATTGGGAGGTGGCTAAACAAGTTATGATATATGATTGTGTTGGAATACAGCTGTATATAAGAAATGAAGAGCTCAACAATCTTAGAGAAACATTAAAAGACTTACATGAAATAATAAAGGGTAAAATGAGTAGGACTAAGAAGTATGAGCTATATTGTTTTAAGAATAACATAGAGGATGAAAAGATGCTCCAAATCATTATTAATCAAAGAAATTCAAATTAAGACAACGCTGAGAAACCACTACACACCTACACACCTTAGATTAGCTAGGATGACAGGAAAAGATAATGGTGGATGTTGGAGGGGATGAGGGAAAACTGGGACACTGATACATTGTTGGTGGAATAGTGAATGCATCCAACTATTCTGGAGAGTGATTTGGAACTATGCTCAAAAGTTATCAAAATGTACATACCCTTTGATCCAGCAGTGTTACTACTGTTTTTATATCTCAAAGAGATCTTAAAGAAGGGAAAGGGATCTGTATGTGCAAAATATTTGTGGCAGCCCTTTTTGTAGTGGCTAGAAACTGGAAACTGAGTGGATGCCCATCAATTGGAGAATGACTGAATAAGTTGTGGTATATGAATGTTATGGAATATTATTGTTCTGTAAGAAATGACCAGCAGGAATGAAATGAGCAGGACCAGGAGAGCATTATATACTTCAACAACAATACTATATGATGATCAATTCTGATGGACATGGCCCTCTTCAACAATGAGATGGACTAAATCAGTTCCAATAGAGCAGTAATAAATTGAACCAGCTACAACCAGCAAAAGAACTCTGGGAACCACTTCATAGAATTCCCAATCCCTCTATTTTTGTTCACCTACATTTTTGATTTCCTTCACAGATTAATTATACACTATTTCAAAGTCCGATTCTGTTTGTACAGCAAAATAACTGTATGGACATGTATACTTGTATTTAACTTATACTTTAACATTTTTAAAAATTGGTCAAATTGCCATCTGGGGGAGGGAGAGAAGGGGAGGAGGGGAAAAATTGGAACAAAAGGTTTTGCAGTTGTCAGTGCTGAAAAAATTACCCATGCATATATCTTGTAAATAAAAAGAAAAGAAAAAAAAAAGAAAGAAAGGAATGACCAGCAGGATGTATTCAGAGACTTACATGAACTGATATTGAGTGAAACCAGCAGGACCAGGAGATCATCATATACTTCAACAACAATACTATGTGATGATCAATTCTGACAGACATGACTCTCTTCAACAATAAGATGAACCAAATCAGTTCCAATAGAGCAGTAATGAAGAGTACCAGCTGTACTCAGCGAAAGAACTCTGGGAAATGAGTGTGAACCACAATATAGCATTTTCAGTCCCTCTGTTTTTGCCCACTTGCATTTTCAATTTTCTTCTCAGGTTATTTTTACCTTATTTCTAAGTCTGATTTTTCTTGTGCACCAAAATAACTGTATGGATATGTATACATATATTATATTTAACATATACTTTAACATATTTTTAAAAAATAAAAAAATATGTAATTATAAAAAAAGAATAACATGGAGGAAGTCATTCTGACTATTATAAATACCCAAATTAATTAATTATAAAGGACATATAAAATATATATGCATCCAGAGAAATAATTAAAAAATAGAAGTTTGTATAAAAGATTTTACACATGTATATCTATTTGTGTCTAATGGTAGCCATCTTTAGGGTAAGGGGAAGGGAAGGAAAAAAATTAAAAAGAAATTTACATAACTATAACATATTAAAATGAATAATGACTTGTACATAATACATTTGCAGTTTCATGAACAATCATATTTTTATTATACTATGTTGTGGAAATGCTTGTTTTATTTAACAAATTAAAACTAAAATAAATAAATATGAAAAATGAGAGCCCTACAGTAGTTCATTGCAGAGTTGGAGAAAGAATTAAAGGATGTCCTAAGATGTTAAGGGAGTATTTGGGAAGGGAGTGATAATGATGTAGATTTTGGCATCTAAGAGCATTTCCCCCCACAAGTTTCAAATAAATCAATTTTTTGGGGCCAAAATTTTCATTTAATTTTTGCTGGTAGCTCTTTCAGGACACATTGAAAAAAGTTAGAAATCTCTCTAGTTTTTGTGCTATGTCTCTAGCTATGCCTCTCTCTGTGTATCTCTGTCTCCGTTTTTTCTCTATCTGCATGTAAAGATATATAGAATTATTTCTATTAATAAAAGCATCTCACAAGAGAAAATTTAACATTTCTTGTAGATTTTCAAATGTCTGTAAGGAAATGACTTATCTATTATAAGCAATAAAACCACTAGATGGCACCAGAATTACATTATCCCATCATGGACATTTATTTCTTCCAGAGAGAGGCTCAAGAGGAGGATGACTTTTTTATACATTAAAATAAAGTATAGTTATTATTCCATGATGGTATATATATATATTTTGCTTTTATTAATTGTTATAAAGCTTTTTATTTTCAAAACACATGCATAGATAGTTTTCAACATTCATCCTTGCAAAATCTTGTGTTCCAATTTTTTCTCCTTCCCTTTCCCTCCACCCTCTCCCTAGACAGCAAGTAATCCTATATATGTTAAACATATGCAATTCTTCTATACATAGTTCCATAATTATCATGCTGCACAAGAAAAATCCGATCAAAAAGAAAAAAAGTGAAAAAGAAAATAAAATGCAAGCAAACAACAACAAAAAAGTGACATTACTATGTTGTGATCCATATTCAGTTCCCACAGCCCTCTCTCTGGTTGCAGATGGCTCTCTCTTCAGCATAAGACTATGAACTGGCCTGAATCATCTAGCCATTGAATAGAGCCACATCCATCAGAATTGATCATCATATAATCTTGTTGCTTTGTACAGTGTTCTCTTGGTTCTATTTACTTCATTTAACAACAATTCATGTAATTCACTCCAGGCCTTTCTGAAGTCATCCTACTGATCGTTTCTTACAGAATAATAATATTCTATAACATTCATATGCCATAATTTATTCAGCCATTTTCCAACTGATGGGCATCTATTTAGTTTCCACTTCCTTGCCACTACAAAAAGGGCTACTACAAACATTTTTGCACATGTGGGTTCTTTTCTCTTTTTTATGATTGCTTTGGGATACAAGTCCAGTAGAGACACTGCTGGATCGAAGGGTATGAACAGTTTGATAGCCCTTTGGGCATAGTTTCATATTACTCTCCAGAATGGTTGGATCAGTTCACAACTTCACCAACAAGGTGTTAGTGTCTCAGTTTTCCTATGTCCTCTCCTACATTCATCACTATCTTTTTCTGTCATCTTAGCCACTCTGAGAGATATGTAGTGATATCTCAGTGTCTTAATTTGCTTTTCTCTGATCAATAGTAATTTAGAGCATTTTTTCATATGACTAGAAATGGTTTTAATTTCTTCATCTGAAAATTGTTCATTTTTTGGACCATTTATCAATTGAAGAATGGCTTGTATTCTTATAAATTTGAATGAATATATAAATGGGACTGCAGATCAGTAACTTTTAAGGAAGTTCAGAAAACAAAGTGGTACTCTGAAGTATTTTTTTTCCTATTTCCAAAAAATTCACAAATTATTGACTATTTGATTTTCTATATATTTTAGGAATGAAGGTTTTTTTCTGAACCCTTAGGTATAAAACATTGTTCCCAGTTTGTAAATGGCTTTTTAAAGCAAAATAGATACTATATTTTACCCTAGAAGCAATAAAGAACCACTAAAGTTTTTTAAGGAAGGGAATGACATAGTGAGATTTACACTTCAGGAAAATTACTTTGACAGCTATGTAGAGGATTAATGGGAATGAGGAATGATTTCAGGAAAAGAAATTTATTAGCAGGGAATTAAAATAGTCTTCAAAGGTTAACTCACGAATCCATTTTAAGCATGGAGGAGGAGGCAACTGGGATTGATTGATTTATCTAAGTATTGAGTATATGAGGAAGAATTTAAACTCAAGTCCTTCTGAGTCTGTACCTATTCACTGTATCACCTCACTGCTTCTCAACATATTTTTTAAATAATCAAAGGAAATGTGAGATTTCACATAAAGAATAGCAAAAATAAAGATGTAGGTTTTTTTTTTTTAATCCAAGTTCATGGACTCCTTGAAATTCATAAATTTTTTATGTGCTCAAAGATCCTAGATTAAGAACCCCTGGTAGATGATGAAAGTTGTGGCTCTGTGACTAGAGAAAAAACGTTGCATATGAGAAATCTTGGGAGGTGGAAATGGCAAGGTTTACCAATAGATATGTGCTCAGAATGGTGGTATTTTCATCAGAAACATAAATTTGGGGAAATGGTGCATTTGGGTGAAAGAGATTTGAGTTCTTTTATAGACTTGCTGATTTTGACATGCTTCTAGAACATTCAGTTTGAAAAGTTCAAAAGATAATTTGGGGGCTGTGGAACTGGTATTCAGAGAAGAGAGTAGGGCATTATATAGATGACATCATAGAAGATAGCATAGAAACACCTAAAGTCTAAATTAGTTTAAATCTATCTTGGCCTTGGATGCTGAATGAATATATAAATGGGACTGCAGAATCAGTAACTTTTGAGGAAATTTAGAAAATAAAAGTGGTACCATGAGCTATTTTTTTCTACTTCCAAAAAATTCACAAATTATTGACTATTTGATGTAAATGACCGACTCTCATAGAGTCAAGAATAACTCACTATTTTCCCTTCCTCCTCTCTACCAAAGTGCAAAAACTATAAGAGACTCAGAACATAGACATTCAAATACAGAATTTGAGTGAGTATTTTGTCTTTTCTCATGATAAAACTATTGTTTTTGGGCCAGAAAGAGGGTGATAAGGAAAAAGGAGGAAAAGGGATTATTAGGATATAATACCAGCTTCCTTCCCAAATTTATTTCTTCATTACACAGTTTTATTAGACCATTCTATTAGCTCTCAGTATCTGCTTCTTCCTTTTCCATAAACCTCTTATGAACACTAGATTATAGCTTGATCTTTCCTAAAAAGTCAAATTGATAACTAGAAGTTAAATGCCTTGAATAAAGTCCTGGATTTGAAGTGAGGAATTAGTTTAAATTCAACCTCACACAATTACTAGCTATGTGATTCTGAGCAAGTTACTTAATTATTGTCTGAACTCAGAAAATAAAGAGGCATTTACTAGGAACCAGCATGGATTATACTTGTTACTGATTTTCTTCCCTGGTAATATTCTTTGCTGTCACTGGAAGAGGTGAAGCTGCTACATAGTTTCTTCCATGTAGAGTAAAAGGGTCCACCAGCTCATGAGTTTATAACCCTAGAGCACCTCTTGGAGACAAACTTTTAGTAAAAAGAAGGTAGTCCCTACCCTTGAGGAGATTATAATTTAAAGGGGAAAAACTGCACACAAAAAGAAACAGGGAATTAGAATGGGGAGCTATCAGGAAGTATCTGGTACAGAGATAACATGTACCTTGGAATTGAAACCAGGCAGAGCAAATGCAAGGTATAGAGATGTGAGCTCAATTTCTACTTTTTATAAAGAAAGGCATAATGAAGAATTTAGTGTTCCATCTCTCAGTCACCCAAACAAAGGAGAGAAAAGCCAGAAGGAGGTGGAAGAGGTCAAAGCTAAGCTAGGAGCCTCATAGTGAGTTTATTTTATTTTGTATTTTATTTTTCCAAATACATGCAAAGATAGTTTTCAGCATTCACTTTCACAAAATCTCGTGTTCCAAAGTTTTCTCCCTCTCCCTCCTCTTCCTCCAATTCAGCAAACAATCCAATATAGGTTAAATATGCAATTCTTCTAAACATATTTCCATATTCATCATGCTATTAAAAAATCATATCAAAAGGGAAAAACATAAGAAAGAGAAAAAATTAGCAAGCACACAACCACAAAGGTGAAAATACTATGCTTTGATCCACATTCAGTCTCCATAGTTCTCTCTCTGGATGTGGATGGCATGTTCCATCACAAGTCTATTGTAATTGTCTTGAATCTTGATTGTGAATTTTGAAGTGATGAACTCATCCTGCCAAGGACATCTAGTTCTGTGGAGTTAAAACAATAGAAAGACAGCAAAATCTTTCTTGTCACTTAATTTTCAAAGTCATACTATTATCTTTTGCTTTTAAATTTGTCTTTAGATAGTCTAATAAAATTATACAAATTATTAGAGTCTCATGAGTGATAATTTTGAGTTTATATTAATCCTTAAGATCTAGAATCTGAGGTAGCTATTTAAGAGAGAGAATACAAATTAGGAGGTAGAACTGAGTGCTACCTATTCTTTATTGAGCAACTATACTGAGAGTATTGACTAATGGAGAAATATATAAGTCAAGAGAGTTCTCTGAGGCTAGAAAGGACCTTGTTTTATTTAATATCTTTTTCAATAACTTTAATAAAGGCATCAATGGCATTTTTATCACAATTTGACTTGATTGCAGGGATAAACATAGGATACAGTGGTAATAGAAAAGTAGTGCCACAATTTGTAAATTGGTCACAGTAATTTACATTATTTGACAGTTGTAGCTATTTGTGGAATAAAGTTTGAAAAATACAAGCTAATTCTCCCTCATAGAATCTGACCAACCAGAGCAGCTGAGAGAGAATAACTCAAGGAAACTAGCATACTCTGTGTGTCATAGGACTTTGTACAATCAATTCTTTTTTTTATTAAAGCTTTTTATTTACAAAACATATGCATGAGTAATTTTTCAACATTTACCCTTATGAAACTTTGTTCTAAAATTTTCCCTTCTTCCTCTTCCCCCTCCCCTAGATGGCAGGTAGTCCAATACATGTTAACTATGTTAAATCCAATATATGTATACATATTTGCACAGCTATTTTGCTACACAAGAAAAAATGGATCAAGAAGAAAAAAAAAAAAAAACAACCTGAGAAAGAAAACAAAATGTAAGCAAACATCAACAGAAAGAGTGAAAATGCTATATTGTGGTCCACACTCAGTCCCCACAGTCCTATTTCTGGATGTATATGGCTCTCTTCATCACTGAACAATTGGAACTGGTTTGAAATATCTCATTATTGAAGAGAGCCACATCCATCAGAATTGATCATCGTATAATTTTATTATTGCCATGTATGGTGATCTCCTAGTTCTACTCATTTCATTTTGCATCAGTTCATGTAAGTCTCTCCAGGACTCTGAAATCATCCTGCTGGTCATTTCTTACAGAATAATAATATTCCATAACATTCATATACCACAATTTATTCAGCCATTCTCCAACTGATGGGCATCCATTCAGTTTTCAGTTTCTTGCCACTACAAAAAGGGCTGCCACAAATATTTTTGCACAAGTGGGTCTCTTTCCCTCCTTTAAAATCTCTTTGTTATAAAGGCCAATAGAAACACTTTTGGGTCAAAGGCTATGCACAGTTTGATAACTTTTTGAGCATCATTCCAAATTGCTCTCCAGAATGGTTGGATCTGTTCACAGGTCCACCAACAATGTATCAGTGTCCCAGTTTTCCCACATCCCCTCCAATAGTCATCATTATTTTTTCCTGTCATCTTAGCAAATCTGATAGGTGTGTAGTGGTATCTCAGAATAGTTTTAATTTGCATTTCTCTAGTTAATAGTGATTTGGAGCACCTTTTCATATGATTAGAAATAGTTTCAATTTCTTCATCTGAAAATTGTATTCTTTAACCATTTATCAATTGAAAAATGGCTTGAATTCTTATAAATTTGAGTCAATTCTCTATATATTTTAGAAATGAGGCCTTTATTAGAACCTTTGACTGTAAAAATGTTTTCCCAGTTTATTGCTTCCCTTCTAATGTTGTCTGTATTTGTTTGTACAAAAACTTTTTAACTTAATATAATCAAAATTATCTATTTTGTAATTAATAATGATCTCTAGTTCTTCTTTGATCTAAGAGGTAAACTATCCTATGTTCTTCTAACTTGTTTATAATATTATTCTTTATATTCAAATCATGAACCCATTTTGTCCTTATATGGTGTTAGGTGTGGATCAATACCTAGTTTCTGCCACACTAGTTTCCAATTTTCCCAGCAGTTTTTGTCAAGTAGTGAGTTCTTATCTCCAAAGCTTGGGTCTTTGGGTTTGTCAAATAGTAGATTATTAAAAGTTATTGGCTGTTTTGTCCTGTGAACCTAACCTATTCCACTGATCAACTACTCTATTTCTTAGTATCAAATGGTTTTGTTCACTGATGCTTTTTAATATAATTTTAGATCTGGTACAGCTAGGCTACCTTCATTTGCTTTTTTTAAAAATTAATTCCCTCTATGCTCAAAAAATTATCAAACTGTGCTTTGATCCAGCAGTGTTTCTACTGGGCTTATCCCCCAAAGAGATACTAAAGAAGGGAAAGGGACCTGTATGTGCCAACATGTTTGTGGCAGCCCTGTTTGTAGTGGCTAGAAACTGGAAAATGAAAGTATGTCCATCAATTGGAGAATGGTTGAGTAAATTGTGGTATGTGAACGTTATGAAATATTATTGTTCTGTAAGGAATGACCAGCAGGATGAATACAGAGAGGACTGGTGAGACTTACATGAACTTATGCTAAGTGAAATGAGCAGAACCAGGAGATCATTATATATCTCAACAATGATACTGTTTGAGGATGTAATCTGATGGAAGTGGATCTCTTCAATAAAGAGAGCTTTAATTGATCAAAGATGGACAGAAGCAGCTACACCCAGAGAAAGAACACTGGGAAATGAATATAAACTGCTTGCATTTTTGTTTTTCTTCCCGGGTTATTTATACCTTCTGAATTCAATTCTCCCTGTGCAACAAGAAAACTGTTCGGTTCTGCACACATATATTGTATCTAGGATATACTGTAACCCATTCAACATGTAAAGAACTGCTTGCCATCTGGGGGAAGGGGTGGAGGGAGGGAGGGGAAAAATCGCAACAGAAGTGAATGCAAGGGATAATGCTATAAAAAATTACCCTGGCATGCATTCTATCAATAAAAAGTTATTAAAAAAAAACAAAAAAAATAAAATTAATTCCCTTGAAATTCTTTACCTTTTGTTCTTCCAGATGAATTTGTGGGTTTTTTTCCTAAGTAAAATAGTTTCTTGGGAGTTTGATTGCTATAGCACTAAATTAATAGATTAGATAGTATTGTCATCTTTAATATATTCTCTTGACCTATCTAAGAGCACTTGATATTTTTCCAATTGTTTATATCTGATTTTATTTATGTGAAAAGTGTTTTGTAATTTTGCTCATATAGTTCCTGACTTTACTTTGGTAGATAGATTACCAAATATTTTATATTAACAACAGTTATTTTAAATGGGATTTCTCTTTGTATCTCTTGCTGTTGAATATTGTTAGTGATGTATAAAAATGTTGATGATTTATGTGGATTTATTTTGTATTGTACAACTTTGCTAAAATTGTGGATTATTTCTAATAGGTTTTTAGTTAATTCTCTAGGATTCTCTAAGTATGCCATCATATCATCTGCAAAGAGTGATACTTTGGTTTCCTTATTACCTACCCTAATTCCTTTAATTTTTTCTCCTTTATTATTGCCAAAACTAGCATTTCTGATACAATATTGAATAGCAATGTTGATAGTAGGCAACCTTTTTTTCATCCGTGATCCTATTGGCAATGATTCCAGTTTAATGCTTGCTGATGATTTTAAATAGATGCTACTGACTATTTTAATGAAAAGTCCATTTATTCTTGTACTCTCTAGTGTTTTTAATAGGATGGATGTTGGATTTTATCAATTTTTTTTCTGCATCTATTGAGATAAATTTTTTCTATATGACTATGTTATGAAAATTCTTGTTCTATTTCTTAGGTTTAGAATAAAATAAAAGAAAAGAAAGCCTCATTTAAGGGATTTGGGGTATCTAAGAATGTAATACCTGAAATAAGAAAAAAGATGTTCAGTAAAACTCCCTCATTTGACTGTTGAGAAATTGGAGAAGAGAAGTGACTTGTCCAGTGTCATATAGGAAGCAGAAATGAGACTTGAAACTATGTTCTGTTTTCTTAAATTTAGCTTTTTTCTACTAAATAATTTCTTTTCATACTATTAGTTGTTTGGGGCCCAGCAGAACTTTCAAGTAGTTTGTATACCATGTTATTTTAACATTCAAAATTAAAAGTGTATATTCAGGTAAAGTATTTTTGTGAACTTATTAAAATGAAGACAGAAATCAGAATTAGATAATAGAAAAGTCTCATTTGTTGCTCCTAAGTTTTATGGTTATAGGGCTAATGACATTCTATCTGTAGTAATATACTATGTGTACACCAGATGGCAACACATCCTTCCTCATTATATGATGCTACTATACTAACACATTTGGACTTCTAAGCTAATTAAAATAACCATCTTTCTGAGTGTGTGTGTTTGTGTGTGTGTGTGTGTGTGTGTGTGTGTGTGTGTGTGTGTGTGTCTTTGTCTTGGTTGCTGTTTTATTGGACTATCTGAAAGGCATGAATTAAAAAAAAAATAGCCTGGAGAGCATCTTTCAAGAATAAGGGGGTTAAATAATCATTGAAAGAATCCACTGATCTCTTCCTGAAAGAGACCCCCAAAACTCCAACAGTTTTGCTAAATTCCAGAATTATCAGATCAAGAAGAAAATACTGCAAGCAGCCTGCAAGAAATAATTCAAATATTAGAGAGCCATAATCAGGATTATCCAAGACCTAGCAGCTTCTATTAGAAGGGCCTAGAATATAATAGTCTAAAAGGCAAAGGAGCTTGTGCTATAGACAAAGATTGGACATTCAATGAAATATGGGACTTTCAATCATTTTTTGATTACAAAAAATCAGAGTGGAACAGAAAATTTGATCTTCAAATACAAGACAAAAAAAAAAACATAAGGAGGTAAAAGTGGGGAAAATTATTTTTTAAAGGTTAAAATGCTTACACTGCTACATGTAATGATGATACATATAACTCTTAAGAACTGTATCTTTTCAAGCTAGTTAGAAGGAGTATGCATAGAGGGTGTATGTAGAGGTTGACTTTAATGTGATGATATAAAAAGAAATTAGGGCTGTAAAAGGGATTGTCCTAGGATAAGAAGGAAAGGGAGAGAAAATGAGGTAAATTATATCACATAAAGAGGCATAAAAGATCTATTACAGTTAGAGGTAAGGGAAAGAAGGTAGGAGGATGAACATTGTTTGAATCTTGTTCTCATCAACTTTGGTTTAAAAAGAAATAACATACAGATTTAGTTTGCCATATACATTTGTCTCACTCTGTAGGAAAGTAGCAGGGGGAAGGGGAAAGAAAAAGGAGAGGCTAATAGAAGGCAGGGCAGAAATAGAAGAAGAAAGGGATAGGGAAGGGGGAGGAGCTGAAAAAAAGAGAGGGCAGATTGAGGGAGGTGGGGACCAGAAGCAATACACTGAGGAGGAGGAAAAGAGCGAAAGGAGAGAGAAAAGTATAATTTGGGGAAAATAGGATGTTGGGAAATTTTTTTTTTTTTATTTTTGTGTGTGTTAGTAATTTAGTTACTGGTTAGTTATTTTTATTGTGAATTTGAATGGGAAGAAATCTTTCATATTATTATTTAGCCATTTCCTAATTGAAGTGCACAGTCTTGGTTACATTTGTTATAACAACAAGATCTTATTTTTGTAATTTTTGTACGTAATACTCTGGTTTGTCTGTCATACAGGCAATGGTTTTAGACCTATGATTTCATTGAGAGCATCCAGCTGATGAAACACCATCTACCAATGTAGATCAGGACTTTTCTGCAATTTCTAGTCATAGAGAATAGTCTAGAACACTAAGACATTAAGTATCCTGTCAGAGGTCACAAAGCCAATAGGTTATAGAGATAGCATTTGGATGCAGATATGGTAGAAGCAATATCCTACTCCCATCTCATCATGAAGATTAGGCTAATTTTTCTTTAATATATATTAGGATAATATTTTAGATTTAGTTGGCCCAAGTGATCAAGACCTCATTCTATTGACGTAAGTTTTCATCCCACTAACACGTACAAAGAATCCACAATTAATTATTGTGAACATTAAATTTGGAACTATGCTCAAAAAGTTATGCATACTCTTTGATCCAGCAGTGTTACTATTGGGTTTATATCCCAAAGAGATCTTAAAGAAGGAAAGGGACCTTTATTGCAAAAATTTTTGTGACAATCCTTTTTGTAGTGGCTAGAAATTGGAAACTGAGTGGATAACCATCAATTGGAGAATGACTGAATAAATTATGGCATATAAATGTTGTGGAATATTATTGTTCTGTAAGAAATGACAAGCAGGATGATTTCAGAAAGGCCTGAGAAAACTTACATGACTTGATGCTGAGTGAAATGAGCAGGACCAGGAGATCATTATACACTTCAACAATAATACTATATGATGATCAATTCTGATGGACATGGTCGTCTTCAACAATGAGATGAATCAAATCAATTCCATTTGTTCAATAATAAATAGAACCAGCTACGCCCAGTGAAAGAACTCTGATAAATGAGTGTGAACCACTACATAACATTTCCAATTCCTCTGTTTTTGTCTGCTTGCATTTTTGATTTCCTTCACAGGTAATTGTACATTATTTCAAAGTCTGATTCTTCTTGTGCAACAAAATAACTGTATGGATATGTATGCATATACTGTATTTAACATATACTTTAATATATTTAACATATATATTGGTCTACCTGCCATCTGGGGGGAGGGGGCAAGAGGAAGGAGGGGAAAAATTGGAACAAAAGGTTTTGCAAGGGTCAATGCTAAAAATTACCCTGCATATATCTTGTAAATAAAAAGGTATAATAAAAAAAGAATTCAAATTATTTTTAAAGTAATCTGGAGAAATGAATTTTTTGGAACCAGGAAAAAGATTTTCCTCTCATAAGAAATGGACAAATTCAGAACTAGTAATGCTCTGTCGTCATTGTCACTGGTTGTCTTTGTATTTCTAATGATCATTATTACACTGTTACTTTCCTGGAGGCCTCTTAAAAAGCCCCTACCTATTTTTAATGGATTCATAGTCATATAAACTATTTCGTTTGAATAGCTTTTTGGAAATGACCATGCAACAATCCAGGCAGTCACTATAATTCCAGTCAGCCACTGAGGGATGGCATGAGGGACTTCAACAATGGGAACTAAGGAAGATCCCTGAAATCATAGAATTGCCTAACAATTGTGTTGAAGAAAGTGAATTTTGCTTATTTACTTTTTAATTGAGATCTGAAAAATCAACAGCAATTTTAAAAATATATTTTATTTCATTTAATATTTTTCAATTACATGAACATTTAACATTCATTTTTTAAAATTTTGAGTTCCAAATTCTATCCCATCCACTCATATCCCTTATTTGAAAAGACAATCAATTTAATATAGATTATAAATGTGAATTCATGAAAAACATATTTCCATATTAACCATATTACAAAAGAAAAGTTACAAAAAAAAGAAGAAAAATAAATTTTAAAATTTATTCAATTGGTATTCAAGGTTCATTTTCTTTTTGAGGGCAGAAAACATTTTTCATCATAAGTACATTGAAATTTCCTTCTATTATCATTTTCATCAAAATATCAAAGTACTTCATATTTGATCATCTTTACATATTGAGTAATTGTGCTCAATGTTCTTCTGGTTCTGTTCATTTCACTTTTCAACAGTATATATAAATCTTTCCAGGTTTTTCTGAAACCATCCTAATCATCATTTCCTCTAGCATAATCATACTTCGTCACAATCACAAACTACAATTTGTTTAACCGCTCCCCAGTTGATAAGATTTTTGTACAAATAGTTTTCCCTCTTTTCTATAATGTCTTTGGTTTGTGTTAAGGGTGGGTCAAAGAGTACTCACAGTTTTATATCTCTTTAAGTAGAATTCTAAATTGCTCTCCAGAATGGGGATGCATTACCATCTTTTAATTTTTCCATTCCCCCTCCAACATTTGTCTGATAAGCATGTGGTGGAATCTTGGAGTAGTTTGAATTTGTATTTCTCTAATCAATAGTTAGAGCATTTTTTATGTGACTTGATAACTTTGATTTCTTCTTCTAAAAACTATCTATTCATATACTTTATCCATTCATCAACTGGAGATTGGATCTTATTTTTCTAAATTTTGATCAGTTCCCTATATTTGCGAATTGAGGCCTTTCTTTCCCACAGAAACGTGCCATAAAATCTTTCTTCTTCTCCCCTTTCCTCCACAATTTTGTTTTTCTCTTCTAATTTTGATTGCATGTGTTTTGTTTGTACAAAAGCTTTTTTTCGTTTCCTGGCATCAAAATTATCCATTTTATTTTAAGTAATTCTCTCTGTCTCTTGTTTGGTCATAGTTTGGTCATATTCATTGATTTGATGGGTACATTTCCCCATGTTCCCCTAATTTACTTATTTTATTTAATCTCTAAATAATTTAACTATTTTGACATTATCTTGGTATACACAGTGTAAAATTTTGATTTATACCTCATTTCTACTAAATTTTTTTTCTATTTTCCCAGAAATTTTGGTTAAATAGCTAATTCTTACTCCCCAAACTTGAATCTTTAGATTTATCAAACACTAGATTATTTTAGTCATTTACTATTATGTCTTTTATTCCTAATTTATTTCTCTGGATCCAGCAGGCTATTGCATAGCCAGAACAAGATTGTTTTGATGATATATCACTTTGTAATATAGTTTAAATCTGTTACTGATAATTTATCTTCCTTCATATTTTTTTCCTCACCAATTCCCTTGATAATCTTGACTTTTTTTCCAGATAAATTTTGTTATCTTTTCCAGTTCTGTTAAACAACTTTTTGGTAGTTTGATTAGTATGGAATTTAACAAATAAGCTAATTTAAGAAAATTAGTCATTTTTATTATATTGGCTATTTATCTATGAGCAATTAATATTTCTCCACTTGTTTAGAGTTATCTTTTTTGTATGAAAAATGTTTTGTAGCTGTGTTTGTATAGTCCCTGGGTTTGTCTCATCAAATAGGCTCCTAAGTATTTATATTGACTGCAGGTATTTTAAATGGAATCTCTCTTTCTCTCTCTCTCTCTCTCATACACACACACACACACACACACACACACATTCTTGCTACTAGTTGATAATATGTAGAAATAATGATGATTTGAGTTTATTTCATATTCTGTAATTTTGCTAAAGTTGCTCATAATTTTAACTTTCTTTTTAGTTGATTCACTTGGGTTCTCTAAGTTTCTGTTTTTGTTATTGATATGGTCTTTGACTACCCATTTTTCCTTATTGTGTATTAATTTTCCTGAACCAGCCCTGAATCCTTGATATAAATTCCACCCATTCATAGTAATAACCTTTGTGATTTTTTTTGGAATCTTCTTGCTAGCATTTATTTAAATTTTTGAATCAATATTCATTAAGGAAATTGGTCTATAATTTTCTTTATTTTGACTTTTCCTGGTTTAGGTGTCATAAAAAGGAATCTGGTAAGACTCCCTTTATCTATTTTTTTAAAAATAGTTTATAATAAAATTGGAATTAATTGTTCCTAAAATTGTTTGTTAGAATTTACTTGTGAACTTATCCTTTTTTCCCCCCATAGCTCATTGATAGCTTTTTCAAAATCTTTTTCTAAGATAGGGTTTCATTAGGTGAGAACAAATAAGATTATTGTACCAGTTTTTAAAATTTCCACTCTAATATCTAAAGTGTGAGTTGTAATTCTCTCTCACTGGAGCTTGAGAGGAGATTCTGGTGAAAGGGGGGAAGGACATAGAAACAGCAGAGAATTCAGGTCCCAAAATATTTGATTATGCCCCACAGAAAAGGCCACTACTTTCACATGAAAAACAGATCATTTATATTATCACACAGGGGTTTTTGGCTTTGTTATTTTTTGTAATTTCATATCTCTTCTCCAGCTTGAGTGCAAAGTTAGGCAGAATTAGTCATTTTAACTGTAAATGTGAATGGGATGAACTCTCCCATAAAAGGGAAGCACATAACAAACTGGATTAAAAGCCAGAATTCTACAATATGTTGTTTACAAGAAATACATTTAAAGTTGAATGATACATTGAGAGTAAAAGTAAAAGGCTGCAGCAGAATCTATTATGCTTCAGGTGAAGTAAAAAAAAAAAAAAAAAAAAAAGCAGGGGTAGTGATCCTGATCTTAGATCAAGCAAAAGCTAAAATAGATCTAATTGAAAGAGATAAGGAAGGCAACTATGTCTTGCTAAAGAGTACTATAAATAATGAAGAAATATCAGTACTAAACATATATGCACTAAAGTGGCATAGCACCCAAATTCCTAGAAGGGAAGTTAAGAGAGCTGCAAAAGAAATAGACAGCAAGACTATAATAGTGGGGAATCTCAATTGTGTTCTCTCAGAACTAGATAAATCAAAAAATAAAATAAATAAGAAAGAAGTTAAGGAGGTAAATAAAATTTTAGAAAAGTTAGGTATGAAAAATCTTTGGAAAAAATTGAATGGAGACAGAAAAGAGTATAGTTTTTTCTCAGCAGTTCATGGAACCTATACAAAAATTGGCAACATATTAGGGCATAAAGACCACAAAATCAAATGTACAAATGCAGAAAAAGTAAATGCATTTCTTTCAGATCATGATGAAATAAAAATTACATGCAATAAAAGGCTAGGTGAAAATAGATGAAAAATTAATTGGAAACTAAATAATCTAATCCTAAAGAACGAATGGGTAAAACAACATAGCATAGATACAATCAACAACTTCATACAAGAGAATGATAATAATGAGACAACATACCAAAATTTATGGGATACAACTAAAGCAGTTCTTAAGGGAAGTTTTATATTTCTAGATGCTTACTTGTTTAAAACAGAGAAAGAGAAAATCAATGAATTGGGCATGCAACTAGAAAAACTAGAAGAACAAATTAACCCCACTCCTCCAATTAAATACCAAATTTGAAAATCTGAAAATAAAAAGGAAGATTAATTGAAAGTAAAATTGAAAGTAAAAAAAAAAAAACTATTGAATTAATAAACAAAAGTGAGTTGATTTTATGAAAAAACCAGCAAAATAGATAAACCCTTAGTTAATTTGATTAGAAAAAGGAAAGAAGAAAATAAAATTGTATCAAAAATGCAAAGAAAGAACTTTCCATCAATGAAGAGGAAATTAGAATAATAATTAGGAGTGATTACAACTATATGTAAAGAAATCTGATAATCAAAGTGAAATGGAGGAATACGTACAAAAATATAGACTGCCTAGATTAACAGAAGAGGAAATAAATTATTTAAATAGTCCCATTTTAGAAAATGAAATTGAACAAGTTATTAATCAACTCCCTAATTTAAAAAAAAATTCTCCAGGCCAGATGCATTTACATGTAAACAGTTAAGGAACAATTAATTCCAATATTATGCAAACTTTATGGGAAAATAGGGAAAGGGAATCTTACCAAATTCTTTATATGACACAGATGTGGTGTTAATACCTAAACCAGGTAGGGTGAAAACAGAGAAAAAAAATTATAGACCAATTTTCTTAATGAATATTGGTGCAAAAATAGTAAATCAATATTGGTAAAGAGATTACAGCACATCATTTCCAAGATAATACACCATGACCAACTAGGATTTAAATCAGGAATGCATGGCTGGTTCAATATTAGGAAAACTATAAGCATAATTGACTATATCAATAACTAAAGTAACAAAAATCATATGATTACCTCAATAGATGCAGAAAAAGAATTTGATAAAATGCAACACATATTCCTATTAAAAACACTAAAAAGTATAGGAATAAATGGAGTTTAAAAAAAAATGATCAGTAGCATTTATTTAACACCATCATTAAGCATCATATGTAATGGGGACCTTGACAAGACTATAGTTCTATAGATAACTGGCTGCCAGATGCCAGTCTGTTTTTCTTTGATGATAAGGTTTCCAAAACAAGTAGTGGGAATTGGTGGAAGTGCAATCTGAAATGAATTAAAGCTCATTGCTTTAAGCAGCAATATCCTGTCACCCTCTTGCTTATGCACTTAATCACTTGAATAGTTTAAGATTTCTTAGCTAAAGTGGTTCTGAAGGCTCCCACTGATGTGTGGATGTTGGTTTTAAATGGTAAAGGAAGAGTCACAGTTAAGAAGAGATGTACAAGTCTGAAGACCTAGATAGCAAGGATGTCCCAATGGATGAAATGTATCAAGACTGATATGAGAAATCTTCCAACTATGAAAAAAAAAAAGGATGGAATGAATGGGATAAGTGAAGATTTCTCCAATGGAGTGGGTTAGCCTAAGTTTCAGGAAACAGTGTTGCTGACCATTGGTCAATGGTTACTTCCTTTTCAATACATCCAGTGAATCCAAGTCTTTTGCTATTTAACCAAATCCACTATTTCTGGCTCACTAGGCCAGGCACCATACTGGGAGATGGAAGCTGAGAGCTCTGGGTCTGCTCAGGTGTCCTTAGACATTTCTTTGAAAGGACCTAATAAATGCTTCCTCTTTGTATCTGAAGATTCCTCTGAGTAGTCATTTTGGGTAAGGGGGTCTGGCACCTGTTCCATATATAATCCAATTCATAATAATCTGGCTAAATTTCTTTAGGGCTTTGTTCTCTGTCTTCTTTCTACTAAAATTTCCAGTTTAAAATTAGCTGCCATTTTTCTCCAAGTGTCAAGCATGAGTTTTTACTTCTTAAGGGTGGAATTTTAATGTTTAAAATAACATATCTATAGTAACAAGCTTTATACAGCTTCTTCATATCAATCTTATTAAATACACTTTGAAATGAATTCAAAGGACTAATGGTGGAATATACCTTCCCTTTTAGATACAAAGATGGTAGTTTACAAGTGAGGAATGAGATCAACGTGTTGACTCATTTTTTTTCCCACCTGGGATAATCCGTTACACAAGGTTTTTCTAGGGATAAAAGGAAATTCAACAATCTGTAGAGGTGAAAGACAAACGTATCAATAAAATATTCAAATATTATGTCTTATTTTATAGATAAGGCTTAGAAATGTTAAGGAATGTGCTCATGATCTTAGTAAGTAAAGGAACCAGGATTCCAGTTCACTTTTTTTACACTGAGTTCAGTGTTCACTTTTATGGTTATAAGGAATATATTTCCATCTCCTTATTAATAGGAACCAGACTTGTGTTAATTGTAATGACATAGAAAAATACTTTATTTGCTAATCAAACACTTTGCAATTTGGAATGCTCAGCCATGTTCCCCACTCTCACATTCCAGCTTTATCTGAAATCCTTTTAGTTGTAGACCTTCTGTCAAGGACACTTTTGTTGCCTTCTGTGGGAAAAAAGAGAGACCTTGTAGTTTCCCTCTCTTGGCATGAATAGCTAACTCAATTTTAGAATGAACCTCTATTTCAGTTTAGATTGAGCAAAGTCTTGATGTTTGATTTAACTCTTATCTCAGCTGCTTTTATTGTTGTTTTGTTTGTTTGTTTGATTTTTAAAGGAAGATCAAGCATAAAGATGAATTGCCCCAGATAATCACAAATGAAACAAATTGTTGCTTCCCCACTCCCTACTCTCAACTAAGTCCTATCCTATGAACTTTAGTGAAAATAATTTCAGAATAATTTTTTTCTTAGTTTTTGCAAAATCTGTTTTCTGTTGTCTTCAGGGAGAGACCCCTCTATATTCTATTACTCAAGGGTATTCATTTCTGAGGCGTGAGGTGAGGAGAGAGCCTTTGCTTTAGAGTCTTTTGCAGAGCTTTATGTCTTTGAATAAAATAGTTTCTAATCTATTATTGCCAAAATGTCTTGATTGTTTTGTTGGAGTGTACATTTTTACCTCCTCAAATATAAAAAGCAATGTTTTACTTTAGTGATTCCATTGTGGGAACTGATCTCTCTCCCTCAAGATATAGTGATTTTGAGGCAGTGCAATGAATAGAATACTCAATGCGTCCTGGCTGTGTGACCCTGGGCAAGTCATTTATCCCCAATTGCCTCAGCAAAAAAATAAATAAATAAATAAAATAGTAATAATAATAATAATAATAATAATAATAATAATAATAAAATAAGTGATAAGATATAGTGATTTTCCCTTCTTTTCTTCCTCTTTCTTTTGTATTCCTGCTGAATTCTCTCAATATTATAATGTAGCAACTTGATTTATATGGACATTTTCAACTTCTAGAAATCTTTGCAAAAGAGAGTAAAAATTTGAAGCTTTTCAGTGTAGAGCAATGCTTTTTAAACTGTGAGTGGCATGGGGTCAAGTAACTGAATGTGAGGATTCTGAAAAAATCTGGCAATAGTAAAAGGTATCAAATATTCTGCTAAAATTTAATACTTTATGTAAAAATAAACAATCACATCCATCTCATTAATATGCAAATTTGTTTTTGTCTTTAATAAATAGTAAAATTTTATATATATCAAGAAATTTTTTGATTATACATTATATTCATTAAAAACTATTTCCTTATGAATCATGTTGGGAGAGAAAAATCAGAACAAAAGGGAAAAACCAGTAAAGGAAATAAAACGGAAGAAAAAGGGGGGAAAAGTGTATATGGCATGTATTGATTTACATTTAGTCTCCATAATTCTCTTTCAGGATGCAAATGGCATTTTCCATTCAATGTTTATTGGGTTTACTGTGGATCACTGATCCATTTAGAAGAGCCAAAGTTTTCCTAGTAGATTATCACCCAGACTTGCTATTACTGTGTGCAATGTATTCCAGGTTTTGCTTGTTATGCTTAGCATCAGTTTGTGTAAATCTTTTCAGGCCTTTCTAAAATCAGCTTGTTTTATCATTTTTTGTAAAACAATAATAATCCATTGTTTTCATATATCATAGCTTATTTTTTAATGATAGGTTTTTATTTTCAAAATACATGCAAAAATAGTTTTCAACATTCATCCTTGTAAAACCTTGTCCTCTTTCTGGATGCGATAGGTCTCTCCATCCCAAATCTATTGAATTGTCCTGAATCACCTCATTGTTGAAAAGAGCCACAACCATCACAGTTGATCATCCTATAATCTTGTTGTTACTATATACAGTGTTCTTTAGGTTCTACTCATTTCACTTAATGTAAGTTCATATAACTCTTCCCAAGCCTTTATGAAATCAGCCTGCCGATCATTTTTAATAAAACAATAATATTCCGTTACATTCATATTCCATAATTTATTTTGTGATTCCTCAGTTAATGGGCATTGACTTAGTTTCCAATTTCTTGCCACTATAAAAGATCTGTGGGCAGCCAGATGATGTAGTAGATAGAGCACCAGTCCTGGAGTCAGGAGAACTTGAGTTCCAATCTAGTTTTAGACACTTAACATTTACTACTAATCTTTGTGACCCTGGGCAAGTCATTTAATTCCAATTACCAAAAAACAAAAACAAAAAACAAAAAGGGGGCTGCTACATTTTTTCCCCCTTTTTTAGGATTACTTGGGAATACAGACCCAGGAGAGACACTGCTTGTTCAAACAATATGTACAGTTTGATAGCCCTTTGGGCATAGTTACAAATTGCTCTCCAAAATGGATGGATCAGTTCATAACTCCACCAATAATATATTAGTGCCCCCAGTTTTTTTACATTTTCTCCAACATTTATCATTACTTGTCATCTTAGCGAGTCTGAGAGGGGTGTAGTAGTATCTCAGCTGTCTTAATTTGCATTTCTCTAAGCAATAATTATTTAAAGCATTTTTTCCATATGATTAGAAATGGCTTTAATTTCTTCATCTGAAAATTGTCTGTTCACATCCTTTGATCATTTGTCAACTGAAAAATGGCTTAAATTCTTATAAATTTAAGTCAGTACTCTATATATTTTAGAAATGAGTCCTTTATCATAACCTTTGGATGTAAAAAGGTAGATTAATTTAGGTAGAATTGTCATTTTTATTATATTAGCTTGGCCTACCCATGAGCATTTGATATTCTTTCAATTGTTTAACTCTAACTTTATTTGTGTGAAAAGTGTTTTGTAATTGTGTTTATATAGTTCCTGGTTTTGTTTTAGCAGGTAGATTTTAAAATATTTTATATTATCCACAGTTATTTTAAATGGAATTTCTCTTTCTATCTCTTGCTGCTGGATTTTGTTGGTAACATATCATAAATCATAACTTATTCAGCCAATCCCCAATTGATGGGTATTTATTCATTTTCCAATTCTTTGCCACCACAAGAAGAGCCACTACAAACATTTTTACACATAGGGGAAGACGTTTTAAAATAAATTTCTTTATGATTTATTATCAGTAAATATGTGATTTGTATACTTATTTTTCATGCAAAGGGGTTGCAAGTGGAAAAAGTTAAAGGAGACACAATGTAGAAATTCAAAGATTGACAGGGAAAAGACTGCTATAAAATCATGAAAAGAAAAAAGTAGAAAGATAAAGATGTACATGTGATGCAGATCCTAAGAAAAACTCCAATTGCTATCTGGCCTTGGGAATAATGTAGTCAGGAATGATGTTTTTTTCTTTCTGTAGGCTATCTTTAATTTATAGTGCCAAGATGCAAAATCCAAAAGATTTCCAGCTGTCAGATAACAGACTATTGGTTAAACCATTCTGGAGAGCAATCTGGAATTATGCCCAAAAAATTATCAAATTGTGCATACCCTTTGATCCAGCAGTGTTTCTATTGGGCTTATATCCCAAAGAAATACTAAAGAAGGGAAAGGGACCTGTATGTGCCAAAATGTTTGTAGCAGCCCTATTTGTAGTGGCTAGAAACTGGAAAATGAATGGATGCCCATCAATTGGAGAATGGCTGGGTAAATTGTGGTATATGAATGTTATGGAATATTATTGTTTTGTAAGAAATGACCAGCAGGATGAATACAGAGAGGCTTGGAGAGACTTACATGAACTGATGCTAAGTGAAATGAGCAGAACCAGGAGATCATTATACACTTCGACAACGATATTGTATGAGGACATATTTTGACGGAAGTGGATTTCTTTGACAAAGAGACCTGAGTTTCAATTGATAAATGATGGACAAAAGCAGCTACACCCAAAGAAAGAACATTGGGAAACGAATGTGAACTATCTGCATTTTTGTTTTTCTTCCCGGGTTATTTATACCTTCTGAATCCAATTCTCCCTATGCAACAAGAGAACTGTTCGGTTCTGCAAACATATATTGTATCTAGGATATACTGCAACATATCCAACATATAAAGGACTGCTTGCCATCTAGGGGAGGGGGTGGAGGGAGGGAGGGGAAAAAATTGGAAAAGAAATGAGTGCAAGGGATAATGTTGTCAATATAAAGTAATCATTAAATAAAAATTAAAAAAAAAGACTATTGGTTAGCAATAATGGGATTCCTAACACTAATGAGAGACAATAATGAATTGCTTAAAATAAAACATACATAAATATGTTTTATTGATTAATAAATTGGTTAAAATTGGTTGTCTGCCACTTGACCTAGTAACATTTCAGGCATAAAAACACACCTCTGGCAGGTTGCCCCAGTGAGCCTTTCTCAGAGAACAGCTTCTTTGCTTCTAGGGAAAGAAAATACAAATAGACATTCGATCTTATCAGGACAAGTTCTTAACTATGTGGGTCTCAGGTTTTTAATTTATAAAAATGAGGAGTTTGAATCATATCTTGGAGGGTATCTTCCAGCTTAACCCATGGGATGCATCAACAATGCCTTTGAATTTAATTTTAAATAGAAAAATAAAGAAAAGAAGCATGGAACTTCTAGAAGTTCAGATTGATGAAATTATTACTCACAAATGTGAAAGAAAGTTTTAGTATATGACCATCAAGAACCCTGAAAGCCATCAGAATATTGAGAGAATCTCAAACACATAAGAAATGAAAATTGAGAGGAGAAGCATGATGAATACAAAAATCTGAGAGAATCTCAAGTTCTGAAGACTGTGTCACTATTACAAAGGTCTGAATTATACTAGCAATCAGTATTGTTTTAGGTATCATTTTTGAAGGTTATTGCCTTTTTTCCAGACTCAGCTAATATCCTAGGAATAGAGATGAACATAAATGCTGTACTACTTCAAATATTCTCTGGTTCAACAGTGACATTAAGCAATAATCAGTCATTGGGCATAGTGGTCTGTAATTTTTGCTTCTGAAGAATTGCTTTTGAAAGGCTCAGGCTTGTGGTTAGCTTGAGTTTAGGAATTCTCAGGTGCAAGAGAACTAAAACAAAGTAAGTATATCTACACTAAGTTCAGGACCTATATGGTAAGTCCCCAAGAGCAGGGGGTCATCAGGCTGATCAAATAGGGGCAAGCAAGCTATGTTGAAAAAGAAGGTCAAATCTTCTGTCCTGATAGGCAGTAAGATCAGATATGTGAATGAATGCTCCATTTTCAGCCTGAGTAAAGAAGGGAAGGCATACTTTCCTCAATAGTAATGATGATGATGATGGTGATGGTGGTAGTCATGATGATATGATGTTGATGATTACAACAAAAATAACAGTAGTTCAATGTATCATAGTTTTAGAACTAGAGAGGATGTTAAGGGCATATAATCCAAAATCCTCATTTTAAAGTTTAAAATTAAGACTCAGTGAGGTATAATGACTTTGTCTATGATTATATATTATCAAAAGAGAATTTGAACCAAGGTCTTCTTGACTTCAAGTTCACCACTTATTCTACCATGTTGATAAAGAGTAAATAAGATAAGAGAGTAAAGGAATTGGAAGCTATTGGCCTGGGTCACATAGACATCTCTGCATTTGCAAAGGAGGAAGAACTGTCTCTTAGGCAGTTATATTCCTCTTATAATAGGTTGCCACTCCTGGGAAGAAGTGTTTGACATAATCTATTAATTGTTCTGATGGTTGGACTTAAAGAATAGTTATGTTGACTGTCTTGCTTTTAAGGAGTTATCAGAAATGCTATCAAAATCCTCAAATTCATTTGTATCTTTGGACATGCAGGAACATAAACTTGACACTAAATTTGAGTATCTTATTTGCTGGCATATTCCTATGTACTTAAGATTTAAAAAAAAGTTCCTGATGGTGGTAGTAGACCTCTGCATCTAGTAGGTTCAATTGACATCAATAAAAAATATTGTGGTTAGTATTTCTTAAGAAATAAGGAATTGCTTCCATTGGCGGTAAGGATCCTATTTCATTGGACTGAACCAAAGCCTGGCTTGCACTGCACAAAAATGAATAGCTTTATATAGCTTACTGTTCAACATCCATCTGGGCAGGATAAGCTCATGAATTGTACCCTAAAAACATACTTTGTGAGAAAAATTCCTTCTGTTACTAAACAGAGATACTAAATAGAAATCAGGGTAGAAAAAAGAACAGGAATTATAACTGTTTGGCTTGCTGATATACACTATTTTAGGTATGGTAGCCAAAGCCCTAAAATTCAAGGAAAGTATCTGCAAGCAAGGAATAGATTGTAGTGAAACTTTGCAAATCAATTGCAGTTTAGTTAAATAGAAATAAAAATAGGCAATGAAACCATTTAATAGCAAGAGAATGAAACTTAGTTAAACCTAGCTTGGATGAGCTTGGTAAGAATTGGCTCAGATCTAAAAAACACCTGGCTTTGAGTGCAAGTAGTATAAATTATTTTTTCCATTTCCTCTTCAACCTCTGCTTTGTAAAGAAAATGTCATCATGTTGAGAATTAGTTATTAACTACTTTGGACCACAATGGACTATTCTGGAAATATGAAGAGAAAGAAGAAAAAATAATGATGAACAAAGATTGTTACTGCTAAGAGATAAAGTTAGAAATAAGACAAGAGTCAAATATAAAGTGTACCATAATGACCTTTCACATCTGTGGTATGGGATCTTAATCCTACATTATAGTCTGTAGGTAGGGCTTTTTTTTTTTTTAACAAAGGATTGTAATGATGTATGGAAAGTCTGGAAAGGAAGATGACTTTGTCAGCATGGAGAAGGAGAATATGACATAATCTCTAGTCAGTTAGCCAGCAACTAAGACAAGTCAACCTAAACAATAAAGCAATCTAGATGTGCCAGTGCCAACCCATCAAATATTGTACCTTCAAAGAGTTAAATTTTCACTTCCAGAGCAATTCTGATTTATGAATTGCCTCATAGGGCCCACTATATCAGGACAACTCTAACCATGCTTCATTTTACTCTCTGGACATCTGCTTAACAGAAACCCTGCTACTGTTTGTGTACCTTTCACAATATCCTCCCTTCCCCTGTCTAATTCTGTAGCTGTAATTAAATCAATAATGCTATTGTTTTTGGAAAGGATGTGTCATTCTATTCCCCTACACCTCCCCTCAAACTCTTATTACTTTCCAAACTAACTCCCCGGCCACCATTCCCTTTTATTTGTGGTTCTTGATTAGCATGTAAACTCCTTTATAGTAGGGACAATGACAAAGATCAGATATGTCCATGTTTGATATCAGGTGTGGCTTCACTTTGTATTTATAATTCTAGTTTGTAGTATATTAGAAATGCTTTTTAATTTTTTAAACATTTCACTCATTCATTAATACCTTAAAGTCTAGATGTATACATTAAATTGTGATCCCAAGCCTCTAAAGTATGTAACAAAGGCCATCACCAATACATGGAAATGAAACTAATAGCTTTATTTCCGGGAAGAACTTATTCATCTCAATATCTGAAACCAAGATGCTGACACAGATAGCAAGAATTCCAAGCAAAGTGGATTTTATTTAGTACAACCTAAAGTCAGCCTAACTGACTTTACTGAAAAGCTTACTGAAAAGCATTCAGAGAAGAAAGTCATCTTAGGCTCCTCATAGTTTCCAGTGCTTATGTTATGTTGTTCTCCTCTCATCAGGTTAATGGTGGGTATTTCTGTATGTGTTTTCCCCTCCACCTTCATGCTGAGAAGCTCTTTTACCACCAAAGGGCCAAGCATCCATGCCAAGCAAAACCAAAACCTCTTGCCATTAAGATCTACTGAAGTTCCCTTATCAACTGATGGCAGATCTCACCAGACTAAA
This sequence comes from Antechinus flavipes, assembly GCF_016432865.1. Classification (NCBI taxonomy): domain Eukaryota; kingdom Metazoa; phylum Chordata; class Mammalia; order Dasyuromorphia; family Dasyuridae; genus Antechinus; species Antechinus flavipes. The sequence goes on from NC_067399.1 coordinate 492,324,463, forward strand.
GCTCGATATGTTCTCTCTTCACTCCAACTAGTTCCTTTGACATGAGTTCAGTCCAAAATTTCACTTCTTTCTCCTTCAGCTTTCTGGATACTTTGGGAGTGATGTTAATTTGGAGGTAGTCTTCATTCTGATTATAAACAGGCCAGTTTGGCAGTCCTTCTCCATTAGGGTTTCTGGGAAACAATAATCAATACAATGAAAATAACTATTGAATAAGCAGTTTGAGTTTAAAAAATGGGGATAGAAAGATATTAAACATGTTAAACCAAAATCCCCATTAATTCTCCCATATTACCAATCTTACCCATTCTTAGCAAAGTTGGCCCAATATTTCATCACAATTCTGCTAAGTTTCTTTTCTTCCTCTGGTGAGCCCTCTGAAAATGAGAAATGAAGATATTAGAATGTGAACTAGAATATTTTTAAGGATAAAAATGTGAGGTATATATTTAGTTTCTCTCTCATGCTTCTTTCACACCTATTTCTACTAGTGATCTCTCCCATGACTTCTGTACTTTACAATGTTACATACCTTCTGATATGTCTTCAGGTGGTTCTGTGACCCAATCCCTCTCTATTTTCTTATCTTTATTTGCTAATCTTACCTGGATTTTACCTTCCTTTCCTCTAAAAGTAATTTTAAGAAATAATCAAATGATACTTAATAAATGAGAGTCAATGAGCATATATATTTGGAGAGAAGACATTAATTATAATGTAATTAATCTCTAGTGGAAAAATTTCAGGTATAAGCAATAGCTTACTAAGAAAAGGATTTTGGAGAGGATAATAAATAAGATAAATATTATTTAGGATCATAAAATTTTACTTATAGGATCTATCTGGACCCATCTCTTTATTTAATAGAGAGGGAAATTAAGGATTAAGTGACTTCTTCAAGGTTTTATCAAAGTAATAAGTTTGACTTCTTACTAGATCTTTTGACTCCAAATTGAATTCTCTTTTGCTACCTCATTTCTAGTTTGACATCTAAGGCCTAGGAATTTATTGTATTATAATCAATTGTTCATGATATTCTTTCTCTGCAAATTCTCTCATAATCAGTATTGGAATTCAGATGGACTTCAGATGAAAGATACCTAGGTCAACCTATCTTCAAAAGGAATCCCTTCTACAACATTCCTAACAAATGATCATTCAGACTTTGTTTTGTTATTGTTGTAGTCGTTCAGTCATTACAATTGTGTCTGACTCTTGATGATTCCATTTGGAATTTTCTTGGCAAAGATACCAAAGTGGCTTGCCAATTCTTTATCCAGATCATTTTGCAGATAAGGAAACTAAGACAAATAGGGTCAAATGATTTGCCCAGAATCACAACAGCTAGTGTCTGGAGACAGATTTGAATTCAGGTCTTCCTGATTCTCCTTTACTGAGCTATGTAGTTGATCTTAGCCTTTGTTTAAAGACCTCTAAGGATTAAAAATGATGATCTCATTGAATAGAAGAAGGACACTTTGAGACACATCTAATCATTAAGGATTCTTTTTTTACATCAAGTTGAAGACCATCTTTCTACAACTTCCAGGCACTGCTTCTAGGTCTACCCAAGTAGAACAAGCTTAATCTCTCTTCAAATACTTGAAAAAGTTGTCATATCCTGTAGTTTTCTCCTATTCAGGTTAAGTATCTACTTATTCCCTTTAACCAATTGTCATATGATAAATTCTAAAGATCCTTCCCTCTCCTGGTTTCTCTTCCCTGGCTGCTCTCCAGCTTATCAGTGTCTTCCCAAAATATGTACCAGGACCTGAGCACAATATGCCTAATATCACAGTATAAAGAATACTATTGGAATATAATCAATTCACTTAATCTATATACTGTGCTTCCATTAATTTAGCCTCAACTGCCATTTGCTCCTTGTGGCAAAAATAAACCCTTGTTCAGTGAAAAAAATAAGGTTTAAGATAGATTGATGAGATGAGACTGGGGATGGGGTAGGGAGGGAGGCAAAAGACCTTCCTTCTAGTTCACGTTCTGTCATTCAACTTAGTAAATGCATTCATTCTCTCAGAACCTGTTTTCTTACCTAGATGGAATAGCATTCCTATGTAATAAATTCTAATCACTCTCTATAACCTCCAAGATCAATATAAAAATTCTTTGGCATTTAAAGGCTTTCATAGCATAATCCACGCCTATCTTTTCAGGCTACTTTATATCTAAATTTCCCTCCACCCATCCCTGTTTTCTCTATTATTCAGTGACACTAATTTCCTTTGCTGTTTCTTGCATAAGATCTTTCATCTCCTGACATTGTATTTTCATTGATCATCTCTCCCATGAGTGGAATTCCTATCCTCCTAATAACTACCTTGACTTCACTGGCTTCTTTCAAATCTCAACTAAAATTCCACCTTCTGAAAGATGACTTTCCTGGCATTACTTGGTCCTAGTGTTTTCCCTTTGAGATGATTATCTCTCTGTTTTTCTATATATCTGTCTGTCTATCTAGTTTGTACATAATTATTTACATATTGTTTGCTCAATTAGACCATGTTCTCCTTGAAAACAGAAACTGTCTTTTATCTTACTTTGCATCCTAAATACTCCATGGTGCTTAACACAGTACCTGGCACATAATAAGTATTTAACAAATGTTTTTTGACTTGGAATGATTTTCTGCTTCATAGGAGATGTTGTGAACATCAAGTGAGATAACTGATGAATTAAAGGGGTAAGTAAATGTCAAAATTAAATATTTTGCCAATAACTAGCGAGTGATATTTTGATAAGAATTATGAACTACCTTTCAAAAATGGAGCCCCTAAGACAGAGGGAATTTCATCCCCATGATCTGCCTTCACTTCCTCTGGTTTTAGATTGGTTGAGAAACTTGGTCGATGTTGAAACTCATACATGTATGTGGGTGCACCTGACGCTGAAAGAAAGAAGAAAAAAAAATCAGCATATCAATTTTCTACCCCAGATGCACTTAGTTAAAAGGGAGGCCCTAGGGGCATTTTGGGAAATATTAAAGAATTTTGCACTGAGTTTTTGTTGGTTTAATTAATAGGTTCTGGATATAAAAGAGCTGACTAACAAATGCAGAGTGATGGATGGCAATGCAAAAAGAGAGAGAGAGACAGAGTGAGAGTGAGAGAGAAAGAGAGAGAGAGAGAGAGAAAAGACTACAATGAATATTTTCATTTCCCTTCCTTTCATTCTCTTCTAAAACTTGTAGAGTCTGATTACCAACTTTTTAATTCAACTGATGTTGCCCTTTTCAAAATAAACCAAGAATCAACTATTTAGCAAAACTAATGATAATCTTTCCAGGGGAAAGTTGGATATTTAATGAAATAAGAAACTTTCAATCTTTTCTGATGAAAAGATCAGAGCTGACATTTATAGACATATGGAAAAATGCTCCAAATCTCTATTGAGTAATGCAAATTAAGACAACTCTGAGGTACTACCTCACATCTATTAGATTGGCTAATATTACAGAAAAGGGAAATGATAAATGTTGGAGAAGACATGTGAGAACACATGGAGAAAACTGGAACTAATGCACTATTAGTGGAATTTTGTGAGCTGATCCAACCATTCTGGAGAGCAATCTGAAACTATGCCCATAAGGCAACCAAAAAGGCATATCCAGCAATTCCATACTAGCTATGTATCGCAAAGAGATCATAAAAAAAATGGGAAAGGACCCCTATGTATAATATTTATAGTAGCTCTTTTTGTGGTGGCAATAAATAGACATTGAGTGGATGCCCATCAATTGGAGAATAGCTGAAGAAATTGTAGTAGATGAATGAAATGGAATATTATTATGCTATGATAAATGATGAACAGATAGATTTTAGAAAAACCTGGAAAGACTTATATGAAATGAAGCTGATCAAAGTGAACAGAACCAATAATCAAGGCCTACAGCAATCTAGTATTTGATAACTCCCAAACTCCAGCTCCAGATCAACTATGAAAGACTTGGTTCTTCCCAGTGTTTCAGTGATCCAAAGCAATCCCAATAGACTTTAGACAGAAAATGCCATCTGTATTCAGAAAAAGAAATAAGGACACTGAATATAAATCCATACTTGCTATGTTGACTTCTTGTTCTTATTTTTTTCTCTCTCCCATGGTTTTCCTCTTTTGCTCTGATTTTTCTCTCCCAACATGATTTATAAAGCAATGTGTGTTAAAAATAAAATAAAATAAAATAAAGTGGAAAAAAATGTGAACTGATCCAGGAAAACATTGTACAAAGTAACAGTAACTCTTTGTAACCATCCATTATGATAGAATTAGTTCTTCTCAGCAATGCAGTGACCTAAGACAATTCTAAGAGATTCATTATGGAAAAATGTTATTCACATCACCTTTTCTTCTACTTCTTTTATTATTTTGATTCTGTTTTAAAATTGTTCTTTTGATGTTTCATGGAGTCTTTTGTTTCCCCAACTCTGATATTCAAGGAATGATTCTCTTCAGTGAGATTTTGTACCATTTTTACTATTTGTCCAATTCCCTTTTTTTATGATTTTTTTGGGGGGGGATACAGACCCAGAAGAGACACTGCTGGATCAAAGATTATGCACAGTTTGATAGCCCTTTGGGAATATTTCCAAATTGCTCTCCAGCATAGTTGGATCAGTTCACAACTCCACCAATAATGAATTAATGTCCCAGTTTTCCCACATCCCCTGAAAAATTTATCATTATCTTTTCCTGTCATTTTAGCCAATCTGAGAGGTATATAGTGGTACCTCAGAGATATCTTAATTTGCAGTTCTCTAATTAATAGTGATTTAGAACTTTTTTCATGATTAGAAATGGTTTTAGTTTCTTTGTCTGAAAATTGTTTATATCCTTTGATCACTTATCAATTGGAGAATGACTAGTAGTCTTGTAACTTTAAGTCAGTTCTCTATATATTTTAGAAATTAGGCCTATATCAGAACCCTTAGATGTTAAAAAAAAAAAAAAATCCCATTTTTCTGCTTCCCTTCTAATCTTGGCTGCATTGGTTTTGTTTGTATAAAACCTTTTTAGTTTAATATAATCAAAATTATCTATTTTGCATTTCTTTAGCTTCTTTAATTCTTCTTTGGCCATAAATTCCTTCCTTCTTCACAGTGCTGAGAGGTAGACTATCCCTTGTTCTCTCCTAATTTGCTTGTAGTATCACTTTTTATGTCTAAATCATGAGCCTATTTTGATCTTATCTTGCTATAGTGTGTTAGGTATTGGCCAATGCCTAGCTTCTGCATTCTATTTTCCATTTTTTCCCAGAAGCTGGAGTCTCTAGGTTTATCAAACACTAAATTATTATAATCATTGACTAGTGTGTTTTGTGAACCTAACCTATTCCACTGATCCACTATTCTATTTCTTAGCCAGTACCAAATGGTTTTGATGACCATTACTTAAATATATAGCTTTAGGTCTGGTACAGATAAGTTACCTTCATTTGCATTTATATTAAAACTCTTAAAAAATCTTTGATCTTTTATTCATTGAGATGAATTTGATTATTATTTTTCTAGCTCTGTAAAGTAATTTCTTGGCAATTTGATTGGCATGACACTAAATAAGTAGATTAATTTAAGTAGAATTATCATTTTATTATATTAGGTCACTCATCATCATGCCAATTATCTAAATCTAATTTTATTTGTGTGAAAAGTGTTATGTAATTGTGTTCATATAGTTCCTGGCTTAGTCTTGGCAGAAAGACTCACCAATATTTTATATTATCTACAGTTATTTTAAATGGAATTTCTCATTGTATCTTTTGCTGCTAGATTTTGTTGGTAACATGTAGAAATGCTGATGATTTATGTGGATCTATTTTATAAATTGCAACTTTGCTAAAGTTGTTAATTGTTTCTATGAGTTTTTTAGTTGATTCGCTGGGATGCTCTAAGTGTACTATTATATCATCTGGAAAGAGTGACAGTTTTGTTTCCTCAATATCTATTCTAATTCCTTTATTTTTTTTCTCTTATTGCAAAAGCTAACATTTCTAATACAATATTGGGTAGTAATGGTGATAGTGGGCAATCATGTTTCACCCTTGATATTACTTGGAATGTTTCTAGTTTATTCCCATTACATATGATGCTTACTTATGGTTTTAGATAGATACTACTGATCATTTTAAGGAAAACTCCATTTATTCCTATACTCTCTAGTATTTTTAATAGGAATGGGTGTTGGATTTAGTTAAATGCTTTTTTTTCCCCTGCATCTATTGAGGTAATGATATGATTTTTTGTTAACTTAATTACTGACATAATCAATTATGATAATGGTTTTCCAAATATTGAACCAGCCCTGCATTATTGATATAAATTCTACTTGGTCATGTTGTATCATCCTGGTGATGACTTGCTGTAATTTCTTTGTTAATATTTTATTTAAGATTTTTGCATCGATATTCATTAGGAAAATTGGTCTGTAATTTTCTTTCTCAGTTTTGACCCTACCTGGTTTAGATATCAGCACCATATCTGTGTCATAAAAGGAATTTGTAGGATTCCTTTTTTCCCCATTTTTTTCAGATAGTTTGTATAGTATTGGAATTAGTTGTTCTTTAAATGTTTGGTAGAATTAAGTTGTAAATCCACCTAGCCCTGAAGATGTTTCAAATTTCAAGCTTTCTCACAATCTTTCTCACTCACAGAGTGAGTTCTGAAAGTTTAGAAATTTTTGATGTTTCTGAGATGATGTGAACCAGGAAGAGGTGTCATAACTGCTTTATTGGTCTGTACTATAATTCTTTCTCAAAAAGTGCTTCTGATCTTCTCTTCAAGGACCCTCCTTTCTTTGTAGCATAAATGATAGTATTTATCAAGTAGTATCCTGATCCCTTGGGGCCAGAAATGATACCAAGTCTGTCAGCCAAAAATACTTCTCGTTGCTCTTGAACTTTGACTCAGATATAAGTATATGCAAGTGAGTATATGTGGATTTGCCAAACAACATATCAGATGTTGCATCAAGTGTCAGCACAATGGTATCTTGTAATCTCTTTCTTACCATTTTCCAGATTCCCTTATCATCTCTGACTTAGGAACTCTCAGTGCTGCTGTTGCTTCTGCCTCTACCACCTAGTCTGAATACCTACTATTTCATCCATATGGTTTCCAGGACAGCCTCCTCTCCCATGCCATAGATTCTATGCTCCTATGCTATCTTTTCCTCAATTTTTTTTTCATTCTGGCCTTTCTTTGGATTCTGCCACTTTAGAATTCAAATTTAAAATTGTTTGCAGAGAAATGTTGAGAGAGTTTTGCTGAATGCTTTTCTGCTCTGCCATCTTGGTTCTCTGCCCCCAGAAGTGCTAAATCTTTTTTTTTTTTTTTTTTTTACTAAAAAGGCAGTCTCCTACTTATTTTGTTTCTAGGTAGGATTTATGCTACTATACTGATTATTTATTCTTGCTCAGTTGTTGGGATGAATAAGGTTATCACTTGCTTTTCCTCAGGCACTCACCCATATGAAGTCGAGCCAACCTCACAGAAGGAATTCCAAATATCAAGTCTCCCATCAAGTTTAAAAACTGCTCCTTCTTTTTTATAGGATCATTTGTCATTCCAAGATATTCCTTAGTTAAAGTAGCAGTAAGATCTTTGGGGATTTTCTGAAATGATAAATAAAGAAACAAAGAGATGCTACAACTAACTTTTTTTTTTTACAACAACATCATTATGGTCATAATCAACCTGTTTTATAAAGTTACGATACCTTATACAACATCATTTAGTCCATGTCCATTTATTACACTGTCGCTGAGTTAAATGTCCTTTGAAATATTGTTACACCTAATATTATGTTTCATTATAAACATTTACAAATTTTAGTCTCTGTGTCATGTGTGTTAGAAGGAGAGAGGTGAATAAGACAGGATTCATGTCCTCAGAGAGATTACAGTCAAACATGTAATATGACAAGTATATCAGAGAAATATGAACAATGTGATATGGGGTTCATTCAGAGAAGAGTTAGAGTGCTTCTGTCTTAGCAGGAGAAAACAATTAGAGAAGTTTTCATTAATATACTACATGAAGTCTTTTGCTGACATCTACCTTATATGAGGAAAACCATATTAAAGTTTTCTAGTTCTTAATTAAAGGAGGAAATACAGAGTAAAAATTAAGATTTTGCCTCTAAATGAATTATGTTTCTGCCTTATGATGGAAAGCATGTTAGTGTATTGAAAAGTATGCAGGATTAGTAGTGAAAATACCTTGATTTAATCCCTGGCAACAAAACACATAACTTTAGGGAAATCATTTCCCTTCTCTAGGCCTCTGTTTCTCCTATTGAAAAGCATTGAACTATATGGGCTCTAATTCCCCTTGAACAGTTAAATTCTGTGTTTTAGGATTCTATGATTTTTTCTCTGACATTCCAAATTCTAAGTTCTCTCCCAGCCCTAACATTATAGAGTTTTATATATCTTACAACAAGTGGATAGGAGCTCCACAACAATGCTGATGCTGTTTCTTGGTCTGGTATGCCTTGTGAGAGAGGGTACTCCATCACCTGCACAAAATAGTCATTTCAGATAAAAAAGCATTGGTTAACAACTGAAATAAAGCAGTCTTTTTGGAACAAGCAAACAAGGAGAGTATTCATTTTACTTTGGTTTCAGTTCCATCGATCAATTAATTTACCTGACTTATTAAATGTTCTAGGAAACATCTAAAGTGGAAATCAAGGGAAAAAATGTTTTTTTTTTTTTAAAGTATGAGAATGGCAAATGCTCAGTTCTATCCAGCCAACAAGCATATCAATTACTATAAAGTTCCATATGGTGTCCAAATAATCAGAGAAAATGAAGCTTTTAGTTTCCTGATCATCAAGGTTTACTTAAGTAACTAGGTAAGGGGGAAAACTAAATCTGCAGTCATTTTAGTAATGCCTCTATAAGTATCCTACATGCTGTTTGTGATTATTGAAATTCTACTGTTAGAATTTCAGACCTTTAGATTTTTAAGATTGTTCCCTAGTAGTAGTGTAGATAAGACTGAGAAATTTAATAGAATGAACTAGTTATTTCTTATTAGTCATTTAAGCAATTTATCATTTATTTATCTATCATGTCATTATATATTATATACACTATCTAAATATATACTGGATATATCATATATCATTTATTTATTTATCATTAATCATTTAAATCAGTCACTTAAATTTGGGGGGAATAAATTTATTAAATTAAAAGATTTAATGCTGAAAGTAACCTTTAAGATCTTCTAATTCTATGACCTCATTTTAACTACATGCTTCCAAGGAAATGAAAACAAGTGAAGAAGCCATTAAGATGATGCTCTGAGAGGACAACATATTTTCAAAAGTTCCAGCCTTTCATTTCCATAAGACCTAACAAGAATCTGGGGAATTGTAAAGTAGTTGATCATAAGTAAAAGGAGAACTTCTTTCTGAGAGAAGTGAGTGTGATAAATACCAGATTTGTCTTTGGACAATTTTTACAGCTACGAGGAAGGAAGTTTTATACTGAAAGGTGGGAATTGGAATTGGCTCAGAACCAGCATCAGATTATTTCCTTACTAAGCTATAGATTATTTTCCTAATTTAACACAAGGAAGCCCTAGTCCTGAAGACTGCAGGAGATTTCAGAGGAAAAAAAATAAAACACAACAGCAACAGCACAATGTTCTCACAGTTGGAAGAATCCAGCCAAATTCATGATTGTTGATTCCCACAATATAGGGGATATGATTGAACTTCTTTTCAGCCAGAAGCTCTTCAGGACTTTTAGGGAAAAATACTCCGTCAATGACTCCAGATAGAAAAGTAATTTTCTGGAAGAAAAAAAAAAACGTTAAATAAAATAACACATCCATTTTTCCCTACATGAAGGAAATAAAAATAGCCGACTTCTTATGGTTATGAACTATAGCTAGGGAGTCCTGTATTTTCATTATCCAAAGGTAAGTTCAGCATGGAAGAGAATATGCGGTTTTCTTCTGGATTTCAGAAACACAAAGACATTTGAGAGTTAGAATAGTCGTGGTCTGACTAAGGAGAGATACCTATAGGAGAATTATTGGAGAGGCAAAATTCTCAAGACTTGTTCATTGATTGGATAAGGGAATAACGAGTGTAGAGTCAAGAATGATTCTTAGATTTTGAATTTGTAGGATTAGAAATATTGTGGTTCTCTCATTAGTAATGGGACTCATAAATATTCATTTCATCAGTGAGCTAATTACTATTGGCTATATTACAACTGGTGTCAGCATAGTGGAGCATTTTATTTTTTAATGGAACATTTTAATTTTTCCAAGTTAACTTAAATTGAATTAACATATCAAAATATATTTTCTTTTTCTGAATTAAACAAAAAATCCAAAAAAGAGCATTTCCATATACAAAGTAAAATTTTTAAATAGATCATATGTGAAACTATAAGTTTCTACTACATGCAACTTGCTTTAAAAAAAAGTTTAACTTGTTGCTTTCAAAGCTACCTTCCTTGTCTATTTCTCTTTGGATTTCTTCTGTTCATTTGACTCTCTTTTATACCACTTCTTTTTATTTTTGGCAATACCATCACTAGTTCTCCCATCCCCCAAATAAAAATGAAAAAAGTCATTATTAAAAATAAGCAGGCAAACAAAACAAATCTATATAGTTGAAACATGCAAAAAAAATATTTGCTTCATTCTGCATCTTGTTTCTATTATTTCTAAGAAGAGGAGGGTATATTTCATCATCAGTCCTATGGAATAATGCTATCATCATTGATTAGAGTTCTTAAATCTCTCCAAGTTGTTGTTTTTGTATAAATTGTTCTCATTTCAGTCTACATTAATTTATGAAAGTCTCCTAAAATTTATCTGAAACACTTCATTTCCTAATATCTTATGATACAAAAATATTACATAATTTCTTCAGCCTTTCCCTTATAGATGAACACTTATTAGTTTTCAATTCTTTGCTTTTTCAAAAAGAGTTGCTATAAATATTTTGTATGCATGGGTTGTTCATTTTCTTTGATCTTTTAAAAAGCATTTAACTTCAACAAGTACTTATTAATCATTTACTATGTGTCAGGCATATGCTAAGCTCTGAGAGTATATTATATAAACAGAAAGGAGCTTATATTGTCATGGGAAAAGATAATAAATACATGGTAAGATGAAAAGAAAGGAATGAGAAGGCAATAAAAATTTTCCAGAAAAAGGCATTGCAGAGAAAGTCTGGGCGAAATAGCCTAGAGAAAAATTAAGCATGACTGGCTTGGGCCTCCTTAAAATGGAGATTCTGTGAGGAACCAATCAATGAAAGGGAGAGGGCAAAAAGATGAAGTCCAGCAGAGTCTAGAGTGAATAAGTTTTTGGAATAAAAGAGTCTGGGAGTGTCAGGAGTATAACCCAGAGAAGGCATTCCTTTGGGGATACAAACTAGCAATAGTCACTCTGAGTAAAAAAGTATATATGGTTTAGTGTTTTGGGGGCATAATTCCAAAATGACTTACAAAATGACTAGATCAATTGGCTATTTATCTAAAAATGTAGTAGGATATTTTTCTTCTCCCAGTCCCTCCAATACTGTTATTTTCACTTTTTTTTTTTTTATCATCTTTGCCAATATGATAAACATACGGTGGATCCTTAGATTTTTGCAAGGCAAAAAACAAAAACAAAACAAAAATCAAACCAAACCAAACCAAACTAAAACACGGAACAAGATTTAAAAAAAAAAAAAAGGAATAAAAACTTAGAGTTAAACTGATTATGCAAGATGGTTACCATCATAGTGCTCAGTACTTCTCAGCTAAAGGCTATTTGTCTTTTTATCTTTCCAATACCAATGCAAATGCTACATGCCTCCAAAAAAGTCTTTCCTAACTTTGCCTATACAGTTCTCTCCTTTTAAACTCATACAGCACTACCTTAGATATGGAAAAAATGCTGAATTTGGAGCCAGACTGAGATTTAAGTGTCAGCATTTACAGGGAACTTTCCTGGAAAATAGCATAAAAGGCATAAATGCTAATGTAAATGTATTGTATTTATGGAACATAGGGAATTAGGTTCCTAGGACCACAGAAAATTGTAACTTTTTGCTAAAGATTGCTGAAAATACACTTTTCTGCATAATTCTTTATAATAAAACATTAATTTTGATAAAATACACTTTTCCTAACACAGCAGCCATTGAATAACCCATAAAATGCAGTCCACGATGTAAAATTGGTAACATGAAAAAACATTTTTTCTCATTAATAATTCTCTAGACTTCTTTGACTTTTTATGCTAACATCTCAATAAAAACAAAACAAAACATTTATTTCAAACAGCATTCACTTTTCATGAATGAAATATGCATTTCATAAAATCCATAGTACCATAAATACTGCACAATAAATTAAATTCTTGGAATGAAAAAAAATGTAAACTAGAATTGTATTTATCCCTATAAGATGACAGTGTTTGTAAACCTCTCATCTTGGTTGTCTCCTGAAAACCAAGGGAGAGGTTGCTGTAGGAAGTTACTGAAACTTCTGAAGTCTTGACATCATTTAGAGCCCAAAGGCCTTGCATTATGCTTTGGGACCATAATTGTAACACAAAACTTGAGTTTTGAAGACAAAAAAATGAAAATATTCAATGAATGCATGAGTAGTTCTTTACAATGGTAGGGTGAACAAGGGCCAGTTAAATGCCTTGTAGAATACCAGTTGTTCTGCGATTTATATGCCAGAACACCTCATTTTTTTTCTTCAATGCACATAACTGCAAGTTTGAAAATGAACTTATTAGCTTAAAGCTGCAAAAATTAAATGTGGCTCATGTGTGTATATGTTTGTGTGTGTGTGTGTGTGTGTGTGTGTATCGTATAGTATAAAGGATATTTCCTCCCCAGCAATGCTCCTGATGAAAAACAAATCAAATCTAGTTCCTTTCTGTATCTCTATCAAGTTGCTCAGGACTTTTACTAGGGTTTACTAAATGAATTGTTTAATTGCTAAATTGATAGGGTTTGATATTACAGAAGACACATAGCAACTGTTTTGCAAAAGGTACTAAGTTAATACTTAGTCCAAAGTAGAGTGGTTTTGTTGCAGTTTCATGTAGTCACTTCACAAACCAATGGGGGATTAACAGAGAGCTGATTGTCTGAAACTTTGACCTTATTGCTGATTGTTACTGAAAGGATTCATCAGTCCAGTTCAGGTGCTTCCCTAGCGGCCACTCCGAAAATGACAAAGCCAACTACAGCCTCAAGAAAGAGCATTTTCATCAGTGGCTAATTGTATACGTGTTGGGGGAGGGACAAGGTTAGAGAGAAAGATAAACTGGTACTGGAGGAAAGGTACTGAAATAATTCCATTCACACGAGGTTTCCTCCTTTCTTTAATCAGCATTTAAAAGGAGCCAAGACTTAAAACCCCATAATTAAGAAAACAAGGATGCTTTATTACCTCTGAAGGGTCTCCTAGGAAATCTAGACCAAATAATCCCTGTGAAGACAAACAAAAATGATAGGTGAGAAAACTTCACAGAAGGAACTGCTAGACTAGAGGCTCCTTCTCTCTGGACTCTTAGGGAATTAACTGAATCATTTTTCACCCCACCTTTCATACCAGAAGCAAAATGAATCTGGGATAGTTACTGAAAGAATGACAAGGTCTCTTAGAACAAAATCAGGTGCTATTATCTGAGGAGGACCTCTCTTGTCTATCTTTTTCTATATCCTAGGTTTCTGAAAGAAAAAACAGTCCTATGAGTAAAAGATATCTTTAATTTTTTCCCCACTTTTTTGAGAACACTTAATCTGTCAGTGATCCTTCCCTGCCCTCCACCTACTCTCCCCTCCAGGATAGAAACTGAAGAATTAAGATTGCATTGTTCATTTATATAACTCAGCAGCAAGTTGCCAAGAAGCCTGGAACTGACCTAGGAACAGCCCCTTCATTGCTGCTGCACAAACCAGCTAGGGTAGATTCTTTCATTACTTAAGGAAACTTGGCTAGGACATTCTGTATCACTAGAATTTAGATTCTTTAGAATCCTATTCGCCCTTTACCAACTGAGCCTACATACACAAAGCAGAATATTGTTATAACCAAGTTATGTTCTAAGTCCTAAAAACTGCTTTGGTTTTGGTTTTCCAAACATCTCTTGCCTAACTGCTTGGGGCTGGAGTGTATCTAGTTAAATATTCTAAAGTCCTGTTATACTGCATGTTTGGATACAGGATTAAATATGGGGCAAATGACTTCAACTGAATAGGCCACATAAATCCTGGGAGACAGGATTATTTACGAGAATTTTGGGGTTCAAGACTCCGTTCAGGGAGGGAGACAAGAGCTCAGGCTCTCCTTAGAGTCAAAGCATATACACACCACTGCTCTTCCTTTGTCTTCTCTACAATTAACAGATTCTCAGGCATATCTTACAATGTGATTTCTTTAAGTGGGCAAGTTCAGGAGTTTTTCTGGTCTAGTTCCTCTGGCAGGTCAACATCAACACATCAAATATGAATGCCTGAAAACCATTTTTCTGATCATGATTTAATCAAACAAGGTGATTGGAGAGACTTTTATGATTTTTTTTAAAAAAAACATGGCTATCTGTACTTACACAGATGAGAATTTCACATTGATAGAGGACAATTTGTTTTACCTAATAGAACTGAAGTCTACCTGAAAAAGTCTGAAGGGATTGTGGGCATTGGCAATGGACAAGAATACAGGGTTACCTACCATCTTCAAACCTACATCCAGGAGTTCCTCTTCTGACTTTTGTCGCATACAGTGAACCATGCTGGCTGAAGTGACTGTTTTGCACCCAGCAAAAGTTGTAACTTTCTGCAACATAATATAACAGGGACAGTTTATGCTATGAACCTATCCACATATGAAAGCTGTATTTAAATCCTTGTGTTCTTGGACTTGTGACAGTGAAGTATAAAGAAAGTATATTTGGAATATAGGAGCCCTAAACTTGAGAGCTGGGTAGATTAATGCTGTCATCAAACCTTCAGCCGTTTACTTTCCTTTTTTTTTTTTTTTTTTTTGGAATTCAAATTTCAAATGTAAAATGAAGGGTTTGGGCTAAATGATCTTGAAGGTCTAAATCATATGATTTTATGAATGGAGGTTTGGAATAAGGTAAAATGCAAAGGGATTACCTCAGTTGCTGCTGTGAGGCTGGAATTGTACAGACAATCCATTAAGACAACTCCACTCTGAGAAATAGCCCGGTGGAAAAGGTTTTTGGTCAAAGGAGATAAAACCTAAGAGATGAAAAAAAAAGGGGGGTGGGGGTGGGGGTGGGAATTACATTTGAACAGCAAAGCCAGAGCTAGAATTGGGTGACTATGGTTCGGCCGGGGCACTAAAATTTAGAGGGCACTGATAACATTAAGATCCCTTTCTCTGTATTAAACAACAACAAAACTTAAGTTTAGTACATACTTATATAGCAAGAATAATTCATTAAAATGAGAATTTACTATCAGATGACTACTTTCCCAGCTAACCTACCTCAGGTGAGTTCTTTCTCAACCTAAGCCTAATATATTGTGATACAATGTATCAATACATAATACATATACAATATGTTGTTTCTTGCAGCAGCTTTAAGATATTCCCAGGATTTATCTTAACTCAGGTCCTTCCTTAAGGATATCCTTCCCCTCTCAAATGAATTTTTCTTAAATAGTTGATTTGAAGGAATCCTGGGAAGGAGGCTAAATATAGGAGTAGCTCTCCCCCAACTAGATTGAATACGAAAAATAATGAATTAAAAAAAATGAAAAAAAAAAAAAACCAAAACACCAAAAATCTTCAGTGACAGTAAGAAAAAGAATGAAGTTCCTGTCTCAACACAAATTCTTTTTTTCTTGGATAATTAATAACCAATTTATTTATTTTAATAATAGCTTTTTACTTTGAAAAATACATACAAAAATAGTTTTCAACATCTACCTTTAAAAAACCTTTTGCTCCAATTTTTTTTCTATCTCTCTGCCCACCTCTCCCCTCTCCCAAACAGTGAGTAATCCAATATAGATTAAACGTGTGCAATTCTTCTAAATATATTTCCACATTTATCATATTGCACAAGAAAAGTCAGATGGGGGGTGGGGAATGAGAAAAAAAATCAAGCAAGCAAACAAGAAGAACAACAGCAACAACAAAGGTGAAAATACATATTGTGATCCATATTCAGTCTCCATAGTTCTTTCCCTGGATGCAGGTGGCTTTTCCCATCACAGATCTATTAGAAGTATCTTGAATCACCTCACTGTTGATCATCACATAATCTAACATAAATCCTTAGGGAACTATAACTGGAGACTGACAGCTTAGTTTCTGATTTCTCCTAGGATCTTTGTTTCTAGATTTTCTTCATTTTACAACCAGGGTGGAGAACCAACCACCACTCCCAAGGATGTGGCAGTTTTAATCAGTGACTTTGGGATTAATCCCTTGTCAATTTACCAAGAATATTCCTGATCTCAGGGAACCCTTACCATTCTGGTACTGCTCTTAACACAACCAATATTCTGGCCTTGAGAGGCCCTTATTATATTACAAGAAGCAACACAAAGGTAATAGAAGGAATGAGAAAGAAGTGGAGGAGACCCAGTTACAAAGATTTCCAAGCATCCCCTTCAGAAATGTCCTGGGGACCCTTTCTTGACCCTTTCAAGATCAGCCCCTGGGGCCCTTATGTGGGTCTGAAGAAAGATATGTGTACAAAGGATAGTAAAACCAAAGAGTGAAATTGATAGAGGTGGTTAACTTCACTTTCTGAGGAAATAAAAAATAGACAGGAAGGGTTATATTCATGGGATAACAAAACTGTATCAAAATGATAGAAAGGATTGGTTTACTTAGGAATATACTTTCATCAGAAACATTATAGAAAAATCAGCCCAGTGACTGATAAAAACAAAACAAAACAAAACAAAACAAAAAACGCTGACTATATAGGAGACATAAACATTAGAGGAGGAAAGAGAAAAAATGAACAAGTATCTTGCAATTAAAGAAACTGAGTAAATAATCACCTGAGAGATGTAAAAGTATTAAAACAAATTGTTTAAGAAGCTTACAAAAGGCAATTGAACTCAAAAACACAGTGAAAAGCTCACATCATAATCAAATTTTAGAACTATAGCATCAACAAATTTTCTAGGTATCATAGAAAAATGCTTTACATTCCTAGAATAATCAGAATATCACAGTTTTGCTCTATGGTTATAAGAAATTAAATGAAAACTTGGAATATAATATTGGGAAAACAAAGAAAATCTGTTGGCACCTCCAAAATGATATCTCTTATGAATAGAAATCTCAATTTAAAAAACCTGATCATTCCGTAAAAGGAAAAAAAAAAAGACTCATTCCTTCAAAGGAATCCCAAAGTGAGCTAAATATTTAAAATCCAAACTGAGCAAACAGCAAAGTTAAATACTCTCATATAGTAATTAAAGATTAAGAAATGAAGTGTTTGTTTTCAAGAAGCTAGAGAAGGATATGAAAGTAGGTGAACGGGTGCCTTAATTATTTGTTTTAATTTTTGAAAATATCATCTGAAAGGTAGGGAAAAGCAACAATTATTAATAAAATATATAATGGGAAAATTAAAAAGAGTAAGTACAATGAGTGAATTAAAATTCCAGAGGGGAAAATCTAATTCCCCTCTTTAAAATCAATATTGTAGGTGGTAGAACAATATATGAAAAAAAAACCAAAAACCTTTTAGATGTGGAGAGAACAGTTAATGACTGATCAGGAGTCAAAAAGAGACACAAAAAACAATGCTTCTTTTTCATTCCTTAACTGAGGGAATGAAACTGAAATAATGAAAAAGTAAGAATAAAAAACAAAACCTGATAATTTTCTGTATATAAGCAACTCATTGAAAACACATATAAAATAAAAATTAAGAGGAATAAAGAACATCCTTTTATATTTGTCAACCCTAAAAAGGAGGAATTGAAATTGTGGTTTTCAAATAAGGTAACAATAAAATTTAGAGCCAGAAGTGATAAATAGTGAAATAATCTCATGGATAGTCAGTGGAAATAAAGCCTGAGAGAAGAGAAGCATGACTTAAGAGAAGACACATAACTTGGATGAGGTGAACATAGCTTTGTTGCAGGGTACCAAGATTTAAAGATCAGTTACAATGCTTATACATTTTCATTAGCTTAGCCTCCATAAATAATAAAAATATCACAAAAAAAATGAACAGTAACAATTCTCTCTGTCTTTCCCCCCATCTTTCCCCTCCTCCCACTCACTCCTCTTCTTCTGGCCCCACTTTCTCTCTGTTTCTCTTTCATCCTCTCTCTCTCTCTCTCTCTCTCTCTCTCTCTCTCTCTCTCTTTCTCTCCCCACATACACACACAGCTTCTAAGTGTCCCATTTCTATTGAGCTTTGTTGTCTTCTATTTGCTGGCCTCCTCTCTTCAGTGCCATATAAGCAATACCATACCCTGATCAAATACAGGAAAAGATGCTCATTGTAACTTTTATAATCTGTCTACTAAGAAAGAGATCATTGGTTTCTGTTCAAGATGATTCTAATTTAGGGATAGAATTGTAACAGCTGAGCATTCAAATAATTACTAGTTTAAACAAAAGTTAAGCTAAAAAGGTGAGTTTCTTACTTTCTGTCTACCTACCCTTTATCCTGCCTTTACAGTACATATCTCTAAGAAAGGTTTGTGTAGTAAAAGATCCAATAAGGAATACAAAGAAATAATCACATAGGTAGGACAAAAACCAGGAAAGAGAAGTGCCATATAAATCTATAGAGAAGAGAGTTTTATTTCTTTTTTTAATTAAAGATTATTATTTTCAACATTCACTGTTACAAAACCATACATTCCAATTTTTTTTTCTTTCTCTTTCCCCAACCCCTTTCCCTAAATGGCAAGTATCCAACATATGTTAAAATGTGTGACTCTTCTATACACATTTCAACAATTATCATGCTACATAAGAAAAATCAGATCAAAAAGGAAAAAAAATGAGAGAACAAAATGTAAACAAACAACAAAAAGTAAAAATACTATGCTGTGATCCACACTCAGTTTCCATAGGCCCCTCTCTGAGTACAGATGACTCTCTTCATCACAACGCCATTGGAACTGGACTGAATCATCTCATTGTTGAAAAGAGCCATGTCCATCAGAATTGATCATAGTATAATCTTGCTGTTGCCATATATAATAATCTCCTGGTTCCTCTCATTTCACTTACCCCCAGTTCATTTAAGTCTCTCCAGACCTCTCTGAAATCATTCTGGTGATTGTTTTTTACAGAACAATAATATTTCATAACATTCATATGCTATAATTTATTCAGCCATTCTCCAATTGATGGGCATACACTCAGTTTCCAATTTCTTTCCACTATAAAAAGGGCTGCCATAAATATTTTTGCACATGTGGGTTCCTTTCCCTTCCTTATGATTTCTTTGGGATAAAGGCCCAATAGAAACATTGTTGGATGAAAGGATATTCACAGTTTGATAGCACTTTGACCATAGTTCCAAAGCGCTTCTCATAAATGGTTGAAATTAGTTCATAATTCCACCAACAATGTATTAGTGTCCCAGTTTTCCATCATTTCCTCCAACATTCTTCATTATCTTTTCTTGTCATTTTAGTCAATATGAGAGGTTGTTTAGTGGTACTTCAAAGTTGTCTTAATTTGCATTTCTCTGATAAATAGCGATTTAGACCACCCTTTCATATGACTAAAAATGGCTTCAATTTCTTCATCTGAAAATTATCTGTTCATATCCTTTGACCATTTACTGATTTGAAAATGGCTTGAATTCCTATAAATTTGAGTCAGTTCTCTATATATTTTAGAAATGAGACCTTTATCAAAACCCTTAAATATAAACATTTTTTTCAGAAGAGAATATTCTCTTCTAATATTGTCTGCATTGGTTTTGTTTGTACAAAATTTTTTTAACTTAATATAATCAAAATTATCCATTTTGTATTCAATAATGTACTGCAGCTCTAATTTGGACACAAATTCCTTCCTTCTCCACAGATCTAAGAGGCAACTATACTTTGTTTTCTAAATTGCTTATAATATCACTCTTTATATCTAAATTATGAACCCATTTTGAACTTATCTTGGTATAGGGTGTTAATTGTGGGTCAATGCCTAGTTTCTGTCATACTAATTTCCAATTTTCCCAGTAGTTTTTGTCAAATAGTGAGTTCTTATCCCAAAACCTGAGATCTTTTTGGTTTGTAATACACTAGATTACTATAGTCATTGACTATTTTGTCCTATGAACCTAAACTATTCTACTGATTGAATACTCTATTTCTTACCCAGCACCAAATTATTTTGATGACTACTGCTTTATAATATAGTTTTAGGTCTGGTACAGCTAGGCCACCTTCATTTGCATTTTGTTTCATGAATTCCCTTGAAATTCTTGACCTTTTGCTCTTCCAGATGTTGTTATTAGTTGTTCTTGCTCTCAAAAATAATTTTTTGGAAGTTTTGATTGGTATGGCACTGAATAAGTAGATTAATTTAGGTAATATTGTCTTTTTATTATACTAGTTTGGCTTACCCATGAGCATTTGATATTTTTCCAGTTGATTAGATCTGATTTTATTTGTGTGGAAAGTGTTTTGTAATAATGTTCATATAGTGCCTTGGCAGATATACTTCCAAATATTTTATAATATCTACAAGTATTTTAAATGGAATTTCTCTTTGTATCTCTTGCTGCTGGACTTTGTTGCTAAAATATAAAAAGGCTGATGATTTATGTGGATTTATTTTGTATCCTGAAACTTTGTTAAAATTGTGAATCATTTCTAGTAATTTTTTATTTAATATCGAGGGTTCTCTAAGTATACTATCATATCATCTGTAAAGAGTGATAATTTGGTTTAGTTTATCTCCATTGCATATGATGCTTGCTGATGGTTTTAAATAGATGCTACTGACTATTTTAAGGAAAAGTTCATTTATTCCTATACTCTCTAGTGTTTTTAATAGGAATGGGTGTTGGCTTTAGTCAAATGCCTTTTCTGCATCTATTGAGATAATCATATGATTTCTGTTATTGATATAGTCAATTATGATAATAGTTTTCCAAATATTGAACCAGCTCTGTATTCTTGATATAAATCCTACTTGGTCCTGGTGTATTATGTGGAAAATAATTTGCTGTAATCTCTTTGCTAATATTGATTTAATATTTTTTCACCAATATTCATTAGGGAAATTGCTCTATAATTTTCTTTCTCTGTTTTGACCCTACCTGGTTTAGGTATCAGCATCATATTTGCATCATTAAAGGAATTTGATAGGACTCCTTTCTCTATTTTTCCACATAGTTTGCATAATATTGGAATTATTGTTCCTTAAATGTTTGGCAGAATTCTCATTAAACTCATCTGGCCCTAGAGAGTTTTTTGGTATTTGGGAGTTGATTAATAGTTTGTTCAATTTCATTTTCAAAAATGGGACCATTTAAGTAACTTATTTCCTCTTCTGTTAATCTGGGCATTCTACATTTTTGTAAGTATTCCTCCATTTCACTTTGATTATTAGATTTCTTTACATATAGTTGGACAAAATTACTCTTAATTATTGCTCTAATTTCACTTTCATTGGTGGAAAATTCTCCCTTTTCATTTTTAATACTAACAATTTGATTTTCATTTTTCCTTTTTCTAACCAAATTAACTAAGGGTTTGTATATTTTGTGGGTTTTTTCATAAAACCAACTCTTAGTTTTGTTTATTAATTTAATAGTTTTTTCTTTCAATTTTATTAATCTTCCCTTTTATTTTCAGATTTTCAAATTTGGTATTTAATTGGGAGGAGGGTTAATTTGTTCTTCTAGCTTTTTTAGTTGCATGACCAATTCGTTGATCTTTTCTTGTGCTATTTTATACAAGTAAGCATATAGAGATATAAAACTTCGCTTAAGAACTGCTTTAGTTGCATCCCATAAATTTTGGTATGTTGTCTTATTATTGTCATTCTCTTGGATAAAATTATACATTGTGTCTATGAGTTGTTGTTTTACCCACTCATTCTTTAGGATTAGAATATTCAGTTTCTAACTTATTTTTGGCCTATTTTCCCCTGGCCTTTTATTACATATAATTTTTATCTCATCATGTTCTGAAAAAATGCATTTACTATTTCTGCCTTCTTGCATTTGATTTTGAGGTTTTTATGCTCTAATACATGGTCAATTTTTGTATAGGTTGCATGTATTGGTGAGAAAAAAAGTATATTCCTGTCTGTCTTCATTCAGTTTTTTTCAAAGGTCTATCATACTTAACTTTTTCAGAATTCTATTTTCGTCCTTAGCTTCTTTCTTATTTATTTTGGAGTTAGATTTATCTAGTTCTGAGAGAGCAAGATTGAGATTGCCCACTAACATTATTTTGTTTTCTAATTCTTCTTGCAGCTCTCTTAATTACTCCTCAATTCAGATACTATAACACTTGGAACATACATATGTTTAGTATTGATATTACTTCATTATCTATGATACCCTTTTCCAAAATGTTGTTTCCGTCCTTATCTCTTCTATGAGATCAATTTTTGCTTATGCTTGATTTGAGACCACTACCCTCTGCTTTTTTTTTTAAATGAAGCATAATAGATTCTGTTCCAATCTTTTACCTTTACTCTAAATGTATCACTCTGCTTTAAATGTGTTTTGTGTAAACGTATTCTATTAGTCTACCTCCCTTTTTTCCCCAGGAAAGAATGACACTGGGGCTGGAGCTGGCCAGTTCCCATGATTTGAGCAGGGTCAGCCAGCCTCCAAAAGAGAGGAACAAGATGGGGCACATTTCTAAGGACACTTTACATTCAGCTCCAAGTCCAAGAATAAGAAATGATTAGCTGGTTTCCATCTGGCTTCAATACTGGTTTGAAATGTGAATAGCTTTTTCCTGTATAAACATTAAATAGTTTAAATATTAAACATTACATTTATTTTTCCTGACTATACCGGCAGAAATAGTGAGATAAGTTTTTCTGTGAAGTTAAATATCTCTGATATTCTCTTTTAGAGCCAAATTTGATGAGAGTAAGATTCATACAATGCTTATTCTCCTCCTTCCCCCGCTCAGTTGTAATAGGTCTTTTTTGCCTCTTTATGAGATGTAATCTACCCCATTTTAACTCCATCCTCTTCTTCCAGTAGAGTCCATTTTCCTCCTCTAGTTTCTTTTTTATGTCACCACAATAAAATTAAATTATATCTGCACCATCTAAGTATACCCATAACATAGATACAGATTTCAAGACTTAAATATATCATCTTCCCATATAGGGATGTAAGCTTTTTCACTTTTAAAAGGAATGTTATTTTTTATTTCCTTTTTACCTTTTTATACTTCTCTTGAGTTCTGTATTAAAAGATCAAATTTGAATGTCCTTCTTCTTCCCTGAGAGATAATGCTAAATTTTGCTGGATAGTTGATTCTTGGCTATAATCCAAGTTCCTTTTCCTTTTGGAATATCTGATTCCAGGCTCTTCAAATTTTTAAAGTGGAAATTGCTAAGTTTTGGATAATTCTGATTGGGGCAACTTGATATTTGAATTGTTTCTTACTAGCTGGTTGCAATATTTTCTCCTTGATCTGATCATTCTGAAATTTAGCTACAATGTTCCTTAGAGTTTTCCTTTTGGGGTCTCTTTCAGGAGGTGATTTGTGAATTCTTTCAACAACTATTTTATCCTCTGGTTATAGGACAGTAGAGCAGTTTTCCTTGATGATTTACTGAAATATGATGTCTAAGCTCTTTTTTCATCATGGTTTTCAGGAAATTCAATAATTCTTAGATTGTCTCTCCTAGATCTATTTTCTAGGTAAGTTATTTTTTCAATGAGGTATTTTACATTTTCTTCTATTTTTTGGTTTTCTTTGACTGATTCTTGAAATCTCATTGAGTCATTCACTTCCATTTTTCAGTTCTGATTTTTAGTGAATTATTTTCTTCAGTTAGTTTTTTTATCTCCTTTTGCATTTGGCCAATTGAATTCTTAATTGAAGTTTTTTGTTTATTGGATTTTGTTTTCTATTTCATAAATTCTGTTTTTCAATGAATTGGTTTGCTTTTCAAATATATTTTGTAAGGAGTTATTTGCTTTTTTCATTTCACCAAATTTATTTTGTAAGGAAATATATGATTTTTCTATTTCATTAAATCTATTTTAAAGAATTTTCTCCAGACAATTTCTGTTTCCTTTTCCAAATTCTCTTATAAGTTCTCACTTCATTTCCCTATTTTTCTTCTAACTCTTTTTTAATATTCTTTTTGAATTCTTCCAAATCTTGTAAGATGGGGAACAACTTGTATCACCCTTTGGGATATCATCTAGAAATGATTTGCCTTTATGATCCTCAGGGTTTGAAGCCTGTACTCTTTCTCCACAAAATCTATTTATTGTCAGAATTATTTTTACTTTTTTGTTCATTTTTTAAACGTTGGTATCTGCTCATAGGGTAAAGGGCCAAGCTTCCTCTACAGGCTATAGTAGCTTTATTCTGCCCTGAGCCGGGGTGGTAGATCAGTGTGGCCAAGTACTGGGTTTAGAGGCTCACTATTTGCCTTTTCTATTTGCATTGGATGTCTCACAGTTAATCTGCTGATCCATTGGCTTCCAATCAGGACAGAGTAACCAATGCTGCTGTATTTTGGCAAAGAGCCTTCTGGTACATTCTTCTGTGAATGCCACATTGCTCTGGGTCCCTATGTTGTAGCTGCACTTGGTCACCTCCCCTTTGTTTGATTGAAACAGACTTTTTTCTGAAGTTCTTCCAAAAAAAGAAGCTTTTTTCTGCTGGCAATTTGTTACACTCCAAATATTTGTGGATTCTGCTACTCCAAAACAATTTCAGAGATGATCTGGTGTTGATATTAGGGATGCCAGGAAGAGCTCAGATAAAAACATGTCTGCTCTACATCATCTTGGCTCTGTACTCCCCAACCCCTCAGAAGAGAGTTTTAAGAAGATAATTGACAGTGTGTGAGGTTTCTGAAAAATCAAGAAGGATGAGAATTGAGAAAAGGCCATTAGATTTGGCAATTAACATATTAAACTTAGAAAGAGGAGTTTCAGTTGAATCATAAAATCAAAATCCAGATTACAAAGAAAAAAAGAGAGGGAAAGGAAAGGCAGTAGAGACACCTGTTCAAATGGCCTTTTAAAGAAATTAGCCACAAAAGAGAGAAGAGATAAAAGATGATAACTATTTGGGATGAAAGGATAAATCAGGGATTTTTGAGGAAGGGGTAGGCATAAGGAGGTCTGTAGGCAATATGGAAACAATCATGAGATATGAAGGAATTGAAAATTAGTGAGTGAGTTGGGATGATAAAAGGACAATCTACTGAAGATATTGAAATGGAATTGGATCATGTATTCATGGAGAAGGGTTATCCTTGGTAATGAGAAGGGTCATGTCATCCTATGAGACATGAGTGAAAGGAAGAGTTAGCTGCAAGTGGCATATGTGATAACTAAGAGTGTGATTAAGAGGGAGCTCTTAGTGAATGGCCTCAATTATTTCAGTAAAATTTGATCAACTGAGAGGGTAGGAAAACAGAAAGCATCAGAAGATCGAGGAAGGGTCAAAAGATTTGGAAAAGCCTCTATGTTGAGTAGGATAGTGAGTCAACTAGGGAGAAATAAACTACTGTTTTGAGATACTCATTGAGATTATGGGACATAAATTTCTAATAGATTCTCTTACCTTGATGCTAGCCAATCAAATTACTAAGGGAACATTTTTGTTGTTTTAGAATTAGAGATAATAATAATAACCAAATTCATATGTTAAAGAAAAATGATCTTGTGCAGAATTCTAAACCATCTTTGTGTGTCAATATGTCTGGTTTGATTATAAATATATGAAATACATAGTATAACAAAAAAAATTGTTGACATTCAGAAATTACTATTTTAAAAGATTCATTAACTCCATGTTAAGAAGTTTTTATCTATCTAGGATGTCAGGGGAAATCACTTTTAAAAAGAACAAGTGAATAGGAAATATTACCAGAACTAAAAGTATGATGTGTTCCAAAAGTCTTTGTAAAGCTTTAAACTACTGAAGCTTCATAAGCTTAGCTGCTTAAGCCTCTTTAAGCTTTAATAGTTTAAAACTGTACTGAGAGTACTATAAACTATATATACTATAAACAACATTAACCTATATTATATTGTTTTAAAAAGACTCCAAAAAGGGGGATAAGCAGAAGCATCCCAGTGTTTGATAAACTCAAGGACAAAAGTTACTTGGGTGAAAGATTTTTTAACAACTACAAAACAGCAGAAAATTTGAAAACAAATTTGGGAGAAATTTAGTTTAGATCAGCATCTTAAACTATATATCATACAATGCAAATAATGGATATAAAAACCAAACAAAATGTAGCAACAACAACAACAACAACAACAAGTGAATATGAGTAGGTTTATAATTAAGAGAATTATTAGTTAAATTAGAGATAGATCATAAAAGAAAAAAAGGCAATGATAACTACAAAATAATTTTATAATTGAATATATATAAGCATAATTACAAGAGAATTGAGTGAGTAGAAAAATATTAACTGTAGGATACCACTAATAATGATTTTTAAATCCAAGATGTTTAAGGAATTGATATAAAATATGTAACACAAAAAGGTATTTCCCAACAGAAATGTATGTGGACATTTTTCAAAAGAACTAAAAATTAGTCTATCAACAAGCATTTATTAAATGTCTACTGTGTACCAGAACTCTTGTAGGTTAAGGGCTAGATTTAGGGAACACAAAGACAAAAGTGAATAGTCCCCACTCTCAATAAGTTTAACAGGAGAGACAATGTATACATATATTTGTACATATAAAGCTGATATAAAATAATCTGTATAAGAAGAATACTAGCATGGGGCATCAAGAAAGGCCTCATGTGCAAAGTGATGTTTTCAGTGTGTGTTGCTAACTAGAGATTGTAAAAGACAAGCAGAGATAACAACAGAGAGCATTCTAGACACAAGGGATAATAAGTACAAAGGCACAGAGATGGGTGATCTACTTCTATTTAGAATTACATAGGGAAAAAAAGAGAAATGTAAAAATTACAATAGTGAGGAAACTTCAACCCATATAGATTAGCAAAGATTTTTTTTTAATGACATCAGTTTGGGAAATAATATATAGGAAAACACATACTAATACATTGTTGGTGAAGCTATAAAAAGGTCTAGCCATTCCTGATATCAATTTAGAATTATGTGAGAAAACTATATATATCCTTTGATCCAAAACTTTTCTTTATTGGACATAAAACCCTACAAGAATTCAAAAATAGAAACATATATCTAGTATATACAAAAAAATTCATAGCATTAATTTGTGATGGCAAAAAATCATGAACAAGTGTCTGCTGAGTGAAGAAAAGAACAAAAACAAAAAGACAAATTATGATATATGAAAGTAATAGAATATTGCTGTGCAGCAAGAAATTGCAAAAATGAGAAACTCAAAGAAATGTGGGCAAGGAAAATATATGAATTAATGTAAAACGAAATTAAAAATTTCCTTGTGAAATTCGTACCTAACAGTGGGATCTCTAGCCTAAACAGTGTAGATTTTTAGATGATTTTCTTGGCATAATTTCAAATTCCTTTCCAAAATGGGTGGACCACAAGCCTATCAACCTATCAACAATGAAACAATTTACTTGTCTTGCTTACTATCTCAGGCAATGGGAATGAAAGAGTGCAAATTTCGAATTCGAAATTTAAAAAAACAAATAAATGTTAAAATTGTTTTTAATATATAATTGGAAAAATATTATTCAAGGAAAAAAACAAATAGTTTTCCTTATACAATATATAATGAGAAAAGGGAACTGAAAAAGTTGTCTTTAGCCGGCAATTGGTCTCACCATTCCTACCACCCTTTCTGCTACAGTCAATTTAAAGAAAGAGAGAGAAATGGAGAGATAAGAGAAAGAAGAGAAAGAAACAAGGGGCAGAAAAGAGAGAAAAGAGGATATAACAGAGAAAACAAGAAATGACAAGAAAGAGGAAGAGAAACAAGCCCCCATAAATTTTTCAAATTTCACTTTGACCACAGAGCTGTTTTAAACCCTCAAGTCAATTCTCTCTCCTTGGACCTCATAAACTCTTTGTTCAAGACATTTTCACTACACTTAAATGGAATATTATATATTTTAGTCATCTGTGTTTGTGTATTTCCCTCTATCTGAGTTATAAGGATTATAAATAAAATTTTGCATTTTTCCCATTACCTCAATTCTGTGTGCACAATAGTCACTTAATAAATGTTTGTTGAATAAATGAGAAAAGAAGAAAATAGATAATTAAGACAAAAAGAGGAAAGGAGGGATAGGAAAGACTTTAATCCTGGCATGAATCTTTCTAAGCCAAGACACAGTACACTTGGAAGCTCACCAATGCTGAAACACTGACACCTCCTGCTGACTCCCCAAAGATGGTGACTGAACCTGGGTCTCCTCCAAAATTGGCAATGTTTTCCTGGACCCACTGGAGTGCAGCCACTTGATCTAAGTAACCCCAGTTTCCCCGGGCATGTTCATCTCCAGTGCTGCAAGGAAGAGGAGACAAGAAGTAAACAATTAATTGAAAAGATGGAAAAGAATATCAAAGAGAGTCACAAGTCAGGAGCAGGGCCAAAAACTATCCAAGAATGACAAATTTGTGAATAGTAAGTAATGTTGAGTTTCCCTTTCTAGCAAATCCAAGTCATTTCTTCTCTTTAGTTTTTTGTTTGTTTGTTTTACATTGTTTTTACATATCTGACATATAGATGGGTCCTTTTTATTACTGTGAGACTTTTGGCAAGTTATTTAGCCTGTCTACCTGAGTTTTCTTAACTGTAAAATGGAAGGGAATAATAGCAACTACCTTATCGATAAGATAAAACTCAAACAAGTTTTTTTCAAAAAGTGTCTGATCCTTAGTAGATTCTTATGAAATCCTCATTCCCTTCTTCTCTCCCCTTCATTAGATGTAAATTTCCTGAGCACAGGAAATGTGTGCTTCATTTCATGTTAACTCCAAACCCTGGCCTTGCCTTCTGGGGTCTCTGTCAGGATTCTTAACTGAGTCCCCCAAAAGGCTCAAGATGAAATCTCTATTTCTGTGGTGTCCATCTTCTTGTGGTCTTTCACCATGATGATGGTGATGTCCAGAATCATAACTAGCATGAGGAAAATGATGATTTGCTTTATTTAGCCAACATCTGGGGCAAGGAGTGTCTTTCCTTCCTGGGAGTATGTATATAAGGGGTGGGAATGAGGATCAATAAGACAATAATTTTTTTCTCCTTCTGATGAGCGTCATGACCATGCCTTGATACCTCAAGACTTGTTCTTCATACTGCTCTTCTCTCAGGACTGCTATTCCTCACAACTTCCTTGGGGTGAAAGCTAGTGACTGTTCTCTTTGAACTATACCCAAAGTTAGCCCATTCTCTTTAATACCATGCCTCCCCTCCACAGCATAATGGTTTTTGCTCAGGGTGAAATGATTTCTACTTTTGGCTCAGAATATGTCTTTTTCTCATGCTGTTTCCCTGCCCAAAATGTCTTCTTATGATCTTTCTGTTCATGTTCCAAATCTAGTAGGAAATTTTTTTATTACTACTCCACACCACAGTAATTTCTCCCTCAGCCTTAACTTCTCTTGGTTCTCAGTTTACCTATCCATAAAATGAGGGGATTATAATATGTGACCTCTAAAGTCCCTGCCAGGGATATGATTCTCCTTAGCACAAATTTCTTTATATTGTTACCTTAAGTTTTTCAAGTGCCCCTCATCTTCCCAGTTACATAGTGACTTCCTTCAGGTCAAAGGAGATGTCCAGCATTTTTATATCTGCTTTAGAGCCTAGCACAGAACTAGATACAAATCCTTGTATCTGATACTTAGCATTCAATATGTAAATTGTAAATAGGTAAATATGTAAATATAAATAGTTTAGTGGTGCCATAGTGTATTCAGTGCCAGGCCTGGAGTTGGAAAGATGAATCTTCTTGAATTTAAATTCACTCTCATATACTTACTAGCTTTGGGACTCTGGGCAACTCACTTAATCCTGCTTAATTCAGTTTTCTCGTATGTAAAATGAACTGGGGAAGGAAAAAAGCAAAACACTGCTACCTTTGCCTAGAAAATCCCAAATGAAGTCACAAAGCGTTAAACACCATTGAAGTAACTGAACAATACAAAAATCAAGAGAGTTATGAGTTATAGCTTCTACCAAATAAGATTACAATCTCTCCATGCTTTAACCTTAACTTTAATCTTCTCTTAAGACTAAAGGAAGTTAAGTGATTTGCTGAGGGAGTGACCAAAAGAGAATTTAAACTTCAGTACTCTTTCTGTAGCATTTCATTTATGGGATAACTGTGACACTGGCAATAGTTGTTGGATGCTGGTGATATGCTAGACCTTATGCCATATTTGGGGTTCAAAGGGACCACAAAAATGGTGGAGTTCCAACTAGCATTTTGAGTTGAATTTGCAGCGTTGGATCCATCTCCAAGTCAAGGGGCAAAGTATATTTTGATTGGAATGTTAATTAAGAGGTCAAAATTCCAAAAGAAGTTAGAAAAGAACCAGGAGCAAGAAAATAAATTTATAGGGAAAAGTTAGAGAGATCAGATGTTTCATGTCACTGATATGCTTTTTGTATGGCTTTGAGGTGGAGTGTGCTTCTGACTTTGGGCACAGATGCAATACCCATAGTTCTCTGGGCAGAGCTCATAGAGGAAACATTCTGGAGGCGTATTTTTAGGTCTGAAACATCACTAAGTTAAGTGGCAGGCATCCAATTTTGTTCAGGGCCTGTAGTAACTTTAAGCATCTATTATTATTGCTCATTAGTCTCAGAAATCCCATTATCACTGATCAACAGGTTGTTATCTGACAGCCAGCAATATTTTTAGGTTCAGCAATCTGGTCATACAGAGTAACCTGGGGCAGGATAATGTTAAGGAAGAAATATATAATTTCTTTCCCCCCTTTTATTGCTTTCTTTTTTCTGGTTATAAATGTACATTAATTTTTAAAATACATATTTCTTTATGAGTTATGTTGGGAGAGAAAAATCAGAACAACAGGGAAAAATCACGAGAGAAAAAAAACATAAGAAAAAGGAAAAAAAAGTGATTATAGCATGTGTTGATTTACATTCAGTCTCCAAAATATATCATTTCCAACTACAGCACTCTAAAACCAAATGGTCTTGGGGTTATCACTATATCCTTCCTAGGGAGTGCATCATGCCAATAGTCTGTGACTTCAAGAACACTAAATTAGAGAAGTCAATCAGGACCCGTGTAGGCTAACTACCAATAAAGAACATGAACAATAGAAATGCTCTCTACCATAATAAGTTCACCATATTCATGTGTCAAGGATTTCTTGAAAGTAGTTGCTATAGGAGGATCACAGCATTTCAGATTTGGATAATGTCTAAATTAAGTTGATACTGCTCAGTGTTATTTGAAGTGAGTTCCTAGATGGTAGCTCTTACCTATAAAATCCAAAAATTCCCAGACGATACTGAATGGCCACCACTACGACATCCTCAAGGGCTGCAAGGGCCAGACCATCATAGGTTGATGCAGCACCTATCACCAATCCCCCTCCATGGATCCACACCATTACCTGAGGAAGTAAGGAAGACTCCTTTTGGGTACAGAAGTCCAGAGTTAAGAAAACTTGACAGAGCTCACTTATTCTAGCCTTTCTTTCAGGAATGTTAATATCTAAATCACTCAGTCCAGAAGGCATACTCTATATATATCCACTCTCTTAGAACTAATTTTACAGATAATATAACTTATGCTTTGACAGGTTAAATAACTAACCTGAAGTTACAAAGTGTCAGAGCTTGAATTGAAACCTAAATGCCTTGTCTACAAATCTACTACTATTTCTGCTAAAACATATTGTGTCCCTTTCAGTGATATTTGGGGAGCTAGTACAGTGTAATAGAACATGCATAGGTCTAGGAGCTAGAAGATCCATTACTTCCACTACCTTATTATATAAACTTAGATAAATTGCTTTCCCTCTGTAAGTCTCATTTTATACCAAAAAGAAAATGAGAATGTCGTGCTACATGAGTTCTAAGAGTTTTTTCAGCTCAGACCTTCTTATTCTGAGTATCCTCTGATGAAAAGATGAAAGCAAAGGTATGCTGGTAAATGTTTCACAATTAGCTCTCAAAATTAAAACAAAACAAAACCGTATAAAACATACTTTTAACTCTAATTTGTTTGATTAACATGTTCTCTATTACTTAGATCTAGACAATCAAAAAACAGTTAATCATGTGCTCTTTGTAGCCTTTGTGGATTTCAACAATGCATAAAAATGAACTATTGGCTTTTAGTAGCTAGTTTGAGCAGGCTCTAGCATACTCTGGGTTAGAAGAAAGGAAGAAATGCCTCCAGGGAATAATCCCTGTATTTAGTGTTTTTCTACCACACCCCTCAACCAGTTTACTCTCTGGAAGGTCTAGTCTAGTAAAATGATGGAAATAAACAGAAACAAATAATGCAGATCTTAGTTCTATGGGCCTTATTAACTGAGAAGAGGAAATACTGGTGATGAAGGAAAATAGAAAATAATAATACTGTGCTTCCCTTTTCAAATTTGCTAAAGAAATGTGATATTTAAAAAAGTTTGAGAGAAATAATTTCTGGGTAATTTAATTGTTTTATTAATAATGCCAGCATCTCATTGTTGGTGGAGTTGTGAACGAATCCAACCATTCTGGAGAGCAATCTGGAATTATGCCCAAAAAGTTATCAAACTGTGCATACCCTTTGATCCAGCAGTGTTTCTATTGGGCTTATATCCCAAAGAGATACTAAAGAAGGGAAAGGGACCTGTATGTGCCAAAATGTTTGTAGCAGCCCTGTTTGTAGTGGCTAGAAACTGGAAAATGAATGGATGCCCATTAATTGGAGAATGGCTGGGTAAATTGTGGTATATGAATGTTATGGAATATTATTGCTCTGTAAGGAATGATGACCAGCAGGATGAATACAGAGAGGCTTGGAGAGACCTACATGGACTGGTGCTAAGTGACATGAGCAGAACCAGGAGATCATTATACACTTCGACAACGATATTGTATGAGGATGTATTCTGATGGAAGTGGATTTCTGTGACAAAGAGACCTAACTGAGTTTCAATGGATAAATGATGGACAGAGACAGCTACACCCAGAGAAGGAACACTGGGAAACGAATGTGAACTATTTGCATTTTTGATTTTCTTCCCGAGTTATTTTTACCTTCTGAATCCAATTCTCCCTGTGCAACAGGAGAACTGTTCGGTTCTGCAAATATGTATTATATCTAGGATATACTGCAACATACTTAACATATATAGGACTGCTTGCCATCTTCGGGGGGGGGGGTGGAGGGAGGGAGGGGAAAAAATGAAACATAAGCGAGTGCAAGGGATAATGTTGTAAAAAATTACCCTGGCATGGATTCTGTCAATACAAAGTTATTATTAAATAAAATAAAATTTAAATTAAAAAAAAATAATGCCAGCATCTTTATTAATAAAAGAATGATTATTTGGTCATCCCTCTCTTAGACCAAAGACAATAATAGAAGTGGGTTATTGATTTATATGTCCTCTGGAAGAGCAGTACTCCTGAATATGGCAATCACCTCTGACTGGTTAACAATTAATGAGAGGGGGACTTTATAAAGAGAAGTGAACTTACTCCAATATGGAACAGGGAATGACCAAAGAGTCTATCCCTATACTCAGATCACCCGTAGCCTTGGCCAATTTATACAAACAATCTATATTCCCAACCCAACTCTGAGCTACTTGTGTGAATTAGCAATACCCAGAATGAGGATAATGTTAATCTTAGCTTTCATGAGTCTTATCCTTGAGAAAATGGACAAGAAAATAGGACAGGCAAATAAAGCTGGGGGTTTCCCCAGTTTAAATAATTGTATATTAGTTTAACAGAGAAATAATAATTTCTCTCAAAAACTAATGATGCTTGCCTTGGAGAAGAGTTGGGAGAGGTCAGACTATATAACTGTTATCAAGTATATATAAAGGGCTGGCATGCAGGAAAAAAAAAAAAAAACTTATTCTGTTTGGCTTCAGAAGCAATGAGTGGAAATCACAGGAAAACAGATTTTAGCTCAGTGTAGGAAAATTTTTTTCTAACAATATGAGTGCCCTAAAAGGTGAATAGGCTGCCTCAGTTGATCTCTCATTTTCCTCATTGGAGTTCTTCAAGTAGTGCTTTCTTTTCCATTTTGTTGTAGAAGAGACTTGAGTTTTTGGAATAGTGTGGCTCGATGACCTCTGAGTTAGTTCTAACCTAGAAATTCTATAAGTTGAAGCTTATAGAAGCTAGAGAATCTTTAGATGATGGTGGCCATGGTGGAGAAAGTCCTCAAAACTAGGTTCTATAAGGGTTAGTTGAATGAAGAAGAGATATCTATCTGTGAGAGGATTTAGATAGAATGTGCTATTTTCACCCCAGAAAGTAAATATTACCAGAGAGTAAATATTAAAAGAAGGAAAATTAGTTTTCAAGATAAGAAGCAACTTTCTAACAATTAGAGCTATTCAACAATGGGCTTAACTTTATGGAGCAGTGAAGAGCTGGGTATTATCTTAAGCAAAATAATTTTAGTCTGCATCTCATACTTGGGGAGTCAAGGGTTTTCCAGAAATCCTAATTTATTAAATAGGAAACAGGGAGATGGAAAGTCATAGTTTAGATCCATTTAGACAAACATCCATACTAAGAATTGGATTCAAGGCTAGTTCTAAGCTTCTCCATTCAGCCTCTAGGAGAAGCCTTTTACAGGTATATGCCCAAGAAATGCTATTTCCATTTTCAGAGTTGTACAAATCAAAAATAATTAAAGAAAGAGAATAAATTTAGTCCTGAAAGAGACCTTTCAAACCCATAATTTTATAGTTGCAGAAACTGAGCCTAAGAGAAATAATTTTCAAAAAAATAGCAAAATGTATACCAAAGTCAATCAGAAATCTTTAAAAATCAACCATGCTATTTGTCCTATTTCTTATTAATGTGGATAATAGTTATGGAGGGGAAGACTTATCTAATGAAAAAAGCTTTAAACAGAATCAAGAGACCAGGTCTGAAGTATTAGTAAAAAGAAATGCAAATGCTTTGACAGCTGAATCAAGTGTGAACTGGAGTGGGGAGAGACTTGTGACAAGAAGACCAAGCATCAGGCCTAGAGACTATTGCAATAAACTAGATGTGAAATGATGAGGGCCCGTGACCAGGATGGTGGCAGTTTTAGAGAAGAAAGGAGGGTATATAGAAGAAATGTTATGAAGGTAAGATCAACAAATCTTAGCAACAGATTGGCTATGGGAGTTAAGGATAGAGTAAGAGTTGAGAATAACACCTAGATTGCAAATCTGGATGACTGGGAGGATGGGGATACCCTTGATCATAATAAGGAAGTTAGGAAGAGGAGTGAGTTTGAGGGAAACTATAACTTTCGCGTTGTATGTGTTGAGTTTAAAATATCTATGGAACATTCAGTTCAAAATGTCTGATTCTTGGAGATGTCACTAACTAACTGTGTGATTTTTGATTAAGCTCTGGAACTCACTTTTTTTTTTGTCAAGTGGGGGAAATATTGTTTGTTCCTGTGGTTGAATGGATTAATGTGGTTGAAAGAATTTTGCAGATGTAAGGTATATGTACATTTTATTCTCAATTATCTCTGTGTTTCCCACCACCCACCCAATCTATTTAATTTTTTTAATTGAAGTAAAGAGAG
Source organism: Antechinus flavipes (assembly GCF_016432865.1). Taxonomy (NCBI): domain Eukaryota; kingdom Metazoa; phylum Chordata; class Mammalia; order Dasyuromorphia; family Dasyuridae; genus Antechinus; species Antechinus flavipes. The sequence continues at coordinate 492,360,331 of NC_067399.1, forward strand.
AGAAGCTAAGTGTCTTTAAAAAGCCATATGCCCTGCCTACTGAGAAATAAGGAAAAAGTCAAGATCCCAAACCCCTGTTACGCCTTCCAAACCAAGGACTCTTTTTCTAAACTTTTCTGCTGTAAATGCATGTAAGGACGACAAACCACCAATTCCAAAGTCAGAGTAAACCATAGTAAGCCATTCATGGTTTCCTTACTGGTAACTTGCTCTTCTTTGATAGGTCAGCAGGAGTATAAATGTTCAAGTATAAACAATCTTCAGATGTTTTCAAGGAAATTTTTTCTTCCCGGTTGGTAAAAAGGTCAGAGAGCAATTGTCCAGAAACTAGGTCCTGGGCACACCTATTCAATAAAACATGACAAAAATCTCATTTATTTTCAAGATTAAAAAGAAGTTTTCATGTCCTTTTACTCTCTATTACTAATCTGTAACCTCCCAATACCTTTGAGCTGCCTCTAATTTCCCTGGAGACTTGTTGTCTCTCTCCTAGGTACTCTTTGTGCTGGGTAGATGCCAGTGATCAAAGATCAGACCCATCCCCCACCACTTAAATCACCTGATTTAAAGGTTAAGGGCTCACCAATGGCAAAAGTGTTATAGCTCAGGAGTAATCCTGGCATGGAGGAAGAATATAGATGTAGATCATTTGCTATTGTGTTTGGCAAGTGTTCCCTTTCAGTGGATAAAATGTTCACATACAAAGGGTCAAGGAGCAGCACCTTCTAATTCCATGAAGGAAAGAAACTGAAGAACTCTAAGGAGTACCAGTTTCAACTGGGAAAAGTACTGCTATATGATCTATTTGGCTGGCATACTTCAGGGCATACCAGTCATTCTATAGTTTTAGGGATGCCCATTGTGCATTCCTGATAGGTTCTCCTATAAGAGACGTTAAAGTCCCTGAACAAGCTTAATTTCCAAGGTGAGCCAGTTGAAGGAATGTTTCTTACTAAATAGAGGGGTATAAAGCATTCAAAGAAAATTACCATGATTCTCCATGTTCTCTTACATCTCAATTCCTCCTATCCCCAGAAGAAGCAAAAGACTGATGGCTTACATGGGTGGGTAAGTAGTTGTGCTCTTTACATAGTCCCAGGATTCTGCAGGTTGTGGTGGAGAAAATCTCAGGGGTCCAAGAGGAGCTTTGGCAAAAGGGATACCCAGGAAAACATTGACAATTTTGTCAAATCCTTGTAGGCTTTCACGTTTGCCTTGGACTTTTCCATACTGAGTGTCCACTACAGGTGTTGAGGATTGCTGCCCTGACAGAGAGAAAGAGAGAGAGAGAGGTGATTGGATTGGGGAGGTAATATTCTAGAGTGGAAAAATTGCTCAGGAGTCCTTAGTGCCAGTCCCAAGTCTGTTTTTCATAAGCTATATGATCTTGGGTAAATAACTTATCTCTGGGAATCTGCTTCTTCCAACACAAGTACTATGTCAATAATACACACTTAGTGCTTTATAGTTTATAAAGCATCTAACTCAATCTTGGAGTCAAGTGGCATAATTATCACTATTTTTTTGTATGGAGAAACCTCAGTTTCCAAAGGTTAAACAACTTGCTTAGGCTCACATAGGAATAATAGCTTCTAAAAACCAAGGTCTATACATTTGATACTATGTAACAGCTTTTTTTACAATTGATTGATAGAAATGTATGAATTTGGGGGTATTTCTTCCCATGAAAATTTCTTCATTTATTCAGTTAATATTTATCAAGGACCAACTATATTTGCTGGAATTTGAGGGTTACATAGATGAATAAAACCCAATCCCTTTCCTCAATGAGCTTATACCCTAGTAGGAGAAATAACATAATGTAAATAAATTTATTTTGAATGTATGATATTCCCAACTAGGGAAATACTAGTCAGAACTCCTTCCATTACTCATTTAGGTTAAGTCCTATGTTAAGTCTCTTTTGAGGCACACAGAGATCAGGTAACATGGATAATAAATATCAGAAGCAAAATTTGACTCTAGATTTTTCAAGCTATAAGTACAGCAATGTCTCCAACATGTTCACATTGTTTCTATGTACAAATACAAAACAGAATGAAATATATAAAGAAACCAAGGAACATATCCTAACTATAGGCATACAAATAAGAGAGAAATTATGTCTAGCTAGAAATGTCAGAGAAAATTGTTGGTAATATCACATGCATGCTCCCTGTCACTTAGGCACTCCGGTTATTTGATTTCTACCTCTTCTGACTACCCCTCCTCAATTAATCTACCAGTTCTTGGTAGAAATTAGGTATTTTCACAAAAGATGTGGATAATAAACTCTCTAGAGAGAAAGCCTCATGGCAACAAAAACTATGTATTTGCCTTAATGCCTTATACCATCTTTATCTCAGTTCATAGGAGACTCTTCATGAATGTTTATTGAATTAGACCTTCTTTTTAGAATTGACTTCCCTCATCAAAGTAGCCCTCCTCTCCTTTTAAAACATGCCCTATCCTTCTGAAAAATAAATTTATTAATGATTATGTACTTGTGAGCAAATGGATTCTGAATCCTTCTCATTTCCTTATATTTCTGAGGCATCATTTTTATTTTTTTTTATTTTCAAAATATATGCATGGATAATTTTTCAATATTAGCCCTTGAAAAACCTTATATTCCAATTTTCCCCCTTCTTTTCCCATCTTCTCCCCTAGATGGCAAGTAATCCACTATTATGTTAAATATGGTAAAAATATATGTTAAATCCAATATATGTATATATATTTATACAATTATTTGTTTTTATACAATTATCTTGTTGCACAGGAAAAATCAAATCAAACAGGAAAAAAAATGACAAAAATAAAATGCAAGCAAACAACAACAAAAGAAGTGAAAATGCTATGTTGTGAACCACACTCAGTTCCCATAGTCCTCTTTCTGGGTGCAGATGGCTCTCTTCATCACAAAATCACTGGAACTGGTCTGAATTATTTCATTGTTGAAGAGATCCATGTCCATCAGAATTGGTCATCATATAATCTTGTTGTTGCCATGTACAATGATTTCCTGGTTCTTCTCATTCACTTAGCTCATATCACTTAGTTCATGTAAGTCTCTCCAGGCTTCTCTGAAATCATCCTGCTGATAATTTCTTATAGAATAATAATATTCCATAACATTTGTATACCATAATTTATTCAGCCATTCCCCAGTTGATGGGCATCCCCATTCAGTTGCCAATACAAAAAGGTCTGCCGCAAATACTTTTGCATATGTGGTCACTGTCTCTTCTTGAAGATCTCTGAGGTATTGTTTTTTAAAAGTGAATTGTGGGCAAACATACTAAAAGCAACATTGATTGGTAGAGTTGGGAAAGTGCCTAATTGGGATTTTCTGACATCACTTAGAAGACTAATGAGATATTTGGAAAAGAGCCCCAAAGTCTCTATCTTTTATCCTCTGAGATTTTGGCAAAAGTCCTGATTTGGTAAAACTTGAAAGGGAGTCATACCCAGGATTAGAAAGTCAGATTTGTGTCTCTAATTGAGTAGGTTGGGCTGATTTATGGAATTAAACCAAGTGGCACAAGTTCCAGATTGCTTGGCCAGTTGGCATCTTTCTGGCTACTTAAATTGATAGAAATGCTTTATAGCAATGAGTTGAGAAAAGGTGATACAAACAGGTATCAGAAGGTGTACACTTAGTTAGAAGCCAGAAGGATTGATTTGGTATGTTCTTCCAAATAGAATGGGCTAGAACTTGAGCTGTCCTGTTTGCTTAGAGATGGCACTCTCTATCAGCAGAACCGAAATAGGTTTGGAGAAAGGAAGCAGAAAGATGGGCAGCCCTAGTAATTAATTGTGACAAGAGCATAATAGATTAGATTATGGAACTCACAAAGCTCTTCCTACAAGAAGTTTGAGACTCAAAATATCAAGTCTTTCAGTTAATCCCCTTGGCATTAGTTTATATACCACAGAATGTACATTAATACCAGTGCTAATAGTCTTTCCCACAGAGATTATTACTACTCTTTGTATCTTCAAGAGACATAGGAGATTCTTGAAAAACTTGGCTGTTCAGATGTCATTCTGGAAAGATGGCTGAGTGATAGCTTGAGAGAAACTGAGAATAAAAAAAGAGACTAGAGAACATTTCTTTTTGGAAAGAACTGTTTTAATCCCAATCTTGGGAAGAAGATGAAGAGAATTCTTAAAAGGCCAGAGGAATGTGTAATGGATCAGTGAACTTATTGATGAAAGTTTCTCATAAATGAAGATGGACTTCTCACCAATTCACCAATAGTTCTAGAAAGCTTCCTAGAGCAACAGAATCACAATGGCATCCTGAGGAAATTGAATGATGGAGACTGAACAAGATTGTAAAGTGTCTATGTAGCTGCTCAGGATCAAAGATTTAGAATTTCAAAAGACCAATCAATTAAAGCACTTCATTTTATAGATAAGAAATTAAGGTTGAGAGAAAATAATGGACTCTTATTGAAGACTGATTATCAAGTATATGTAAATAAGAAGCACAAAGGGACTACTGGTTTCTTTGACTCCAAATTCAATCTTCTTTTTTTCTATTGTCCCACAGAGCAGCATTTCTGGCAAAATAGTTGCATTTATAGTTAGAGGTGATAAGCTATGAACTTTCTCAAAACTAAAACATTATAAAGAAAAATAGTTTATTTATGACATTGTTTAAAATATGTAACCAATAATTTTGATGTTTATTTAAGCCTTGAAGATAAAAGATTTTGATTGAAAGAGAGAGACAGAGAGACAAAAAGAAGAGGCAGAAAGGAAATGGGAGAGAGAGAGAGACAGAGAGATAAACAGAGAAACAGAGAGAGAGAGACAAAGAGAGAGAGAAAGAGAGAGAGAGAGAGATTTTTGGGAAAATAACTCTCTCTAGCTTATTAAATGAATAATATTTAACTAAACGGGAGAGAGATTTAAAGCAAACAAATTAATTTAAAAATCTTCAATTTTTGTAATTATTAAGGAAATTCCAAGACATATTTGTGGATTAACAGATAAGGATGAGAAGAATTTGTAAGAAAGCACATAGCAGGTTGAAATGAGACTACTGTATATAGATGGCAAGTATATAGTTCATTGATAGACTATGCTACACTTGGGAGAAGGGCTTATGTCTGAGACTTATATTTTTTTTTCTCTCTCATGGAAAAGTTATCATAGAATCGTAAATGCAAAATTTCTGATGATCAGTGCTGTCAATCATTAATGAAAGTTACTTTTTAAATTTATATTTTAGTTAATAGTTATCTATAATTATATTTTATTGCTTATATAGATTATATATTTTATTATTTTGATAACTTGTTTATTATATATCATATATAGATTTCATGTTGAGTAATTGGTTAATTTTACTGGTTTATCATGCATCACTATTTCAAAATGAAACATGGAAATTTATTAAAGATCCCCAATTTTAGGAGAGACTAAAAATAATAACAAAAATGGTATTATATCCTTATATTGAAAAGAAAGTTCTGTAACATTATAAAAGTTGTGAGAATCTGAAAGAGGAACACATTAATGAAGAATCTTATAGGTCTGGCTTATGGACCCATAAGAGGTATCTGATTTTCCTAGACTGATATCACACTATGGATTTGTTTCCAAAAACCTAAGAAACATTGAAATGAAATAGCAAGTCATCTATATGCTGCATTTATTGAAGCTTCATTTAAGAGCAGAGGGAGAACTCCCTCTACCTCTGTAAATTCATAAGAAATTTTTGTTAAAGAAATTCTTAAGAGATGCATAAGTAGCTATAAAACAGTTTCCATCCTTTCCTCCTCTGAGATTTAGAAGTTGAGTTCTGGAAGTGGTTTGGTAATCACTTTTGGCCTATATAACCAAGGTTTTCTGGACACTATAGGGTTGAGGGAAAGGGACAGGTCATAATCAAGTCCACACTGAGGGAAGGAATTATAGGTAGTGATTACAATCAGATATAAAGTGATGGAAAAAATAGGCACAATATCACAAAAGGATCTGGTTCCCACTGTCCATAATGAATCGTCTCTCCATACACATATTTCAATGATGGTTGTGCCTTCCTATGACATCAGAGATTGGGGAAGAATGAACATTCTACAGGGAGGTGTTTGCTATATATACTGATCTTCATTTGTAGTTAATTCAGTATCCATCCCCTGGGAAATCATCTCTGCTACCTCATGACAAGTTGTCTATATTAAATGTCTCCAACATTTTCTGGCATCAATATTAATGCAAGTTATAACACTGGCCTAATAACTATAATAGATGGTATTAAATAGTCATAACTAGTATGGAGTGAATGGAGATTTGTCCCAGGACACCAGTATAGTTGGGAGCAGGGTTCATCTTCCCCCACAGAGTAACTTCTATTCTATTCCTACCAGGTTATATTCATAAAGTATAACCACCTAATACCCCTGGGATCCTAACATCACAGAATATTTCTCGAGTATCTCTAATTGCTCAACCCTGCCCCACCCCAACATTCTGGGAATCAGGTCTCCTACTATGGATGAACTCTCTTTTCTTTCCTCTCTCTCTCTCTTCCCCACATGCTTCAAATATGTTTCTTTTTTCTTTAGTACCACAGGAAAACAAAGAATTCCTTGTTATAGGAATTTATTTTTCCTCATGGGATGCTGCAGAGTATTGCCTCTGATGCTGATGGCACCCCCTTCCCAACCTAGATAGTGAAAAATTAGATTCATATTCTGAGACTAAGATAGGTAAAATCACATTTTAAATTCCTTGGAAAAAGCAAACCTCAGGAACTTAGAATGAACTTTTAAAATAGTATTTATTCATCCTGCTACCTCTCCTCTTTTCTGGCAGTCTGGGGGTTCCTACCTCACTGAAGCAATTTGAAGAGTTGAATACCTTATTCCTCTGTAGGATCAATCATAATAGATATCTATACAGTAAAAGAAGGAATGAAAAGGCAGCAAAGAAGGACTACAGAAGATGGCAATAACAATTTGATCTACCCATTTCCTCAAACCAAAATGAAAACTAGGATCTTAAAAAACCTTCCTTTGAGTTTCTACTCCAGAAATAAAGGAGCAATAGGATTATGTCCCCAGATCAGAAGAAAGGGAACACTGAATATGAAGGAACCCACCTTTTCTAAAAACACAGGATGTATAGTTTCTTGCCTACTGGATATAACTTGCTTTCAGGAAAAGTAAGTTCTGTCAGTATGGAAAGAGTTACAGACCAATTTTGAAAAAGCTATGGAAATGATTGTTTCATGAAAATGCATTTATTGAGTATTACTATCTGCCAAGTACTGAAGCTAAAAATACAAAAGTGGGACATTTTTAAATGAATATTCTTCAAAACATTCCATTGATATCTTTGTTTTTATGTAATTTATATTTCACACTAATCATCCCTCTTTCCTTTCTCAGAAGGGGAATCACTATCTCTTGTGATAAAAAAAATAAGAACAAACAAACAAAAATTATTTCAGAGAAATGAAAGAACACATAGAAAGAGCCTGGCATTTTATAGTGTTCCATATCCTGGATTTATCACCTCTGCAAAAAGAAATCCTGAAGATGTCTTTTTATAGCTGTTCATTGGGGCCAAATTAGTTATTGTTATTTTATAGCATTGTTTGAATTGTTTTATTTGTGTTATTTCCATTTAAATAATCACTGAAAGATGCATGAATCTTATGAAAGAGCAGAATCAGCTAAAACAATTATCCCACCTCACTTAATATTAGTATAGCAGGGAATGGTGATGCAATTTTGCTCATCCCTGCTACTAGAGAATGTTGAAACAAATTAATCATTTAGACTCTTGAAGAATTCCGAACTGCAGGAAGACTAAAACTGATTGGATACCTATATTAAATATGGAACCAATATGGAAAGTCTCAAAGAGCAAGGGGCCCGCCACTTTATTGTCTCAGGAGAGACAAATCAACCCAGACTGTGAACAGAGTAGGTAAAAATTTCTATGCTTTCAGCAGAGAGACCCTATATGGTCTCTGCACTTCCATCTAGGGATGCACATTCCATATAGGGAAGGCTCAGTTTAAAAAAAAAAAGTAAAATTTCTCTACTTCTAAAACCTTAACAGTATGAGAATGTGCATTGATTTATCACTAGATGTGAACAAGGTTTGGACACCTCTGTCAAATCAATAAATTCATCATACACTTTAGATTATTTATAAAACATATTTTATTGATTTAGATGTCACTGAAAATCATTGAATAAACTGGAGTGATGTTGCATAGGAAATCTATTTTGATTGGTTGAAAACTTTGTTATATTCCGTGAAGCTTGTTGTAAAATCACCAAACTAGCTGGAATTAGGATTGGGTTGTCTGACAGTGTATTGGGAAAAGTAGAGTTTAAGAGAGAAGCCAGAAGGAATTAGCAACATGGGGACAACAAAAAAGAGGAGAAAGAAATAGTAAAATTAAATCCTGAGAGAGAAAGCAAAAATTGAAGAGGGCCATTATTTAAATAGGCATTTTGGAGAATTATTATCATAAGATATTCATTTAAGTTACTTCCTTAAGGACTGAGGAACATTCCAAAAAAGGTCTACTCTTCCACCCAATTTTTCACTTGATGCCTAACTGTAATGTACTCTATTTATTTCTTTATCCAAATGTTCCACATGAATTTTGCCTCAATGATAAAAAGACCAGGGATTAGTTAGAGAAAGTGACATAATTAAACCCCAAACTAAACATTAAGAATTTTCCTAACTGGAGAATGAGCAGTTGCCATTGTACTCCTGGTTTTTTCATTTAATATAAATTCCTTTAACCATCAGTGAAGAGAACTACAAGAACCTGAAGGGCCATTATACTGTCCATCATATACTTTAAAATAGATTACAGCTGATTAGATCTCTAGAGATAGAAGGGAAAAAGGCAGGGCAGGATGAAAAAGCATGCTACCTATCTCTATATTCTGCAATCCTGCCCCCCACTATAGTAGCCACATCCATTGTTATTACATGCATATTGTTTTCTAGTTCTCACATTATCTCAGTTCATACAAATCTTGAAATGTTTCCTGGGAAGCTCCATGTATTTAGCTGTGAAGAACAGGAAGAGACAGCAAATATAAAGGAATGGTAGTTAGAGTATTCATAAATTAATACTAACACTAAGAGGATTGGTCTGGGGAGTCACAGGGATGGGGAATCAACAGGATAGAAATTTAAAGAAATCACTATTATGTCTTTTCCAGAAACAATCCTAGCATTGATTTTATTTCTGTTTCAGAGCAAAACGTGGAAAGCAAAATGTGTGGGAATATAAGAGAAAAGTCTATTAGAAGTAGGACATCAGGATAACTGAAATATATCCAATTTATATGAAAAATGGTCAAGGGTCAACCAGGAAGGGAGACATAGACTAGTTTGGATGATGCTAATCTAAAAATGTTGGGCAGGGATAAGGGTAAGGAGACAGTATCTAGGCAGATTTGAAGGTGTCTAACTATTTTAAGATGAATGGGTTAAAATGTGGCTTGGGGCCAATTAGATATGGCTTGTTAGATGATATTTCACTCATTTTTTCAAACAAATGATTGAAAATACCCCTAAAAAAGAGAGGAGAAATAAATTTTCAGATAATATGATTCAGATTCAGAGGATGGAAAAAATGATAGTAGGCCCCAGGATAATAAACCTTTCTCACAATTCAAAGCTATTCAAATATGGAAGTGGTTGCCTTGAGAAAGACAATAAGTTCCTCATCAAGCAGTAAATCCAAGCCTCCAAAAGAAGGCACTTAAGCACCAAGGAATCACAGTGAGGATTGTGCCAGACTTGGAAGTTACCTCTATAAAAGAAAACTTGAAATAAGATAAGCTAGAAGTCAAAAGATATAAGCTTATAAACTAAGAATAACACCAGAAAAGTTGACCACACATATTCTTTTTTTTTTGGGGGGGGGGGAGGGGGAGTCAGGGGAAATTGAGCTTTAGTGAAATAGAGTTCCTCTAACTATTCTTGATGAAGTTAAGAGAGTGGAGTAGACACTTTGAAATGGAAACACAAGAATCAAAAGAAACAAGAAGAAGACTAGGTGATAGAAACATTTCATACTCTTATTAGGAGAGGAGAAAACAAGTAAGTGTCCCTTCAGAACCCTCCTGTCTTCTAGGGTCATAGAAAGAGTAAAAAAAAAAAAGAGAATATTTATATAAATTTTGAAAATGTAACAGGAAAAACAGATATATTACAAAAGAGAGAAGAGGAAGGTAGAAAATATATAGAAGAGGTATCTGAGGAGAAAATTATACAGATATGGAGGAAGAGGGAAATGTGGCAGGCATTTACTGTCTTTTGAACTAGAAAAGGAGGATTGAGTATGTACACAATGAGGAAGAGTTTGGTATAGAAATACATTAAAGTCAACAAAGAATATGACAGGGAAAGAAAGATTAAGAGGGAGTGCTTAGAGAGAGATTAGTTATAAGCGAAATAAACTCCATCTTCTGAGGGTAAAATGTAAAGTAAGATAATAGAAAAAAAAAGAAAGGACAATTTATTTTAACATAACATATGACTATTCAGTGGTTAAAGCTCTGGCACTGTACCACACTGAGAAAGAGGAATGGTAACAATACACGACATTATCTTGCTACCATTTTTTTTTTTTTAATCAATGCATTGCCTTAATGGAATAGGCCTGCTAGTGATAGTACTATTGGAAAAAAATGAAGAGTATTTTTTTGGGGGAAATTATATAACTACATAGGATTTAAAGTGGGCACCATTTGTATTATTAAATCATTGCCTTGTGAAAACACATATGCTATGTCATAAAATAAAATTAAAAAAGAAAAAGAACCTGTAGTTTAGGCCTATATGGGGGAAGAGACTGGAAGCATTGGAATGGAAATATAATGAATAAATATAAATGATCAGTATTGAGCATATCTTTCTCAAAATGCTCTCATCACTAAAGAAAGGACTCATAGAGAGGATGGGAGGGGGTAGTAAGGAAAAAGTAAAGAAGAACAGGAAAAAAGAAAAGAAACAAAAATATAACTGTAAGTAAATGAGATGAATTAATCCACAAAATAGGGGACAGTAGTAAAGTGGAATAGAAAGCAGAATCCTCAAATATTTTGTATAACTAAAAGTATGGCATTTATAAGAAACACACACAACAGAAATATTTCTGGAATATTCATATAAAAGTTCAACAAAATATAGTATACTCAAAAGATCAGTGGTAGCAAGTATAATCTTAAGACAAAGCAATAGTAAAATCAGAGTTGATTAAAAGAAATTAAAGGAAACAAATTAGAAGAAAATACTTAAAAGCACCATAGATAAAAAGTTACTCAATTAATGTGTACCAAAAGGCACAGTATATAAAAATATTTAAAAGAGAAATTTGATCAATTTGCAGGGGAAAAAATGGTAAGAGCATAGTGGTCAGGGATCTTAATGGCTTTCTCTCACATTTAGACAAATCTGAAAAAAAAAAACAAAACAATGATGTCAAGAACCTAAATAGAAATTTAGAAATATTAAGTATGATAGATCTCTAGTAACTATTAAATGGGAACAAGAATGAGTATCCATATTTCTTACCTGTGCATGACATTGAAAAACAAACTGACCATATATTATTACATGTGGATTTTATAAAATTATTTTTAGTTGTGTACAAAGCACTGTCTCCTAGTCTAAAAATAAATTCTCACATTTTTATGATTTCTATTGATTCTAATTTAATAAACATGAATCATAGAATTATAGAGTTTATATCTAGAAGGGACCTTAGAAATTATCTGATCTAATCACTTCATTTTACAAAGGAAGATACTCTGCACCAGAGGCTGGTATACACATAAAATAAACATCCTAATCTTTTGACTTAACTTTCCTTCCTCTTGCCAAATTTAAGAGATTTCTTGTCTTGGACAGGATGTTTTCTCACAATTGATCTTCTAACCAAAACTGAATTATTAATAATCCCTTTAATATTAATTATTTTCATTTGCTCCTTAAAAATGTTATAGGCTCACTGAATATTAGAAATGGAAGAGATCATATTAATTATCTAGTCATTCATCATATTAATTATTATTATCTAATTATCTAATTTAGAGATTCTTAACTTTTTGATGTCATAGGTACTCTAGTGAGCTTATGGACATCTATTAAAAGAGGTCTATATGTTAAAAACATGTTAATGCTTTTAAATGCATAAATTAAAATACAGGAAATTACAAAGGAACTCATTTATATTAAAATAAACATGAAATTGTTTTCCTATCCAAGTTCATAGAACCTTTAAATCTATCCAAAGACTCTTTGGGTCTATAGGCCCCAAATTTAAGATTCCCTGTTCTAGTCCAACTCCTTTCTTTCATAGCTATTACTCATACATATTTCTTTCTTAGAGGATCAGAAAGTGACAAATTATTCTTTTCAACAGAATCTAGCAGAAAGCTGCACACACCTTGATTTTCCTATTATAACCCCCAGCTCCATGTGAGCAAATATAAAAAGCAAACTGAATTATCCATGTGATATTTAATATACCCCGATAATGCAAAAACACAAGATCTAGCTATATTAAGTACAATTTATTTTGAATTTAGGTAAGGTGTCAATTTCCCATCTCATTCACTTGTCTGATCCAGCATGAAAGTTTTTACCTCTTTAAATCTGCCCCTGAAAACATTCTTCTATTTCCAACTCTGATTATTTTCCCAGGAAATAATTTTGCTTTATATTGAGAGCTTATCAATCAGCAGCAGACATCTCTTTGCCAGTATAGCTCATTCTGCTCCTTCATAACCTCTCATCCTTTTTCCCTTTTGAAACCTATTATTTGCTGTGAATAGAGTACTCATCCTTGATCACTTTCTAACTCCATTTTTACTTGTCTTATTGAGCAAGACCTTTTTAACTTTTAGCTTTAGCACAAGTAAGTACCTTTGTATTTGAAGAATATAACTTTTCAATAAATTCTATATAATGGCAATGTAAAGGTATACTGGAGCAAAAATTTAACTAGGATTCTATTAATTCTGCCATCAGTAGCTTGATGATTTTGAACAAAAATTTCCCCTTTCTAGTATTCGATTTTGTTCATCGAATGAAAGTGTTAATCCAAATGATATCTAAAGTTCATCTCAACTTTTACCATTCTCTTATTTGAAATATACAAATGATTTGGACAAATGCACAAAATACAAATTTTTCTAGCTATTTCAGAAAGTAGTGTTTTTTTTTCCTTTCTCTGGCATAAGTTATTTATTTCCAACTGCTTCTGTAATCATCAAACTCCATTAGCTTAATTTAGAAGTAGATGATGGTACGTTTTTTACATGGCTCACACTCCCACATATTTGCTCTACCTTATCCCAAGTCAGAAACAGCATCCTGACCTCCCTATATGAAACAGAAATTAACCTAAAAGAAAGTAATCTATGGTATCAGCTATTTCATACAACTAATACCTTAATAAAACTACAGATCTCTTCTTGAAAAAGACTGTCCCAAAGCAAATTCCAAGTTGCATCAGGTAAAACAAACCAAATCAAACAACAATAAAAAAACACAAACCCAGTTCTCACTTAGTTTTCTACCAATATGATATCAAATCTTTTTTATTAATTTTATACCTTTTCTTGTTTAGACATTAAGAGAAAAAAACTAAACAAATAAATCCTTACCCTGCACAGAGGTAGTAGTGAGAAAATAGAGGACCAGGGAAAGCAGCCACATCTTGTCTGCAGTAGTATTTTTTCAACTGCCGGTTACAGGTAACTGATCTGTTTAGCAGGGCTCTTGTGCTGTGAGTTGCACAAGATTTAACTGACTGGCTACCTGACTAACTTACTGACAGACCATAGCCCAAAGGGGTAAAAGTCAAGTCAACTAAAACAAATAAAGATTTACCTTCTTCTAAAATTCTTGGTGAAAATCTATGTTGGTGACTTGAAACTCCACCCACAAATAATTTCCTTTCTTCATTTGCGTGGCTCTAATCCCAAAACTTCTCAGGTTACAACCTCAACTTTCACCTCAGTAAACAAGGCCAAAGTTACATAACTGCATTACAATCCTGAAAACCGATCACAATATCTCACAATATCTGTTTTACAGAGTCGTGGGATCTGGAGGGCAAACATGAGGCTGGGAAAAGTCTAGAACTGACTCCCATGACCACCTATCCATCCTATCTGTGTGATTTTGAAGAATTTCCTAACTTTTAGTCACTGTTCCATTCATTACAAAGGGGCGTTAATTCCTGAATTTATGAGGTCTTTAGTAGAAAAAATCCCAAGGATTTATTAAAGAACATTGAATTTTGACCACAGTCTTAGGAAACAGGAAGCAATCACAATACATGGAAAGTTGCCTGTAAGGAAGCTCAAGTTTAGAGGGCAGATTCACATTTGAAAAACACAAAAAGGCAATGATAGCATAATAGAAATAATCATTCTCATTTCTCTGGCATGTTAAAATTTATAAACCACTTCCCTCACAACTGTGAGATAGTAAGGCAGGTGATACTTCACTTATTTTTTCCTAATAATTTTTTTTCCATTTCCATTTATTCTTTTAAGATTTTTAATTCCAAATTCTCTACATACCCTTCTCCTCTTTCCCTGACATGGCAAGCAATTTGATATAGGTTATTCAGATACAATCATGCAAAATATATTTCCCTATTTTGAAAGAAAATAGACAAAGATGGAAAAAGTGAAAAACTATTATGTTTTAATCTGTATTCAGATTCTAGCAATTCTTTCTCTGGAGATGAATAATATTTTTCATCAGAATCCTTCAAAATTGTTTTGGATTATTGACTAGTTAGAAATAGCTAAGTCATTCACAGTTGTTCATCATACAATATTGCTGTTATTGTGTACAGTGTTCTGATTCTCCTCACTTCACTTAGTTTCAGTTCATGTAAGTCTGTCTAGCTTTTTCTGAAAGCATCATGCTCATCATTTCTTATAACACAACAGTATTCCATCACAATTACATTTCACTAATTAAACTAGTCCCCATTTGATAAGCATCCCCGTCATTTTCTTTTTTTTTTCCCCTGAGGCAATTGGGGTTAAGTGACTTGCTCAGGGTCACACAGCTAAGTGTTAAGTGTCTGAGATCAGATTTGAACTCAGGTCTTTCTGACTTCAGAGCCAGTGCTCTATCCACTGCATCACCTAGCTTCTCCCTCATCACCTTCATTTTCAATTCTTTACTATCACAAAAAGAGCTGTTATAAATATTTTTGAATGTGGTGGCCCTTTTCCTTTGGTCATTTTGAAATATAGACTTACCCATAATTGCTAGATCAAAGGATATGCATGGTTTTGTAGCCCTTTGGTTATAGTTGCAAATTGCTCTCCAGAATGGGTGGATCACATTACTACTTCATCAGCACTGCATTAGTAAATTTTTCCACATTCCCTCCAACATTTGCCATTTTTCTTTTCTTTCAAGTTAGCCAATATGATGAATCTGAGGTGGTAGTTCAGAATTATGGTTTTATTTTGTTTCATTTTGCTTTTGTTACTCTTTTTAAATAGACACAGCAGGAAGAGATGGCTCACACCCCACAACAGTTTAAGCCAGCCAATTCATCCCCCTCAATGAAACTCAACCTCCATGAGGTGCCAAGGAGTATGTCTCTATGGGGTAATACATAAATAGATAAAAAGCTCATAGAGTTCTGGAAACTGTTGATTAGCTAATCTTTTGTAGTTGTTTTAATTTGCATTTCTGTAGTCAAGTGATTTAGAGAAATTTTTCACATGACTATTGATAGTTTTGATTTTTCTCTGAAAATTTTCTTTTTCATATTCTTATTTGTCAATTGAGAAATGACATATTTTTATAATGTTAGCTCAGTTCCCTTTATATTGTATTTGAGAAATGAGGCCTTTATCACAGAAACTTGCAATAAAATTTTGTTCTCTTTCCCAACTCATTTCTTGCTTTCCTTCTAATCTTGGTTGCATTGGTCTTTCTAGTGCAAAAACTTTTTAACATATGACCAAAATTTTCCATCTAACTTCTTCTAATTCTCTTTATTTCTTGTGTAGTCATGAATTCTTTCCTTATCCATAGATTTGAAAGATAAAATATTTCATAATTTTCTTCTGATATTATCCTTTCTGACATTTATCCTTTATATGGAGTGAGATGTTGGTCTGTGCCTTTCCAGAAATTTTTATCAAATAGTGAGTCCTTGTCCCCAAAATTTGGGTCTTTGGATTTATCAAACAAAATTACTATGGTCATTTATTACTATGTGTTGGGTACCTGATCCACTATTCTATTTCTTAGCCAGTACCACATTGACTTGATTA
Organism: Antechinus flavipes; assembly: GCF_016432865.1. Classification (NCBI taxonomy): domain Eukaryota; kingdom Metazoa; phylum Chordata; class Mammalia; order Dasyuromorphia; family Dasyuridae; genus Antechinus; species Antechinus flavipes. Next base: position 492,376,656 of record NC_067399.1, read on the forward strand.
TTATCACTTTGTAATACAGTTTGAAATTTGATACTTATAGGTCAACTTTCTTCACAATTTTTTCATTGATTCCCTTGACAATCTTGAACTTTTACTGTTACATATGAATTTTTTTTCTAGCTCTACAAAATGTTTTTGGTAGTTTGGTTGGTACATAATAAACTAAATAAATTAATTTAGGTAGAATTATCATTTTTTAAATAATGGTTTGACCTATGCATGAGCACTTAATACTTTTCCAATTTTTCAGATCTGATTTTTATGTGTGTGTGTGAAATGTGTTTTGTAATTGTGTTATAAATTTTCTGAATTTATCTAAGGAGATAGGCTCCCAAGTATTTTATTTTGTCTACAATTTTTTAAAATTTTAATAGCTTTTTATTTTTCCAAATACATGAAAAGATAGTTTTCACCATTTCTTCTCTCCCTGCCTATGGGCAGTAAACAATCCAATATTAGTTACATATGTACAGTTCTTCTAAACATATTTCCATATTCATCATGCTGCACAAGAAAAATAAGATGAAATGATGAAAAAAAAATGAAAAAGAAAAAAAGCCAAGCAAACAAACTACAAAAACAGCAACAAAAATAAAGGTAAAAAATACTATACTTTGACCCACAAATAGTCCCCATTGTTCTCTCTCTGGATAAAAATGACTCTTTCCATTGGAATTGCCTTGAATCACCTCATTATTAAAAAGAATCAAATCCATCATAGTGGATCATCACATAATCTTGTTGGCATGTATAATGTTCTTAGGGTTCTACTTTAACAAATTGCAGTTTCCTTCCTTATCTCTTAATTAGATCTGTTTTTGCTTTTGCTTTGTTTGAGATCAGGATTGCCACTTGTAGTATTTTTTCCCCCTGACTTGATAGTTCTGAAATTTAGCTATAATGTTCCTTGGAGTTTTTTTTTTTTAAATTTCTTTTCTGACGTAATTGGTAAATTCTTTCAAAGCCTATTTTACCCTCTGATTTCAGATCATTAGGGCATATTTCTTTCATAATTTCTTGAAAAATGATATTCACGTCTTCTGTTAGATTATGCCTTTCAGAGAATTCAGAGAATCATAATTCTCTTGCATCACTCTCATTTCTTTTCACATTTTTTCTTCTACTTCATTTATTTAATTTTAAGCTTCTTTTGGAGCTCTTCCATGAATTCTTTCTGGGTTTGAGGCCATTTCCCATTTTGCTTTGAGGTTTTGCCCATAGGTTTTTTTGACACTGTTGTCCTCTTCTGAATTTATGTCTTGATTCATCTTTCCTGTCACTATAAAAACTTTCTATTGTCAGATTTTTTTTATTGTTGTTTTTGCTCATTTGAGCAGGGGGGAGTTTTTTTTTTCTTTCTTTTAAATTTGAGCTATAGGTCCTGGCTATTTATCTGGTGCTGTGCTGATGTTGCCTTGAGGTCCATAGGGGATCTTCATGTCTGGTATTGCCCTGATGAGGTGGGGTGGAGAGTGGAGGTCATAGAGGTCTGGCAGCTTATCTAGAGCTGGACTGAGGTCCTACTGGAATGTTTCTGCATTTCCCTAGGATCATACTGAAGCACTTAATTGGTCTGACCTCTGCAGGCTCCCTCTGCCTAGGCATATGCTGAAACTTGACAGGACAAGAGGTAGTGGCTGCCTATTTGTTTAGGTATCTGAAGGCTTGTAGGATTGGTGTCTCCAACAGTTTGCCTGGGGCTGTATGAAGCATGGATCTGGCCAATGCAGGATGCATGTGTGCTCATGGCTACACTGAAGCATGGAAGATCTGACCCTGGAAAGTGCTTATTTGCCTGAGGCTACACTGAAGCACATTTGGGTTCTAAGAAGTGGAATCTGCTGGTTCCCTTGCCTATATAAAGTGGATCATTCTGATGTTGGTGTATGCTTATTATACCAAACTGGGACTCAGCATCTCTTGCTGGTGTGCCAAAAATGGGTTGAGCTTCTGACTTGCTGGGAGACTTCCTGTACTGAACTCTAATCCCAAACCCTATTTCCTCAAGTAAATCAGCTCTTTTTTGCTGATCTCAAAGTTTCTGGGCCAAAAAAATTGTTTCACTACATCTTTTTGCTGGTCAGCTGCTCCAGAATTTGTTTTGGAAAGCTATTTTATGATTGTTTGATAGTGAATATGGGAGAGTTATAGCAATTTAATGTTTGCTCCACCATCTTCATTCCCAGACCCATTCTCTCTATATACATATTTTTAAATATTAGATGCTTAACAGAAGTATCAGATGTATTTTTCCAGTTTACTATTATGCTTCTTTTTGTTGCTTCATTGATTTTGTGTACCAAAAGTTTTTGATTTTGCAAAATCAAAATTAACTGTTATCTATTTTATGGTTCATTTTATCACCTGTTTTATTAAGAGTTCTCTCCCTAGTCAGAACTATAAAAGTTATATCACGTGGTTCTCTTGTAATGTTTTTAATGGTATAATGTGTAATAGACAAATTACATATCTATGGTCTTCAGTCCTCTCTCCCCTCCTTATTTCCATTTGTCTTTGGAGACTTAATTAGCTGTTATTATTAAATTAACCTGAGTTTTTTGGCCCATGGGCAACATAATACTCTCGGATCCATAATGTCTTTTGTTCTATTTTTTTAATTTTATTTTATTTTTAATTTGTGGATTAAAACAAGCATTTCCATAACAGTACAATAAAAAGATGATTACACACGAAACTGCATATTTGCTATGCACAACTTGATATTCTTTTTGAATATACAAAATTATCATGTAAATTTCTTTTATTCACCTTTTTTCCTTCCCCACCCATTGCCCTAGAGAGCTACCATTATACACAGATAAGTATACAAATATAAAATTATTCTTTACATACTTCTATTTATCAGTTCTTTCTTTGGATTCAGATAACATCTTTGTTCATATGTCCTTTATAGTTAATTTTCATATCTATAATATACAAAATAGCTTTTTTGTTCAGTCATTCTTAGAACAACATTGCTCTTACTGTATATGATCTTCTATTTTTTTAGAATCTGTATCAAAATAAAATGTGCTTTTGTCAATCACAATAACTCAGAGCCCATAATTAGAAAATTCCTAATACTTAGAGAGTTTGGTTCTTTTAATTTAAATATTTGCTTATTTCCAGCTGCCAACTGACCTTTTTTGTTTGTTTGTTTTAGTCAAAAATCAGTATATAAAAAAATCTTAGCTAAAAGCACTAAGCAAAATACATTACAATTCCTGTTACTAGAAATCAGGGGAAGAAGTTGGGAGAAAGCAGATCTTTTTACCCACTGTTCAAGAGATGACTATAACTGATGATTTTGGACATTCTTCCATCTTGATACAGCTAGATGGTATAGTACTTAGAGCCCTGGCTTTGGAATCAGGAAGACTTGAATTCATAGCTGGCTAATAAATTCCATTTAATTTCTGTTGAGTTCAGTTCCCTAAACTGGAAAATGAGAATTATAATAACAGCACCTATTTCCCAAGATTGGTATGAGGATCAAATATGATAGTATTTATAAAGTGTTTAGTAAATAAGTACCTACTTGTTTATTATATGTATATATGTATATATATATATATACATATATATATTTGTGTATATCTATATATCTGAAATGACTATAGAAATCTAATAGCCCCCCTCCATCTCTTTCCCCTGTGGTAATTCTATCTTTTTTTTTTTTCACTCTTGCTTCAGCTTCTTCTGGATTTTTCCTATTACTCTTGTTCCAGATTTTTTTCCAGCTAAGGTCATGCCCTGGGCTGGTCTAAGAACACTGTGTCCCTACTGCTGCTCCTCAGTTTTGGAAGTCTATATACGTACTTTTCATTCCATGTGTCACAGATGGTATGTGTTGTTTTAAAAACTCGGGTATAATTCAAGTAAATTTTGAATACTTAATTTGAATACTTTGCCTGATTAAAAAGTCCACATCACTGGATTTGTTATCCAAAATCTTTGGTATTCTTGGCCACAAATTTTTGGTTGCCTTATCTGTGAGAATACACAAAACAGCTTATCAGAAAGTTCTATTTCTATAAAAAAAAATATTACGTGCTTTCTTTTCCTCCCTAAGGATTTTTATGTTATAGATTCCATTGTGACACCCTTTGGAGTTTGTTATACATCTATAAATCAAAAGAGGATAGAGTTAATAATTTAGTTCATAATACTTTTTATTTTGGGATAATTTACAACATTGATGATGTTTATATATGGTTTTTGAAGTTAATATGGCTCATATTGGGATCTTTATATATGGTTTAGTGACCCTATTTATATTTAAGTTTGACACCACTAATGGAGACTTTACAGGTTTGAGGAAAAGTGGGATCTATAAGAGGGGAGGTCTCCTCTCAGAAAAGGGACCAGAGTTTTCCTGGCTGTCAAGAAACTTGAATACAACACAGAGAAAATTTTTGCTGTTTTTATACTTTAGTTTTTGTTTGGTCAACTTAAATAAAACTTGTCCGGAAACAAAACCTATATTATTCTTGGTGCTTACAGAGAAAACATGCTCATTTGGAGAGTTTGTAAGATGACTAAGGAAACCCATGGTGAGATCAGTGAGACTTCCAAACTGTGCTGATTCTATTGTAACAGAAGCCAGGACCCAAATCTCTGTCTCTCTCTTGTCTCTGTCTCTGTGTCTCTATCTTTTTTTCTGTCTTTATCTCTCTCTCTGTCTCTGTTCTCTTTCTGTCCCTGTCTCTATCTCTATCTTTGTCTCTGTCTGTGTCTGTGCCTGTCTGTCTGTTTGTCTCTCTCTTTCTTCATCAGTGCATAGAACAAATAATAGCAACTATTTCATCAAATTGAGGGCTGTCCAGACTGAGAGGGCAAGACAGATATATCTCTTTAGTAATGACAGAATTTCCTCCGTGAATCACTACATAGAACTCACTGTGATTATTGCCTGAGAATGTATGAGTTAAAGAAGGATAGCCAAGTTTAGAAGTTACTGTGAAAAGCAAAGCAAGAATTAGGTCAGAAAAGGTGTGGACAGCTCTCCTTACAGAGAAGTTCAGGTTTTCTCTGATGGGGGTCTTCTGAGGACAGACAGAAGTAAGGTGCCATTCATTTTCCTAATTAAACAAGAAGAACCTTATAGTAAGAAGAAACAATAGTCCTTTAATAACCCTTTTCCAGTCATTTTCCTTTAAAACAACAACAACAACAACACTGGGACTCCCTATCTCATCCATTTTCAAGTACAGATGCAATCTCAAAATCTTTATCTTCATATTTAGAAAGCTGTCATATGGAACAACTGTGAAAGAGAAAATATTGTAGGAAGTATTTTGTTGTTGTTGTTCAGGTGCAGATTAGACCAGATGACCTCTGAAGATCCTTCCAACCCTTAGATTCTCTGACAATTCTGAGTTTAGCACTTCAGAGGCAATACTGATCCTGGTACAAGAAATGAATAGGATAGTAGATTTCATTCCAAAATGAACAAAAATAAAGCTACGAAAACATGTTTAAAATGTAATGAGCTACTTTGTGAACTTCCCATCACTGGAAATCTTCAAATACAAATGGAGTGATATGAGTGACTTGGTAGATGAAATTTGTGTACTGAGTAGGAAGTCAGATTAGATGGTCCCTCACTACTTTAATATAATATGATTCTAAGATAATTATTCAGTTCTTTCTAGTTGTCTGCTAATTAAATCATGCCTTTGGACAAAGACATACAAGGAAAATGTTTTGGTTTTTTGCTTGAAGTTAATATATTTTAAAATTACTGTAAATTTGCACTAAATTTGATCCTGAGAAAGAAGATGAAACAAGATTTAAGTTTGGTTTTTAGCAATTTTCAAAGTAAAATTTGATAATGTAATTGTGTTCTAATATTCTTTCAATTTTTTTGAAAAACAAGTGTCAGTTTTTTTTTTTTCTCCTGCTAATCATTTCTGTGTCATACTGCTAAAAGAGATATCTTTCAAGGTCTTTGCCATGGAGGCCAGAGAATTGGATTTGGAGGAGGTCTCTTGAGACCCATTTGACCATCTCATTTTATAGAGGAAGAAACTGAAGACCAGGAAAGTGAAGTGATTTGTCCAAGGTCACACAGAAAATGAATATCACAGATGAAATTCCAAACCAGGTCTTCTGATATGACTGCTATTTTCTTTCTAATATATTCTTTTTTTTCTTCCCTGTCTTTCTGTCTGTCTCTTTCTCTGTCTCTCTCTCTTTTTGTCTATCTCTCTCTCTGTGTGAGTGTGTGTGTGTGTGTGTGTGTGTGTGTGTGTGTGTGTGTGTATGTATGTCTCTCTCTCTCTCTGGCAGTTGAGGCTAAGTGACTTGCCCAGGGATACACAGCTAGTAAGCATTAAATGTCTGAGACCAGATTTGAACTCAGGTCCTCCTGATTTCAGTGCTCCATCCTCTGTGTCATCTAGTTACCCCTCTAGCATATTCTTAACAGATACATTCAAGTAGTATTTATTAAATATCTATAGTTCTCAGAACACTAGATTTGGTTCAAAGGAATATAAGGTATTTTAAGTAAAACATGGTAATATCCTCTGAGATCCTACAGTCTAATAATAGGATAAGACACAAATTCAAATGATGATAATAAAGCAATGTTATATAAAAGAGTTAAAAAAAATCATGAAATAAAGTTATTTATGATCACGAAGGGTGAGGTGGTCATGGCTATCTACTGAATAGTTTAGGTAATTCTACTTAGAGGAAATAGTATTTGAATTGATTTTCAAAAGATAGTTAAGAATTTAGCAGATCAAAAAGGGAAGAAAAAATTATAGGCATAGGAATAAAGAAGTAGGATTAGGAGAGATTCTATAATTACAAGAATAAAAATAACTATTGATGATATAAACACTCTGAAAAGCAATCTGGAACTGTGCCTCAAAGGCTGTAAAACTGTGCATACTCCTATTAGATCTTTATTCCAAAGAGATTTAAAAGAAGGAAAAGGACCTACTTTCCAAAAATATTTATAGCAGTTCTGATAAAAAATTGGAATTGAGGGAATGCCCATCAATTAGGGGATGGCTGAACAAGTTATAGTACATGATTTTGATGTGATACTATTATAAGTCATGATGAGCAGGAAGGCTTTTAGCCAGTAGAAATGTTGCAACCCTTCAATTGTGTAAAAAAGGCTTTAAGTCTGTAGTGCCACAAAGCATATAAGATTTCCTCATTCTATCAACTATTTATATTTATGGATATATTGAGACAGAAGTGTGAAACTCCCAATTGGGGAATCTATATATCATCCTGTCCAGATCAGATCTTATGGGACTGAAGAAGCTGATCCCCCTTTTCTGGAGTGCAGCACACAGCAGAGACTTCAACACATAGTTTGGAATCAGACTTATGTGTCTCTCATAATGACTCTCATAATCACCATATGCATGGGGGATACCCTAAACCGAAGTAGTGGGGAAATAATCAAAAGTGAATGACTAGGTTTGGAAAATCACATTATCATTCACTCCTATAGAGAGATATTATAATAGAAATAAGAACGTATCATAATGCTACAGTGCTGACATGTTTGGGAATGATTATGCTTTCATGTGGGGAGAAATTGGCAAGGTGACAATAGCAAAGGAAGGAAGTGCAAGGTTTCTGAAAACATAGGAAGTAAGGTTAATACCAGTTTTGTGTTTGTTATTATGAAGCCTTCATTTAATGTTACTTATGCGTGTGTGGGATGGGGCAAGGAGGGGTGTGGCAAAACCCCCTTTCCCAATTAACTAATCAGACTGTTTAGGACCATGCCTAAGTGAAGGGGCGGGTCAATTTTCCGAGATCCTCCACAGCTGTGAATTGTAACACTTGAAGGAGTTGCAAAGCAGCCTTTGCAGACATTCCTTGGGGATTGGGAATGAAATAAATTGGAGCAAGAGGGAAGAGGAAGGAGGTCAGACAATACATCTGCCTCTCAGTCTCCTTGTATCATCATCATCCTCTCACGTGACAAGATCCATTCTACAGGTCTGAGTTAGATCTCCAGCAGCCACTGGCAGGTGGCTCTCGTATCACAACAAGAGACATTTTCAGGTACAAAGAGAAAGCATTTATTTAATCCCTGCAGAGAGAGACCCAGACACACCTAGTAGCCATCCCAACTCCAGCATGTGCACCTGGAACCTGGCCAGCTTCCAGCTTGTCCAATATTTAAAAGCAAATGACCTGAACCTTCTCATTGAATAGACTAAAAGGATGTAACCATCCTTGACCAATGTCATATCGCTTCCTGCAACTTCCTGTATCCCAGGGTTCAAAGTTCATCCCTTAATGTAAAAAAAAAAAAAATACCCTGGCATGGATTCTGTCAATATAAAGTTATTATTAAA